>NC_064631.1:526799936-527411654 GCF_023864275.1 Schistocerca cancellata
ATACGTTATGTGGACATATGTCCGGAAATGCTTACTTTCCATGTTAGAGCCCATTTTATTACTTCTCTTCAAATCACATTAATCATGGAATGGAAACACACAGCAACCGAATGTACCAGCGTGACTTCAAACACTTTGTTACAGGAAATGTTCAAAATGTCCTCCGTTAGCGAGGATACATGCATCCACCCTCCGTCGCATGGAATCCCTGATGCGCTGATGCAGCCCTGGAGAATTGCCTATTGTATCACAGCCGTCCACAATACGAGCACGAAGAGTCTCTACATTTGGTACCGGGGCTGCGTAGACAAGAGCTTTCAAATGCCCCCATAAATGAAAGTCAAGAGGGTTGAGGTCAGGAGAGCGTGGAGGCCATGGAATTGGTCCGCCTCTACCAATCCATCGGTCTGTTGTTGAGAAGCGTACGAACACTTCGACTGAAATGTGCAGGAGCTCCATCGTGCATGAACCACATGTTGTGTCGTACTTGTAAAGGCACATGTTCTAGCAGCACAGGTAGAGTATCCCGTATGAAATCATGATAACGTGCTCCATTGAGCGTAGGTGGACGAAACTAAAATGAGCTCTAACATGGAAATTAAATGTTTCCGGACACATGTCCACATAACACCTTTTCTTTATTTGTGCGTGAGGAACGTTTCCTGAAAGTTTGGCCGTACCTTTTTGTAATACCCCGTATATCCTACCTAAGCTTTTCCCCGTAAGTTGATTCCTTATTTGATCCATTATATTGACTCGGAGGGAAAAAATTATCGCCAGATGGTTATCTGCAATGCAAACGGTTACTGTGACGAATTCTACAGAAATTTCTTTATGACATGGGGTAAAATTTGCCGCCAGCCCTAGTGTCATGGAATTAACAATTTATTATTCAGCATCTCGTTTCGGACAAAACACTTCTTCAACTAACGGTATATCTTTCTAAAGATATTTTGCAAAGCTGATCTGCTACGCAGACACCAGATCATGATATGTCTCACTGGTTAGCAAAGTGAGCGTGAAGTACTCACACTCTGTGCTGTTTTAGTTCCATTTCTGGTTACAGGACAATAAATTTTCCAATTTGTAAAGCTAACGCTACTTGTAATGTTTCATCGCATTTGTTATAAATGTGTACAGCAGTAAAACTTTCTAGCAATCACTAATGAAGATAGAAACTTCGTTTTAGCAGGGATAAAACAAAAAAAACGTGGTGTGGCTGGAGCAAATTCGTTGAGCTTAGTTTACTTTATGTTCAGATTTGCGAGAAAATAATACTATTTAGGTGTCAGAAAATCACCGAACTTCTCTGCTCCTCCCTCGAAATAAAAAAAATTAGCACTCATAATTGACTGGTCCACAACTCACCTCGCCACTGATTGGACGGAGAAGCTTCCTCGTATTGCGAGCATATCCTCCAGTTCGGATAGTGAAGTCACTCGTCCCTGTTAGTGGCTGAAAACAAAAGTATAAAAAGTTGAAAAATGGCAAAACAGTCGCAAGCTTAAGGGATCTTGCATGGTAAAATTGTTTCGACAGGAACTGAAATTAACTGTATAATCTCCACAAACTAATCGTTAAATACAGTGAATAAGTTCATACTGAAGCGAAAAAGTACACGCCACCGCGCACTTGGAATAAATATTGTATGTTTCTCTCAAACTAATCCTAAAAGTTTATACCGTGTACGATATTCACAAGTCAATGCCAATTAAATACTTCAGACACTTTAATTAATTCAAGCACTTGCATCCTCTCGCTGCTTCTCGCATTACAGTAAATACTACTAATGACGCTACACAGTTTTAATACACAGCTCTTCTCAAAAGATTAGACTGTCTTTTTATATCATTACGCCCTTACAAGCGGGGCGGGGCTGATTGTAAACGTCATCCGATCCTCAATTAACGCTGCTCAGTGTATTTACTCTTTTTCTTCAGAGTCTAACAGTATCAGACGGCAAACGAGACCTATAAATTGTACCTTGTCAACAAAGCAGAAAGTAGGTCAGTTATTGATATAAAAGAATTCAAAAGCGTTTGGTCACTTCTAAAGCAACTACCTATTTTCTGTAGTGGATATTTGATACCCTTCAGTGGTAAACAGGTTTTCAGGCTCATTAACAACTTTTTAACAGTTCTCCCTGCGGAATTAGCAAAATAAGACGGCGAAACGAGTTGGAATATTGACATCATTTTAACAACGTAAAACTCGAAACGTATTTAGGTGGTTTATGAAAATTAAATGTTAAAACTTCTTTGTTTCTTGTAACGTTTGTTGAAACAGTATTAATGTGTTTTGTAGTACCAGGTAAGCTGAGTAATAAAGAGTAAAGAACAAATAAAGAATGTGAATTAGGTGCACGGTCTGTTCTGTGCAGACTAGTGCAAGAATTATGACTCCACAACTTAACTGATATCTGGCCTTAACTATGAGACGAAACTCATCGATATCTGTAACAGGACATCCCGTTCAAATATTAGTTAGCCTCAGAGATTGTGTCATGCGATACCGTGTATTGGGTTGTCGAAGCAGCAGTTGTGCATACAGCTGGTCTGCATACGCTAGATTCTGCAGTATTTCTCCTGATTGCAGTGATGAAGGGACGTATCCGTCCATCATAACATAAGTGACATCCGTACTAAATTGTGGATGGACATCAAAAACCGATCCCAGTTCTGTTTGGACACTGGTTCTCGACTGGAGATAAATTTCAAACCGGTGCTATCGTCAAGGAAATATACTTATTTGGCCGTGGTAGTGTCTTGTTGCACTCGCAGGAAAGCATTATTTTGGATGGGCGTACGGTGATTCGTGCCCTGTTTGGGGGTCGCAGGAATGCTATTAATTGAGGTTTAAAATTTTTTCAAGTAGGGGCGTTAGTCTATTTGCATCAAATAAATTTTCCCAACTAGAAACGTGTGTGCTCCATTCTCAACTCACTAGGCCAGATTGTAAAAACTCTCTGTTCTCTCGGAGGTAGGGGATGCGATGTTTATTTTACCCATGATGATTTGAAAACACCTCGGCTGATTCTTGAAGTACGTCGGAAAAAAAAAACTGCAAACAGCTACAGTTTAGTATGAGTGATTTATTTCACCATACCTACTTTAAGGCCAGGCCCAACATCAGACGGTAATACTAAGTTGACAATTTTTGTTCTATAATACAACAGGAGGTTCTTAATTTTGCGGTTTACAAAAGTTTTACATTATACAGGGTGTTACAAAAAGGTACGGCCAAGCTTTCAGGAAACATTCCTCACACACAAAGAAAGAAAATATGTTATGTGGACATGTGTCCAGAAACGCTTACTTTCCATGTTAGAGCTCATTTTATTACTTCTCTTCAAATCACATTAATCATGGAATGGACACACAGCAACAGAACGTACCAGCGTGACTTCAAACACTTTGGTACAGGAAATGTTCAAAATGTCCTCCGTTAGCGAGGATACATGCATCCACCCTCCGTCGCATGGAATCCCTGATGCGCTAATGTAGCCCTGGAGAATGGCGTATTGTATCACAGCCGTCCACAAAACGAGCACGAAGAGTCTCTACATTTGGTACCGGGGTTGCGTGGACAAGAGCTTTCAAATGCCCCCATAAATGAAAGTCAAGAGGGTTGAGGTCAGGAGAGCGTGGAGGCCATGGAATTGGTCCGCCTCTACCAATCCATCGGTCTGTTGTTCAGAAGCGTACGAACACTTCGAATGAAATATGCAGGAGCTCCATCGTGCATGAACCACATGTTGTGTCGTACTTGTAAAGGCCCATGTTCTAGCAGCACAGATAGAGTAACCCGTATGAAATCATGATAACGTGCTCCATTGAGCGTAGGTGGAAGAAGATGGAGCCCAATCAATACATCACCAACAATGCCTGCCCAAACGTTCACAGAAAATTTGTGTTGATGACGTGATTCCACAATTGCGTGCGGATTATCGTCCACCCACACATGTTGACTGTGAAAATTTACAATTTGATCAAATTGGAATGAAGCCTCATCCGTAAAGAGAACACTTGCACTGAAATGAGGATTGACACATTGTTGGATGAAGCATTAGCAGAAATGTAACCGTGGAGGCCAATCAGCTGCTGATAGTGCCTGCACACGCTGTACATGGTACGGAAACAACTGGTTCTTCCGTAGCACTCTCCATACAGTGACATGGTCAACGTTACCTTGTACGGCAGCAACTTCTGTGACGCTGACATTAGGGTTATCGTCAACTGCATGAAGAATTGCCTCGCCCGTTGCAGGTGTCCTCGTCGTTCTAGGTCTTCCCCAGTCGCGAGTCATAAGCTGGAATGTTCCGTGCTCCCTATGACGTTGATCAATTGCTTTGAACGTCTTCCTGTCGGGACACCTTCGTTCTGGAAATCTGTCTCGATACAAACGTACCGCGCCACGGCTATTTCCCCGTGCTAATCCATACATCAAATGGGCATCTGCCAACTCCGCATTTGTAAACATTGCACTGACTACAAAACTACGTTCGTGATGAACACTAACCTGTTGATGTTACGTACTGATGTGCCTGATACTAGTACTGTAGAGCAAAGAGTGGCATGTCAACATAAGCACCGAATTCAACATTACCTTCCTTCAATTGGGCCAACTGGCGGTGAATCGAAGAAGCACAATACATACTGACGAAACTAAAATGAGCTCTAACACGGGAATTAAGCGTTTCCGGACACATCTCCACCTAACATCTTTTCTTTATTTGTGTGTGAGGAATGTTTCCTGAAAGTTTGGCCGTACCTTTTTGTAACACCCTGTATAAAAGCGCTGTTCGTCATGTTTGCTTGAGTAGAATCTTTATGCATTACAGCATCGAAGTCTGCTTCATTGATACATGACATGCAGACCATGAGCTATATTAGACAAGAAGGTGGAAATATGTATACAAATTAGTTAGGTTTACATCTGACATCAGGCTAGCTGGTGATATGCTATGCGTTGATCGTGAAGAAATGCTATCCGTCCAACTTTTACAACCTTTTTACCATTACATTAACTCTTGATTCAACGTGTCACGTATCACTGAAGCATACCTTTGGGCTGTAATTACGAATTTAACATATCAAAAAAAGTTTTGCATCACCCCAGTTCTCAGAACTCTTGAAGATAGACGTTGACTGTGGATATTGTATCGCAGTTGACCGTTCAGAGATGTCACTAAACCCGCCCAACGCGGTAAATAACTATGCATGAGCAGCGCCTATTAGACGCAGGGGTCCGACAGCCGATCAGGTCTAGACATTCCAGTAGGAACTAGGTACACTTTTCGTGTGGTCTGTAGTTCAACTATGCCTAGACAGTCAGTACCGCTGTTCGAAGGCGTCCGAATCGTTACGTTCTACCAGGAAGGGCTCTCAACAAGGGAGGTGTCTAGGCGACTCGGAGTGAACCAAATAGATGTTGTTCGCATACGGAGGAGATACAGAGAGAAGGGAACTGTCGATGACATGCCTCGGTCAGGCTGCCCAAGGGCTATTACTTCAGTGGATAACCGCTACCTACGGATTATGGTTCGGAGGAACCCTGACAGCAACGCCACCATGATGGACGTCGTGTTACGATTCAAACTGTGTGCAATAGGCTGCATGATGCGCAAATTCACTCCCGACGTCCATGGCGAGGTCCATCTTTGCAACCACGACACCATGCAGCGAGGTACAGATGGGCCCAACAACATGCTGAATGGACCGCTCAGGATTGGCATCACGTTCTCTTCGCCGATGAGTTTCGCATATGCTTCCAACCAGACAGTCGTCGGAGATCTGTTTGGAGGCAACCCGGGCAGGCTGAATGCTTTACTGTCCAGCGAGTGCAGCAAGGTGGAGGTTCCCTGCTGTTTTGGGGTGGCATTATGTGGGGCCGACTTACAACGCTAGTTGTCATGGAAGGCTTCGTAACGGCTGTACGATACATGAATGCCATCCTCCGGCTGACTGTGCAACGATATCGGCAGGATATTGGCGAGGCATTCGTCTTCAGGAAAGTCTATTCGCGCCTCCATCGTGCAATGTGAATGACTTCCTTCAGGATAACGACAATGATCGACTACAGTGGCCACCATGTTCTCCAGACATGAACCGTATCGATCATGCCTGGGCTAGATTGAAAAGGGCTATTTATGGACGACGTGACCCACCAACCACTCCGAGGGAGCTACGCTAAATCGCCGTTGAGGAGTGGGACAATCATGACCAACAGTACCTAGATGAACTTGTGGCAAGTGTGCCACGACGAATACAGGCATGCATCAATGCAAGAGGACGTGCTACCGGGTATTAAAGGTACCGGTGTAAACAGCAATCTGGACCACCACCTCTGAAGGTCTCGCTGTATGGGTGTACGACATGCAATGTGTTGCGTTCATGAGCAATAAAAATGGCGGAAATGATGTTTATGTTGATCTCTATTCCAATTTTCTGTACATGTTCTGGAACTCTCGGAACCGAGGTGATGCTAAACTTCGTTTATGTGTGTATAATATGTACTCCTAATATAGCAAAACCTTTTTTAAACAGGAATGTCATTAATATTTTATTATATTATAGTACATAAATGTGAAATTTGTATGAGAAATCCCAAATGGTGTCTCGTGGTGGGAGATTCAAACTTCACACGCTTCGTTGGACCAGAGAGGGAGCTGGTCAGTTTCGGAGTTACAGGTTACGATGGTGAGACCGCGACGTGGTTCAACCGTGTGATGAGTATTGCGTTTGTCGGATGCGGCTTTCTCTTTTAACAGTTCATTTTTGATCATAAAATTAAATAACGTACCTTTATACCTCTGTTGATATCCCCGAGTAGGATAAAGAATAGTCTGCTTTCATCACCAGCTCTGATTTAAGGACCTCCAGGTGCGTAATATAAGCGATCCTTGTGCGCTCACATCACATCACGCTCATAACATCACAATCTTTCACTGTAGAAACAAGCCTGTGAGAAAGCGAGAGCTATATTCCTAAGGATACCGTAAAATGGGGTGAAGAGGGACACGGGGTGAATAGAAACACTTTAAACGGAGAAATATATAAACATCCTTAAACACTTGTGTTGTTTGAACAAGGTGATATTTTTTCTGATAATATTTCATGACTTGTTTTCCAGCCAGTGTTATTGCTTTCCGAGTCCACACAGAATGTTTGAATGTCATTGTATATGGTTTGAAAATTTAGCTGTTGTAAGAAAATATTGAATATTCTGAACTTCTTCGAGGTCCAAGAAGTTTTTGAGGGTAAATGAATAAATATGTTTCAGGAAATATCTATAATGTTTACCAAAACATTTGAGTACGAAAACAAAGGTCATCATTATCTCATTTTTCATCAGAAAAATAAGATTTGCCATCCTGGTTATTAATAAACCGTTTCAGTTATATTTAGCCCTTTATTACTGGAGCACTACCTGTTTCGCAGCATATAATTAAAACATTACAGTGGAAAATCTTTGGACCTTTTTATCCAACAATCGTTGTCCGTCAGAACAAAACACCGGTAAACGACTGTAAGTTATAAAATAAAACAGCCGGATTGCCATTGAGTAGATGGATCCGCTTATCCGATCTATACGGAATCGCTAACAGTGTTAGCGGATGCGTGCTGTCATACGTAACGGCGTGGCTTATAGTGCCATGAAACCGGTAGGTATCCAATAATAAAGGACTAAAGACATCTGAAGCGGTTAACTAATATCCAAGATGACTACTCGTAAGCGTGGTTGCCCTACCTACAAGGTTGTCTGCAGAATAAGACTTGTATTTCATTTCATTTCATTTCAGACTTGTATTTTCCAGAAAATTAATTAGATAAGTGTGCCTAGGTATAGTCAAGCCAAAGACTTAAGCATGCACAGTAGCATGCAAAATCAGGTCGAAAAATTATTTTATGCACTTTTGAAGTTGTATATATTCGTTTAAAGTGGTTTTCCTAGACTAATGCCTTCACAAGAGTCTAACATCCTGACAGAAGGGGCAAAATTTAGGATGTGATTTGAGGGCCATAATATAAATTTGGACTGGTTTATCGTACAGAAAAGGCTCAAGGAAATATGATACACCAAAAGCTGTATTGTACAGAGGCTTAAAATATTGTAGCATGCAAGATCCGGCAAGCATAAAGGGCGACAAGGTATTATGAGTGCCGAGGCAGAAAAGCATTTAAAGGATCGGCTTATAGCATGCACTTCTCGGGGTTAAACCTTAGCTACCTATGACCTTAGGTACTTCGTTAACCCTTGAGTAGTCACACGGATGACATAAGTCATCCAGCGATTTCTTTTTGATGTGTTGCCACCATACAGATAGTCCACAGACGTGAATCTTTTGTAGCTTCGAGTTTCATTTTATAGATTAATGTTTCACAGTTACTGTTTGAATGTGGATAATGTTAGGGAGCTATGAAAATAACTTTATCCACATTATGTGCTGTGGTTGACAGTTGTCACCGACGCCACTATTTGTGTTACCATTTCCGTTTCTATTTTGACAGTTAAGTTATTTATTTTTCAGTTTTTAATGTCTATATTGTAAGCTGGCAGAGTAAATGAAGGTCAATTTCGCACCTTACATAAGAGTTTTATACATTGTAACAGGAAGGCGAATATAACACCTAACTTACTTCGGCGGTAATGAGCAGATTTGCCTATAAGTGTGTAATGCAAAAGGGATGACTTTAACTTGACGGTATTAGCACACTGCTCCTATATAATGCATGTCAATGAGCAGAAGGTGAAACAAGCAGCAATAGAAAACGTTTTGTGTGGAAGCTAGCGCAGGCAGAAGCAGAGGCCGCACCATGGAAGGCACCACGGAAAGCTCTTAGGGGGCGTCCACCACCAGACTTTTCCCTGTGGGGATTCTTCAAGGTTCTAGTTCACCTACCCGGACGCGAACCACCTACCCGACCTGCTGGAAGATGATCCCGTAGACATACGGCTACACATGTGGTGGCAGCATGATGGAACGCCCGCACATAACAGTCGTATTGTGCGCGGATATTTAAAGGAACTCTTCAACGACTGGGTAATTGGCAGAGGTGGTGTGATGTCCTTAGGTTAGTTAAGTTTAAGTAGTTCTAAGTTCTAGGGGACTGATGACCTCAGAAGTTAAGTCCCACAGTGCTCAGAGCCATTTTTGAAAAAGTTTAGGGAATCAGCACTGTCAGCAGTATACAGAACGATTGTACAGCTGCTAACGAACATGTGTGAGGACAGCGAAGGCAAGGGAGGTTAGGGCCTGTAGACAGAAATTCTTTCCCTCGCCACATTTGCGAGTGGAACAGGCATGGGCATGACTAAGGTTCAGGATACGGTCCGCCAAGCATCGAACAGTGGCTTACAGAGATTGTGTGTAGACATAAATGTAGGTCTTCGGAAAGTATGAGGTCATTTCCCGACTATGCTTACGTGTATTGAATGTTCTGACCCTGCAACAGAGTGTGGTCCTCGTGTGACAGCAGTCGGTTCAAATTCGCGACTCCTCTGCAGCGGTGCGCGCGCGCTCTCAGCCTTCCGCGCTCTCTGCAGGAGAGCGGCGGCGGCCGGCTGACGTCAGCAGGCGGCCGTCCACCCCCGCGCCCGCCAGCCGTGTTAATGGCGGACACTAAACTTGTTTTATGTGGCCGCCCTAGATACGGGGCCCGCCCGACCCCATATAAAGTTGCGCGCCGCGGACCCAGCCGCAACCACTCGGCACTAGTCGGCAGTCGGGCCCGGGGTCCCCGGGACGTCGAGCGGCCAACTGCCGATTTGACGGCCAATAATCCGACGCGATTCCGGTCAGCTGCCAACGCGCGCTACTGCGTCAGCAGTGCTCGCCCGAGGCCCACGAGGAGGACAGGCCGCGGCGCGTGCGTCACGAAGGTAGGCCCGAACTCGCTCGCTCGCTCAGTTCAGCAGACGAAACGAGTTTCTAAACCTGTTAACTCGCAGCTGGGCGTGTACCTACTAGCGAGAATTACGTCTTCTACTGGAATCTGCTATTACCAAGTCCCACTGATTATCATTAGCACAACAAAATTTCATTTAAAATCAATACTCCCTATAAAGTGTGTAACGGCTTGTTTATAGCATTTAGTCTCTCCTTATTAACAGTCCTCATTTCATACAAGAAGTGGTCCCTTATGCAATTGATAAACATTTTGGCATGACATTTTTGTACCCCAGTATAGCCATAAGATATTATAAATAGGACTATGGACTACCGACCATTGTAGGACTAATAACAGTTAGACTACATAATAGCGGATTCCAGTAGGAGAAGCAGTTCTCGTTTGTACATACGCACTTAGTTACGAGTTAACAGGTGTAGAGGCGTAGTTTGTCTGCTGAGTTGAGCTAGCGGACGAGCTCAGAGCAACCTTCGTGACGTGCGCGCCGCGGCCTGTCTTAATGTTAGGCCTCGTACTCGCTAGATCAGGCTGTTCCAGCTCGTCGGCTCCGTCGTGAGCCGCGGAGCGCTCCCTGATCCAGGAAGCCGTGTCGCTCACTGTGACCATTCAAGTGGGCCGGTACGCCGGCACGTGGCACGGCTGGCTGGGGCAGGCGGCAAGGCAAGCGTTCTGATGTGCTAGCTGCGTCTTACAAGGTCGACAACCTCATACTCTTAGCTGCTAAGACGTTGTGACTTGCTACACCAGAATATATACGATGTTCACGAAATAAATAAGAAACAACTGTTTTACAAGAAATTGCATACTACATTTATTGGGCCTCTCTAGCTTGACATTTTCTTTTCATTACAAGATCGGAAATATCAGGCGTCAAAGTGTTGGCAGCGTTAATGCTGAGGATGGCCTTCATTGTTGCATCCTGAAGAAACGATTGTTCCTTACTTTTTACTCTTCATTGCTGAGAAAAGCAGCTCACAACATTACATACATCCAAACATGCACATGATCTGAGCGGCATTGTTGTGAAGCTTGGGAAATGGTTTTTGCTGTAATGTACGATACCATCGTGACAAATTCAACGTGTTGCAGTACCTCTCTTTCAACAAAGTTGAATTTTGCAAATAAATAATCTCCAATTGAAGTGACGATGACAAGTCATCGGGGGAAACTGAAAAAAGGAGTGCTGAACACCTTAAGTTCCATTTCCAAACTAGTGAGGTCTCGGAATCGAGTTTCAAACGACGTGATGAGCTGCTTTAACTTTGCTTGGTAATCGCCGAAAGTAGTACCTTCAGGTAGTTTTAAAGAAGCAAGACGATTGAAGAACGTTAAATGTCCATTACTCATCTGCCTCTCAAATAAACGTAACTTTTACATGAACGCTTTGATCTGGTCGTGCATGTCAACGATTAGCTGCCCTTTGCCCTGCAATGACAGATTTGAATTACTGAGATGCATAGTTATGTCAGCTAGGAACGCCAGGTGTGATATCCATTTTATACCTTCCAGACAACGCATTTCTTTGCCTTTCATTTCGAGAAAAAGGGATACTTCCTCACAAATGGCAAAGAAAACATCAAGAACTTTTCCCCGACTCAGCTAACGAACTGTACTGTGGTAAGGTATATCTCCATACTCCGCTTCCATATCTTTCAGGAATCCTTTGAATTGGCGATGATTCATACTTTGACGCCGCACAGAATTCACACACTTCACGACATCTTTCATTACGCCACCAGGCTCTACTGTTTCAGCACACAGTGCC
Organism: Schistocerca cancellata; assembly: GCF_023864275.1. Lineage (NCBI taxonomy): Eukaryota > Metazoa > Arthropoda > Insecta > Orthoptera > Acrididae > Schistocerca > Schistocerca cancellata. The sequence continues at coordinate 526,811,613 of NC_064631.1, forward strand.
TCTTGGTGAATAAAACAATGAAGAGTCAAAATGTCTTTCTCGAGTTCGTCCCCGAGTTTATTTTTCAAACGAGAAGCAAAACCTGGGTGACGCCCGATCATTTTTGGTGCACCGTCTCTCGCTACAGAATGGAGCTTATCCCACGGCAAATTGATGTTGTCCACTGATTCACAAACAGCTTTAAAAATGTCACGTCCTGTCGCGCTGTAATCGGATGGTACCACATCCAAGAGTTCATCATTTACTTGCAGCTTCACGCACAAAGGCTGCAAGCTGAGCACAGTCCGATATGTCGGTGCTTTCGTCAAGCGCTAGCGAAAATGCAACAAAGCTCTCCGCCTTTTTCCTGCAGCGACCTCGCAGTGATGTGAGCGACCCTGTAGCTTACTCGAATGGCACATTCAGTAGTGTTTTCTCTACTCTCATTCGCCTGAAAATTATAAACGCATTACAGAACACGAACTATGTTGCACGTTTTGATGCCCTCCGTATTACGAAACCGTTTTTAGACTTAGGTCTCCTGGTACGTCGTTCCTAAGCCTGGCTACCAGTTCTCTGCGTGCAACGCCTTCTACCTGATCGTAGTGCGCTACTTGAAGACGTGTATAATGTCGTTGTATATTTTACCTCTTCGCAGAATTAAATACTTTATGGCATACAAGACACTGCGTACGACCACCCCTCTCAATGAACAGAAAGGTATCCTCCAATAGAGGTACAGGTCTCCCGCGGCTAGTCATAGCTGTCATTGAACACGGATTATTGCGTCAGTTGCGGCTGCATGCGGCCAGGGGGCAGTGAGTTCGCTTTCCCCCTCCACGCGGGCTCCGAGCTGCCGCAGTGAGCGCTCCGGAGCGCTCCGGCTCCCTGGAGCTCGGTTGGAACAGCCTGCGCTAGATAAGTCCCGGCACAGCAAGTGCCCAGGAGCTGCCTTGTGGCTCTGACATACACCCCACCACTCCTAACAGGGCTCCACGTGTTTCCAAATCCTGTCGGGATTGTAGTATCCTCTATCACTCACTTCACTCGTAGGTTATTGAGGCATTTCTCTTTCCACCATTTTTCCTTTTCCAGTGATTACCCTCCTCCCTTTTTTAGACCTGTACCATTTTTTATTCTGCCTCTGTCTTCAACCGTGAATATGGGGTGGGTTCAAAAACAAGGTCACTACCGATCGCAACCCACTGAATGAATTAAGAAAATTTTGAAACTTTCTGGCAGATTAAAACTGTGTGCCGGACCGAGACTCATACTCGGGACCTTTGCCTCTCGCGGGCAAGTCCTCTACGAACTGAGATACCCAAGCACGTCTTCTCCTGGTTCGCAGGAGAGCTTCTGTTAAGTTTGGAAGGTAGGGGACGAGGTACTGGCGGAAGTAAAGCTGTGAGGACGGGGCCTGAGTCGTGCTTGGATAGCTCAGTTGGATGCTGGCACGGTAGCTCAGCGTGTTCGGTCACAGGGTTAGCTGCCCTCTGTAATTAAAAAAAAAAAGAGTTACTCGACCAGCAACCAACTTAAACTTATGTCTTACGACATCCGCCCCGAGCAGATGCAATGAACAAAAGCGAATAAAATGAGATATAAAACAAAACAAAAAAAGTTGGTAGAGCACTTGCACGCGAAAGCCAAAGGTCCCGAGTTCGAGTCTCGGTCCGGCACACAGTTTTAATCTGCCAGGAAGTTTCATATCAGCGCACACTCCGCTGCAGAGTGAAAATCTCATTCTGGAAACATCCCCTAGGCTGTGGATACGCCATGTTTCCGCAATATCCTTTCTTTCAGGAGTGCTAGTCCTGCTTGGTTCGCAGGAGAGCTTATGCTAAGTTCGGAACGTAGGAGACGAGGTACTGACGGAAGTAAAGCTGTGAGGACGGGGCGTGAGCCGTGATTGGGTAGAACATTTGGTAGATCAGTTGTGCGCGAAAGGCAAAGGTCCCGAGTTCGAGTCTTGGTCTGGCACACAGTTTTAATCCGCCAGGAAGTTTCATATCAGCGCACACTCCGCTGCAGGGTGAAAATCTCATTCTAAGAAAATGATATTTGCTTGTGATAATTGTAGATACAGACACCAGAGTGCACTGTTATTAAATCGAACGTCTTTAACATTGTTCGCTGTTGGCCCTAACCTGTTGGGAAAATAAAAATTTTCTTAAGCCAAGACCGTATGTTTCTTTATTTACAACAACCGGTTTTGACGGACTTTGCTTTCATCTTGAGGCCCTCAAAAATTTTTTTTTAACATGTTCATTTTTAATTGGTACCTCACTACAACTCAAAACGTACACGTTTTATAACAAAATATTTTGAAGAACTGTAGACGACAGCTAAGTTCGTCGGAACCGGTTGTTGTAAATAAAGAAATATTTTTGCGATCTTGTCTTTAGCAAGTTTTATCAAGTGAAACAGATCGCTCCTTCTGGCTTGTCAACATGAAATATTCAATTATATTGTCACGGGTGGTTTTTTATTGAAGAAAGAGGTTTTGATTTAAACACGTCGTACAGAGATGGTTATAATTAGTAATAAATGAGTGGAATAACACTGTTTCATACTCAAGATAGGCTGTCTACAACTTACAGAAACGTTGTGAGAGCAGTCAGTACGCAGCGGTTTGCCAGAGGGCAAGTGATGAAACCAAGCTTAAAGTTTAACAAACAGAAATCCGGTGCCCTAAAAGTGTGCTCGTAGGCTATCTCTCAATCGGGAAGTCTCAAGACAGTTTGTATGTGCCAATTTCAAACATTGCATACTTCTCATACAAAGGCTATTGGAATACTATCCTCATCGTACGGTTCAATTTTGCGAGACAACTTTAAATGGATTAAGCGGAAGCAATAATGAATTGCTTCTCAGATAATTTAGAGTGACGAAGCACCTTCAAAATTATAGGCCATGTCAACAGACATAACTCTATCTATTTGTATGCAGAGAACCAAATGATTGTCTTCCAGAGGCAGTCTGGTGTTACCGTTTGGAATGATATCCCATTTCGTGGGATAATTGGGCACTGGTTGTTTGATGGGACAGTAACTGGAGAGAACTACCTGGAGATGATTACAAAGCATGTCATTCCTGGGCTGCAAATAACCTACCACAACTTCAATTCGCTTCACTTTCAACACGATGATTCTATGTGAGATAAAGTAGTTGTATTTGAGAGAAAGTTACTGGACGGAAAGGGTCAAAAGAAATGCCACCAAGGTCTCCTTACTTATAAAGCCGCAAACATTTAAGGAGTTGAAAGAATCTTTTACAACGCTTTTGAAGAGCTGGTTCTAATAAACGCGTGTGTAAACAAGTATGCTTAAGCGTCCTAGTCATCTAAAGAAATCTGTCAACAAAGATAGGACACAATTCGAGGCAGAATGTTATAAATAATCCTGTATCTTCAGTAAAGTGTTCAGTTTTCAGAATCCCAATCGTTTGTTTTATATTCAATTAGGTAACGATCGATGGGCAGTTACTTTGGGCAACCGTAAAAATTTTGGATGTTGTTCAGGGACATTCTGACCGGATGCCATATTTGATGAACCCTGGACCAATGTTTACAAAGATGTATTAACAAAACGTGACTACATAAAGGTGAACACCATAAGACTCCAAGGAATTCTACTAAGTTTGTTTTGTCTTAGAAAACATTTGCTGCATGTGAGAGATATGGAGACACAGTACACAAAAACTGATTTAGGAGGCATCTGGGGCAACAAAAGAGCTGTTAGCATCAGATTAAATACATAAGGCTGTTCCTTTTGTATAGTGAATTGTCATTTAACTCCGCATGACCCCTACCTGCAAGAAAGGGTTGCTGACTATAACACAATACTTAGGAAACAGATATTCAAAAAGAGAGAGACAAGTCACATCCTTTATCATGATTATGTATTTTGGATAGGCGACATGAATTTTCGCTTAGAACAAAATCCAGCTTTGACAGCAGAGAAAATTGACTCACTTGTGAGGAAAGGTGATCTAGCCCTCTGCCACACACCGTTGGGTGGCTTGCGGAGTATAAATGTAATTGTAGATGTAGACAGTATAGGAACGTTGATATTCAGGGGCACCCGTCGTCTCCTGCGGCTTATTACAGATAGTTACATTTCATTACCTAACTCGGTTAAGGCGAATGCCGGGATGGTTTCTACGAAAACGCACGGTCGCTTTTCTTATCCTTAGCTAATCTTAGCTTGTGGTCCGTCTCTAATGACCTCGTTGTCGATGTTAAACACTAACCTCCTCCCTCCTCTTCCTACATTTCGCGTTTTCATATCTGGTACCACAGCACAAGTAACTCTGTTTTCCACCATGGCTGTTTTATGATCCAGTCATTTACTCTCATACTGTCAGCTGATTTCCGCGATGCTACTTTTTCAGGTTCTCACTTATATCTTCGTAATTTTTCAAATCCGTCCTACATGAATATATAGACTATATGGCTGTCATTTACCCACGTCAATCCTAAAAGTTTAGACAGTGGGTTAATAAAAAGTAGAGAAATGTTAGGTGGTGCTCACAGTGCTTCAGGTGTTCCATACTGGCTCTCGCCACTTGTGCACAACGCACAGAATGTTCATACAACCATGGGAAATTGCCAGAAAAGCCCTTCTTTCGAGTGGTGTTCAACTCGTGCGTCACATCGGCTTGAATGTCGGTTATGACGCCAAACTTTGATACTGCAAGTGAATTTCTGCAATTTGTTGTAGCTTCGTACTGATATAATAAGTCTCTTCACACGTGTCGATTTTTTCCTTGTTTCGCATTTCAAGTCGAGGAAGGCGTGTACCTCCCGTTGTCTTTCGGAGTCGAGGTGTAGGGGACAAAATCTGCACACATTTTTTACTCCTTCAGAACATTCGGAAAAAATGTTTGAACATTTGATTTAGAGACGTCGATCCACTGCTATTTGTGACACAGAAAATCTGACACACTATAGCTTCGCGTCCAGTATTAAAGCTACCTCCTCACAACGGACTGGTTGAATGCACCTGTCGCTTTTACAGTTGTTAGTTGGAGCTGCCATTGTAGCTATTTCGCTAACGTCCCGTATACACCAGGGCTCGAAATGTTTTGGATTTACCGTGTACATACATCACTTTGAAACGTCCCCTTTGAAAAATTATACATGACTGTGCTTAAACTGACACAAAATATTTTTAGCGCAACGCAATCTGACTTTCAAAAATCCCTACAAAAGAATGGCCCTGACTAACATTAACCTATACCTTTCACAAATCACTTACCTCACAAAAATCTTCGTTACTCGAACTACTGCAATACAGCGAGCGCCACAATTGCCAGCTAAATAAAAGATTCAAACTACGGAAGGCACTAACTACTGATAGGCATAGTTAGCAAATGAAAGATTTTAATAGAGAACAAACAATGTATTTACCTTAACAGTGTTGAAAAATCATAATATACATAGCAGTTCATCCAGTCTTACAAATTTCAAAACTCCGCCATTTCTCTCCCCACATCCACCACTGCTGGCGGCTCACCTCTAACTGCGCCACGCTACGCGCTGTTAACATCCAGCTGCCCAACACTGCAATGGCAGACAACAATGCAAACTAGCCACAGACTGCACACAGCACAGCCAGTGATTTTCATACAGAGCGCTACATGGCGTTACCAATATAAAAACCTAAACAGCCTACTTACATAGACCCCATGCTCCCCACAAAAAAATTTACAAATTGTTTTGGGCACTAGCCAATACAGATTTGAAAAAATTTTTCATAATTACAGTAAGAAAGATATCAAATGTACATACTTATTAGTACAATGTTGGTCAAAAGCTAAAATTTTCTCACAGTCCATAAAGACAGTCCTGATCATTCATCACAGTAAAACTGCCGTTTCTTTTCTCAAAGTCTGAGCAGTAAAATACAATGCACACGGAAGTAGTGGATTTCCATGCAGTCTTGAAGAAGTAGTGTTGTCCTTCCAACAGAAAGACAGTACTGACTCTTGACATGCTGACAGGTAATGGGCCACAACAGAGCAAACCCACAACACAGTCATTCGACGTTTTGAAGAATATTGGTAGGTAGGTCATCACAGAGCAGACCCACTGTAGTCCTGGTAGAGATTACGGTATTGGTGGGCCACCAGAGGTGCAGACCCACTGCAGTCCTTGTAGAAATAATGGCATTGGTGGATCATCAAAGATGCAGACCCACTGAAGTCCTTGTAGAGATGGCCAGAAGCCATCTGTTGTGACTGTGCAGCTGCACAATCACCATTGAAGAGTCTTGCGGATAATACAGCAAGTCCATAACCACCACTTGTGCACTCACAAAGTTTTTGGAATTGTCCTTAGAACCAGCAAACCTGTTATCCAGTCCCTTGCTGAATTATCAACTCACATACAAATACTAACATTCCCTACTTCTCACATATTGTCCATATACTATGACCAACATAAACGTGTGCAGTGAAATGTAACTTACAAGTTACTTAATCTGATGAACTGGTGTCAATTACAATGTTATAACATAAGAATACAATCACAAAGGTACGAAATACATCATTAAAAACATAACAGTACAGATAACATTTGTAGTAACACAGGTTTTACAAAAGAATAGAAATAAACATATACATCAGCGTTACAGGAATTATGACATAAGTACATACATAAAAGATCAGAATAACTTTCGAAACATCAACTTCACACATGAGCATTAAAACAGAACAGAATTAAAAATGTTTAAACATCTTTATGAAGTAAATAACATATTATTAATGCAAATTATATTTGAGGATAACAATATTCGTCATCATAGTGAATGTAGCTTAGTATTAGAAGAGAAAAAATGCTATGAAACAGTACACAGAGACAGGAAGAAAACAAATACACAAGGGTACACAAACACATAGTGGGATAACACAGAAGGAAAGGACAGGATTTGTTTTCGGTGTAACATTTGGTACTGCAGTCCAACCCAAAACTTCATTCCATATGTCGTCCCTCTTATTTCAACATTTGCTCTAGCCAAAAAAAAAATCCTGTCCAAGCATGCAGTCTGTATTCTGTTCACATCCTCTTTCAAAAATAGTTTTTCTCCACTCTACACTACTTTTTTGGCCAAACCATTTTCTTATAGCTTCTCAATGCATTTCTTCCAATTCATCATAGTTAGTTTCTTATATCGTCTACCCCCTCTTAAGCTAACTTAAATCTACTGAGCCCAGATGCTAAACTAAGGGACGAAGCAATGCAGCAGCACAAAACAATTAGTACAAACAGCAGTGACAAAAAAATCCAATTTGTAAAGCAAGCAGCAGTAAATCTAAATCAACAGATAAAATCCAAAATTACAACTAATATGAGCCAATGTGCAGCAACAAGAAAAATAAATCAGTAGTAAAACTGGCTTAACAGAGTAATACAAAGTTAAATTTAGTAGCACTATGCCTGGCACACAGCAGCAGCAAATGCAATAACTTATACCTAAACATGACATAGATCAAGCAGAAAAAATATTACACTAAAGACAACAATGCAGACAAGGGAAATGTATATTCATATCTTAATGTCTATGTAATTAAAGTGGTGCAACACAAAAACTTATTCTATGAAACAAATTACCAAGTAGTTGAAAAGAAAATTATGTATGCAGTTCCTGAGAAGGGAAATGTCTTTTTGTGCTCCATCATTTTTTTGGAAGTATACCACAGAATTATTGTTTACTGGATCTGTAGACAGAAAATATTTATGTTAGTGCATCTATAAAATTTTATTTCAACCAATGTTGCAGTGCAGCTAGAAACTAGATATTAAACAAAATAGGCAAAGCAAGGCGTGAAACATCATTAACTAGCCATATGGCATTTCATAATGCAGTAAACAATCTTTCAACTAGCAAGACAATAGATGTGAAATGTTTCTCATCATTTCATTTCAGTAAATATCATAAGTTAAGAACTCTACAGTGTAATCATGTTTTCAAGTTTGAGCGTGTTATATTTGCGATGCTTTCTACAAAGGAATGTCAATAGCGAGGTTAATGGCCTCTTTTTTCTCCACCTGTGCCTCTGAAAGGCAACACTAATAGCTTTCTTCCATTCGACTGTCGTGCAGCTGTGTGCCCACGACTCATTACGTGAAGGTGGTCACTTAACTTTCTTATTGAAATATTTACGACACCAGTTTGCATTACAGTGACAGTGTCATATAAAAAATTTCACACGTCGAGAATTTGTGTTTCAAATGTGTAGAAACAAAATCCTATGAATATAACAGTGTGCAAAAAATTTTTGCCTGCATTGTGATACATCCACGCATATACACACATTTAATAACTCTTAAAGTACGATTCTTGGTTTCCAACATCCTTTTCATCAATCAGAGTCCCTAACCACTACTCCTTATTCCTTACCTTATTACACATCTACATATTCATATTCATCAACACGTCTTCAATATTTCATCATAATAACTACATAGCATAATCAGATTCCTTATATAACATCAGCTTATTGATCATAAACGTACCTCAACAGCATAATACACAACGTCGTCATAAAAATAACATCATAACATCTCAGTCAAATCTCAAAAACGTCGTAGCTTTCTGCAATAATGTCAAAACCTAAAAAAAATTCTCCGCTCATTTCAAGAGTGTTATTTACCTCAAACGTACTTTAAAATCATTCTCCCTTACCAAATACATAATTCAAAGCTCTCATAGTATCACAATGGTTCCGAAAAAATATGAACAGTTCACGAAGTACAGACAAAATACAATTTCATAAGTGTGAAGTTAGCCAACGGTGTAATTGCGTAAACATCTGTCACTGATGTAGTAAAATAAATGTTTGTCTCTCTCAGTCAAATGATCAGATAGCTGTGTAATTTATGTGTTAGAGAAATATGGTACCGATGTGTAAAGTTGTATAAGCAAATACAGCTAGGGCTCCTTGTGCTTGCCAGACACATGGTACACAAAGTAAGCGTGTACCCCCCTGAGGATTACGTGAAGGCCACTTAACTCTCCTATCGAAATATTTGCGACAGCAGTTTGCGTTACAGTGACAGTCTCATATAAAAAATTTCACAAGTCGAGAATTTGCGTTACAAATGTGTAGAAACAAAATCCTATAAATACAACAGTGTCCAAAAAATTTTCAGTGGCATTGTGATACATTCACACATGTACACACATTTCATAATTATAAAGTACGATTCTTGGTTTCCAACATCCTTTTCATCAATCAGAGTCCCTAACCACTACTCCGTATTCCTTACCTTATTACACATGTACATATTCGTCGACACGTCAATCTTGCAGCGACACTTCAATATTTCATCATAATAAATACATAGCATAATCAAATTCCTCATATAGCATCAGCTTATTGATCATAAACATACCTCAAAAGCATAATACACATCGTCATCGTAATAATATCATAACATTTCACTCAATTCTCAAAATCGTCGTAGCTTCCTCCAATAATTTCAAAACTTAAAAAAATTCTCTGCTCATTTCAATAGTGTCATCTACCTCAAACGTACTTTAAAAATCATGATCTCATGCCAAATACATCATTCAAAGCTCTCATAGTATCGCAATGGTTCTGAAAAAGTATGAACAGTTCACAAAGTACAGACAAAATACAGTTTCATAAGTGTGAGGTTATCCAACTGTGTAATTACGTGAACATTTGTCACTGATGTACTAAGAAAAATGTTTGTCTCTCAGTTAAATGATCAGATAGCTGTGTAATTTATGTGTTAGAGAAATATGGTACTGATGTGTAAAGTTGTATAAGCAAATACCATATTAGCCAGGGCTCCTTGTGCTTGCCACACACATGGTACACAAAGTAAGCGTGTACCCCCTTGAGGATTAATGTAATTATACCCTAAGGTGTTACAGATTACAGCAATGGAATGAAATGTATCACGGAAAACATTTTGTATCATTGTACTTCAAATATCTTTAAAAATAAATGTTTTAAGTACAAAATTAATCGCTCAAATACGTGTACTGTAGCGCTAAACTGTGCGTCTTGTTGTAAGATAATCTCTGTGGAAGTGTCGTAGCTATTGTCCTCCGAAAGCTAAGTTCTGCAGAAGCCAATGTACTTACCTCATGATAAACAAAAGTGAAATGCTTTGCGTATAGATATCTTAGTTATTACGCTTATTGCTGTGATGAAGAAAGTACTGTGCTGTAACATATTGTTGTACTACGGAAAAGGCAGTCTCATTGTAGCTATACCACAAAAGTTACTACTAAAACATGTTTTACTTTCCAAAATAATACAGAAAAACTGTGCAGATATAAAACAGATACACCGCAAAAGCAACATTGTAAATTGTCACTCATTAGTAGTGTCGTGATAAAATCGTGTAGCTGTCACATAAACTAACCACTGTGTCATCTGGTATCTCACAGAAAGTACTTTAAATCCAGAATGTATTTTCAAGTAAACCAAAATGTTGCATTAAAATCCCATTAGCAGTATAAGTTCTGAATATGTAAGCCTTATAGTCGTTATGTAATCATGCAACTAACAAGCAAGAATGTACACACACAATTACACTGTGACGTTTGTTCGCAATAACAATGCATTCGTAATTTCTGTTTAAATAAGTTCTCTTGGTTCTTGACTGTATATTTAACTTCAAACATTGTTGCATGTTAACAGTTTCTAAGTCTGACAAAGCGTACTAATAATGTAAAGTGAAAAATTTTATAGCAAAGACTAAGTTAAAAAGCAGATTCTCTCTCAATAAACGGCTATACATGTGAAATGTGGTGCAATCCTTTACTCTTCCTAGTACGCAGAGTTTCAACTTTAACGCAATTATCATGTGGTATACGTCGGTAGAGAATACTGGAATTTTTCTCAAGATTAGCGTCTATGTTATTTTTCGCTGAGCCAGCCGGCGCACGTGGCTGCCTGCGGTGCTAGTCATTGTCTGTTTCTTTGTTGGCGCGCGTCGTTACTGGGATTATACAAATTCACCTTGTCGAGAGTGCCCTGCTCTGTTTGAATCTCGCCAGTTATGATGCGATTCAAGACTGTCGTTACGATTATATCGTCTGTCGTCATGTCGGTAGTTCCTGTAATTTCTTTCTTGTCGGTTAAGTGGTGGAGAATTTCTCCCTGAATTATCACTGCACGGTGGACCATTGAGTCTGAAGTTATTCTGTCTCCCGTGATAATAATACTTCTGGTTGCCATATTGTCTGTTTCTATAATTGTCTCTGTCATATTCATTACTACGGAAATGCGACCTTTCCCTGTAATTATTACTACTCTGCCAACAGTTGTCATACGGGTGGTGTCTGTTTTGGTCACGATTTGTGTTGTGAGAATAGCCTTGTCATGTATTATTTCTGTAATCGCGGAATTGTGAGAGATGTGACCTGTAATTGTTGTGCTCCTGTTTTCGCGTCCCGCGATTGTCAGTGTCAATTTCCAATTCTTGTAAGAGTCCCTGAAAAGCTTCAACGTCCTGCGAAAATAGTATGTCGTAAATGTTCAGGTAATTTGATTAAGCAAATGAGTTCTGAGGGGCTGTATGGGTTTGACAGGTACTGATTCTTGTGCAACATGTCTTCAAAATATTTCACAAGACTGGAAAATTCAGATTTTTCGAAATGTTTCATCATTATGATGCTACGTTTTACTCGGTCTTGTGCAGCTTGAGACCAATATGCTGAGAGGAAGGCATGATAAAATTCTCCTTCACTGTGACAATCGTGAATGACTGATCGCATTCTTACAGCTGGTTCATTCTCTAAGTAGTCACACATAAATTCTAATCTGTGCTGCAATGACCAGTTGGGAGGAAAACAATGAGAGAATTGATGAAGTCACGCTTGTGGATGAATGTCGTTGCCAGAATTCTTAAATTTTTGGATTTACGTGTAGTAATGAACAGCTTATAGTCAAAATCATCATGTCGGCGAGTCGCACATCGCTCATTGTTACTTCGTTTCGGCGGTTCCATCTCAAAATCCAATGCGCCTTGCCAATTTCTTTCATAATTTCCGAAGTATCCTGTGTTATTATTTTGTGGTTGTTCGGTATTTCTATGTCCCTCTTCCAGTACTGGAGCGCGAGTGTCCTCTGAAATATGTAATTCTTGTATTACTTGTGCTAACTGATCCTGTACTTCCCGGATTTCTCTTTTGTACTGTGTATTGATTTGATTTTGATTTTGTTTGAATTTTCTAATTTGTTCATACTCTTCAGTGTCCGTGAAGGCTACAGGTCTGGTGTCATTCAGATCATCATGTACCTCTGGAGATAAGTTAGTGAACTGATCTGAAAGTTCTGCTACTTTATCCGATAGTGAAATTATTTCTGCTGTGTGTTTTTCTGAACCAATTTTCAGAGTGTCCATTTGTGTTGAAATCGTATCTACTGTGTCCTTCAAGTTTTCCTGAGTTTTTGCAAGTTGCGTAACCGAATTGGTAGATGCAACTAAGTCAATTTGAGTTTGGAAGGTGTCGTGATTTTCATGAACAATAGTTTGCAGTTCCTTTATGGCTGCTTCGTGATTCTGTAATGCATTTTCATGACGCGAAAAAATAGGTTGGAAATGCTCACAAATTTGTGTTTTTACGTCATTACAGACTTTTTGACATTTAGATTCAATGTTATGTAACTCGGTAGTTAAATCTTAACGTGTTTGTTCAAGTGTGGTGTCTAACTTCCGAAGATTTTGTTCCATTGTGTCTAACTGTTGCTGTGTTTGTCTCTGATTTTGTTTCATTTTGTCTAACTTTTGAAGCTTTTGCTGTGTTTGTCTCTGATTTTGTTCCATTGTGTCTAACTTTCGAAGATTTTGTTCCATTGTGTCTAACGTTTGAAGCTTTTGCTGTGTTTGTCCCATTTGTTGTACTAATTGTAATAACAATGCACTGGTGTCTGAAACATGTTCCTCAGTGCTTTTCGGCAGTGAATTTGCACCGGCAACATTCACATTTTGACAAGCAGAAAATGTGTCTTGACTTATTTGAGAAAACAGTGAGGACCCAAGACCTGAATCTACAGTATTTGCGAGATTGTGTCCTGTCATTTCGGATCCCTGAGGCGAGCTATTGCCGACCGATCGATCGATAATGCTTCCCTGTTCACTAATTGTTTCACTGTCTACGCCGTTATTTGCAGCCTGCTCCATTTCCCTATGCACAATTACCAAATTACTACTTTGAACATTAGTTAATTCATTACATGGTTGCGCTAACACACTGCTTTCGTCTTCAATGTCATTTCTCAGTTTACTTTGGAGCCTAGTATTACGTTTTTCACACGCCATTATTGTCACAATATTTCAAACGACAACAAAGAAAAGCACAATTTGAAGAGCAAAATAAGAAAACACATTAACATAACACTGAAAATAATATCTAGTTAATTGCAAGCGCAGCTGCGTAATACTTGGTGCAAATCTACATGCATGCCACAACAACAATGAAAGACTGCAACTACAAAGGAGATTCTCTCTACAATTACGCACTAGCAATAAACAAAATCTACACTAATTACACAAACTACAAGAAAAAATCAGAAAATTCCAGTAAGGTATCCTCGGCTAAGGGTCGACATATGAAACATCCCCTTAGAAAAATTATACATGACTGTGTTTAAACTGACACACAATATTTTTAGCGCAAAGCAACCTTACTTTCAAAAAACCTACAAAAAATGGCCCTGACTAACATTAACCTATACCTTTCACAAATCACTTACCTCACAAAAATCTTCGTTACTCGAACTACTGCAGTACAGCGAGCGCCACTACTGCCAGCTAAATAAAAGATTCAAATTACGGAAGGCACTAACTACTGATAGGCATAGTTAGCAAATGAAAGATTTTAATAGAGAACATACAATGTATTTATCTTAATAGTGTTGAAAAATCATAATATGCATAGCAGTTCATGACATCCAGTCTTACAAATTTCAAAACTCCGCCATTTCTCTCCCCAAGTCCACCACTGCTGGCGGCTCACCTCCAACTGCGCCACGCTACGCGCTGTTAACATCCAGCTGCCCAACACTACAATGGCAGACAACAATGCAAACTAGCCACAGACTGCACACAGCACAGCCAGTGATTTTCATACAGAGCGCTACGTGGCGTTACCGATATAAAAACCTAAACAGCCTGCTTACAACTTATGATATAGTAGACTCGAATCAGAACAGTGTTCTGTAATCAACAGTCAGATGAAAAGTGCCAAGGTGAAAAAGTAGAATTATCTTTTAACATTTCGGCCGACGTCACAAGCCCATTTATTTTCTTATCTGCCTGCACTGAAAACCGCTGCTTTTATAGGGATGACATTTGGTAACACTAACATAGAGAGTCACATAAAATACGTGATTGAGTTAATGTTCGAGGATCTTTTGGGTCATTTAGTTTTTTGTGTAGATGACATCTGGAAGCAGTGAGAAATTACAGCGCTCTTAGAGGATGGATTTATCATGCTGGGCTGTGGCATCTATTTCTCGATATGAGGCCAATGGAAGAAGAACGAAGCAAATGTTACTGTTCTCAAAGCTACAACACACACCATATAGTGGTTTGTGAAATACAGTTTTAGGTGTCAGTATTAGAATATATTTGAAAAACCTGTCCATCATGATTCTCTGCAGTGGGAGACCTTGAGCTGTTGTTTTATGTGGCCATTCCACCTCATGCCCCTCCGGTTTATGGTTCTTAATGTTTTCAGATATTTATAGCGAAGAGCATAAGAGAACAGATTCGTCTATTTATGCGCCACAATATACATTTATTTATTTAATTTTTGTACAGGAGTATTATTGCCCAACCCATAATTTTTTTTTGGTGATACATAATCTTTATCATTGCTCTGATAATAATAATCAGTGTCCATTGTAGAATACTCGAGCGCGCCTCTTCTCACACCTATTTTAACAACTAAACAAAACAGCTTCAACCACGACAAAAGAAAAGATAGTAGGAATTAATATATTTGCTCTTCTCACTGATGATATAATGACCTTCGTGATTCATAACTGATATCTTGAATAATTTCGGATACTGAATTCAAATGTTTCTGAAGCTCTTTGATAGCATTCTACAGCTGTTGATACATCTGGCCATATCCAGTATCCTAATGAGAATCGTGGCCTTCCCCTAGAACCTTGATTTTTGAAGCCCATTGCAATCACTTTCTTAATCCAGTCCCACCTTCTGATAAGTGACTAGATTTAGATTCTAAACGTTATCTCACAATGTTACGGTTCTATGGGTATGTCGCTTTCTCTCACTATTATTCATGTGTAGTCGTAGATGAACATTTATGCCGCTTTTAGTTAGCGTTGGCACAATGTTCATTCTTGTACAATTTGCATTGTTGCCAGGTTTAATCGAGATGGCAACTCTACTTGGAGGGGTGTCCCCTCACCTTCTCTACACAGGGGGTAGATGAGACAGTGGAACATTGTTGACACTACCGTCCCCACTTCTGCCCCTACCCCACTTCCCTATGCTGCTGATACATTACCTCCATACTTAACGATCGCCGGCCAGTGTGGCCGAGCGATTCTAGGCGCTTCAGTCTGGAACCGCGCTACTGCAACGGTCGCAGGTTCGAATCCTGCCTCGGGCATGGATGTGTGTGATGTCCTTAGGTTACTTAGGTTTAAGTAGTTCTAAGTTCTTGGGACTTATGACCTCAGATGTTGAGTCCCATAGTGCTCAGAGCCATTTTGAACTTAACAATCATATACAACCATTCGCTAGACGAAAAATCTGTAGCCTAAGACTGGAAAGTTGCACAGGTCACACCAATGTTCAAGAAAGGTAGTAGGAGTAATCCACTACATTACAGGCTCATATCATTAACGTCGATACGCAGCAGGAGTTTGGAACGTATATTGTGTTAGAACATTAGAAATTACCTCGAAAAGAATTGTCTGTTGACATACAGTCAACACGAATTTAGAAAACATCGGTCTTGTGAAACACAACTAGCTCTTCTCCTAAAGTGTGAGAATTTCAACTTCAAGAAACAGACTCCTAGACATGAAGAACAGGAGCCAACACTACACGAAAAGCTAAGTAAACTAGAAACTTTATTGTAATCTTCACTCTTCTCAAATTTTTCATAAAAATCTTTGCTTATTGGGGACAATAACTGGAAATAGGAAGGAGAGGATACACGTTGCCGGATCTACATTTTTCTCCTAAATAATCGGAGAAGATTGGAACATACGGAAAACAATGAGGAAAAGAAGGCACAGGATGAAACATCCTGACAGATTAATACTGTTTGTCGGACTGAGACTCAAACTCGGGACCTTTGCCTTTGGCGGGCAAGTGCTCTACCGTCGGAGCAACCCAAGAATGACTTACGCGCCGTCTTTGCAGCTTTACTTCTGCCAGTATCTCTTCTCCCATTATGAGACAGGATGATATGTCATTTCTTAAGACATTAGGGAATAACTTCCACGTCATCTGAGCGAAATGTAGATGGTACAAACAGCAGGGAAAGAGAGAGACTGGAATACATCCAGTAAATAGTCGAGGACATAGAACGTAAGTGCTACTATGAAAACAAGGCGTTGGTGCAGCAGAGGAAATCGTCACAGTCGCCACACGTGCTACTTATCTCGTCTTCTTACGATTGTGTAGGTCTACGTATTGAAACCAACGAGCAGTGCTAATTCACTATAATTATCTTCGACATTCTTTCCTCTTAGTAGCGGAATTCAACAGGTTCGGAAGCGAACTCAGGTAAAAGAACGACTCATCTTACAGCACAGCCATCATCAACCGATCTAAGGTCCATCTTCCTGCAGATCTACGTTCTTACCTTAGTACAGGAACAATCTGACTTTTTCGCTTGACACAGTTGTTCTTCATCGAGAAAAACATAGGATAGGAAACCATTTTGTTTACCCTGTAAACAAGGACTAAACCAAATGTTATATTCAGACAATTTCTCAGTGAGATACGGTTAGCCTTGCCTGACATACTGCAGTGATGGAAAGCATCACGAGTGCAAGCTGAATAGCTCATTTTGTCCACCTCCGGACACAATAAAGCAGGTATTCTGTGTGGCATGAATTTAACCAATCTTTGGTAGTTTTCCGGTGGTATGTGGCAGAAGATGTTACGCGCAGGTCACGCAACGCCCATAAATTAACTTACGGGCCAGTAGTTTGAATCGGCGGTGATGACGCCCAACAGCGTCAAAAACGTGTTCCATCAGATTCAAATCAGGTAGACCTGGTGGCCAGGACAACAGCGTGAGTTTACTACTGTGCTCCTGAAGCCACTGCAGCACGATTCTGACATTGTCAAGAGGACAGTTGTACCACTGGAGGATGCCTCCGCCGTTGTCAAAAACATCAAGCATCAAGGAATGCAGGTAGTTCCCGGTAATATTGCTCACAAAGTCTTCAGGTCGCATGATCGGACCAGACGATCTGTTCCTATTGATTCAAAATACAACCTCGAAGACACCATGCCTACAGCAATTGTAATTGGCGATTTCAACATGGGAATACAACGAGCGAGGTTGAGCTGTACTTCTACTATGGATTCGCAATCGGGAGGACGACGGTTCAAACCTGCGTCCGGCCATCCTTTAGGTTTTCCGTGATTTCCTTAAACCACTTCGGGCAAATTCCGGGATGGTCCCTTTGAAAGGGCACGGCCGACTTCCTTCCCCATTCTTCCTTAATCCGATGAGACCGATGACCTCGCTGTTTGGTCTCTTCCGCCAAACAACCCCCAACCCCTATCACCTTTGACTAACCTGTTCCCGGTGGAGAGCACCTCCCTCTCGGGTGTGACGGCTCCGGGCGCGGTATACTGTTTTAATGGGCAGTATGATCTGAGGAACGAAGGTGTAAGAAGGTTTCCGTGGAGCCTTTTCGTTGTGGTGTTAGCTGTTGGCGGGTGACCAATATAGAGGGAACGGCCGACTTCTTCCCTTTCCCTCCATTATCCTATGGGACCCATGACCTTGCTGTTTGATTCTCTTCCCCAAATCAACCGACCAACCAACCATGGGAATACGCCTACAGCGGAGCCTCATGTTCAGCAAACGTGTGCTGAACGGTATGTTGCGATCTTCATATCTGCCGCCCATCTGCTTTAGATAAAGGGCAACGCCGTGACCTCCACATTTTGTGATGAGTCCAGGACGTCCGACGACATGTCACTCACTCATGGTTTCACCTTTCTTCAACCACATTCCATAGCCGCCCAAATAGTCGCCAGAATGGTCCCTCATATGGAGTTTTATGAACAGTGAAATCCACAGGAATAGGACAAGGATTGCAACTCCTAGCGGAAGGCAAAACTACAGCTATGCCATCATTCATCATTTCTCACGATGTGAATTTGTTTTTGTAAGGGGGTAATCACAATTGAAAAAGGGCTAATTGGCCCAAAAGAGTTAGAAAAATTGTAAAACAGTTAATGAGACTACAAGTCCAAATACCGTGCTTCACAAACTAATTTCTTTTCTAAAAGAAAGGGTTCACCAAAAATTTAAAATTCTTAGTTGAATTAGTGCTGTATGACAGTTACAACAACTACAGAATTGCTGAATAACTTGTTAAAACTAACAAAAACAAAGATGTAGAATGAAGGGGAATAAAAGCCTCACAACTGTTTTTAAAGCTTTATCAAGTTAACAGTGGGCCCCGAAACAATTTCGGAACAGAAATATTGAACAAAGGTCCCTTCCAGGGGAATGAATAAATTGGCAAAAATACAACTGGATAACAACTCAAAGGTCCTTAATATCACACAGGATTGCACCGCCACTAAAGTTCAAGGGGCTAGGCAGAAACGCAGTACGTGAGGCACTGATGAACAGGCGTCTAAACGTTACAGAAGCAAAGGCAAACTCAGCTTAGGCAACTCACGAAGCGTCATGAAAGGTGAAAATACAGGTGACGGAGTCACATCTCGCGCTGCCGGAGTGGCACCGTGCCGAGCAGACGCACGCGACAATAACACAGCCACTCACTCCAGCTCCGGGTTCCCCCAGGCCCCGAAACCAAGGCGAGAAGCGCTGCCAAATAGAAAACAGCGCAGCGAAGGAATCGCCTAAGTAAGACAGGTCCAAATGAAAGAGCAATGCAGGCACAATAGCCCATCACCAAAGGAAGCGCAAGATAAATACACACCTAAGCCGGTTCAATTAGGTGCTATTAAACAGCAAATTTTTAGAAATAAACGGAATCTACATTCTGTCGACTAAATCAGAATTTGTGTATACACTAAATTATGCATGGAACAAAAATCGTTGAGTAAAACCTCTAAAAGATGCAAACCAAATTTGATATGATTTGCAACACTAATTAACTAAATTGAAAATAGTCACCATTACTTGCTCTGAGGGATAGTGAGAAAAGCCAAATAGCACCCCCAAAATATTTGGGTTGGAGGCATGAAAGGAAGGCCTGAGACGGATGCAGCCACACAAGAAAAGCCAAACAAGACCTTACCTCAGAACCAGACAGGGCAATGGCGAGCAACTAACCAATTTCTCCTTAATAACCGCCCAAAGAACACCTTGAGGACCTGTCCAGGCCACGGATATGAAACATAACCAAAGCCAATACATAGTAAAACATGAGCATACATTAAATAACCAAGATTAAGCACAATTCAACAGAAATTCGTGAGATACTAGCACCCCGGGAGGGAAAATATTAAGCAAAAGTGAAGTGCCCCGAAATCTTCAGCTCAGCACAATAATCTTAAACACAATATAATTTGACTATGAAAGGCACTGATCATGGCTTGCAGAGGATTCTTTACAAATTATTTGGTTAGAGTGACAAAAGCCTTCAGGGGAGTAGGACGCAAAAACTTTAAAAAAATTCGATTTTTCAGAAATATGCCTCTTTTGTAGCGCACATCTTCCTGAATAGTTTGATGTATAAACATGTATATTTGAGAGATTGTAAGGCACGTTATTTGGTCTTCAGCGTACCAAGATGCAGCGCCACCCTCCTCTGCACGGCATTCTTCTATCAGACGCAAGTTTATTTCACTCTGTAGAATTCGAATGGTTATATTTGCCACGGAAACTATAGTCAAGGACCCTGCAAATGAAAACGTATTGAAGAAATGACTTCATGGTGGTACTCAAAATTCAATCAAAGTTATAACCAATGTTAAGGGAAAGATTTCCAAAAACCATTTTTGTGGGAAGAAATGCACTTGCTCTTTATGATGCAGTTTCATGTTTTAATGATGGTGTGCAAAGCAGGAAATCTGCTTTAGAGAAAATGGGAATTAAGCCTGGAGTGAACTGCATGAAAGCTTTGTATGCGATAGACAGAGAGCGTGTACTGAAAGCAGATAAATCACTTTTGGAGGCGATAAAATCAAGAAGAGTCGATCATTGTATGTGAAAAGAAATAAAACTGCTTTAGAAAATTAAAAAGAACCTGCTTATGGTGCTGGACAGTTCTAAAAGAATGCCAAATAGAAGTAGAAACTTTAACGGCCATTGTCTGCACAACACAAATTACTGCGCTTAGGTACATGTAACTTCCAAGATAAGTATCCTATTACTTTCAAACTTGGTATCCTCATTAAACACAAACTCTTTAATTTAAAACTCTAAAATTTTCGAAATCTATTAATAACTGTGTTAAAAATGGAGATATTTAACTTAAAATTTGAGTTTTTTCATGAAGTTTGAAATGTAAGAGCTCATGCATTTCTTCACGAATTAAATAAATTCTAGAGTTTCATACATCTGTAAGTTTAGCTTGTACGCTGTGCAAAATTCGTCGAAGGATCTCTCCTACTTATGAAGTGTATGTTTAACAGTAAATGCAGCCAATACTAAGTGAAAAAATTATGAAATTCCACATGTATAAACTAATTATTTTGTTAGTTTTTGAAATTACACTGCTATGAGTGTGAATCCTGAATCCTTCCTGGTCATGCTGACAAAGTTTTATGAATTTATTGTAAAAGTATAGACAGTGGAAATGAAAATGTCCTTCGGTACCTCTGCTGCTGCAAGTCGGCCCGTTTAACGTCCGACGCCCCTTAATAGGGGAACAATTACTAATGGAAAACCGTAAGGCTATATTGAAACAAATATACTCACAGCAACGTAAATAAAACGCGGGAGAGCAACACGACGCAAGAGAAAGTGAGAGGCGGCCCACCCCAAAAACAACTCGCGGGTCAGCAATTATGCGACTAAGAGTCTCACCAAATGCACGAGGAAACTGTAGACTGCCGCAGGAGTCGCACGGCGCGCAAGTTAATGCAGCACAAACCACCAGAATCCGACTGACTGATCCACTTAGCCCACAAATGGAATGTACCAGAAAAACACCTTTTCAAACAATGAGCTTTCTAGGTTCTCCATCCATCAATCATCCACCGTAACATTTGGCGTCGACAAGACAACACACTATTTCAACATGGGCACCGCCTCGTGCCACATCGCTCGTCTCTTCCCCCTCCCTATCCCAGGAGATATCTGTTGTTTCACTCGATTCAGATACCACAGCGAAACTCGCAACAGAGCGCAATCGCGCCACAACGGTGAATTCACGCCAGTAGGCCGCGAAGCAGATATACACTCCTGGAAATTGAAATAAGAACATCGTGAATTCATTGTCCCAGGAAGGGGAAACTTTATTGACACATTCCTGGGGTCAGATACATCACATGATCACACTGACAGAACCACAGGCACATAGACACAGGCAACAGAGCATGCACAATGTCGGCACTAGTACAGTGTATATCCACCTTTTGCAGCAATGCAGGCTGCTATTCTCCCATGGAGACGATCGTAGAGATGCTGGATGTAGTCCTGTGGAACGGCTTGCCATGCCATTTCCACCTGGCGCCTCAGTTGGACCAGCATTCGTGCTGGACGTGCAGACCGCGTGAGACGACGCTTCATCCAGTTCCAAACATGCTCAATGGGGGACAGATCCGGAGATCTTGCTGGCCAGGGTAGTTGACTTACACCTTCTAGAGCACGTTGGGTGGCACGGGATACATGCGGACGTGCATTGTCCTGTTGGAACATCGAGTTCCCTTGCCGTTCTAGGAATGGTAGAACGATGGGTTCGATGACGGTTTGGATGTACCGTGCACTATTCAGTGTCCCCTCGACGATCACCAGTGGTGTACGGCCAGTGTAGGAGATCGCTCCCCACACCATGATGCCGGGTGTTGGCCCTGTGTGCCTCGGTCGTATGCAGTCCTGATTGTGGCGCTCACCTGCACGGCGCCAAACACGCATACGACCATCATTGGCACCAAGGCAGAAGCGACTCTCATCGCTGAAGACGACACGTCTCCATTCGTCCCTCCGTTCACGCCTGTCGCGACACCACTGGAGGCGGGCTGCACGATGTTGGGGCGTGAGCGGAAGACGGCCTAACGGTGTGCGGGACCGTAGCCCAGCTTCATGGTGACGGTTGCGAATGGTCCTCGCCGATACCCCAGGAGCAACAGTGTCCCTAATTTGCTGGGAAGTGGCGGTGCGGTCCCCTACGGCACTGCGTAGGATCCTACGGTCGTGGCGTGCATCCGTGCGTCGCTGCGGTCCGGTACCAGGTCGACGGGCACGTGCACCTTCCTCCGACCACTGGCGACAACATCGATGTACTGTGGAGACCTGACGCCCCACGTGTTGAGCAATTCGGCGGTACGTCCACCCGGCCTCCCGCATGCCCACTATACGCCCTCGCTCAAAGTCCGTCAACTGCACATACGGTTCACGTCCACGCTGTCGCGGCATGCTACCAGTGTTAAAGACTGCGATGGAGCTCCGTATGCCACGGCAAACTGGCTGACACTGACGGCGGCGGTGCACAAATGCTGCGCAGCTAGCGCCATTCGACGGCCAACACCGCGGTTCCTGGTGTGTCTGCTGTGCCGTGCGTGTGATCATTGCTTGTACAGCCCTCTCGCAGTGTCCGGAGCAAGTATGGTGGGTCTGACACACCGGTGTCAATGTGTTCCTTTTTCCATTTCCAGGAGTGTAGATTGACTCATGCAGAATTCGGCGCACCGTAGGGTGCTTTCGAGGTACAGATATACACTGAAGCGCCAAAGAAACTGGTATAGGCATGCGTATTCAAATACAATGTAAACAGGCAGCATACGGCCCTGCGGTCGGCAACGACTATATAAGACAACAAGTTTCTGGCGCAGTCGTCAGATCGATTACTGCTGCCAAAGGCAAATTATGAACATTTAAGTGAGTTTTAGTTCGGGATTATAGTCGCCGCACGAACGATAGGACATAGCATTTCAGAGGTAGCGACCAAGTGGGGACTTCCCCGTACGACCATTTGACGAGTGTACAGTGAATATCAGGAATCCAGTAAAACATCAAGTTTCGGACATCGCTGAGGCCGGAAAAAGATCCTGCAAGAACGGGACCAACGACGACTGAAGAGAATAGTTCAGCTTCGCAGAAGTGCAACCCTTCCATAAATTACTTCACATTTCAGTGCTGGGGCATCAACAAGCGTCAGTGAACGAAACTCTCTTGTAACCTTGATGACTGCATGACAATAAGCTTTACGCCTCGCCTGGCTCCTTCAACACTGACATTGGACTGTTTACGAATGTAAACATGTTGCTTGGTCGGCCGAGTCTAGTTTCAAATTGTGTAGAGCGGTTGGACGTGTACGGGTACGGCGACAACTTCATGAATCCATGGATCCTGCATGTCAGAAGGGGACGTTTCAAGCTGGTGGAGGCTCTGTAATGGTGTGGGGCGTGTGCAGTTGGAGTGATATGGAATCCCTGATGGTCTAGAAACGAGTCTGACAGGTGACATGTGCGTAAGCATACTATGTGATCACCTGCATCCATTCACGTGTATTGTGCCTTTCGACGGACTTGCAAAATTCCAGCAGGACAATGCGACACCCCACACGTCTAGAATTGCTACAGAGTGGCTCGAGGATCACTCTTCTGAGTTTAAACACTTTCGCTGGCCACAAAACATCACAGACATGAACATTTTTTGCATATCTGGGCTGTCGAGTCCATACCACGCCGTGTTGCTACACTTCTGAGTGCTCGCCGGATCTCTACAAAGGTGTGCCAGTTTCTCTGGCTCTCCAGTGTACGTGTAACTAGCTGTGTAGGGAAGTTATGGTAACATGTGGTTGACTGTCGCTTGGTATGGGCCCCAGAGACGTGGAAGCTCTTTTGAACGCTCTCTTTGTGGATTGTAAGGATATCGCTACAGCACATACCACCTTACGTGTCGGAACAGGATATATAACAGGTATTCCTATGGCAACAGCGCCTACCATGACATTTTTTTAATGTATCTGTATACGATACTGCTTGGAGGATAGTTCCCATGAACGGTGCCTCGATGAACGAGTCCCTGTACTCATGGCGGCCTTTATGTAGCTACACTTTAAAGAAATGCTGTGTAGACTGTGCTCTAGGTGAGGGGATCTGTATCCTTTAAGGTAGTGGTTTACATGTAATCTAGATTTAATACCCATGAATTATATGACGACCATGTTCAGAAGCCCAGTACAACGTTACTTCCTTGTGGGTCAGTTTGCAGTTTCAGTCTTCCAGTCCTGCAACAGTAAACCCGCCAAGATTGGAAGAAATGGCGGCTAAAAATTTTAGATTTTTTACAGATGTGTGTGTGTGTGTGTGTGTGTGTGTGTGTGTGTGTGTGTGTGTGTGCGTATATATACAGTGTTTTAGTCGCACTCATCGGATTTTTAGTTTATTTGACATCCAAATAAGAAAAATGGTTCAAATGGCTCTGAGCACTATGGGACTCAACTTCTGAGGTCATTAGTCCCCTAGAACTTAGAACTAGTTAAACCTAACTAACCTAAGGACATCACACACATCCATGCCCGAGGCAGGATTCGAACCTGTGACCGTAGCGGCCTCGAGGTTCCAGACTGCAGCGCCTATAACCGTATGGCCACTTCGGCCGGCTTCCAAATAAGAGTCACATTTCGAAGTTCCTAAGATCCGATGGGGTTTCTGGGTCTAATTTTTGATCTGAGGTTGTCATAGCTACCACTGCTATGCGACCTCTAAAGACACCGAACATCTTGTCGTACCTTGATCAGGCGGAATGCGTCGCCACCTGTATTATGAAGCTTTCGTACGTTTGTGGCCAGATTATGGATGCACGGTTTATTGATTATCAGGCTCTGCACTCCTCAAGACCATCCACGGTATCCACCATCAAGGGAGAGGTTGCACACATGTGATTTAAGCATAGCCTCTATGCTGAGCCTGGAGTCTCTGTACAATGTTTATCACAGTTAGTAACGAAGACTGACACGGATGACAGAGGCTGAGAGAAAAGAGGGGAGCTTGGGGGGCGCCAAACGATAAGTCGCCTGCGTGGCAACATGTTCTTGAACTCGCACTATCCCTCATAAAGTAAGACAGTCATATATTAATAACCCGTCAGTCTTTTACTGCCAGACAGAGTGCAACAAAAATAGCTGGAACGGCAGGAAGACAAGACTGTGTTAGCATGTAACGCAAAGAAAACAATAACAGCACTGCTCCTGTTCATGGACTCAAAAACTTCACATTGCAAAAAGTAGTTATATGTTTGAGATTTATTCACAGCTTCTGTGTGCGGGAAAATAACAAAATAAAAAAAATAAAAAAACACGTTAATTCTATTGTAATAAGCTAGTGTAGCAGTATGACTGTGAGACCAACTTTTGATATTATCAAGCGTACTTACAGCACTGTCCGAGGCTCAACCCAAAAGGCAAAGGACCGCAGCGCACGCATGCGCAGCGCGGCTGGACTGAGCTCGCCGCGCCATGCTAATACGGCACAGTGTTGTCATTTGTCTCCATTGCGACGCAGCGGGCCAACGCTCGCCGACAGCGGATCCCAGGGGAATCCCCGCGCAGCCAGTGTCTCCGCTAAGGTCTCACTCGCTGCGCTGCGGGAGGGGAATACACAGCATTCGGGTCACTTCCCGAGGGACACGCATGTGGCTGCTTGTTTTATTCGAATTCTCCATATCGCTGTCTGCACTGAGTCTCTACTCTCCTGGCTTAGGGCTTTACCAGCGTGCTGAGTTTTCACCGCAAGCTGGGGCCCGTGCACAAGTTTATTTGGCGCTATTCCTTGCCCGCCAGCTACTTTATGCGCAAATGACTCCATATCTTGATCTCTGCAGTTGGACAGCAACGGAGAGTGTTTTACCTACGAACACACGATGTTTCGTGGTCGATGTTTCAATCTAGTGACCAATTTCAGA
Organism: Schistocerca cancellata; assembly: GCF_023864275.1. Classification (NCBI taxonomy): domain Eukaryota; kingdom Metazoa; phylum Arthropoda; class Insecta; order Orthoptera; family Acrididae; genus Schistocerca; species Schistocerca cancellata. Next base: position 526,837,856 of record NC_064631.1, read on the forward strand.
ATCACACGAAGAAACGTGTACTAGGTACCACTGCAAGCAGCTTCCGGCATTTTTACTGCTTTCGTTGTGAGACAAGAAGTTGTGTTTTTTGAAGTATTTGTACATATTAAGAGCTAAACACATTTAAATGTTGTAATAAATTTAGTAGTTTTCCATCCTCAGCAACTGTAGTTATATATAACGAAATAATCTTCAACACATGACAACGTTATTCTTATTGCACTAAATGCCCGGTTAAGAAATAAAACAACTTTTGTGCAACTGGTTGCTGATTATTTCGAAGTATGTATTACAGCTGTTTTGAAGATACTATTAATTCTTCAGTTTCAAACTTTTTACTGTGAGTAAAATTCTGTATGTTCCAAATTAGTAATGTTTTTTAAATTGTAACTGGTTTTTATTTCAGCTAACAGTGTTGGTATCTAATAGAGCAATAATTTAACACATAGACTATTAAATACAATTCTGTCCAGAGTATCTCGATCGCAACATTTGAAGTTTGAATAACTAGAATAGATTTAGAAAGGTACTAATTTTCTAATTTTTGTAATTTGAGGAAAAGAATGCAGCGCACATAAAGTGAATGCTATCATTTCAAAACGGAATAATAAAATGTATTAAGCGTCTGTTGCAGGGTGGCTAGAGACGAAAATCTGTAAAGGGTTCCAAGCAAAATCCTCTGTCCTATAGCCACGTGGTCACCTAGAGCAAAGTTTCAGGAGGACAAATTATTGTGCAGTCTGCAGTGTGATTTCTTCCGTTCTTTCTTTGGGATTCTAGCTGTATAATGAGAAAGATAGTTTCATGAATATATGATTAGAAATTTTAAACAAACCATTTAATGTAAGGTAGGTGTCTGGACGCCTGGTGGCGTGTCCACCGTTAGTTTTTGTGACGGCTTTATCTCTCCTGTGGGCACTTTCAGTGAGGTGTCACGGTCTGTGGAGGAGTGGCAGCCCAGTCTTCCTCAAGAGCCGAAGCTAGAGAATGTTGTGATATTGGACCCTGGTGTCTGAAGAAAAGTCGATGTCCTAGCTCATCCCAAACTCTGGGCAGGCCACTCCATGTAAGGTATGTTCTCTGTAGACCATTGCCTCACAGATGATGCTTTATGGAAGGATGCATTTGCATGCTGATACAATAACTGTCTCTAAAGAAAATTGTGAAATGTGTTCGTATCCTTACACATTTAGAGTTTTCGTCGCAACAATATAACAGCATCTGCTAATAGTGAAAGTCACCCCTATATCATAACACTACCTCAGCAACACTTCACTGTTGGCAATTCACATGGTGGAAGCTAATGTTCTCCAGACATCTGCCAAATCCAAACCATTGCATCGGAATGTCACATGATAGAGCGTTATTCATCACCCCGTATCATTAGTTTCCAATCGTCCACCATTCAATGGTTCCGCTCTTTACAGCACCTCAAGGCGTTGCTTACCACCAACTTGAGAAGGCTGTGGCTTATGAGGAGCTGCTCGACCATTGCACTATATTCTTTTTAACTTTTAGCACAGCCGTTCTGGTAGCGGAACTGTTGAGAGTACATCAGAGATCACCAGTGATTACTTCCGCTGATTTGATGCTATTTTTAACTCCTACTCTCTGTGGTGCTCAACTGCCCCTGTCCTTCAGGACAAGTCTTCTCGACCTTTGTTTAGCTGTGGTTGTTCCTTCGCGTTTTCAATTCAATATCACATCATGAATAGTCGACTTGAGTAGATTTAGATGGACTGAAGCGCCGCTGATGGATTTGTTACTCAGGTGACATCCATGAACGACGTCACTGAGTGCTCCTGATCGACCCACTCCGCTGGTGGTGCTTCTCTGCACTGACAACACAACATTATTCGTCTCTTTCTACACTGGTCAGTCTGCCTCTAGTGACATGTAGTGGTCAGTTCCGCATTACATGGGAGTGAACATACACTACTGGTCATTAAAATTGCTACACCAAGAAGAAATGCAGATGATAAACGGGTATTCATTGGACAAATAAATTGCACTAGAACTGACATATCATTACATTTTCACGCAATTTGGGTGCATAGATCCTGAGAAATCAGTACCCAGAGCAACCACCTCTGGCCGTAATAACAACCTTGATACGCCTGGGCATTGAATCAAACAGAGCTTGGATGGCGTGTACAGGTACAGCTGCCCATGCATCTTCAATACGATACCACAGTTCATCAAGAGTAGTAACTGGCGTAATGTGACGAGCCAGTTGCTCGGCCACCATTCACCAGACGTTTTCAATTGGTGAGAGATTTGGAGAATGTGCTGACCAGGGCAGCAGTCGAACATTTTCTGTATCCAGAAAGGCCCGTACAAGACCTGCAACAAGAGGTCGTGCATTATCCTGCTGAAATGTAGGGTTTCTCAGGGATCGAATGAAGGGTAGAAAATGGCTCTGAGCACTATGGGACTTAACATCTATGGTCATCAGTCCCCTAGAACTTAGAACTACTTAAACCTAACTAACCTAAGGACATCACACAACACCCAGTCATCACGAGGCAGAGAAAATCCCTGACCCCGCCGGGAATCGAACCCGGGAACCCGGGCGTGGGAAGCGAGAGCGCTACCGCACGACCACGAGCTGCGGACAATGAAGGGTAAGGCCACGGGGTTTAACACATCTGAAATGTAACGTCCACTGTTCAAAGTGCCGTCAATGCGAACAAGAGGTGACCGAGACGTGTGATCAATGGCTCCCAATACCATCACGCCGGGTGATACGCCAGTATGGCGATGACGAATACACGCTTCCAAAGTGCGTTCACCGCGATGTCGCCAGACACGGATGCGGCCATCATGATGCTGTAAACAGAACCTCGATTCATCCGAAAAAATGACGTTTCGCCAATCGTGCACCCAGGTACGTCGTTGAGTACACCATCGCATGCGCTCCTGTCTGTGATGCAGCGTCAAGGGTAACCGCAGCCATGGTCTCCGAGCTGATAGTCCATGCTGCTGCAATCGCCGTCGAACTGTTCGTGCAGGTGGTTGTTGTCTTGCAAACGTCCCCATCTGTTGACTCAGGGATCGACACGTGGCTGCACGATCCGTTACAGCCATGCGGATAAGATGCCTGTCATCTCGACTGCTAGTGATACGAGACCGTTGGGATCCAGCACGGCGTTCCGTATTGCCCTCCTGAACCCACCATGTTCTGTTAACAGTCATTGGTTCTCGACCAACGCAAGCAGTAATATCGCGATACGATAAACCGCAATCGCGATAGGCTACAATCCGACCTTTATCAAAGTCGGAAACGTGATGGTACGCATTTCTCTTACTTACACGACGCATCACAACGTTTCACCAGGCAACGCCGGTCAACTGCTGTTTGTGTTTGAGAAATCGGTTGGAAACTTTCCTCATGGCAGCACGTTGTAGGTGTCGCTACGGGCGCCAACCTTGTTTGAATGCTCTGAAAAGCTAATCATTTGCATATCAGAGTATTTTCTTCCTGTCGGTTAAATTTTGCGTCTGTAGCACGTCATCTTCGTGGTGTTGCAATTTTAATGGCCAGTAGTGTATAACATATACTTTTGATCACCTGTAGTATCAAAAGAACAAATTCTCATCCCTTGATCACGTAATATTCCTTGGAAGTGTGACCTCCTTTTAGTAACAGATACTTCCAGAGGAAGGAGCAGCAGTGTGCGAAGACCCTCAGGTAGGGTTCGCTTCAGGTTGTACTGGGCAGATGGTTCTTTCAGACTGGTAGGTATCGACTGTTTCCCCATCCTTGTCTATTTCCTTGAGACCTCAGAGGCTAACGTTACTCCCTGCGATTTGGAAAGCTAATTTATTAGCCTGGCAATGAGCGGAAGTGAACGATTTAGCTTCATACCTAGTATATACGTTAATGTATGTGATGTATGGATAGATAAGTTATACCCCATAGTCCGTAACAAGGTGTGATCCTCTCGGCATCGGTTATATTAATAATGTATTTCTCAGCATGTTCGGGCTCTGATGATAAGGTGCAGTGATTAGTTACTAAGTAAATATCTGGAAATTTTTTGTTGTCGGATGATACAGGGTGATCCACCTGCCCCTACTACTGGGTTTTATGCAACCAGCAACGCCTTCAAACAACATGCACAAGATTTTCACATTCTCTTATTCGCTAAGTGCAAACTATTAGTCCTAAGAGAAAACTGAACAAAACCTATTTGTACGAAATTCAGTGTAGTTAAATTTTGTACTGGGATACGTTTTCGCTGGGGCTACGATTTTCGCATTATTAAAAGGAAAATTGTTTTAAATGTCACTTTTCTACATATCTCATTCTATATTACTTAAATATGGGCGAACTCAATTTTAAGAATTTTTGGCAAAGTGTCGTGTATGTACGGCACAATCTCAAACTAATCACAAAAAAAAAAGAAAAAAAAAAGGTTCAAATGGCTCTGAGCACTATGGGACTTAACACCTGAGGTAATCAGTTCCCTATAATTTAGAACTACTTAAACCTAACTAACCTAAGGACATCACACACATCCATGCCCGAGGCAGGATTCGAACCTGCGACCGTAGAAGCAGCGCGGTTCTTGACTGAAGCGCCTAGAACCGCTCAAAACTAGTCACAAATATTGCTTAACAATCTCACCGCCATTTCAGAAAGCTGGTTTAAAATCAGCTTCAGTCATTTCTCGGTGTTGTAACTAGCCTATATTCGTCAATATGAGGGAGTGAGACTTTCGTGCTGTGTGACGAAGCAAATAAATAGTGACAATGGTGGTATGCGTTATGGATGATTCAGCACCTGGTCTCTAATAATCGCAGTGTTACCAGAAAATACTTTATGTATATTATTAAATTTTAATTTATCACCAATATGGAGGTCATCAGAAATTTTCAGGCTCTTGTTCTGGTTTACCATTCAGTTGGTGTCTAACAGTAAGTATTTCATATTACGCCAATACAAATTTTACAACATAGTATTCATTCTGAGTCAGTCTGCTGGCGACTAGATGCAAGTAGATTTTACTGACGATTGCTATATAAAAAAGAAGGAAGGAATAAGTAGAAGAACAGAATTTATTTATAAGCTGCTTTGGATTTTGCGAATGCCTATGTGTGAATGTCTCAGTACAGGAGTGCAGGATGAAAGGGAAGAAGACCGAAAGTAGGTTGGCACTGACTCGACCATCAGAAAGGCGGTCTTGTGTATGGCTCAGAGACACGTGCGTAGAGAGAACAGACGTATGCCTCGAAATTCGTGAAGTCCTGGAGCGAGCTGAGAGGAGAGTCGTAGACGGTAGGTGGTCCTCTGGGACAAGTAGCTCTGCTGAAGACTTGGCCGAAGTTACAGTTCTGAGATTCGGCAAACTGTGTTAGACCGGGGTGCAAACGGAGATGAGAGACTTTTCGCACCGGAGGAGCAAGTTTCAGACGGGCAAAAGCTGGAGTGGTGACAGCCAGGGTTCTCGAGAGCCGTGAGCGTCGTTCACCAATTGGACACTGCGCTTGGGCGAGTATTATTGAAAACATATAGTAAATCTGTGGTGGAATGCTTTAGCGAAGTTGTCTTGCTGTCTGTGAGAATTGTTTCCACTATTTTTCGCTCTCAACGTGATGGTAACTCTCTCGCCGAGAATTCCTCTTCCTGCGGTCGGTTGCCTTAACTACCGCCAGAAACTACGATATTAAGATGAGAGTTTATGTTGCGTACACCATCTCTCTAAAAGATATTGTAGTATATGCATCAAGGGTTTCCTGTGCTAGTTTGATAATACCAAGGCTGAAAGCAGTATTAAGTAGCCGGTCTCTAACGCTGATTAGCTTGGCATTGTAAACATAAAAATTAATTACAGAGACATTCGAGTTTCTCCTATTACGTCAGTTTCCCGGATGTAGGGTAGTTACAGTGCAAAACAACAAATCTCACGAAGGACACCGTCGCTTGCAAGTAAGGGGAGGAGAGGGGAGGGTATGTACGTCAACAGAAATACATATGGGTGCAACGTTAACAAGCTACGCGTAGACACACACACACACACACACACACACACACACACACACACACACACACAGGGTGACAATTAGTGAACTATATGAAAGAAACGTAAATTAGTTGCGGCGTGCACACACGTTATTCAACGTGTAAAATTCAGTATACATATTGAGATTTAGGTGGTGACATGTTCGACATGCCTGCCGTCATTGGCGATGTCGTAGCGCAGACGAATAACGGAATTCTACACGACTCACAGAAGTGTTGGTACATCGATGGTCTCCTGAATGGCTGTTTTCAGCTACCAATGGTTTTTGGGGTTATTGCTGTACACCTTGCCTTCAATATAGCCCCCAAAAACAGGAGTCGCATGTATTCAGATCCGGAGAATACGGCGGCCAATCGAGGCCCATGCCAGTTTCTTCTGGGTACCCCAGAGCCAGAATGCGGTCCCCAGAGTGCTCCTCCAGGACATCACGCTCCTGCTTCGAATGGAGTTGAGCTCCGTGTTGCATGAACCATATATCGTCGAATAAGGCTCATTTTGGATAATGGGGATTAAATAATCTTCCAAAACATTCGCGAACCGTTCGTTAGTAACCGTGCCAGCAGGGAATATCGTACCGATTATTACGTGACTGGACATTGCACACCACACAGTCGCCGCTGAGGGTGAAGTGACTCCTCGATGGCGAGATACAGATTCTCAGTCCCCCAAATACGCCAATTTTGCTTATTTTTATTAAAAATGAAACTACTCCAGCTGTACTTAAGATTTCATACTTACTTGGCTACTAGTTACGAGGTTGCGTCAACGCCCGTGCTCCACATGGATGGCGGGCAGTAACTGTTAGTTGTTAGTAACTGCCCGCCATCCATGTCGAGCACGTATTGTTCTCACTGCGGACTTCTAGTATTCAGCCACACACAATTGATTTCATCAAAGTGTACGGGCCTGAAGATGGCATTGTCGCAACGTCGAAACTAGTCCTGTCAGTGACAGAATCGAAAAGAGATACTTGGATAAAAATCATAAAAGATTTCGATATAACTACACGCAGCCACAAAGCATCGAGACTACTGTGAAGCCTCATTATCGATCTTAATACGTCTGCAGCATATTAAAGTATCGATATTGAGATTATATCTGACTGGCTGCTCATGAATTGGAAAAATCAAACACAAAGTACCTAAAATACAACGACATGATCAAAAGGAATCTGACTAACTTTTGTGACCGTTTCAGATGGGTGTCCGGTGGATGTGCAGACACGGAGACTTGTGGACACATCAAGTTCATGGAAGAATTTAATTGGTCCGAAGGGATGAATACCCTCTCCCCACTGCCACCTCTCAGTCATTGGGCAACAACAGTCAACAGTTCATGGGGCAGGCATTTTGCTCATTACAGTGGTTAGACGTATCGTAAACTTAGGGACTCTGAGGGAGGGGTCGTTACGTGGGTGTACTCGCCCAATAAGTCCTATAGTTGTGAGTGGAAGAGGCATTCAAGAAATGGAATATCTCTGTCGATCAGTTGATGTTGCAGCCAGTGAAGACGACGTTTCTTCGCCCCCCCCCCCCCCATCTAAAAAAAACGAAATCTCATTTGGGAGGCGACTTTGTCTTAATTAATAAGCTTTTCGGCCCTCGTACGTCCTATCGGATACATTATTAATAATGGACTAAACTATGACTCACTTAGCCCTGCTATTAAATGTTACGCTTTGCAGCACGAAATGCATTAAAGGGGACACTAATCTATATTGAGATGAAAAACACTTAATGCTAATGAACTACAGTCAAATGTGTTCGGCAGCTGACACTGATACTAGTCACTATACTAGTATCAGTACCTAAAGGCTTCAATATTTTCTTTCTCTGGAATACAAATAATTTCACCATCAAAGTGAAATAGCGTTCCCGTTGGATTCCAAATTATTTCTAATTCCTTAGTAAGCAATGTCAATTTACAAATATCTGCTTCTCATGGACTAATAAGTCTCTGTTCCTAAAATCAGAGGTCCTAAAACTTTTTGGTCGTGTAGACCACAAGGCTTTTCTCCTCTTTTCCGTAGACCCCTGCCTTTCATGTACCAAATTTTCACAAATTTTTATTTTACTTATTTATTTATTTTTTGACAGCTGATACAGTGCTATTCACTTCCATAGCCTTAACTGCAGAAGTGCAAAGTGAAGAGCTGAAAATAGTTACGTTTTATGCATTTATTACTTCAAACGACACAAAATGGAAATCTAGTAAAATTAGTTCATAAATTTGACGAGAATGAGTATGATATTTTATTAGCAAATTTTCAATATTTGGCTTCACTTTAGTTATGATTAGCCTTAAAACTCATAAATCAGTGAGTTCCAGTCTGTTTCTTTCTCTTTTTGTAAAGCAGACTGGCACCTTCGCTATAACACCTTCCCACGAGACAGGAAATGAAAAAGTATCACAATCTTTCACCCAATAGTTCATAACACAGAATAAGTAACTGGTGTGTCTCTCTGTAGCCGGAATCGCTGAGAACCCTTTCTAAACAGCCCTTATTCCTGTCAGTTCTTGTTGTAATACGACATTCGTTTCTACAACGTCAGTGTACGGAAGGACAGTCGCCATGGTTGAACGTAGGCGGAAACACTATAATCCTGGTAGTTTGTCTATGACAGACTGGGAAACTGAAATAATTCACAATGAGCACTGTTTTGTTTTAATAACTTAATGAATGGCTAAAATGATGGATTTTGTTACTATAAAATTTAGGCTGTCACGTTTTATCTGCAAGTTAATCTCATTAAATTTAGTAAACAAATCTGTTAAACAAGCTATGTCAGATTTCCCGTTGATTAAATTTTAACTCGGTTGTTGATCGAAGGAATTCTTTTGAGTAGATCATAACCAGGTTTGTGTAAAACAGCCAGCCGGTGTGGCCGTGCGGTTCTAAGCGCGTCAGTTTGGAACCGCCTGACCGCTACGGTCGCAGGTTCAAATCCTGCCTCGAGCATGGATGTGTGTGATGTCCTTAGGTTAGTTAGGTTTAAGTAGTTCTAAGTTCTAGGGGACTGATGACCTCAGTAGTTAAGTCCCATAGTGCTCAGAGCCATTTGAACCATTTTTTGTGTAAAACAGTTTTTAAAACCACCGCAATGCTGGCAAAGGCAGCTGTATGTTGCTATACAGTACTAAGATACTGTAAGACGACCGCAAACCATCATCATCACTTTCTGACGTCGAGGCGAATATACATTCCACCGTAGGTTTCTTATAAAATTTTTCTTTAAATATTTGAAACTGCTTCAAACCTTCATCTGAGTTATCAAGTTGACACCAAGCTTAGTCAGCTTAAAGGTCGCATGTTAAGCAATGATAGCGTAGCCTTTTAGGTTCATAGGTAATCGTTTGTCTAACAGTGATGGGATGAAGTAAAACTTTAATAAACCAACACGACACTATACACATTCCATTTTATATCAGGGCATGTTTAAAGCCAATTTTTTTATAAAACTCAAGTTATTTAGGTAAATATGATATGACATAGCAATCAAAATCGAAGCTTTCAACCGCAAGTAAAGATAAGCGTGTATTTGCTCAACAGATGGAACTACAAAGAGAAAATTTGATAAAAATAATAATTTACTTAATGGCTCCAAACAAAATGGTAATCATTCAGTTTAACGTATGGTATCTAGCTACGTTGACAAGATATGAACGTTGTTGTGGATGGGCAGAAATCACTAGAAGTCCGGATGCTATCAACCTCAGTGCTGTAACACAGAACCCTGTACATGTAGTCTTTTGCAATGTTCAAGGAAACTCGTACGCGGTTGCAAGGGTTAAGTTCGCCTCTTCCCACCGTAGCTCACATGGAAAGGAAAAAAAGAAAAACATATAGTGTTATCAGGTGGTTTTCTTTCAAGAAAATGGTTTAAAGGCCAGTAGCACGTATGTTTCCAGCGGAGTCGTAGCTGGAACTATTGTATGGGTACTTACACTTCATATCCCTTGGTTTGGTCACCCCCCCCCCCCCCCGTACAAAACTATGGGAGCACTTGCCTGTGTTGTGTTGTGTCGCAAATTAATACATCTCCGGATAAGTGACAAAGCGAACAAAAGAGCTAAAATAAACAAAAGAGCTGATCCACTCTCCCTCCTAGCTGATGACATGAACTCTGATGTACACAGGAGCAAACTTCAGCTGTTTGGGAAAAATTTTTGTGGAACCCCATTTACATCAATTGCAAGCCCCAATTTCTTTTTCGCTGACATTGACTCTTAACCGGTTGGAGTCGAACTCTGGGCATAATATAGATCACTTTCGAAACCACTGCCCTAGAACCTGCTACTTGACACAGTAGTGGCTCAGCCCGCTATCATGTCTATCCCCGACCAACATTAGGTTGCTTCCACAGTTTTAGTAATAAAGTCGATAAGTAAATACACTCTAAGACGAAAAAACTAAGCACCATGAAAGAATTATCCGAATGGGACAGAAATTGGTAGGTATGATGACCATTTACAGACAAACAAGTAATTATAACTGCAGAAAAATTGGATGATTTATTCATTCATAAACGAGCAAGTGTGTGAAGTATTGGTTCGCCTCTGGTCATTGTGCAAGCAGTTATTCGGCTTGGCATTGACTGAGTTGTTGGATGTACGCCTGAGGGATAGCGTGCCACACTACATCCAATTGGCACGTTAGATCGTCAAAATCCCGAGACGTTTGAAACGCCTTGCGTATAATGCTCCAAACACTCTCAGTTCGGAAGAGCTCTCGCAGTGTCACTGGCTAGGTAGGGCTTGTCGAGCATGAAGGCAAGGAATAGAAACTCTCACCAAGAGCAGGCGGACATTGTCTCGCTCAAATGTAAGCTCAGGGTGGCTTGCCATGAAGGACAACAAAACAGGTCTTAGAATATGTGCGCGTACCACTTCGCTGTAAGGATGCCGCAGTTGATAAAGAAAAGGATCCTGCTATGAAAAGGAATGGCACCCCGCATCACCACTCCCAGTTGTCGGGCCATAGTGTGGCGACGGTCAGGTTGGTATACAAGCGCTGTCTGGGGCGTCTCCAGACATGTTTTCGGCCTGAAATTTCATTGACTGGAGTAAAATGGTTTTCAGTGATGAGTCTCACTTTGAACTGAGCACTAATGGCCAGTGAAGACCTTTCTGGAGACGCCGCAGACATCACCCGTCAAACGGAAAAATAGTCATTACTGATGGTCTGGAGTGCCACTTCACTTCATAGCAGGACCTCTCTGGTGGTCGCTCGCAGTCTAGTTGTCAGCGTTGCCGCTACGGGATCACGGAGTTCCTGCTTCGATTCCCGGCCGGATCGGGGTTTTCTCTGCCCGGACAATGGGTGTTTGTGTTTTAATCATTCCACCATCGTTCAGGACGAGCCTGCACAGTGAAAAGAATGGGAATTTGTATGCGCGCTGATAACCACATCGTTGAACAACCTAAAAACCAAACATCGTCATCAGCTTCATCATCATCATCGTATTTACTTGTCATCCGCGGCACCCTGCAGCACACCAATACGTCGACGATATTCTACGTCCCGTTTCGTTGCCCTTTTGGCAAACCTGCAAGCTTCCTACATTCAACTGTAATCAAGACTTTAATAAAAATGACAAAGGAAAAGTAAATCAGAACACTGGGTGGAGTTGTGTTCTAAATAACAATAAATATATTCATTCTTAACGCCACAAGACAAAAAATGGCTAAAGAAACGGCACACAAACTTTTTTTTAATTTGTCAAACGCTTTCAATGATAAGCGGTCGATGTGAACAAAGTGATCAACTGTGGATCAATACACGACACTAACGAGAACTAATCGCTTTACCAGACTTCATACATGTGAACCCGTGGTATGGCCAAAAACTCTACAAAGTCCTCTCAGAATGTACCTGAACTAGCAGTACATGCATCCATGCGAGTCTCCAGATCACACATATAAAACGGAACATAAGTCTAGTTACTCAGACAAAATTATTTCAACCTAGTTTTAATATAAAATTCTTAGGTAGCATGAGTGAATGCAATAATGCTCATATTCAAAACTACGAAATGTTGCTGATAAATTATTCTAGGGGACATTACTATCTTTGATATAGAAAAACACAATTTTAGCTTATGCAATTAAATCACAGCAGTATTCCACGTTGCAGCTGCAGAAAACAGCTTCCAATTCGAACGGTACTTCGCATTCATAGAATAACTTGTAAGTAAAATGCACGTATCTCACGAATTTATCAAAAATGATGCAGGAAACTGGAGAGTTAGGTGTCGCAAAAGTTAGCTACATGCTGATGAAAACATAAACACTGCACGTATTTCAGACTTTTCTTCCAATTCGTTTATTACCTTACATTAGCAGCGATCTCCATTCCGTACAAAATAATAAACATAAAAAACAAAATATGTTCCTTTACTTTTCGATAAACTAAAAACAAAATTAGATAATGGATTCCTTGTTAACTCCATGAGCTCCGGTAAAGACAACTGTGGTATGTGATAGTGACTCCTACAGTCGTTCAACAATGAAATCTACGGTTCTTCAACAATGACATAACCAGCTGCCAAATAACAAATATACAGCGAAAGAGCAGTGTAAAAGCTCTTGTAATGCTGTATCGTGTAATAGCGGTCTTTTGGACCAGCTAATCTTTCATTTTACTAATAAATTGCCTTAAAATTGTGCATTGTAGGTTATCTTCTGTGTAATCCTTCGAAAACCAGTTAATTTACTTTATGAAAAATATTATTTCGTTCTCAGGAAATCAATTACTTTCCTTCGTTAAGTTAGTAATCTTGGACTCCGCCTACTTTGAAGCCCCTTAGCAAACAAGCTATGGTTCCAAGTGCTTATTTATCTTTGTTCTGAAAAGCTTGAACGCCTAATTACTGACCACAATTAGCAGTCCGACACAGCTTTACTCATTGTTGAAAAGTCATCCGTACAACCAAGCGTCGTTTTTAAAAGGTAAGTGCCTTTCTATACTCCAAAATTGTTTTTGGTGAGCATGAATTTAGTTTCACAAATTCACTATAGAAGATCACTTTATGCTTTTCTGTTGATTCCATTTCTTCTACTAGAAACAAAAGAACATCATCTGAAGCCAGCGCAAGTCATCAACATTTCGATTCAACAATTCATAAATGTCTTGAAGATGACAGTGATTCAGATAGTGGTGATCTCCACGAAAATAAATTCTCATATCCAGTATTCCAAATGAAGAAAGTGGCCAATAATCAGATAATACAGACTAAAATAATGCTGTGATGGTATTGAGTGGACTTAAACCACCGCCACCTTCCAGCAGAGATAGAGTACACAATGTCATGTAAATTTCAGCTGGTCCAGAAAGAGGTAATGTAACTCTTACTCCTAGAAATACATGTAACTTTTTATATCCCAAAGAATATTAGGGGAGAATGTGCATCGTACATTACAAGGTATGCACATTGCTGTTATCAAGAAAAAATTTTACGTTCAAGGAAATGAAGATCAGTTTGGATTCCGTAGAAATGTTGGAACACGTGAGGCAATACTGACCCTACGACTTAGGGAGTGAGACAGGGTTGTAGCCTCTCCCCGACGTTATTCAATCTGTATGTTGAGCAAGCAGTACAGGAAAAAAAAGACAAATTCAGAGAAGGTATTAAAATCCATGGAGAAGAAATAAAAACTCTGAGGTTCGCCGATGACATTGTAATTCTATTAGAAACAGCAAAGGACTTGGAAGAGCAATTGAACGCAATGGATAATGTCTTGGAAGGAGTATATAAGATGAACATCAACAAAAGCAAAACGACGATAATGGAATGTAGTCGAATTAGATTAGGAAATGAGACGCTTAAAGTAGTAAAGCAGTTTTGCTATTTGGGGAGCAAAATAACTGATGATGGTCGAAGTAGAGAAGATATAAAATGTAGACTGGCAATGGCAAGGAAAGCGTTTCTGAAGAAGAGAAATTTGTTAACAAAGAGTATAGATTTAAGTGTCAGGAAGTCGTTTCTGAAAGTATTTCTATGGAGTGTAGCCATGTATGGAAGTGTAACATGGACGATAAATAGTTTGGACATGAAGAGAATAGAAGCTTTCGAAATGTGGTGCTACAGAAGAATGCTGAAGATTACATGGGTAGATCACATAACTAATGATGAAGTATTGAATAGAATTGGGGAGAAGAGGAGTTTGTGGCACAACTTGACAAAAAGAAGGGACCGGTTAGTAGTACATGTTCTGAGGCATCAAGGGATAACAAATTTAGCATTGGAGAGCAGCGTGGAGGGTAAAAATCGTATAGGGAGACCAAGAGATGAATACACTAAGCAGATTCAGATGTATGTATGTTGCAGTAAGTACTGGGAGATGAAGAAGCTTGCACAGGATAGGGTAGCATGGAGAGCTGCATCAAACCTGTCTCAAGACTGAAGACCACAACAACATCAACAACTCCTCGTAATGAAGTAACTAACGTGGTTCACTCTGTGTACTACAATAATAACCATGTGCGTCAAACGTATTTGGGATGGATGCGTACTTGTTTTATCGTGTTCATTGCAATTAAAAGAATTGGGCTGAAAGTTTCTTCATCGTTAATAGGTACGTCTACAAACTATAAGGCATACAAATCATCAATGTGGTTAAATAATGGTTTAAAGAACGTTATTGTATTTCCGTCTTATAATTTCAAACAGAAATGCTAAACATACTTATACGGGACAAGCTACATGGTAGAAAATGTGCTCGAGAGGAGTGTTTATTTATAAATTTCATAATTATAAACAAGTATTAATTAGCATCAATTTCGCTTTGTAAGAAAGTTGTAAAACTATCAGTTCTCTCTCATACAGAGCTGTACCGACAGCAATTTTCTCCAGACAGTAGCTGTGAGTGGAGCTGGAGGATACTGGTTCACTAAGTACTCTCAGATATGCTCAGTCAGTTGCTCAGAAACAACTTGACTTCTACTGTTTCGCTCGATAATGAAGGCAAGACGTAAAGTAAACTATTACGCTTTCCTAAAATTACTCCACCTCCAAAATGCTTTGGATAGTGCAACAACAAGATTTATATTCTCAGAAAAACAGCTATAACCTTTGGAGCTGACGGTAGTAAAATATACCACCAAACCTAATAATACTTAGCAATTTCTACACATGTAGGGCTAAACCTTTACAGCTACACATGTAGGGCAATAGACATAACTGATGATGTCCTCCTCCCCCCGTCACTTTGTTCATCTCCTTCTCCCTTCCTCTTTGTCATCACCTCTCCTCCCCCCTTCCTCTACATCTCATAATCTTCCTCTTTCTCTTCTTCTCCTCCCTCCTCTTCCTTCGTCTCACATTCCCCTCTCTCTGCCCATCTCCTCCCATCTCTGTACATCTAATCTTCTCCTGCCTTCGAGTCTTGTTTATTGTTATTGCAATTTCAAATTCCGTCGCAGTCTTCTAATCATAGTGTGATAAGCCATAAGTGCAAGTGTTCCCCCTTCTCTGAAAACTGACTGGGAGGAAAGAAACAAAACAGGGTATTGTTGTGTGTACAGTTTCTCCTTAAAATGTTTATACAGAATATTGTTGAGAGAAACAATAGCTCTAATAATTTAACTACTATCGCAGTTAAGACTATCTGCAAGGAAGAAAACACAACCGCACATATACACAACAGAGAAAAAAGCAGTTTATTTTAATAGAAACCGGTGCAGTGTTGTTTAAAAAGAATTAGAGCTTATATCCTTATGAGTGGATGTTGGAATATACGGTAAGAATTAGAAGTTAATCGGTCAAGGACTTCTGGAAAAATTTGATAGCAATGTGCCACATGTTAAAAGTATGTGGCCTGTGGTCATCCAAACGTTTATCACAGTATAGTGTAGAAATTTGATAGAAACTGATCAAGAACTTTTCTAGATTTTTTGTAACAACCGTTTCCCCTTATATATTACACATAAATTTGTATGTCAAGTATATTAAAGAAGGATATAGCCTACATTCGTCTGAATGTTCATTAGAGTATCGTGTAAAATTTGAAGTAAATAGGTCAAGAAATTTTCGAGACTTTTGGTAACAACAATCCACCTTTACAAAGAGTGGAAAAGGAAGAGAGAAGTGCATGGATTACAAGAGCACGAACTGGTATCCAGTATTTCAACCTTTACATTTAAGAAGCGATGACAGAAATAAGGGAAACGTTTAGGAGTGGGATCCAACATGAGGGTGAAATGATTTCAATGATGTGGTCGGAGATGACATTGATATTCTTATTAAGAGGGAAGAAGAATTACAGGATCTATTACATAGAATGAACAGCCTAGTGAACACAACTTATGAACTGAGGGTAAATGAGAGAAATATGAAACTGATGAGAAAAAGCTGAAATCAGATTAGCGACCAATTTAACATCCTAAGTTGGGACAACGTAGCAGACGGTGTGAAGGAATACCATTTTATGCTATGAGTAACGACGGAAGTAACAAGAAGTATATGCGAAACACACTATCACATGGGAGGAAGTAAATTTTTTGTCCGAATTATAAGGCTTCTGATTGGTTTTGATTCTACGCCCTCAAATTTTTGTAGAATATGTTGCAATTTCTGTCCTCCACTACAGGTTTTAATTTCTACAGGTGTCTCTATTAACATGGGCGGTATTCGCTAAAGTCTGAACATGTTCCATCATCCTGTCCCTTTTATTGTCAGTGTCTTCCATACATTCCTTCCTTTGCCGATGTTACTTAGAACCTTCTCATCCCTTATCAGTTTACTTAATTTCCAACGTCCTTCTAGAGAAGCGCATCTCAGGCGCTAGAATTCTATTTATCCCCGGCAGAATTCTACGACTGATAAACATAGGACTTCGTTTAAGAAAGATATTTCTCAAAATGTACATCTATCACACAGAAGTGACCATAAACTATGTAATAGCGGAAGAAATTCAAAGAGTCGGAGATTTTATATTACGAAAGAGCTCTAAAAATTTCGTGAACTGATATGAACGCAAGTAAGAAGATTATGCAAGAAAACGGCGAGGAGAGCAATGTGTCCAACATATTGACTGGAAGAAAGGATAAAGAGGCAGTAAGTGTTATCACATTGGGGAATAACATTCATGGTAGTACAGGAAGCCATGCAGATAATATACTGGAGGGAAAGACTGAGAATATGTAGAACAAATAGTGTGATGTGTATAGATTACGAAACGAGGCTGCTTGTTTTATAGCAAAATTGTTGATTAGAAAACATTGCTCATTATGACTACACAAGTTTGCAGAAACCTGTTTGCATGTTCAGAAATATTTCTAATGAACTTGAGGAGCAGGATGGCTGTTAATGAAACAAGTGGTTAAAAGAGTTGTTGCGCCATCTAGCCAAAAATTTATTACAGAGTTCACATGGCGACCGTTGTACTGCTTGACATGACACCAAACAGTACGTCTACTTTCATTGGGTGCTGTCTTGTGGAATATTAATATGCAAGATACAGCTTTTGTAACAATTCGGAGTTCCCTAAAATGAAAGTAATCAGTGACCTGTTAAGCAAAAACCTGTCCTGTAATCTGTGGTACGTGACCAATCAGTTGTTCTGAGAAAGTGTGCAGTGCAATTCCAATAAAATATCATAAATAAGTTATATGAGGTACGACCTCTGTCATTTTTTACTAAGGTAACTTACTGTTTTCAAATATTTTTAGAGTAGCAACATATTTTTAAAATAGTAAATTCTAACCAAAATTTTATTCCTAGAAATACCACGGTGGATACTTAACATTGTTTACTTGTAAAGTGAATGCACTTAACTCTAGTCATCATTAACGTACCACTGACCTGCTGTACCATTTAACGAAACATTACTGTAAAAGCCTCAAAGATACACATTTAAATGGTCTAATTGTTTCAGTACGTTACTATTGTTGTGGGCTTCAGTCCGAAGGCTGGTTTGATGCAGCTCTCCACGCTACTCTATCCTGTGCAAGCCCTCTTCATCTCTGGATAATTACTGCACCTTATATTGAGAGGCACCCACATGCCTTGCTCATACTGTGGCATCAAGCAGTCAGGCCTGCAAGATGAGAGGTCTGCCAAGCGAGTGGATTCTTTCTTAATTTAACGAGTAACATGAACTCTAGTACTCACACTTCGTTACACTTTATCCTCCTATATGATTACTACGCAACGGAAACGCATATCTGACTATCAGTGATTTACAGAACTCTGACTGTACACTACGCACTGGCGTTACCACATTTTCTTTTTGTCTTTTATTTGACGGCTTTTATTAACACGTGGCCATCCCACTGAATATGAATGGCGCACACATTATAAATTCGGGACATTATGACAACATACAATTTGAAGGAATAGTCTACCAATCTCTTTCTTTTCACTATCTGATTTATTCCGATAAATTCTCTAACCTAAACACACAAATTCTATAACCTACAACAATAACATATGAGAAATTCCGCCCAGTGGGCATGGCTGTACATTAGTGAATCTCTATATTATGGTCTCGTAATTTATTTAACGCTACAGTGCACTTTCTGGATAGGATGGTGGATCTTTTATTATCTCTCACACTTCGACTCTCACAATCATCATCACGAAACTATCCTCCAGACCGAGCGGTACCGAAGGAACAAGCATAACCCACTAATCTTTTGAAACTACCTTGCTACTCTCCCATGCAAACCACACATACCCAAATTACATGACATACACCACACAACAATATGAAATACTACACAGAGAATGGTTACAACATTATCACTTTCAGCTTTCCCACTTCAATTAATATTGATCCCAGTTTCACACGGCACTGCCCCACTTTGTAATTCTACTTTCCTGCTGTGAACTCTGGAGATATATGCACGTCTTCCTGTGCAATGCAAGCCATGTGGCGTTGCTAGATAGACGGCCGACTCACCTTGCTTCTCTTTCAGAGTTTGAATCTAGCGTCACACGCAAAGTAATATTAAGAATGTATTCATCACACACGCGAGTCCTCAACTGATACCATGGACGAGTACTTCTCTTTATCCTTTGTCTCATACACAGATTGAGACTCACACAGTACTCACCACGTGGAAGTACTCGTCTCTTATTTCAAGTCCTGCACACGCCATTTCTTAAATATTTCAACTTATGGTACACACGCTATTTCTTAAATCTTTCAACTTATTGTACACACGCTAGTAATTCAGCTTAACTTAAGCACACGGAAGTATTTCAACTTATTGCTACACGTGGTTTCATTGTGACCGTTGGTCACTCCCGAAGATTACTACAACCCCATTAATATTACCTGTCTGACATTTAATTCTCCCCACAAAAGTTCCTGAAATAGAGAAATTATTATTTCAAACTACTCTTAAATATTCCACATGCATACCATGACTCCACTCCTTCGTCATTACGAAGCACAACTAAAACAGGTGTTAACAGCACAGGATCCAGCGGCAGAGTGCTGAAACATGGCCGTATTCAGGTTCTCTCACACCTCTGTCGAAGTGGGAAAAGCACCTTGCTACCTTATTGGTCAGCCACATTTCAGGCGCTCAAAGCTCTGGTAAATTTCATGTCTTCGGTCCCACCAAAGGTGGCCAAAGGATCGACTCAAAGATGATCATATATTCACATTCACTATCTGTGGTTAGCAGACGACCATACATTCATTCATTTCAAAAGATCTCACCAAACTGGATGTAGGGATTTATTTTGTGGGAGTGCACATATGATAAATTAAATAAATAAATTGTCATTCTTTCCTACACTGGTATCCGGCTTCGCTGTATTAATTGAAATTGAGTTATTTTACAAAAAAAATGTGTTGTTCTGACAAAAATAATGAAGTATGTTGTACCTATTTTCAATGTCGGGCGGTACTGTACCCTTTCAATATCCTTCTCAACCTGCTTACTGAATTCATCTCTTGATCTCCCTCTACAAATTATACACCCAAACCTCCCTCCAACACTAAACTGATGATACCTTGACGTCTCAGAATGTTCCCTATCAACTTACCCCTTCTTGTAGGCAGGTTGTCCCAAAAATATATTTTCTCCCCGATTCTGTTCATTACCCCCTTATTAGTTACGCGATCTACCCATCTTATCTTCAGCATTCTTCTGTAGGAACGCATTTCAGAAGCTTCTTTACTGTTTATAGTCCATGTTTCACTTCCATACATGGCTAAACACCATACAAATACTTTCAGTAAACTATACGTAAGATCGGCATTATCAATTTTTTGAAATGATAAATTATAACAACCGAAAAATTAGTCTGTGGTTCAGAAAATTGGTAACTAATTTTACTGACGTCTTTCTGTTGCTCCTAAATAATATTAAGGACGGCCCTTAGCATTTCTGCCGTCACACTGTCACGTAAAGTCATGTAGATAGTGGTTATGGGTAGGATTTGACATTGTTTACCTACTTAATTAATTATTCACATTAAAATGATAAGGAACAAATTTTGAAGCGCATTTGCATCAACATCACATTCAGCATCTTTATTCACTTCGTCCTCACATTCGTATAATTCGTCCTTGAATAGTATTTTCCTGGCATAAACATAATACGCCATCCTACTAATGGCAGCCATGTTTTATTACTTACTACTGTTTACATGCACACCTCCAAACAAAGTTATCATTACAGAGGATCTGAAATTAGAAGTAGTGATGGCATTTAGAAATCGTGGAACTCAACTAATGCGAATAAAGCACATCATGTACCATGTTTTACGTGCCATAGCTCTGTTCTATCATCGACTGACCCAGTCATCTGTTAACAGCCGACGTCTTCGAATGTGCTTCCGCGTTTGGAACACAGCGTCTGGAAGGGATATGACGAAGTTGCGCCGTTCGACTGTGTCACGTTTCCTGGCCATCAGCGCAGCGCGCGAGACGGCGTTGGCCCGTAAGACAGTCATTCGGATTCCGGCAGCCGAACCCCATCAAGAGCCCTAATTATCGGTACGGTAAACGCGTTGGCGCAGCCTACCGATTAGGCAGCTCCGCAGCGCACCGTGCCAAATAGGTCGGCGGTGCCGTTGCAGTCGCCTAAACAGCTCAGTGTTACCGGCAGCCAATAACGCCTGCAGGCGCCCGGGACATCCGGGCAATATTGTGCCGCCGTAACGCCCCTTAGCGTCTGCGCGGTCGTCTCGCCCCAGAGTGATTATTATTACCCCTTGCTGGGTTGCTGCTGGCCGCGGCGTCTCTCTCCTGTTAATGTGGCCTGAGTAGACGCTCGCGCCGTTTCACGGGAACATGGCCTCGTGTTACCGTCTGTCCAAAGCGCACGTGTAGTACACCTATTGAGGGTGAGTTATTCTCTTTCACGTCTCCAAAGTCTGCAACACAGCACTCTGCAGCACCTACCTCAAAAGCCACGGTGTACCTCTCGATGGCAGACTTTAAACTCACGGCTTCCCCATGCATTCCCCACCCACCACATCAACTAACACTCAAATGCGGCACTTCCTGGACCGCGCCTGGACAACGAATCATTCTACTGCTTTGCTTCCATGCGCACACTGGGCCAAATAATTTGACCTACCCACCCCCCACCATCGTCACCCTGGGAGAATTAACACAAATGCGGTGTAACACAGACTTCTGCGTTGTCCATGACCTTAATTTGACGAGGATGAAAGTGTTTCTTCGGTTATACCACACTCACCTGCAACTACTAATTACTTGTGAGATCCAGTAGAGCCACAAATTGTCAGGATGTTCAGAATAAATTAAGACATTTGGTATAGAACTATATGTATGATATCTGTTCTTTTGAACATCTCCAAAAGAACAGACACCACACATATATGATGCCTATATGCAGACTGAAGCAACGAATGGATATTTGTACCAAGGTCAGGATTCGAACCCAGATCTCCTGCTCACTAGGCACAAATGGTTCAAATGTCTCTAAGTACTATGGGACTTAACATTTGAGGTCATCAGTCCCCTAGACTTAGAACTACTTAAACCTAACTAACCTTAGGACAGCACACACATCCATTCCCAAGGTAGGATTCGAACCTGTGACCCTATCAGAAGCGCGGTTACCGGCCACTATGCAGATCTGCTAATCACTACATCACCCTGGCACAGTGGTATTGCACAATTGAATGTACCATGGACCACGTTAGCATGCCCACCCCCTTAGGCCAAAATCACATTAACCCATCAATTCCCGTGGTATTTCCACTAAACTCGAATCCAATTACAGAGGCACTCCATCCGTATTGAGAATTGCACTTCAGCATTAAATGAATCGGTGGATCCTGCCTGAAACCCAGGCTTTGCTTTGATGAAATGAAACTATAGAGTTCCAGAGACCTTTTCAAGTCTCGAAATCTATGACGTATGTATGGAAACTCAAGTGATGAAACAAAATTTGTACCAATGCTGGGAATTTGGATTGAGGAGGGAGGCCTGTTAGGGTAGTCCATGAAGTTATGCGAGTACACTGTGCCAGGGCGGTGATTAGTGATTGTGCCCAATGAGCAGGAGACCCAAGTTAGAATCCTGTCCTTGGTACAAATTTTCATTTTTCGATTCTGTGTGCACGCATACATCACAGATATTTGAGACTTGAAAAGGTCTCTGGAATCATATGCTTTACTTCACCACACATATAATTGTCGTTATGTCTTAATGGACATATTTCTCCTTAAGTGTGGGAACACAATGAAGCGTCGAAAAACAGGGAAAATGAATGGGGTCACATCATGGTGAGCACCACTTTGGAATTTGAGTAGGACAGGAAGTATTTACAGATGACTGAGGTGTCCGTGACACAGTTTGGACTTGCAGAGCATTAAGCAGATCTTCTCAGGTGTGTTGGGATTACTCACCTGCATGTGGTATTGTGAAAGTTCTTCTGATTTAGAGTTCTGTCTAGATATGGCACTTTCTTACCACCACGCGACAATGAACACATGCTCGTTGAATCCCATGTGTGTCTGAAGGGTTGTTGTTGTTGTGGTCTTCAGTACTGAGACTGGTTTGATGCAGCTCTCCATGCTACTCTATCCTGTGCAAGATTCTTCATCTCCCTGTACCTACTGCAACCTACATCCTTCTGAATCTGCTTAGTGTAATCATCTCCTGGTCTCCCTCTACGATTTTTACTCTCCACGCTGCCCTCCAATACTCAATTGGTGATCCCTTGATGCCTCAGAACATGTCCTACCAACCGATCCCTTCTTCTGGTCAAGTTGTGCCACAAACTTCTCTTCTCCCCAATCCTATTCAATACTTCCTCATTAGTTATGTGATCTACCCATGTATTCTTCAGCATTCTTCTGGAGCACCATATTTCGAAAGCTTCTATTCTCTTCTTGTCCAAACTATTTATCGTCCATGTTACACTTCCATACATGGCTACACTCCATACAAATACTTTCAGAAAAGACTTCCTGACACTTAAATCTATACTCTTTGTTAACAAATTTCTCTTCTTCAGAAACGCTTTCCTTCCCATTGCCAGTCTACATTTTATATCGTCTCTACTTCGGCCATCATCAGTTATTTTGCTCCCCAAATAGCAAAACTCCTTTACTACTTTAAGTGTCTCATTTCCTAATCTAATTCCCTCAGCATCACTCGACTTAATTCGACTACATTCCATTATCCTCGTTTTGCTTTTGTTGATGTTCATCTTATATCCTCCTTTCAAGACACTGTCCATTCCATTCAACTGCTCTTCCAAGTCGTTTGCTGTCTCTGACAGAATTACAATGTCATCGGCGAACCTCAAAGTTTTTATTTCTTCTCCATGGATTTTAATACGAGACGACTTACATGTCGACTCCAAGAGCTGATAGGCATCAATCTGCCTATAATTTCCAGTACAGTATGCCTCAAGAAGATGAACGAAGATGCACATGTGAACCTTGTCCTACATTCCACCAATGGTTACGTTTTCACCATGCTGACGATAACATTGAGGCGTGACGCCCTATATCGCTCCTGTCTAGAAACTGTGTACTGGGAGGATTACTCATGCATGCACAGTGGCAGATCGTCGGAAGCTTGTTCAGTCTAGTACGTAGTTTTCATTTTCAACCACCAGAGTACAGTAGAAGACAGAGACATTCAGGAAACAGGTGAAGAGAGTGTTATTGTGAATCCTTCTGTTTATTTCTTGAAGGCTTTTCTGTTTATTTATGTTTGTACAGTTTTGTATATGCTTTTACTTGTGTGAATTATGCGTGAAAGTGGTGTAAAGTAAATATGTAGACCATTTTTCTGCTGTTAAACGCTGTACGAACTAGAGTGGGAAAATTTTAATACAGTGTGAATGCAGATGACGGGGAATTTTGCACCGCAATATGTTAAGAAAGTTTATGGCAAAAAGAAAGCTAAGTCGAGTGCAAATGAAAGTAGTTAATAACTTAAAGTAAAAATAAAGTATCAGAATGTTAAATATTTACTTCGGGAAAAAGTACAGTTAGAAAGTGTGTTAATTGTTGATTGGTTAGTCATGAAAAGTATGGACTAACGTGGTAGAATAATTCTCTTCCATTGGTCTTAAAGAAATCTCACCAATCAGAACGGAGTGTTCTTCGCGCGCCTTTTCTCTTGGAGAAGAGAATGCTTGCAGCAGTCTAAAGTAGTCGGAGCCCAGCCTTTCAATGTTGCGGTCGTGTGTAGTATCAGATCCGAAGGAAGTTATAATTTTCCGGATTTAGTTTTGCTACATACCTCAAAAGTGCTTTAAAGTAAAGGCAGACTCATTCTGGCGTGTTTTTTTAGAAAGTACGGATTTTTTAAGTTATTTTGTGTATGAGAAAAGACAGTAATTCCGCGTGGCATGCTGAGCAGATCGCCAGCCATTGTGGCTGAGCGGTTCTGGGCGCTTAAGTCCGGAACCGCGCTGCTGCTACGGTCGCAGGATCGAATCCTACCTCGGGCATGGATGTGTGTGATGTCCTTGGGTTAGTTGGGTTTCGGTGGTTCTAAGTTCTAGGGGACTGATGAACTCTGATGTTAAGCCCCATAGTGCTCAGAGCCATTTTTTTGAACAGATCGGTGAGTAAAAACTTGAGTGCATTGGACACCAATAAACGTAATAATATAGCATGCAATTTCATTTAAGAACAATCCGTTCTTAGTAGTTGTCCGGATTTCGGGAAAGACGTTATCATAAACTTGCTTAAGTGAGTGAAAGGGTTTGTGCATGACAGAGTTAGGATTAGCACGGCCTTGACAGCGAACATGTAATTCTTGTCCACAGAATTTATCGAAGTTTTGCCAGTATCTCCACCTTTCATTCAACATAAAGACCTTTTCCCAATTATTAGAATAGTTACGTTGTATGCAGCCTGGTGCGAGCTGCGGTATGGTGGGTTTCTGCTCGGCTTTCCTACTGGCGTTCTGCTGCAACGAGTTCACAGGTAGGTGCCGGTGAAGGAAGAAAAAGAAACGGTGGCGCCGCACTTTCAGCACAGTAATCATGGACCATGTGGGTATGGGAGAGCATACGATACGCATATTCGAACTTTGTTTGAAGTTCCATCTGACGCCTTACGACCATATGCGATGTCTGATCGGACTGCCTACAGCGCCACCTCATCCAGGTGCCATATGTGGAATCAGTACAGACAGCGGTGATGTCCCCAATGCCACGCATTTATGTGGAAGCAGTGTGGTCTTTGTGCACGGACACTGCACCCATGCTGCAGTCTCACACGCACACAAGCTCAGCCGCTGATGACACTGTGATTGTTGCGTTTAATGAAGAAACACACTTGAAGTTCCTGACGCCTTCAAATACCACAACCATCATGGTACCGGCGGCATTGGTACTGGATGTTGTTCTCACAGTTGAAGGTGCTGACACCAGACATTCTACAGAGCTGGACATACAGTACATCAAACGAAGTGTCATAAGAAATGCGCCTTTCAACAAATGACGACCAACAGGGTGGAGACAAGCAGCAAGCTGCCGACTCCGTCTCTGATTTATGTTGCCAACGGACGCTACCAGTACACCCCCAAAGCAGGAATTTGACACCACAGACAAGACAGTAGTCTCTCTCACCACAGCACTACTCAGGATGATGATCAGACGACGGAGCCCTTTGCCTGTGATGACATGCTGTCATTGATCCCTTCCCTGCCCGATGACTGGATTGCTGAAATAGAGGTGGAAGATGCAGCAGACACCCATGACACTCCTCCCCCACTTAGGGGGAGTTCGACACCCACGAAAGGCCCACATTAAACATGCTCGCCACAAATATGGGTAGCCAAGTGGCAATGTTAGCCGCCTGAGGGGCCGCCACTTGCACCTGTGTACTCCATCTTAAGATGACTGTCCTACCATGTGGGTATAGTCAACATCAATGCTATAGACTCTGCCATCAAATGATAATGTGCCATTGAGATGCTGCAGCCAGTAAGACTGGATATTACTCTCTTTCAAGAAGCCCACCTGCATCTGGGATTGGACACTTACAGGTACACAGCCTACAGCATTCCATCTAATGACAGTGCTGTCAGAGCCTCTTACATGATGGCATCGAGGCACTAGACATCACATTTCTGCCATCTTCACAAGGTCTGGCCACTGCATTTCGGACAGTGCGTATTGTCAATGTCTACACACTTTCCAGGACGTCTCACTGCGGTGAATGGACCACCTTCTATTATGACGAAACTGATCTACTCTTGCTTGCGAATATAGATCACAGGTGGCGATTTCAATAGTATCCTGGATCTTGCAGACGAAACGCTGTGCTACTTTACCTGCCCAGCACTGCAAGCAAGATATGGTGCTCCAAGACACATAGTGTCTTCGTCAAGGGGAGCACAATGGCTATACGTTCTTTACTGACCACTCCATTAACCACTTCGAGGACTTAGAGCCGTGGCAAGGTAAGTAGAACTGTGGCTGACAGCCTTCACTCACCATTTGGCATATATCTGTTCACAGTATCATGACAACTCACACGCTACAGCCACGTTCCGCGGACGCTGAACATTTCGCATTTGTATGAGGACATATGTCAGCTGGAGATCGCTGCTACATGGGACCTCTGCCTCTGAGGTCTACATGAACATTCTTCCACGTTACATTGGTGGCTCGACTGCACCAAGGTGGCCCCCGGATGGACGCTAGTGGATATGGCTGTGACACAGTGTACTGGGGCGTGGTGACATTGGAATTTTATTACATAGCGCTGAGGGAACTAATGACACAACCGCCGCCGTGAGACTGGCATAATTTGTGTCACCACAGAAGAGCTTTACAGAGCCCAAGGCTGGGCCAGGGCACAGGATACCATCCTGAAATGACGTCCATACATCATGTCACACGAGAGAGAAGCCACTGCAGGTGCCACCATATAACATCGTAGAGACAGTAGCAGGTGCACGCGTCAACACATAGTTTGTCATCGTTGCAGCATTCGTCCAGCAGTATAGCTTGTTTTATGCCGAGGACCTGTAGACTGCCTGTGAGTATGAAGGCATCCTGCGCGCTTTTCCCATCCCCAGAATAGTGCCCCCATAACTGCTGAAGACTTTACAGCGGCCTTGGTGTGCGGCACCCTGAACAAATCACCAGGACCAAATCGGTTACGAAACGAATTACACCGCGCCTTCTGTCCCCTGATGGGCGCTTAATGTATTCAGGTGTTTCAAGGCCTCCTCCGCGACAATTTTACCATCCCCATTGATTTTCTCAAAGACATAATGATTTCGGTACTAAAACCGAGTGATTCACACCATTTTGTCACGACTATCGTCCGCTCACGCTCCTAAATGCGGGTTACAAACGTTTCTTCTGTATCATTTGCACACATCTTCAAGCCACAATCGGACACTTGGTCCATCCCGAGCAGAGTTGTTTCGACGACGACCACAACATCCACAGGACACTTGGAGCCTACCACGACGTCACGGTGTTGTCGGAACCCTGCACCACTGAGACGCCATTGTCGCCGTCGAGTTCGATCACGCCTTTGATCTTACCGACCACAGTTTTCTTCACGCTGTGCTTGAATTCCAGGGCCTCTGCAGGGATGATCCTATGTTTAATTCATGGAACGCGCTCCTGGAGATTGTCAATGGCCGCCGGACCAAACACACCACTCTATGATGGTCGGTGCGGCAGGGGTGCACTTTGCCGGAAGTCTTCCGTTGCGGTGCCACTGTTGACGACGTGCTGCTCTTGTTGCGATCGGGTGATGAAATCCAAACGATTCATCAGTCGTTACGTCACTACGGCGTGGTGTCAGGAAGTGTCGTCAACCTGCGCAAGATGACTTACATGGATATTGGGAAAACCCTTCTCTGCCCAGCGGTGATCCCTTCTGGAAGGTTTCCGCACTGTACGTATTGCGAGTGCAGTTGTGCAATATAGTCTGACAAACTGAGAAAGCCACATGTCTCTGGCTACTACAATGGACCCAAGTGCTGCTCTACGTCAATATATTGCTATGCCAACACTTACCTAGTGTCCAAACGAAATTATTTTGCACAGATTCTTCCCTTAATGTTCACCGTGGTCTATGGTTTACAGGCGGCATACAGACACTTCGTGAGCGCAGGTCAGGCATTTGAGGTCCGCTACACTACTTTAATGAGGCCATCGATAGCGGGAAGTCTGGGGTTGACTCATGCCCACAATCGCTCATGGGCGCTTTATCTAAGGACGGCGTGACTTGCGTGGACTGTGTTGAACACCGGCTTGATGGGGACTGCTTCAGATTGTCGCACTCCGAGATATTTGACTGCCAGTTGCTATGGACCACGTAGCTCTGTCTATGGCCCACATTCGAGATTTCGTGGTCGAACTGAGTAACACGACCGATGATTTACCGACGACGAGAGGGCCGAGCATCAGAGACTGTTACCACCTCTACCAGGCATGACAACCCTGCAGCAAGGTGGAGCAGCAGCACGCGACTATCTTCTGTACCAAGTGTGGAGGGGCGTCCACATCCCGTAATTCCCCACGTGGGTGGTGGTGAACGGCCAATTAGCCAGCGCCTCCAGCCTCCATTCCATCCACGTTACAGTCGGCCCTCTCTGCCCTCACTGTGCAGTCGTCGATTCGGAGGTGCACCACTACACCTGTACTGTGACGGGCAGCTCTGCGATCTTACACAAGATATGCTGGCGCTCCTGTTGAGGCGACAGCTGCAGTCTATCATGAAAGACGAACTCCTACACCCACATACTGTTTACTATCTCTTAACCGTCAGCTGGCTGAAGGTTGTGGCGCTGTATTACGTTTTGCAAGGTCGCGCTCGAAAGCGGTCTCGCCTTGTAGTTTCATCTGACGACGACTCAGGAGATGTTCCGCCACAATACATGGTACTGCATATGACTAGCAAGTTATTTAGACACATGATTCGAGAATCTTCCAGCCCATTGGGGCTTTCCGAGTACGAGAAGACACACTTGACTCACGGAACATGATTGATCCTCTGAGGAATTGGTATAGAGGGAATCCCCCATCATTAGTTTGCGAGAAGATGACTCGGAAGCTTCAGATGCCGGTAGCAGGATGCTCTGGAGAGACAACAAAATTGTCCAAATAAATATCTCTTGATGCTGTAAAATCCCTTTCCTTCCTCGGCACCCGGAGGGTGGGAATGGGACATTGTGGCCAGGCCTCAGGAGGCAACTCCTGCCCTCTTTGCCCCTGACCCTCCTCTCGGGGTTCCATAAAAAAAGAAAAATAAAGAGCAGAAAGAGGGTTAAGGCAACCGTTCTAGAGAAGCGGAGCATCCAGTTTCGAGTCCCAGTCCGGCACAAACTTTCAAGTGTAGCTGTTGAATTATTTCAACAGCTAGAGCAGCTATTTGTTACAAATTTTCCTTTTTTTTTATTGCCTATAGAATTAAGGTCGCAAGATTTATCATGGCAGTAGAGGCGTGGTATTGTGTTCGAATGTTCTTCACATAAAGAATGTGTGCGTACAGCTATGTCGACAGGGCTCTTGGCGTCTTGGAAGACAAGAATATCGACAATATATTCATCTTGAAAACACAGAAGGAAGTGGGACACTTGGTCGCAGAGAACGTTCAAATATACCTCCTGATTCAAAAAATCAAATATAAATCATCACAAAACCACCTCTGTCTCTAACTACTGAAAGGTTCCTTCTGTTTAGTTATGCATCGTTACCTTTTTGTATCTCTCTTCCTCTGTTTCCTTCTATCTATGCTAGAGCGTGCCGGACATGTGTGTGGCCATGTCGCCTCATTGAAATGTGCTTGCCCGCTTGACACAATGCTCGGAAGGATTGAGTTTAAGGGGCCGGCCCGATGTTTGGTTAAATGATCTGATGATTATTGTGTTAACGTTGCGCAATGAATAACGTGGGGGAGGGCTCAAACGACCAAGTGGGCAAGTCAGTAAAGGGCACGCTCTATCATGATCTATAAGGACACCACTTTATTGGTAACATTGCTCTCTACACAGGACTGTGGTTTGTCATAATCATTAAATTCATGACATTGCTCCCGACGCAGGATTGGGGTTTGTAATGACCACTACATTCATAGGATTCTATAGGACATTTGCTGTCTACATTCCCAGAAACTTTACAAACTTGATATGACATTTATTATCTATATTCCTCCTAACTTTACAAATTTAATAATTGCAGCAAACAAAGTCAAGTCAAATGACTTCCAGTTTTGTCTCGCACTGAAGGCGCTTAAACTAACAGGCATCTCGTTTCTACTTAAGCACTGAGAAAGAGGATGGGACTACGTTGCTGCCCTTGTGGTCCGTCTGCTGGGACAGTGATCGAAATTCGCATCCAAGATTACTACTAGGACCGATTAACTAAAATTCTCTTTGGCGGAAAAACGGGGGAACGAAGCAGACACAAAAATCTCCCATATTCACAAAAGAAAGCAAATTCTAAAAAAAAAAAAAAAAACATCCTGTGAAATACGGCATACGCAAATAATCAGTTAACAGCACACGTAAGCATCCTCACCTTAACTAATTTCCAAGAACAAACTGGTAGCTCGCTGGTAGTGCAATTCGGCACCACGTTGGTGACCGATACCAACATCTAATTTCTTTGTACTCACCCCTCTGTTCGTTCTTGCTTTCCATACTATACAATCATTCACACGCTCAACCTATTCTTTATCAATGTACTTAGGATGTGCTGTTTGCAAATGGGGGTTAAAAAGGAACTGTGAACAAAATTTATGAGATGGCCTAGAAAAAGTTTACGTCACACGCTTAGAATCTTAATTATGTCACATGCGCATCTCCTACCAGGTTTCGCACGGAATCGTCATCCAAATTAATCATCAGCCGTTACGACCAAGTGTTAACTAGGTGGGGTGACGCCCCAGGTTACTTTAACATTGCAAAATAAAGAAACACTGCTTCTAAAAGTGAAACTATACGATTATTTTTTTAGAGCTATTGCTGCTCTCGTATGCTGAAGGCACCAAGTGATTGCAGCACTCTAAATGGCTATCGCGAGCCCCCATGCTCGCCTCTGAAAAAGAAACCCTAACTGAAAACTTTAATTGTAAAGGCAAAATTTCTCAATAAATTAATGAATGGCCGTAACAACACGCTAACTATTTCAATCCTGAAAAACAGTGGATTAGTAACAGTGTAAAACATAATACCTCATCCCACGGTGAAATTGGTGGCAAAGACGGAGATCGCCCTCGATTCCGTCCGCTCAGTTAAGCTGCTGCCCCAAGAGTGACTATCATGGCGACTCTCAACTGCCGTTCCCTTACATGGAGGGGAGCGGGACCTGTTACCAACCCCGGACTACCCCCTGGCAAACAGGTGCATCATCTCTGTCTTTACTCCAGGCTTCGGTTGGCACTAAACGATCTATAGGGTGACCACATCTCTGCCTTCGCACTAGCAGCAGACGATCTCTTAATACAAACCCCAAACTTAATCAAACCAGGGCAACGTAGTGGGATTACGGAAAGGAAGTGCATTTATGTAATTATGAACTGAATTAAATAAACAGGTAGTCCACTTCTTCACTCGAGCTATCACTCTATTTAAACGAAAATGTTGGAAGCATATTCAATATATTGCAAAAAAACTAATTGTAATGAGATGGAACAAACTGTTCCCTCTCACTAAAGCCTCCACATAATGTGGAGTAAACGCTGTATTGGACTTTCGTTGCACTCGAAGCCTTATGTCACTTAGATAATGATTATGATGATGTTGGTATGTGGGGCGTTCAACATTATGGTCATCAGCACCCATACAAATCCCAAATCTTTCTATTCCAGTCTCGGCACTTCCAGAATGATGATGAGATGATGAGATAATGAAAACAACACAAACATGCAATCCCTGGGCGAAGAAAATCCTCGATCCGGCCGGGAATCGGACCCGGGACCCCGTCATCCAGAGACAGCATCGAAGTCACTTGCAGAAATGCAGAACTATGGCTCTGAATGCACTATTAACCTCTAGTCTGTTATTACACTGTTCCTTTGTTTTTTACCCAATCAAAATATAAGTCTGACGTGCCGCCGTCAGGAATGGTCTTTTACAGCAATAAAAATAAAAGTAAAATATTTTGCGACGAAGTTTGCATGGCTAGTTAATGTGATTATACCATCTACATACGCAATGACACGAATTATGTACACTGGCGTCCAAAATTAAAGCTACAAACCGCTGTTTCCCCGTCCTGTGTTTAATTCACTACATAACCCTACAAACTGTCGGTAGATGTCTGCTCTGTCACTTTCTACACGGAAGATGTCATTCTAGTCAACGGACAACCGAGCCATCAATGACGTCACGGCACCTGCCAAACGGGATACGCTTTGCCCTGTAGCCTGTAATGGTCGCCTGGTCGTAGATATTGCTAATTGCTACAATCGCACTATTTCACTCCCATTTACGGAGCTTGTTAGCACTTGATGTTAGGTTGGCGCCATTAAAATGCATTGTGTTGTGGTAATCGCTGCTACTTGCTGGATCGCTGCTGTCTCTCGATGCTGATGCTGGCTCTACATCTGGTTGTCTAGGGTTAAAAACATGAGGTCCCGTGTTTTTTATGTGCTTTTGATGATAAAGAACGAGCGAAACCAACAAATATGTAAACTTCAAATATTTATGACTCTGGTGGCCATCTTAATTCCACTGTCCACCAAAGACCATGACTCAACACAAAGTAGTACTTCCGTTACATGTTCTTTGCATTGTTTATCCATCTCAAACAATAACACACAAACACACTTTACTAAAGTGACATTCCGACTGCCCCCCGACCGTTCTTGCTGCTTGTATTTATAACATTGTCAAAGAACTACTAAAAAGAGATATAGTTTACAAGTCACATGTACATCTGTTATCATAATTTGTGCAGAAAAGTTATTAATTTGCGTCGAGTGACATAATTTAACATGTTATTAAAATGACAGACAGATTTGTTGACTTGACAGAATAATTCTTTGTTACAAAAAGGCCGTTTTTTAGAAGTTTGTCAATTGACTTCTCTAATTTGCATAAATAAGTAAATAACATGAATTATTAAGAATTACATTGGTTTTCGTTTAAAATAGGATTGATTTCGTGAATACTGAGTAAAAACGCTCCTAGTGAACAAATAGGTTTCACTGGGTGATTTTTATTTAAGGAGATCCAAAATACCTAAGTTGGCCACTATTTTTCGTACTTCATATTAGTTACTTAAGATGAACTTAGTGTTTTTACATGAAGGCATTTGCTGTATCAGTGATCAAGTGATATTAACTTTTGTGTGGGTCAGTTACTCAGTATAATTTAATGGGTTGACAGTTTATGGAGACATGTTATGCAATCATTGTTAACATACACAATAACTTTTCTATAATCATAAATACTCGTTAAACTGGTTGAATTTGGAGGGTATCGCATACTTCGGTACAGTAAAGCCTTTAATATGTTCCGTTACAAGCCCCACATCCACAGTCGCTGTGTACACAGTCACAGACGGTGCAGTATGGCACAGGGAAGACACCTACCAGGCTCTCTGCAATGTATTATCATAGGAAGAATGTTAACAGGACAGTCGCAAATTTATGTGGCCCGATAGCTTAATGTAAATCGTTTTGTGGTTTCTAGAATGTGGCGACAGTTCTTAGAGAGCGAAACTTTATTCCAAAGACCATAACAGAGCCGACCACGTATGACATCAGAAAGAGAGGGCCGTTATTTGGTTGTAATGGTACAACGGTACCGCCGTAGTATTGCACGGCAGCTGGCATGTTATCTCCCAGTATCCACCGGAACGGTGTACAGAAGGCTTCGGCAGAGTGGCCTTTACTGTCGGAAACGTGCTGTATGTGTACCTCTGATGCGTCTTCACAGAAGGGAACATCTAGAGTTGAGTCTTTCTCATGCTACCTGGACAGTCGAACAGTGGGCCAATGTTCTCTTCACAGATGAATCCCAATTTAGTCTGGACAGTGATTCTCGACGGATTCACATCTGGAGGAAATGTGGAACACGATATCAGGACCGAAGCATTGTGGAAAGTGACCGAGGGAGATCGCTAATGGTGTGAGAAGGGATTATGTTGGCCACTCGAACATATCGTCATGAAATTGGTCGGGCGAATCGGCAAAGTGATGTCAGGTATTGTGACGAGATCTTTGGGCCTCAAGTGCTGTTACTGTGAAGTGCTATGGGCCCATAATGCTCGACCTCATAGAGCACGGGTGGTTGACATTGTCTTGGAAACGAAAGATATTGCATGCATGGCATAAACTGCTCGCTCTCCCAATCTGAATCCCGTAAAGCACATACGGGATGCACTTGGGAGACGGGTTGCACGTCAGCATCCACTAACCACTCTCCCAGACTTGCGAACAGCTCTGCTGGAAGAATGGCCGTTACTGCCTCAACATGAGATTGATGACGTCATTCACAACATGCCGTATCGTTGTCAGGCCTATAATGCCGCCAGAGGAGGCCAAACCCCACAATGAGCACATTAAGCAGCTGTGTGCAAATGCGTTAAGTTGGAAAAAAGCGAAGAAAATTTTTGTCTTCCGTTATGCATGTTTCAGTTGTTAAAGTTCTGTATTCTTTACATTGTTTTTAGTTTACTATCACCTGTTTGTATTGTTTTGTGGCAAAATAAACTCAACCTTGGAATATTTCCAATTGTTTCTTTAATTTTGGACACCAGTGTAGTATATTAGATTTACTAAGGTCTGAATGTGGTCATCGCTAATCGAAATCAACTACCTCATTAATAAATTATAGCGGTCGTAGCTGGCCTCTTACGAGATAACAGGCCCCAAATGTTCATTGCAACAGTTTAGAAGTTCCGATCGTAACATGCTTGAAAATGGAACTAAATTCTGTCAGAGCAGCAATTTCTGTCGGGTTTTAAACAGATTCTAATTGACAAGGCATGGTGCTAGCCACTGCTCCGTAGGGTTCAGGATCTTTCTATGATCACTGCTATTATGCCGTGTTGCAGGGCTGCGAGTGATACCCTTTTCCTTGTTCACACGTTGGACACTGCACGTGGATGCTGTAACAAGAAGGACAACTTTATCCAAAGTGTGACCGAAACATGTGGTCGAAACCCGACAGCTCCTTTCTGACACCTACACGCCCTCACTTCAGCCTACCTTATTGAGCTTATGCCATACAGTTGTTGTCATATACACACTACAATGTCTTACGTCGTATGACCGAATAGTACCAATTCCACACCACCTGCCATGCTGGCAACCGACTAGTGATCTAAACATCTGTTCCTTTTTTGTTGTGGCTTGTATAGGCTCTCAGCACTATGGGACTTAACAGCTGTGTTCATCAGTCCCCTAGAGCTTAGAACTACTCAAACCTAACTAACCTAAGGACATCACAGACATCCATGCCCGAGGCAGGATTCGAACCTGCGACCGTAGCGGTGGCTTGTATAGGAACATAGGTATTCCCTTCAAGGATTGCGTCTTGTTCTTCTGTTCCAGAACCCCTTCATCTTTTCTCTTCGTCTTTCCCTTTCTTCTTCCGTGCTCTTCAGCGACTTTTTCTCTTTTCTGCATCGCTGTTGGTTCCCTAAACTTTCCCTGTCTCTTTCTCTGTCGTTGATCAGTGGAGTATTTGTTGATGTGTACTTGCTTCTCCACTCCGTCGATCTTGATAGTAAATTACGATCAGTCCTTCCTGTGTTCAATAACTAACTTGGTAGGCTGTACTTAACACACCGTATACAACGTAGGTCGTGATGCAAAAACAAACGGGGTTTGGTCTGCCACCAGAACACAGTCCGTTATGTACAGCATGTTGCATCCATCGCTAAGACTCTGAACGTTTCTAGTTACGTGATTAAAATTGATAGAAATTTTCTTAGAATTGGTTGGTTCACAGCTGTTTTGAATACATAAGCTATGGATACAAAAAAAATACACTTTATTTAAAAAATTATAACTCGCCGTTCTAACTCTCTGGAAAATAATCAAACAAACTATGTAAGACAGCAGAAAAAGTAATGTTACTTCTCTTTACCTGTCTAAACAAATTATTATCTGACCTAAACGGTGAAGTATATGTACTACGTCATACTGTCCTTCTTTGCACAAATTTACTTGAAATGTAGACTTTGTTACAAAGTCATCTACTGTTGCTGAAATATCAGCAATGGCCTAGCTTAACAGGAAATATAAGACTTCACCAAGTTTGGTAAAACAATTTACTATAGTACCCTTCCAAGAAGCAGTTACACGTGCCGTCCTCGCTATTGGATAAAAGCTGCGCTTGTCTTTACAAGCATTTCAAACACCCCCTGATCATCTTGTAAACCTTGAAAACATTCTACAGTTCTTGAATTCTTCAACTACATCAGGCGGAATGCTGCACACTTCGCATTTGAAATGGCTACAGAAATACTGGGCCAGGTACGAATAGACAGGCGATCCGAGCGTTCCGTGGGAACTTAGTTATGCACATAGTCAGTTTATCCATCCCGGAAATCGAAAATCTTGACGATTTTTGCCTCTTGTCGACATTGATGCTGGCAAAATATCAGTTTCGAGAGCTTCAGGTCTTTCGAAAGTATTTTAAGCTAGAGGATGGACAACAACTTACAATACCAATAGTTTTTTCGTGTGACATGATTACAAAGTAACAATAATTGTCGGATGATTTTCTTCACTTGAGCTGTGAAATCTTGCTTCTTCCAAGTCTCATGATTCTGGTCAACGGGAAGTACGCTTTAGGTTTTAACGAGTGATTATGCGAGTGTCAAAATATTCCAGGTCTACGGGCAGTACGCTTTAGGTTTTAACGAGCGACTTTCCAAGTTTCAAAATATGTGACATAAACGACCGTAACTTTTAATTGCATTGACTTAGACAATTAAGGTTTTTATCCCCCCACCCCACCCCTCCTCCCAGGGGACCACAGGCAAGGGACCACAGAACATAGTATGTCACATAGATTCAACATGATACGTCAGTCAGCTATTTCTGATTATTTTCTTCACTAGTACTGTGAAACTTTGCTTCTTGCCAAATTTCATGTTTCTAGGTCAACGGGAAGCACCGGTACTGAATAGCTTTTGATGAACCAGTTCGCGAGAGTATCAAAATATTTGCTACAACTGGCCGAAACTTTTGATTACTTTGATTTAGAAGTTTGTCTTACACCAACAAGGGACTGTCTCTTTAGTGTGTCATAAATTTCAATTTGATACCTGTACCCGTTCTTTAGAAGAAGGGGTCTTAGAAGATGAACGGACAGACAGACATTCGGCTAACAAATGAAAAAAAATTTGTTTTTTTGTGTGTAGAAGGCTACAATTTAACAATTTCCTATTTTTTCCTTTACTTGTAGTGTTAAAAATAGGTTCCTGCGAAATTTCATGATCCTGGACCAATAGGAAGTACCCTACGAGTGAGTTTACACTGTGCGGCTTAATAGTACATTTATTACACCACCAAGAGACAATAGACATCAGTAAGTGGCACAAAATTCAGCATTATACGTCTGCCCTTCCCGAGGAAAGCGGTTTTTGGTAATTCGCCAGAGAGATGCATAGACATGTGAGCTGGACGACAAAGTGATTTTTATATGAGTTCCGTTTTGATCGATTATGGTACGGAACGCTAAAAGTCATGAGGACAAGTGATTTTAAAGGTTGTGTTCGACCTATCATACTTGTTTTATATTGCTGCGTTAGTTACCGTCTTACACCAGGTACAAACGGTATCGATCGCCCATCGTCCACCTACACTGAAGAGACAAAGAAACTAATATACTTTCCTGTTGTCGTGTAGGGCCCCCGCCAGCACGCAGAAGTACCGAACCAGGCGTGGCATAGACTCGACTAATGTCTGAAGTTGTGCTGAAGGGAACTGACACCATGAAGCCTGCAGGGCTGTCCATAAACCCGTAACAGTACCAGGAGGTGGAAACCTCTTCTGAACAGTATATTGCAAGGCATTCCAGATATGTCGAATAATATTCATGTTTGGAGAGTATGGTGGATAGCGGAAGTGTTTAAACTTAGAAGAGTGTTTCTGGAGGCACTTAGTAGCGATTCTGGACGTGTCCTGCTGGAATTGCTCAAGTCCGTCGGAATGCACAATGGATATGAATGGATGTAGATGATCAGACAGTAGGCTTACGTACGTGTCACCTGTCATAGTCGTATCTAGAC
Organism: Schistocerca cancellata; assembly: GCF_023864275.1. Lineage (NCBI taxonomy): Eukaryota > Metazoa > Arthropoda > Insecta > Orthoptera > Acrididae > Schistocerca > Schistocerca cancellata. Next base: position 526,876,505 of record NC_064631.1, read on the forward strand.
GTATGATGGGTCCCATATCACTCCAACTGCCCAAGCCCCACATCATTACAGAGCCTCCACAAGCTTGAACGGTCCCCTGCTGACATGCAGGGTCCATGGATTCTTGAGGTTGTCTCCATACCCCTACACGTCCAACTGCTCGGCACAATGTGAAACGAGACTAGTCCGACCAGGCAACATGTTTACAGTCATCAACAGTCCCATATCGGTGTTGACAGACTCAGGCGAGGCGTAAGACTTCGTGTCGTGCACTCATCGAGGGAACATGAGTGAACCTTCGGCTCCGAAAGCCCATATCGATGATGTTGCGGTTAATGTTTCGCACGCTGACTCATGTTGATGGCCAGGAACTGAAATCTGCAACAATTTGCGGTATGGTTCAACCATTCTATTCAGTCATCGTTGGTCCCATTCTTGCTGGATCTTTTTCAGGCCGCAGCGATGTGGAAGATTTGATGTGCTGCCGGATTCCTGATATTCACGGTACACTCGTGAAATAATCGCATGGGAAATGTTTTATCCCATTGTTCGTGCACCGACTATAACACCGCATTCGGCTTCACTTGAATCTTGGTAACCTGCCATTGCAGCAACAGTAGCCGAACTAACGACTGAGCCAGACCCTTTTTGTCTGATATATGCCTTGTCGAGCGAAGCGCCTTATTCTGTCTGTTTTCATATCTCTGTATGTGAATACGGATGCCTATACCAGTTTCTTTGGCGCTTCGGTGCAGAGTGTTTCACAAGCATAGACCATAGGAGAAACTTGAGCCAAATTTAAGGGAACTAAGTTGAGAAGTTATTTTCATTTATAATTTTAAATTTAACAAAAACACCCTATATGAAACATGCAAGGTAAAATACCGGGTGATCAAAAAGTCAGTATAAATTGGAAAACTGAATAAATCACGGAATAATGTAGATAGAGAGGTGAAAATTGACACACATACTTGGAATGACATGGGGTTTTATTAGAACAAAAAAAAAATACAAAATTTCAACAAATGTCCGACAGATGGCGCTTTATCTGATGAGAATAGCACTAATTAGCATAACAAAGTAAGTCAAAGCAAAGATGATGTTCTTTACAGCAAATGCTCAATATGTCCACCATCATTCCTCAACAACAGCTGTAGTCGAGGAATAATGTTGTTAACAGTGTGAGCACACGAGCATCACCAAACGTCGCGCGCATGAGTTCTTTGACGCGTCTAACAATATGGTTCAAAATGGCTCTGAGCACTATGGGACTTAACTTCTAAGGTCATCAGTCCCCTACAACTTAGAACTACTTAAACCTAACTAACCTAAGGACATCACACACATCCATGCCCGAGGCAAGATTCGAACCTGCGACCATAGCGATCGCGCGGTTCCGGACTGTAGCGCCTAGAACCGCTCAGCCACCCAGGCCGGCTAGCAATATGGGGTGGAGCGCCTGGTTCTAATAAAACCCCATGTCATTCTAAGCATGTGTGTCAATTTTTACCTCTCTATCTACATTATTCCGTGGTTTATTAAGTTTTCAAATTTATACTGACTTTTTGACCACCCGGAATATTTGGGAAACGTTTAGTTTCACAGGAGTCATTTGTCCTAAACACGAGCTCTTGTTGTGTATAGGTAAATGAAGAACGAGTGTCGACAGTTAGTAAACGGCAAAGAAATTTGAAAATGGGCTGAGAGTGGCGTTGTTGAGTTGCGGCGGGCGCAATAGTGGTGGAAAGCGCGTGGCGTTTGCTTTGGGCGCCGCCAGCGGCCATCAGTGATGATGTTGATGGTGATGACGCCGCTGATGGCGTCGACCGGTCCCATCGGCAGGCAATATTGGAAGCGCGATTGTTCCCGGCGGGGGCAGCGGCCCGTGAGTTGACCGCAGGGATTACGCCGCCGGCCGGCGGATAATGCGCGCGCGACGCGCACACAGGCGGGCTTAGCGGGCCGCTCTGTTTACAATCAGCCTCATTGTCCGACTTCTGCGCCGCGGGTCGCCATTCGCTGCCCTGCCGACTCGGGGCGCGCGCTACGGCTTCCCTGCGTCCCCGCGCGGGCTTCCAATTAACCGTAGGCGCCGGGCGCAGCCCTTTGCCACCGGGTGGCGGCCCGCAGCGGCGCTGTTGTGCTGTTTCTACATTGTACTACGCGCTGCGGCCAAATTAACGCTCTGTGCCGCGTCGAGATCCACCGGCAATTAATTAAATCCGAAATTCCTATTATGAATCGTGGCCTGCTCTAGAGGACGACGCACTACACAGGAACAGCTGCCCGGCGAGACTAACACAACTGATTGTCCGGCAAGAATGCCGTGCGACACCTCCAAGCAAGCACGTTATCCACAAGCCGAGCTGTGAGGCTGATTCTGCACACTGAGGCGGAAAAAGTCGTCGGATAGCCATATGCATCTACATCTACATCTACAGGGATACTCTGCAAATCACATTTAAGTGCCTGGCAGAGGGTTCTTCGAAATACCTTCACAATTCCCTATCATACCAATATCGTATAGCACCCGGAAAGAATGAACACATATATCTTTCCGTACGCGTTCTGATTACCTTTATTTTATCGTGGTGATCGTCCTTCCCTATGTAGGTCGGTATCAACAACATATTTTCGCATTCGGAGGAGAATGTTGGTTCAAATGGTTCAAATGGCTCTGAGCACTATGCGACTTAATTTCTGAGGTCATCAGTCGCCTAGAACTTAGAACTAATTAAATCTAACTAACCTAAGGACATCACACACATCCATGCCAGAGGCAGGATTCGAACCTGCGACCGTAGCGGTCGCTCGGTTCCAGACTGTAGCGCCTAGACTCGCACGGCCACTCCGGCCGGCAGAATGTTGGTGATTGGAATTTCGTGAGAAGATTCCGCCGCGACGAAAAACGCCTTTCTTTTAATGTTTTCCAGCCCAAATCCTGTATCATTTCTGTGACGCTGTCTCCCATATTTCGCGATAATACTAAACGTGCTGCCTTTCGTTGAACTTTTTCGATGTACTCCGTCAGTCCTATCTGGTAAGGATCCTACACCACGCAGCAGTATTCTGAAAGGGGATGGACAAGCGGAGTGTAGGCAGTCTCCTTAGTAGGTCTGTTACATTTTCTAAGTGTCCTGCTAATAAAACGCAGCCTATGGTTAGCCTTCACCACAAAATTTCCTATGTGTTCTTTCCAATTTCAGTTGTTCGTAATTGCAATACCTAGGTGTTTAGCTGAATTTACGGCTTTTAGATTAGACTGATTTATCGTGTAACTGAAGTTTAACGAGCTCCTTTTAGCACTCATGTGGATGATCTCACACTTTTCGTTATTTAGGGTAAACTGCCACTTTTTCACCGTTCAGATATTTTTTCTACATCGTTTTGCAGTTTGTTTTGCTCTTCTGATGACTTTACTAGTCGATAAACGACAGCGTCATCTGTAAACAACCAAAGACGGCTGCTCAGATTGTTCCCCATATCGTTTATATAGATAAGGAACAGGAAAGGGTCTATAATACTACCTTGGGCAACGCCAGGAATCACTTCTGTTTTATGTATGACCTTCCGGCAATTACTAAGAACTGTGACCTCGCTGACAGGAAATCGCAAATCCGGTCACATGTACAGATGGCGGTAGTATCGCGTTCACAATTTGTAAAAGGGCAGGCAGCTGTCATTTGTATTCAGCTGATTCAGGTGAAAATAATTCCGACCTGATCAAGGCCGCCCGACGGGCATCAACAAACTTTTAAAGCGGAATAGTAGTTGTAATTAGACGCATGGGACATTCCGTTTCATAAGCTGCTACAGAACAAAATATTGCGAAAACCAGAGTGTTGAGAGCGTGCCGAGAACAACAGTTTGAGGCACTATCTCTCACCACAGACAACGAAGTGGTCGACTGCCTTGACTGAGAGTAGCCTTGTTTGAGAATCAACACCGCGCGAAATAACCGCAGAAATTATAGTGTGATATACGACTAACGCATCCGTTAGGACAGGGGGGCGAAATTTGGCGTTGACGGGCTATGGATGTAGATGACCGACGCGAATATCTTTGCTAACAGCACGACATCGCGTGCAGCGCCTCTCCTGGGCTCGCAGTCATATCGGTTGGACCCTACAAGTCTAGAAGACTGTAGCCAGGTGAGATGAGTCCCTGTTTCAGTTGGTAAGAGGTGATGGTGGGGTTCGAGTGTGGCACAGACTCCAAGAAGCCATGGACCCACGTTGCCAACACGGCACTGCGCAAGCTGGAGGTAGATCCATAATGATGGGGACTGCGTTTACTAGAAATTTACTCGCTACCTCTGGAAAAACTGATGCTTTTATTGACTGGAAATGGTTATGTTCGGCTACTTGGAGACCATTTGCACCCTTTCATGGACTTCATTTTACGGATGTCAATGCGCCATGGCACCGGGCCACAGCTGTTCGTGATTGGACTGAAGAACATTCTGGATAATTCGAGCGAAAGATTTGACCACTCAGGTTGCCCTCACATGAATCCCATCGAATATTAGTAGGACATAATCAACAGGTTACTTCGTGCACAAACTCCTGCACCGGCAACACTTTCACTGTTATGGACGGCTCTAGAAGCAACTTGGCTCAATATTTCTGCAGGTGACTTGAGTATACACTACGTCGATTTTCTGGTATTAGAAGGTATTCCATGACATTTGTCACTTCAGCGTCTATTAGTTCGGAAGATAATGTGAGAATCCACTTCCATATCAGTTCATACATATTGTATTCTCACATTAATAACATAAGTGAACACGACAGGTAGCTTCCAAGCAGAGATCATAGCCATCAGGCATAGATCTAAAAGTACGCAGGATGGGCGTAGAGATGATTACAATCCCTCCAACGTTTTACTTTAGATGTTTGTATTTTTACGTGTGTTAATTGTCAAATTTTTCAGCTAACAGTTTGGAGAATACAGTCCCATAAGAACGAAGAGCCTCTAAAAGGGCAAGACACCCCCAAAAAGTTACAAGTTTCGTTCAATAAGGCGGTCTGCTAGATTTGTTCTCAGTAGGTTCGATCAACATGCAGCTATTACGGAGATGCACTGGGAAGTCAAATGGGAATCACTGGAGCCAAGGCGATGTTCGGAAAACACTGCTGAGAACATATATAGAACAGGTATCTGAAGCTTACTGCAGAACGATTCTGCTGCCACCAACTTACATTTCGCGTAAGAACACGAACATAGAGGCAAGTAGGCTCGAATGGAGGCATACAGACATGCGTTTTTCCATCGTTCTGTTTGTGAGTGGAACGGGAAAGGAAGTTACTAGTAGTGGCAGAAGCTCTCTGCCACGCACCACACGGTGGCTTGCGGAGTATGTATGATGATGTAGCTGCAGAACGCAGGATACTTCTCAGTCACATTCGTGAGGGTTCGAAAAAAAAGTACGATATAAATCGTGAAGTGGTCATATTTTTAAAAGCGTACTGTTATCACAGTTTTTACAAAGATTCCGTTTGACAAGTATTTATCACAGATTTGGGCAAATGCATTTCCGATGATGTGGTTGTTGATGTGGTCTTCAGTCCAGAGACTGATTTGATGCAAGTCTCCAGATGCTGCTCTATCCTGTGCAAGCTCTTTGATCTCCCAGTACCAACTGCAACCCACATCCTTCTGAATCTGTTTAGTGTATTCATCTCTTGGTCTCCGGCTACGATTTTTACCCTCCACGTTGCCCTCCAATACTAAATTGGTAATCCCTTGATGCCTCAGAATATGTCCTACCAAGCGATACCTTCTTCTAGTCAAGTAGTGCCACAAATTTCTCTTCTCACCAATTCTATTCAATACCTCCTCATTAGTTATGTGTTCTACCCATCTAATTTTCAGCATTCTTCTGTAGCACCACATTTCGAAAGTTTCTATTCTCTTCTTGTCTAAACTATTTATCGTCCACGTTTCACATCCATACACAGCTGCACTCCATACAAGTACTTTCAGTAACGACTTCCTGACACTTAAATCTATACTCGATATTCACAAATTTCTCTTCTTCAGAAACGCTTTCCTTGCCATTGCCAGTGTACATTTTATATCCTTTCTACTTCAACCATCATCGGTTATTTTGCTCCCCAAATAGAAAAACTCAATTACTACTTTAAGCGTCTCATTTCCTAATCTAATTCCCTCAGCATCACCCGATTTAATTCGACTACATTCCATCATCTTCTTTTTGCTATAGTTTACGTACATTTTATATCCCCCTTTCAAGACACTGCCCATTCCGTTCAGCTGTTCGTCCAGGTCCTTTGCTATCTCTGACAGAATTACAATGTCATAAGCGAATCTCAAAGTTTTTATTTCTTCTCCATGGAGAACCTCTGGTTCTTTCAGTTTATCCAGATCCCATCTCCTTAAATTCCCACCTTTTTGCAGTTTCTTCAGTTTTAATTCACAGTTCATAACTAATAGATTGTGGTCAGAGTCCACATCTGCCCCTGGACATGTCCTTTTTACAGCCTGGTTCCTAAATCTCTGTCTTACCATTATATAGTTTATCTGACACCTTCCAGTATCTCCAGGCTTCTTCCATGTATACAACCTACTCTCATGATTCTTGAACCAAGTGTTAGCTATGATTAAGTTATTCTTTGTGCAAAATTCTAACAGGCGGCTTCCTCTTTCATTCCTTACCCCCATTCCATATTCACATACTACGTTTCCTTCTCTTCCTTTTCCTACTATCGAATTCCAGTCATCCATAACTATTAAATTTTCGTCTCCCTTCACTATCTGAATAATTTCTTTTATCTCATGATACATTTCATCAATCTCTTCGTCAACTGCGGAGCTAGTCGGCAAATAAGCTTCTACTACTGTAGTAGGCGTGGGCTTCGTATCTATCTTGGGCGCAATAATGAGTTCACTATGCTGTTTGTAGTAGCTTACCCGCATTCCTATTTTTTATTCATTATTAAACCTACTCCTGCATTACCCCCATTTGTTTTTGTATTTATAATCCTGTGTTCACCTGACAAGAAGTCTTGTTCCACCTGCCACCGAACTTCACTACTTCCCACTATATCTAACTTTAACCTATTTATTTCCCTTTTTAAATTTTCTGATGTACCTGCCCGATTACGGTATCTGACCTTCTACGTTCCGATCTGTAGAACGCCTGTTTTCTTTCTCCTTATAACGGCGTCCTCCTGAGTAGGCCCCACCCAGAGATCCGAATAAGGGACTATTTTACCTCCGGAATACTTTACCCAAGAGGACGCCATCATCATTTAACCATACAGTAAAGCTGTGTCCCCTCGACAAAAATTACGGCTGTAGTTTCCCCTTGCTATCAGCAAGGCCGTTTTGGTTAGTGTTGAGAGGCCAGGTCAGTCAATCATCCAGACTGTTGCACCCGCAGCTACTGAAAAGTCTCCTGCCCTCTTCAGGAACCACACGTTTGTCTGGCCTCTCAACTGATATCCCTCCGTTGTGGTTGCACCTACGGTACGGCGATCTGTATCGCTGAGGCACGCAGGCCTTCCCACCAACGGAAAGGTCCATGGTTCACGTGGGGTGGACAATGATGTATTTAGATGAATTTTACTTCCTTGGAAGTTATTCTGGAGCAATTTATTAAGTGCTGGTGTAAAAAAATCATATGAGATGTTATAATATAATTATACACTGAAGAGCCAAAGAAACTGGTGAATCTGTCTAATATCGTGTAGGCCCCCGGCGAGCACGTAGAAGTGTCGCAAAACCATGTGGCATGGACTCGACTAACGTCTGAAGTAGAGTTGGATGGAATTGACACCATGAATCTTGTAGGGCTCTCATCTATTTTTTTCTGAAACTGTTCCTTCTCAGATTTTAGGACGGAGATATACTCAGCTCTATTCTGTTCGAAGTTTTCTGAATTTCTGTAAACACAGTAACATGTTTTTAGCAGTTACAAACGTACCTGCCTCTGTGCATGACACGTGGAGCTCATTAGAACGCCTAGGGCCAAAGTGTGTCTCCTGTTTAATGATAGATTCTCCATTGCACGTCGCCTCTTTTGACAACTGTAACACAAAGGAGCGCAGAAGTATGAAACCCGAAGACTTATCGAGTCAGTAGGCTGCTCCCTCCGATCGCTCCAGGCGTACTACTATTTTATTTCGGCTCCTGCGGTAGCACAAGAGATAACCGGAGACGTGCATTTTCGTAAATCGGAATTACCGGATACAGTGAGAAGAAGTATAGGTGTTTCTGTCTGACGCCAAAGTACTAACTTGAACGGTCCACTTTTGGAATCACTCAGAATTTTCCTACATCGACATACCCTGCCTGACAATGACTGTGAAACACAGAGGAAAGAAGGAGGAAACGAAATGAAACTTAATGAATTTAGGGGACATGTGTGGTTGTTTTGGTGATTACAATATCGAGTCTGGTTTACAAGAAGCTCATTAAGAGTTTACTTAAGAGTATGATGTAGCACCCTCCTGGACTAGATTCATGGACTGGTACGGTTGGGAAGGGTTTCATAAAACCGTTGCAACCTCCCTTGAGATAAAAGGGCTCACATACGTTGTCACTGGTCCTTGATATAGCAGATACTGGCACTAGGACTGAGCTGAGTTCTGAGCTGGCCTCACACGTGTTGTATCTTGCTTGTCACAGAAAAGCCTCAGTATCACGTACCATATGTGCAGCAAGACTGTCCTGTTGAAAAGTAACGCCACGGTACTATCGTATGAGACAGAACGCAGGATGTCCTCGACATGTGATTGTGTCTTCAGACATCCGTCAGATAGTGTTCGCCGTGACAAGAAATCATACCCAATTGCTTCCCACACCATGAGGCCTTTAGATACACCATTGTGCCTCTCCAATCAAGTTGCCATATTATTCGTCAGCGATGGTCGTCTGGCGTCGTGGAAAACCGCAGCTCATCTCTGAACACAAATCGATGCCATTCATTGGCAGTCCATGCTTCCTGGTCACACCACCGCTCCAAATGCAGCCGTTTGCGTTCCGGCAGTGGCAGCCTACGTATGGTATGGTAATCCCCATAGCACTTGGTGCTGGTCCCCGATCAGTAGTGCCAGATGACACACACTGTAGCACGGAGTCTACTTACAGCTTCCCTGATATCATTAACAAGAGGGGTCGAGACAAAAGTTATTGACAACACCTTTAATAAAGCCAGCAACGTGAAGTTAATCACAGCTTGAGACGCAGTCATCGGAACACGGAAGAGAGAGTGGCATGTGCACAACGAAGTATTATCATTGAGCCGTGAGCGGCTCATGTTCAAGCCGTTTGTTCTTTGGCATTTTGTCACATCGAGTGGCGTCTTGTTTCTTCCTTACTTACCGGCGCAGCGAAGTTGCCGGCTTGCCTCATTGAGTGGCAGCAGCAGCACTTGTCGATACTAGTACTGTCGTACTATCTTTGGTGTGACTACTAGAATTTCCGGGGTGTGGTGGTGTGTGTGGCGGTCAGTCGGTTGGGACGGAGCAGCGAGGAAGTCTCCGCGGCACGGGGAGACGCCAATTTCTGATGACATCGTGCTGTTCGTATCCTCGTCCCTAGCCGATAGTTTCCATCGTTGCGCCGTTGGTCGGAGGGTAGAGAATTGGTTAAATTATTGGTCGGTCCTTGGGCCGTCCCTAGTTTGGGTCGTCATCCGATTATTTAACTTCGACTCTAGGCTGCCTGTCTCATCTCACCTTACGTTGGAGCTACCTTCTCAGGCCGACCCTTGGAACACTTCTGAGATCCACTTGTTCTGTTTGTTTTACACTGTGATTTTTATTTTAGTTTCAAGTATTGTGCAAGGTATACGGCCGTGTATTAGTTCAGTTCTTTTAAATTTTACATAAAGTCCTTCTGCCGTGGTAAATTTTTGAGGATTGATTTTATTTTTAAAAAGAGAGACAGTATTTTCCTTAAAACTGATTCTATCTGAAATTGTTTGTGATCCAGGCCCTAAGCCGTTAGATGTTCAATATGTTAAGTGTTCCCTTCAGCCGAGGATTTACGTGAACCCCTTTTAATAAGGCCTTCAGCCGTGTGTATTCTTTAAAGGAAAAATTTTTTAAGAAGGAAGGGATTTATTTTAAATTGTTTGTCTGACTTGTTGACCAGACCTTCAGCCGCTGTTTCAGATTTGTTTGTGACCTTCAGCCGTGCAATAAGTTAATATTTCTTTAATTAGGCTTTCGACCGTCGTATTGTAAGTTTAAAAAGAAATTTCTTAGTTAAAAAAAAAGTCTATTAATGTGTTTTAATTATAGTTGTCTTTCTGACATGTAGTGTAGGCCTTCAGCCACTAATTGTTTTCAATTGCATTTTTTTAAAAAAATTGTACCTTCTATTTTTAATTATTTTTTATTGCTAAGCCAGGCCTTCAGCCGTTCTTGTTTTTGGTGTGTTTTTGGGTCTTCAGCTCAGTAAGTACCTCAAGTTTTCTTTAACTAGGCCTTCAGCCGTATTGTCTAACTGTGATCTCCTAAAGCAATGTGTAAATAAGTGGTTCTTATAAAAATAAAGCTGAATTTTGCAACTCATAGCAACTGTTTACGGCCCCATACACAATAGTAACCTTATTCTGTGCGCTCTCTGGGTACCTACCAACCGGTTTTCAATCATATATGGCACTGGGGTGAGCATCAGTGATGCCACAGAAGGCATTAAGTCGGCGGTTGCAGTCACACAAAAGTAACACTTAGCAGTCGACGGAACACACGTGGCTTTTAATCCATTTGACGGGGCTAGTAGCCAGTGAGAGTTTTATCGGAAAATAAACAGAATGACAAATGTAAGACAACACAAGAAAGTCCTTAGTTATGATCCTCAATAAAAGGAAGACTTGCATAAACAAAGTGGCGTTCAAAAACATAGTGACGAACGAAACGACGTCAAAATCTCTGTAAAATAAAACGACGACGACGTTTGATGGAAATAGCTATAAGCTACAGCCAACATATTTAATGGCACTACAGAAGTAACTCATAACTAGTCTGTTATTTACAAACTACAGTATGTACACTACAGCGAATCTTGTCAAACGTTTCGCTGAATATAAATGAGTAGAATAATCCATTTATCTAAATGAAACAACCTCGTTATTTGGATGAACTGTACATAAATCTGTTTTAACGCATTTCACTCCGTACATAATGTGGATAATGTAAGATGTCGTAGAATTTTTGTAACCTTTCATGCAGACTTTTTTGAAATTCCTGTGACAGGCAAGGAACCAGCTGTTAATTATGTGCGCACTTACGTGGAATCCTGGAACACTAATTGTATATTTGCTGACAACTCTGGAAATCATCACCACACTACCGCACGAAAAGGTGAAAACGGCCAAGTGTGAGACGATCACACGGAATTGTATTCCCGTCGAGCTAAATTACTTAATTAACATCAGTGGTCAGATTATACATAGAGATAAAGCCGATCGCAGTCGTTGCCTGTGACCCCTATGACGATGCACAACAAGGTCCGAAGCAGAGCTCCCGTCAGGGGTGCTACCTCATATGCTGGAGCATGACATGATATACCTGCCCTGGAAGATACGAAAAACAATGAACTTTCCCCATCTTACTGTATCGCACATTTTGTATATGCAGCACCTTGGATGATAACTCTTATGAAGAAACGAAGTGCAGTGCAACACAGCACCAAACATAAAATCTGTCAAATGAAACCTATTTAGTCTTCTAAATTATTGTATGATTGTCAGCCTTTTACGTACAATATTCAAATGAGTTACAGTGGCAAGAAAACGAAGAAAATTCAAAATAACGTTCTGCAAACTTCCCATTTTTATATTTAGAGTTCCTAGCTTTCCACATTTCCTTAGAGTTGTGACACTCCACATGCCTACATTATACAGAATTCTCCTTTTGCGCTCCTCCTAAGTAGTTATCACCTGGCGATCCGAAAGAGAGACGTTTCTTGCAGCAGTATTTTACCCAGGAGGAAAACGACTTTATCGTCAGAGAAATGCTTGTGTTTGGAAAAGATAACTTGGTGGTCTCAATATGCCTTCAGCATCGTGGCACTGCGCACGTTAAGGCAGTCTTAGCTACATCGGCAGATAGCACCCCTTTTTAGTATGTAGCCATGTCTTTCATTTCTGCCAAGGGTAGCCTTAGTGGAAGGTTAAACTGAAGTTAACTAATCCTTTCGAACTTCTGACAGCCGTTGTGTGATGTGATGTATGCACTACAAATGTCTCTCGAGATTGGAACATTTGTTTGCCTTGGTTAAATGGGAAAGTGCTCTATCGTGGTGAGCGGAGAGATCTTTGTGCAGAGGCAGCCCTAGAGTTGGAGACGTAAGATCGATGATTTGTGAATGTCTCGAGAATGACCGCCAAGAGACATCTCCACGTAGTTAACCCTCGTCGTTCGTACGTGCAAGGTAGCCAGAGAATAATGTAGGTTAATCGGATGTCAACGACCGTATAAGCAGACATCGGGCAATGGAAAACTAAGCGGAATCTAAATTAAAAATAACATATTTTCCTCTTTGTGTAGCTTTACTTCAATCTTCCCTCTCCTGCGTATACTGAGCCATAATTATTGATGATTTTCGTACTATTGTGCAGAATAATATGTTTCTCTGGCACTGGTGGAGACATTATTTCTCAACCGCCATATAACTTCTTTTAGCGGAAACGTAGACTTCATCATGTTTCGTTTAAGGCAACTGGAGGGTTTGTACCTCAGGCAAGTTTTTACGTTGACCAACCGATATTTAGCATCTCACGACTGGTGTCCTGGTATCTGCTCTGACTTAAAGGATTTGTTGCGGCGAGGAATGCTACTGATGTTGGAAAGCCGTAGGCATTAGAAATTTCGGATAAAGTAATGTTGACCCTACTGGGGAACGTCGACAGTTTGGCTGCCGTTCTAGAAGCCTTATGGTTGCCTTGTGGAGGGCAGGTCCCACCTGATCACCTTATATTTTTTATATGGAAGAAAATTCATTGATACGAAAACATTTATATCCCTGAAAAAGTATACAGTTCAATTGGTTCAAATGTACGTGTATCCGTAGTTCCAACCTTAACTCAGACTGTATTCTGAAACTCATTAGGAGCTGCAAGGATGGTCTCCAAAATTCGTCCTCCTCGTGATGGTAGTTGTATTAAGCCCCTTGCATGATAACGTTTATGACATGCAGCAATCACAAATTGAATGGTTCAGATATTGGAGAAGAAATGGGGACGATAAACAACGATTTCTGAAAATTGTTCGCTTGTTTCAGATGGCAAAAATCTTGGATTGCAGCGGAAAGACCTTTCACGACATTTTAGAGCTGCGATGAACCTCGGTTTCCTACTTGATGGGAGTGCACTATTTCCATTACAGGAACATGCATATTTCATCTTACCAATACATTATTCTGCACTACTCACTGAACAATATTATCATTATGAGCAACTTTTATACTGTAACGATGTGTACATCACAAGTAAATAATCCTGTTGACGCCGTCTATCTCTAACGGGAAAATGTAAGTTATGCTGGGGTATGGAATGCCTCCCAGCCTGCACAAGTGCTGTCTTCTATCACCAGTAAAAGCGTTAGAATACGATGCATCATCTAGGGCCGTGGATCCAGCAACCTTGTCCTTTTTCTTGAAGGACATTATTTCTAATGCATAAAATCCGTCTCATGTTACTGGAAACGGAGGTGCACAGCAGGAGATTCATGTGGGAACCATTTTTGGCCCAAAAGCAAATACTGCAGAGGTTAAAGGAATATCAGAATTAGACTACAGGTCATAGCAAAAGATCTGCCAGTTCAGGGTAACCACTGGAAACACGTTGATTGTTTTGTCGCAATATGTGTTTCCATAAACGCATGCACTCGGCCTGATAGTATATTAGCTATGGTGGATGTTCATCCCAGAACTTTTGGTTTTGGGCTATCGACCACATTATGAAAGCGACAAACTAGATTAATAATATTGGTAACGAATTGCGTCATTTCACGGATGACGTCTTATAGCATGTGATTTTACATGAGGCCATTCATTGGAGCAACCTGACCAGGATCATTCCTCCGTACTTTCAGAAGAAGAATGAATAGCTGTTCTTGCAGTTTTGATTTCATTTCCAGGTAAATGACACACTGGAACATTTGTGGCGGCGTCGAATGTCATCTCTGAGTTTACAAACCCACTCGTCGTAATGTTCAGAAATTTTTAACTATACCTGGACACCTAATGCTGTCTCCTCTAGCAAGCTGACATTTCCAGAACCTGTTCCACGACAAATGAAAAAAGTTTCGCGTGTGAAGAGAATGCTTTCAAGCGTCGGCAAGAACTTTATATTTGAGCAGTGTTGAATGAAACCAGAGTATAGAAAGATATATTTTCAGCTGAAGTCATCACGAAAGAATTCCTTTAGCGCCTCGGGCATCGTGAAACTGCGAAATCTGCACTGTGCACGCCAAACAGGTGAGGGAGTTTTTCCGTCGTCAAGACGCGTCCAGAGGGGAGATCAAATGCTGCTCCCGCGAGACCCTGAACAAACCCTGCATGCGTAATGTGCGGTGTGGCAGTTCGCCAGTAGACAGCGCCGGTCAATGCACAGACTACTATGCAAAGCGCACGAGTCCACACGACGGTCCTAGAATACTCCGTCACGCGAAGTGCACATTTCCACATTTGTCTAAGGCCTCGGGCTCTTTATGGAACGCTATTCGATCTGTGTCTTCGCAGCGTGTGTAGAGACTTTGCTTAAATTCAGGTTACACTAGTAGGATATCAACTTTCAAATCCCTGCGACAAAAAGCACGATTTACTTAGTAAGAACAGCCAGTGATCGGGAGAAAATTTGACGTAGATTTGTGGTACGCATTATTCATTCCAAGATTAACTCTTTTCTTAACAGCTCACAGTGATGCAAGACCCTAATGTTATGATCACACCATACTATAGTCGTCTATTCACTGCTGTGGTTTATTCATTGTTCTTGGAAATGACTGATCGGAATTACAATGTAGAAACATTAGTTCACTTTGTTATAAGAAAGATAAACAGATTTACTTAATTCATTAAGTCCATTGCCCCGGACTATGTCAAATATTTACAACGTGATTCACACAACTACAAATTCTTCTCTTGAAATACAAGTTCGTCATTTACAAAAGTACAGTTCCATCTGAAACTTGAATAGCACTGGTGTCATAAGTAGATCGTTTTGACTATTTCATTATAGGTGATGCATTGGAGCAGAGCGAATTCATGCCCGCTCAATATCGATCACTGCGGTGAGGGAGAGAGTGAGGGAGAGAGTGAGAGAGGGGAGTGAGAGACAGCGCCTCCCATTCATCGCTGCGGACTGCAACGAGACGTCGTTAATGTCTTTGGTATCGATGTGCGTTATTGATTTCGGTTTGGCACCGTGATCCTACGATGAGAGATAGGGAGCGGATGCTACAGTTTCCAGATTAGGAATGGAGGAAAAATCCCTTCTTTTATTCAAGCTGTGCCACAAATTTATTTTCTAGACAGTTCAGTACCTCCTCATTAGTTATTCGATCTACTCATTTAATTTTAAATATTCTTTTGTACCAACATATTTTAAACGCGTCAATCCCCTTCTTGTCTGAATTTCTTATCCAAATTTCTTTTTCCTACAGGAATACACCCTTTCAGAAACACTTCCAAATACTTAAATTCCATCTTAACAAACTTACGTGTTTCAAAAACGTTTTCAATGTCGTCAATCTTCCTTTCTCACCCTTTCTACTTTGGCCATTGCTAGTTACTCTGCTACTCAAATAGAAAAATTCGTCAACTTTTTTTCAGTGAGTGTTTCCTAATACAATCCACTCATCGTCGTCTGATTTCATTCTACTACATTCCATCAAAGTTTTATCGCTGTCTACATTATTACAACAATAACTCAGATGCTATTCATACAGTCTTATAATCTCGAAGAGTTCACGGCTAACTGTAAGACGGGGCACTACATTTATGTGGCGAAATAATACGATTTACAAAGACGTACCCTCAAAAACGGAATGTCTTAGAGTACGAGTAACCCTAGGGTCTAAAGCTCAGAATTAAGATGTCTACAAATGATGAACATGACGTAAATGTTGTGAGTTGTCAGGCAAATCCAACACCTTCCATGAAAACCCTGACATGATAAGCAAATCCAGTAGTATGTCACATAGCTCCGAATAAATCGTGACATTAAATTAACCAAAGTAATACGAGTAACGAGTGAGCAAATGGAATACCGCAGACTAACACGAGAATGCCTAAATGCATGTCATACCTTCCCACCGTGAGACAGACGCAGTTTCGAGGGGAGAAACGAGAAAAGAAGCCGAGAGCAGAACCGTGTTAAGCTGGAAGGCCCTACGATAAGGGACGGACGGACACCCACGTGGCCAGCTAACTGCTAGGACCACAGTAACCGCAAGTTTCAGTGTGAGACTTTTTCACGTCTCTGTTACGTTAGGACCACCCCCCAGCACATGTTAAAAGCTAGAGCCCTCCAGAAGAACAGTATAGATCTTACGATAACACAAAAAGGGCTACACCACCCGCAAGTTTTAGCGTGAGACTTTTTCGCGTCTCCGTTACGTTAGGACCACCCCCCAGCCCATGTTAAAAGATAGAAACCTCCAGAAGAACAGTATAGAACTTACTATAACGCTAAAAGGACCACACCAGCTGCAAGTTTTGGCGTGAGACTTTTTCGCATCTCTGTTACGTTGCAAACTTTAAAAACATTGCCCCACCACGAAAAGTATAACGTTTCTCGTTGGATAAAAATAATTTTTGTAGGCAGAGCTTCAGGTTAACATTGAGACCCTGATTGCTCAGATGAAAACACAGCCAGATACTTTTTTTAAACCAACTTCGGTAAATGGTAGTAAGGAGAAGTTAGGAGAGAGTTGCTTCCGAGACAGCGAGGACAGGGTTGCTTCCGAGACAGCGAGGTGAGCGGAGCTGTGCTGCCCGCCGCCCCCTGATGAACACCGACAAGGTAATGAACACACGCAATGCTGACTTTTTTGCGCATAAGGCTTCACTCAGAACTGCAGAAGTCTCATCTGTTACATCCCCTTTACGTAATACTAGTGTCGATCGTCAATTAAAGCTCATGGTGTTCACATTTGCCACTTGAAGTAAAAATCTGAAACGCGATGATTTTTCTGTTATATAGTTATTGAGAAGCCACATCAGCCACTGTAATTTATGACAAGTTAGATAAGTAATTAAAGATAATTGAGGCTCACTGTAGACCATTTTGATAGCTTTCTCTTTTGTGAAACTTAACTTAAACCTAGATTATTGATGTGATATGGCATAGGTCATCCTTTGATCCATTGTAGAACTTGGAAACCCATACAGGGAATATTCGTTCACATTTTTGTTGAACGCAGTTGGTTTTTACCATCCTGTATTAAAACATTTCCTTTTATCAATAGTGCAATTTATAAACGATGTTTTGTGAGTAGAATAAAATTTCCAATGGTAAACTTAACTGCTTTCTCGACGTTATTTTACCAACTAACTAGAAATAGGAAAGCCTTGAACCCCTTCCACTAAATTTAGTTAGTATTACGATTCTTTTACATGGAGTGCAGTGGAGCTGATGCTGAAATCATTAAGTATTTGGTTATATCAGCGCTAGTGTCACTGAACTCTTCTGAATTCTACATGTGATGTGTGGTCTGGCGTCTCCTTACCAGCAACAGGTCCCAGGTTCAAACTATTCAATTCCCTCAAAAACACCCTCAGAGTGTCGTTGCGCGAAAGTAATAGGGAGACACGATATAGAACAAACAGATACCATGCAGAATGTTTAGAAAATGGCGACCCTGCCAGGATGGTAAAATACCATGTATGAAGGTCGACCACATGCCTAACTTGGTCAGAAAAATATCCTGTTAAAAATTTTTCGTAATAAAAAAATTTTTTTTAATGTTATAAATAGTTGAAAACAGTAGCTGCAGCCATAGATAGTAAGAAAGTATTCTATAGATAGACATTCTAGCAGAAACAATAGCATAATTATGTTGTGAATTTTAATATTATTAGAATTAAGTATTCTCCTCAATGCAAGCGCACAGGTGGCGGATACATCGTTGACAAGTTGGTTCTGGCCCAACAAGTAAGTGAATGGATTGTCAGTCTTGGTAGTGTCAAGTCGTGTGAACAAAAAGTTTATGAAACGCGTGAGATCGTATGAGCGCATGTTGACTCGAAGTAGGGCGCGTGAATTGCTTTTAAAACAGAAAATAAGGGATTCGGAAAGATTAGCAATGGTAGATCGAGACCTTGACCGAGTTGAGGTAGAGACCCAGCATGAAAATGGACAGAGAATAGAGGATAGTACAACAGACAATGCAGTATCGTGAGAAATAGGACATATAACGCACCATAACGAGGATAATGTACGCCAAGGCATAGAAAACGTAAATCAGGATACGACAGAGGAGCAGGAAAGTAGAGAGACAGTCGATGAGGATTCTAACTTGCGTCTTGAATACGTAGAACCCATAGTACAAGAAATCAGAGCTCCCTCACTACAGAGTACAAGGAATGCGAGCAGAAACATGTCACCCCACAGTTCAATGCAATCGGTTGCAAACCAACAATTGGGCGAAAAGACAGAGGGTAGGACGTCGGAAGAAAACGCAATAGGACCCAACAATCTGGCAGATTTACTACAACAAATTACGGAAACCATGACAAGACAAAATAAAGACATAGCGAACCAAATTCAAATTCAGTATGCATAAACCACGAGACAAATGTGTGAGATTAAAGAACAAAACAAAAAAATTCAGTTACACCTAAGTCATATTGAAGACGAGGCAAAAGAATCTCGAGAAGTGATAGGAAACTTAATATCATGTTACAATCAATTGAGAACAGACATTGACAAGATACAAGTGGACGTACAAACATTGCGTAATGACACTCAGGACGAGATCAAAGCATTACGTAACAACACTCAGGGAGAAGTCAAGAAACTAGAGAAACAGATAAACGTAATTACTAGACAAGCAGCAGGTACAGCACGTGAAATTGTAGAAAACAGTGTGTTACACAAACGTATCACAAAAGCAGCGCTGAAAAGATATGATAACCGCAAAGTCAAAATAGAAGCGCAAACGAAGCGACAATTTCAGAAATTGCGAACAGAGTTGTTGCAAACCATTGAAGAGCGTAGTGAACAGGACCGAACAAGTACAGAGTCTGCAACCACATCCGTATCTGTAACAGCACCGGAAAAACAAGCAATTAACGAAGATATCATGCATTTGCGATTCCAATCACAGGCGGAAAGTAACATACGTGACAATGGAAAGACAGGTCGCGAAGAGTACATTGCAATGCATTCAGCTTCACGTTCACATCCGATGGAAGAAAATTATTGCGTACCACTCCAACGATACTATGCAAGGGTAGGCGAAAGTTACAGTGGACAGTATCCAGTGGATCTACCACAACCGGAAAGAACGACGGGAGAAATGATCAGAAACAAAATTAGCGAAGAATCGCGAATTTCACATGGAACTATGACGAAGTACGACAACGATCATTTCCTCACAGTCAGAAAATTTCAACACTTTCGAGAAGGAAACTCATTACATCCACGAACTTTTATTGATCAATTTCGAGTAGGATTACCAGAACACT
Source organism: Schistocerca cancellata (assembly GCF_023864275.1). Taxonomy (NCBI): domain Eukaryota; kingdom Metazoa; phylum Arthropoda; class Insecta; order Orthoptera; family Acrididae; genus Schistocerca; species Schistocerca cancellata. The sequence continues at coordinate 526,896,152 of NC_064631.1, forward strand.
GGACGCTAGCACACAAATTAGACTTTATATGTGCACACATGTCAGGAACAGTCACAGAAACCATACAAAATGTTGCAGCGACATGCCGATCGTACGAAGATATCAGAGAGAAGTTTCTCTCACGATATTGGTGCAGCGAAGCACAGAACAGAGTGAAGTACGAATTATTACCGAACCCATATTTAGAAAATTCAGGAGAGAAGAGTCACGTGAAATTTTTCGAATTAATGACAAAGAAAAATAAATGCTTAGATGTACCATACAGTGACGGAGAGTTGATTAAATTATGCGCGATGAAGCTACCATTGAAATACCAGCAATCATTAGTAGGTCGCGGAGGCAATGACGTCGAAGCATTTAAAGATATTCTAAGGGAACTAGAGTTCATATTTTCGGAAGATGACGCAAGAGAAAGACGAAGCGCACGTGAAAACGAAAGCAAAAAGCAGTGGAATCCACAAGACACAGTACGAAGAAACAATAATTACGAACCATGTGATAACTTCGCACCAAGAAACGACAATATATTTCAACAAAGAACCGGTTATGGATTTAGAAGAGAATATGGCAATAACTATAATTCACCCAGGAACGGCAACAACTATTACAGAGGGAATAACGACAACCGGAACGGGTACTGGAGAACCATTAGACCGACAAATTATCAACAAAGAAACCACTATCAACAAGCTGAACAAGAAAAGAGAATAAAGATAGAAGAGGTGGAGTTAAGACCACCAAACCCCGATAAACGTTCGAATTGACAGCTAAGCGCCCATGCCAAAGAGAATGACGCACCTACCCAGGACAATTGCAGCACCTTGAACAGAGAAGTAAAAATCTTAACACGAGAAGAGAAGAAGGAAAAAAGAAATCCGCAGGGACCAGATGAAAACGAAGACAAGAAAATAACAATATCGTGTTGGGACGAAATTAATTGGGAGAATACTGACGAGGAAGATGAGTTACCAGAAGCATGCACAACGAATGTAGGAGGAAAGAACGAAGTAATGAGTATTGCAGAGCTATTTGAGATGGAAACCAGGGAAAGCGAATTCAATGAGGATAATGCGCAGTCGACAGAAGTTGAAAATAAGTTACGAGTGGGCACACAACCCGACGTATATAATTAAGGAAATTATGAAGCGATAATTAGAGCATTTAGATTTGATTATGTGGAAGTAGCGATGAAGAAGGAGAAGATAGACGAGGATGAGGAAAAAGTAGAGAATGTTGAAGAAAGCGTAAATGAAGGAAGAAATAGAGAAGAGGAAATAAAAGAGAGAGAAGTAGCAGTCGAAGCTTATCCTACAGAAAGTTCGAATTCACAAGGGAAATTCCTAAAAAGACTCATGTATGATTCAGTGGAGGATTCGTTGATGCAAGAAGAAGAAGAACAGAACCAACCCTTTCAAATTCAACCAGTTGTGAAGGCCATGGTAAAGCATATCCCAGTCAATATTGTAGTTGATAGCAGAAGTGAACTGACTGCGATCTCAGAACATTTTTTCATGCAGTGTAATGCCAATGAGGAATTGCCAGTTCTGAAAACACGTAAGATTAAAGTAAGAGGTCCTATTAGAAACAATGCTGCGAAAATTACGGGACAAACAAGGTTAACTCTTTCGTGCCAAGGTCAAAAGATCGAAGCCAACTTCGTGATTATACCTAAACTAACTGTAGATTTAATTATAGTTGCAGATTTTTTAAATGAGAGACGAGCGATAATAGATATGGGGAAAGGTAGCGTAACATTTGGGAATGTCACACTTCCCTTTGAGCAAAAGCTAAAATTAGAAGAAATACCAATTATAAACAAACAATTAAGAATGACACAAGATAAAGCGGATGAAGAATTAGAATGGTATGCACAAAAGGGGGAATCGCTTCAACTCATGTTAGAAGTCCATAAAGAAATCGACGAAAAATTGCAAGAAGTTCAAGGTATTTCGGAACACAGTTAAAGAGAATTAGAGGGCATTTTACGAGATAAAGCAGAGGTATTTTTACCTAAGACTGGCAGTATTAAACACTTTCAGTACAAGTTTGAAGATTAATTTTATTACTGGTAAACAATCAGCACAATATTTCAAGATTATGTTGCAGATAAGACCGTCAGGAGAAAGAAGAATGAAGAGAGAGGAAGGTGGGAAAAAGAAAGTAGTTTCAATAAAAACAAAAACAAAAATGACACCAATAGTACCATAGATTAAGGTGAAGGGATAAAGCATAGATAGTCTAACAGCATGAAATACTAAAATGCTATACATCACAACACTACACAAAAAATAAAAATAAAACGAATTTGAGGATTTTTGTAGAAGTTAAGATTCAAAAATCTTAGAATTGTAACATGGAAAGGGCGCCGAAATTTGTAAAGTTTTTTAAGAAGGTGTAAAATAATGTAGGTACTAGACATATGTTAGATGACTATAAGTAAAACTTTTTGTAAGAACCATTGTAAAAACTCCAGCAAAGACCAGATGCAATGACCCACAAGTTGCAACGCGAGAACTAACAAGAAGGAAAAGGACGTTATTAGCAAGACACGATTCCTACAAGGCAGAAGCATCGAGAGAAGGGAAAGGACAGCGAGACCAACAGAAGGCCCTTGCAACTGAAGTGGGCAATAAATTTGTCCGCTAGGTGGAACCCTGCAGGGACGGAACACCCTGCAGTGACGTGACAGGACGCTGAAAGCCGGGTCTCCGAGTGCCCCGAATGAACGGAGCGAGCAAAAAATGGCCCAACGAGAACACCACTTGGGCAAGCCACCACTGGCAAAAAAATGTGTAAAAGTCACACTACCACTATTAAACAGCACACTGATGCACGAAACTGAAGAAAACGTCCACAAAGAAAAAATGACACGCCCAAACAATTTATCAAACTGTTACTAGGAGGAGAATTTCAAAGCGACTAGTTATCAATAAATATTACAATATCCTGCCCAGAGAAGAACCAAGAATCAAGTAAGAAGTAGAGAAAAAGCAGGAAGAACAGAAGTTGAAGATTCGCAAGATTGAGACCAAGAAATAAGATGGGTGAAGAATAGAAGACATACCTTCCCAAATCCCTATCCTATTGTAAACTAGTCGTCTGCACAGTATTACAACGAAAAACGACCGCTTTCAGCGACACATAACGATGACTTTCACGTATACAAAGCCAGTAAACCATGAGATTCTGCACTCACAGCTCCATTCCATAATGGGACCTCCACAACAGCAACACACACTTGCAAAGCCAACAAGGAACGACGAACAAAGCTGTACATCAAATACTTAACCACACCCATCTCGCTCAAGTCCATCACCTTCGTGTAAAAACATTCGCCAACCTCATGCTTAAACATTCATAGAATTGTGTGAATGTATGAAATTAGATTATGTAATGTAGGAATTGTGCAAAAGAAACGTGTGAAAAACTAAATAAGTTAAGCACGCCAGACAGCTAATAAACTACAAAATAACAGTCATTGATTATGGACTTAAATAAAAAAAGACTATCGATAAAAATAAGTCATTAATTCTGAAATGGACAGTATGTAAAGAACAAAAGTAAGGCATAATAAACACTAAACTATATGCCACTTATTTTCTCCTCATAAAAATAAAAGAATAACTATATTATACTTATTTTCTCCTTATAAAAACAAAGAATAAAAAATTATCTTGTTGGATGTTTTCAATTTTTTAACATTTGTACCATTTGTTAGGATAATATCTCAATACTTGTGTATTTATATTTCTTTTTCAAAGCAATTCTTGGAAATAATTCTTATTTGTTAGTGTAACAATGTTGAAATGTGTGTCTAGAAACAAAAACATTTTACTTGTACATGACATTTAGAAAATGTGTTAGGAATAGATTTTACTTAATTACTACATTTATAAAAACAATATTTCTAAGAAAATCGATGTGAAAGGCTCCTCACTTTCAATAACAAACTTCTTAAAAAACAAACTTCACACTTAAATAAAGGAAGAAAATAATTAAAAATTAATAATAGCATAAAAATATTCTTCTCTTGTCATTTTTAATTATAATGGGGAAGAATATAAAAATATAAATTAGTAATACAAACTAGCATAGAACAGAATAAAGTGGCTGAACAGTAGGCAAAAAAATTTAGACAACAGAATAATTTTTGACCGAACTTAGAAAACGATTCAATCATTACCTAAATTCAGTACAAAAATTAAGTTCGAAGGGTGGTGATGTGTAAGGTGTCAGGCAAATCCAACACCTTCCATGAAAACCCTGACATGATAAGCAAATCCAGTAGTATGTCACATAGTTCCGAGTAAATCATGACATTAAATTAACCAAAGTAATATGAGTAACGAGTGAGCAAATGGAATACCGTGTTAAGCTGGAAGGCTCTACGATAAGGGACGGATTTACACCCACATCGCCAGCTAACTGCTAGGACCACAGTAACCGCAAGTTTTAGTGAGACTTTTTCGCGTCTCTGTTACGTTAGGACCACCCCCCAGCACATGTTAAAAGCTAGAGCCCTCCAGAAGAACAGTATAGATCTTACAATAACGCTAAAATGACCACACCAGCTGCAAGTTTTAGCGTGAGACTTTTTCGCGTCTCTGTTACGTTGCAAACTTTAAAAACATTGCCCCACCACGAAAAGTATAACGTTTCTCATTGGATAGACAGAACTTTTGTAGGCGGAGCTTAAGGTTAACATTGAGACCCTGATTGCTCAGATGAAAACACAGCCAGATACTTTTTTTAAACCAACTTCGGTAAATAGTAGTAAGGAGAAGTTAGGAGAGAGTTGCTTCCGAGACAGCGAGGACAGGGTTGCTTCCAAGTCAGCGAGGTGAGCGGAGCTGTGCTGTCCGCCACCCCCTGATGAACACCGACAAGGTAATGAACACACGTGATGCTGATTTTTGAGCGCATAAGGCTTCACTCAGAACTGCAGAAGTCTCATCTTTTACATCCCCTTTACGTAATACTAGTGTCGATCGTCAATTAAAGCTCATGGTGTTCACATTTGCCACTTGAAGTAAAAATCTGAAACGCGATGATTTTCTGTTATATAGTTATTGAGAAGCCACATCAGCCACTGTAATTTACGACAAGTTAGATAAGTAATTAAAGATAATTGAGGCTCACTGTAGACCATTTTGATAGTTTTCTCTTTTGTGAAACTTAATTTAAACCTAGATTATAGATGTGATATGGCACAGGTCGTCCTTCGATCCATTGTAGAACTTGGAAACCCATACAGGGAATATTCGTTCACATTTTTGTTGAACAGAGTTGGCTTTTACCATCCTGTATTAAAACATTTCCTTTTATCAATAGTGCAATTTATAAACGATGTTTTGTGAGTAGAATAAAATTTCCAATGGTAAACTTAACTGCTTTTTCGACGTTATTTCACCAGCTAACTAGAAATAGGAAAGCCTTGAACCCCTTCCACTAAATTTTACATGGAGTGCAGTGGAGCTGATGCTGAAATCATTAAGTATTTGGTTATATCATCGCTAGTGTCACTGAACTCTTCTGAATTCTACATGTGATGTGTGGTCTGGCGTCTCCTTAACAGCAACAAGTCCCAGGTTCAAACTATTCAATTCCCTCAAGAACACCCTCAGAGCGTCGTTGCGCGAATGTAGTAGGGAGACACGATATAGAACAAACAGACACCACGCAGAATGTTGAGAATGTACCCATAAGAATAGTATTTCAAAATGAGTAACTCGTGGTCCCTCTACAACAGTAAATAAAAACAACGGAGAATGTATTTTTACTGAGTCACAGCCCTAGTTAAACACCACGACCGGTTTCGGCCTTAGGCCATTTTAAGTAGTCACAACTCGACAACTGGAACTCTTCTGTCAGGTAAAGTGCGTGATCACCTCAACATCCAGTACTGTCAAATAAAGTCTTCGATGGTCATCGGAGCTCATTTCGTAGCGGGTCTCATCACTGAAGACAATTCTGCTTCCACGACGAAGACGGTCTGGAGGCGCTCCAGACAGCGGTGGGATATCATCTGAGTGTCGCCCGGCATACGGCCCGACACCCAGGAATGATGATCTAGGGTGTCATTTCTTTTCATGGATACAGCCCTTTGCTTGTCATCCACGGAACCCTTACAAAACAGCCATACTTGAATGGTGTTCTACGATCCGTTTCGTCGCCCTTCGTGGCAGGCCACCCTGGCCCATTTTTCAGCAAGATAATGCCCGTCTGCACACAGCTGGAGTTTCTACTGCTTGTCCAGCAAGATCGCAGAATCTCCTCCCAACTGAGAACGTTTGGAGCATTTTGTGCAGAACCTTCTAACCAGCTCGTTATTTTCTAGATCTAACGCTCCAAGTGGACAGAACTTGGCACGGTACCCCTGAGGAGGACATCCAATAATTCTGTCAGTCAACAACAAGCCGAAAACTGCTTGCATGTGGGCCGGAGGAGAATCACCGCGCTGCTGTCTTGGTCAATTTGTGAAGCTCTTTCTTATGAATAACTCAATCAATTTTTCTGAAATTGTAATCATCTGTTTGTCTGTACGCGTACATCATATCTACCGAGTTTCCGTCTCATTCGGATAATTCCTTCGTGGCGTGGTGCTTTTTGACTTATTTTTGTCTTACAGTGCATGTGCTTGACACCGCCAGAGAAGATGCTCTTCCGTTGCTGTGTTTTCGTATATACTTTCATCAATTCATTTGATTTATTCCGGTAGTATTATCCTGTAAGTCACTTGATTTATTTTTCTTTCTTTAATGGAAATCAATGTCTTGTTTCATTATGTTATATTTATTTTCCAAATTAGCTGAGGTACCGCAAATTACGCGATTCATATTTCACTCAGAACGGTAGGCACTATTGTTACACTTTTAAGGGCAGAGCGAGGTGAGCTGGTGACATACAGATTCGTCGCAATTTTTGTGCAACTGCCGTCGATTTAGTTTCCCTGTAGCAGTACAGACATAGAGCACCCTCATGCACTTTAACATCCAACGGGATGATATTTACTAATTTAATGTCGATTGTTCCACAGATTCGTGTAGAAACTACGGTCTCTTTGACTTAATTCCAAACATTCTTACACATCCTTAGCACAAAACAAGTTCTTTCTAACAATTGTGTTAGTTGCACACTGATTTTAGTGCTTCGAAGCATCGTCTGCAACCACTGGCGACTATCGCATGCAAAAATTACGAATACTGAAGTTGCTGGAAGTAAGCGGCTTTCTGCAACCGTAAAATAACAGAGAAGTCTATCTCTTTATTGAGTCGATGGATCATGATGGCGACGTTAGTTATTACGTGCCACCTGTAAGTACCTTTGATAAAGTCTGGCGTTCTTAAGATTTACTGGGTATTTAAAAATTATTGTAGAAGGCCACAGAGCATTATACTGCACATTGATGTATGAGATGCTTGCTCTCCTCCTCCCCTTACCCTTTATACACTGTGTATCAACCCAATACCTGGAAAAGAACTTTAATGGTCCAGAGGGCACGTGACGTTATTTCACTAATTACAAAATCCAGTCTAATATACAAACATCTTCGCAGGATGAGCCCACTTACCATCACGATGTTGCACCTCCACTGCCGACATGCAAGCTCTGATATTTTTATGTTTTCTTTTGAGCCAAGCTACAAAATAAAATCCCTCCGCCGAACAGGCCATGAAGGTCTAACGTTACCGACCGGGCGCCATATCACCCTCAGTCCACAGGCGTCACTGAATGCGGATATGGAGGGGCATGTGGTCAGCACACCGTTCCCTCTGCCGTATGTCAGTTTATGAGACCGGAGCTACTACTTCTCAGTGAAGTAGGATCCTCAATTTGCCTCCCAAGGGTTCAATACACCCTACAGGCCAACAGCGCTCTGCAGACTGGATGGTCACCCATCCAAGTGATAGCCCAGCCCGACAGCACTTAATTTCTGTAATCTTACTGGAACCGGAGTTACCACTGGGGCAAGGCCGTGGGCTTTTGAGAAAAGGTGGTCCACAACTAAATAGTTTCCTCCTCTTACTAGTGCTTTCAGTGTTAAATAGGGGTTGAGTTTAAGGTGGATTCAGTTACGTATACAATAGTTTCACTTATTCAGAATTTAATAAAATTGAGAGATAACGTCGAGGTTTCCGAAGATATGGAAACATTACCACTGCCTCCTGATACCCTGGATAAAGGCAACGGTCCAGAGTTGACTTATAAACTGGTCCCACACATGTTCCGTTGGGAACAGGTATGTGGATTTTGGAGGCCACGGGAGTCCTCAAAATGAAGCAAACGGTTCTTAGAAACAGTTGCCATCTGTGGATGAGTATTGACCTATCGAAAAATGGCACCAATATACTTGTATTCTCATATGAAAAGGGACGCATGATAAAGCTGTACGTGGGTCACGTACCGTCGTACAGGCCGAGATCCCTCGATTACTATTAGCCATGACGCGAAGCCATACCCGATGGCTCTCCATGCGACGACACGAGGAGAGACGCCGCTGTATGTCTCCAAGACGTTGTAAGAATGGGATCTTTATCCAAGCCACTGCCCTACTCGTTGACGATGGTCATCCTGGGTAGTGTGAAAACGAGATTCAACGCTGAACATAGAGCGACACGATTCGTCAGCAGTCCGTGCTTTTTGGTCACGGCACTTCTCCAAACGCATCCGTTTGTGACGTTGTGTTCACGGCTGTCTGTACATGGTACGCTAATTGCCTAGTCCGGCTGCTGTCTGACTCCGACCAATGGGGGGACGATACAGGATGCCCCAGGGAGTGAGTTACTTGGTCTGAGATGGCAAGCAGAGATGTGATGGGATTACTGTGTTCATGGATCAGAAGATATCAGTCCCATCATTTTGTGGTCGGATGTGGTCAATTGGAACCTTTACTGCCAGTATGCCTACCCTCATGTTTGTATGCAGTTCAAAATCTGGCTACAGTCACATACAAACGACCCGCAGATGTGAATGTTGCATGATTTGAGCAACCAGACAAAAGGAAACCACTTTTAAATTCACTCAGTTGCTGTCTCAGATGAGTACGCGGCATCTCCATCTCATAAACAGTGATCACCCAAAATCAGACACTGTTTACACACCTCATACACTATACAAGACCTGGTAACACTACCAAGCACCAAGAACACCAGTGCACTATTGTGGCCTTTCTAGTTATCACAAGTAATTGCTACTGCCATGTGCTGAGGATGTGAAGCGTGCGAAGTCACACACTACCAACCATCCGTGTCTTCGGGGTCCTTCATTTTTGATACCAGGCTTTATATACACAGGGTATTTCAAAATTACACCGGCAAACTTGGGGATGTAGAAGGTGTCTTACGGAACAAAACGAGGATAGGAATCCGTGCCCGGAAACGTCATACGCACCGGTACTTACGTATGTTCGTGTATGCAACGTCATTCCGTGATGACGCTACAAACTTTGAGGGATGCTGAAGAAAGACAAATATAAGAAATTGAGGCAAGGATTCCTGGTCTGGAAACGAACGAGCCGAAAGTTACGACCGAAAATCGTTCAATGGGATACGTATACCTGTACAGTTATCGATGAGATTATTGGGTGGACGACTTTGAGAAGTGAAAGTATGGAGCAGACCAAGAAATAAATGTCCAATAACATGGACTCTAAAATGCATACCTTAGGACTGATAATCACTTGTTCATCTTTGTTGCTGTAAAACACATCCCCTCTACTGAATAAGATCTCATAGGTCTTAAAGTATGAATTTTAGCGCCCTTGTTTACTGGACATATTACTACCACCTCTGAAACTTTCCTACTCTACAGTCTTAGCAATAACAGTAAAAGCTCATGTATTCCATTGTCAAAGGTATCTGAAAGATTTTCGCTCTACGCTCATCACTTTCGAATCGTTCGTTTCCGGATCAGGGACCTTCCTCAAATTGATGTATTTATCCTTCTCCGTTATCGCTGAAACTTTGTAACGTCACCACTAAATAACCATATATATATAACCATATACAACCATATACCGGCGCCTGTCCATGTGTAGGAGGATAAGAGTGGAGAAACTTCAGGATAAGGAAATCAGGCACAAGTACATAACAGCGATCTCAGAAAGGTACCAGTTAGTTGAATGTAGTCAACTGTAGTCACTGAAAAAGGAATGGACAAGGTACAGGGACACAGTACTAGAAGTGGCCAAAGAATGTCTTGAAACAGTAGTGTGTAAAGGTAGGATGAAGCAAACAGCTTCGTGGAACGACACAGTCAAGGCAGCCTGTAAAAGGAAAAAGAAGGCATATCAAAATGGGCTACATACTAGAACTCAGGTAGACAGAGAAAGTTATATTGAAGAAAGAAGCAAAGCCAAACAGATAATTACAGCATCCAAGAAGAAATCTTGGGAACACTTTGGAAACAGGTTGGAGACCTTGGGTCATGCTGCTGGAAAACCATTCTGGAGTGTAATTATCAGTCTTCGAGAGGGAGGTAAGAAGGAAATGACAAGTATTTCGCACAGGTCAGGAAAACTGCTGGTGAATCCTGTTGATGCCTTGGGCAGATGGAGGGAGTATTCTGAAGAGTTGCTCAATGTAGGTGAAAATACGATCAGTAATGTTTCAGATTTCGATGAACAATGGGACAGGAATGATGATGGAAATAGGATCACATCTGAGGAAGTGGAGAAAATGGTCAGTAGATTGCAGTGCAATAAAGCGGCTGGGGAGGATGAAATTAAGTCGGAACTCTTCAAATACAGTGGAATGTCAGGTCTTAAATGGCTACACAGGATAATTGAAATAGCGTGGGAGTCGGGACAGGTTCCATCAGACTGGACGAAAGCTGTAATCACACCAATCTTTAAACATGGAAACAGAAAAGATTGTAACTACTACAGAAGTATCTCTTTGATCAGCGTTGTGGGTAAAATCTTCTCAGGCATTGTTGAAAGGAAAGTGCGAGTATTAGTTGAGGACAAACTGGATGAAAATCAGTGTGGGTTTAGGCCTCTTAGAGGTTGTAAGGACCAAATCTTTAGCTTACGGCAAAGTGTTACGAGTGGAACAGGGAATTGTATCTATGTTTTATAGATCTAGAAAAGGCATATTACCGGGTTCCTAGGAGGAAGTTATTATCTGTTCTACGTGATTATGGAATAGGAGGCAAACTTTTGCAAACAATTAAAGGTCTTTACATAGATAGTCAGGCAGCATTTAGAGTTGACGGTAAATTGAGTTCATGGTTCAGAGTAGTTTCAGGAGTAAGACAAGGCTGCATCCTGTCTCCACTGTTGTTCATATTATTTATGGATCATATGTTGAAAACAATAGACTGGCTGGGTGAGATTAAGATAGGTGAACACAAAATAAGCAGTATCGCATATGCGGATGACTAAGATGTGATGGCAGTTTCTATTGAAACTTTGCAAAGTAATATTTCAGAGCTAGATCAGAAATGTAAGGACTATGGTATGAAGATTAGCATCTCCAAAACAAAAGTAATGTCAGTGGGAAAGAGATTTAAACGGATTGAGTGCCAAATAGGAGGAACAAAGTTAGAACAGGTGGACGGTTTCAAGTACTTAGGATGCATATTCTCACAGGATGGCAACATAGTGAAAGAACTGGAAGCGAGGTGTAGCAAAGCTAATGCAGTGAGCGCTCAGCTACGATCTACTATCTTCTGCAAGAAGGAAGTCAGTACCAAGACTAAGTTATCTGTGCACCGTTCTATCTTTCGACCAACTTTGTCGTATGGGAGCGAAAGCTGGGTGGATTCAGGTTACCTTATCAATAAGGTTGAGGTTACGGATATGAAAGTAGCTAGGATGATTGCAGGTACTAGTAGATGGGAACAATGGCAGGAGGGTGTGCACAATGAGGAAATCAAAGAAAAACTGGGAATGAACTCTATAGATGTAGCAGTCAGGGCGAACAGGCTAAGACGGTGGGGTCATGTTACACGCATGGGAGAAGCAAGGTTACCCAAGAGACTCAAGGGTTCAGCAGTAGAGGGTAGGAGAAGTCGGGGTAGTCCAAGGAGAAGGTACCTGGCTTCGGTTAAGAACGATTTTGAAGTAATAGGGTTAACATCAGAAGAGGCACCAATGTTAGCACTGAATAGGGGATCATGGAGGAATTTTATAAGGGGGACTATGCTCCAGACTGAACGCTGAAAGGCATAATCAGTCTTAAATGATGATGATGATGATGATGATGGTATACCGGCGCCTATAATTTCAAAGCTCTGTAGCGTCGTTGAATGACGTTTCCGGACACGGGACTGTAACCTGATTTTGTTACTCAAACCACCATCTACATCCCCTCGAAGTGTGGCACATGTTATCTCGTGTTTCGGCAGATATCTAAAATTTAGTTTTTCGCAATATTTAACTGGAAACAGACCAAATAAATACTGCTCGTCATGTCTTTTATGAGGACTCCTGTGTCGGTTTGTTTCCAATGACAAACACATTCATTTTCAAAGCTGAATTTTACGTGCCCATTCGAAAGCGCTGTCACATAGTATTCTTGTGCAATATTTGTTTTATCAAAATTGTTTGACAGGGGCAGTGAAACACCAACAATAACCAGAACAGCAACAGCACCTCCCTGGCCTCCCCTGACTGCTACTGCCATGCAGCAGCAGTGCTGTTTAGTCGTTGCCGGAGTACTGGTTGTTCTTAATGTTTTACAGTCTCTGTCAATGCACTTCCATGAAATAAATATCGGTCCAAACTTATACATAACTTCTCTATTCAATGGCCACAAATATTCCCACTTTAAAAATTAATTAGTTTGCAACGCTTAACAACCCGTCGCTTTCGATTAACACTGGGCTCACAGGAAAGACGTGATGTGAAGTATCTGTTTTGGCTGAATCCACCTACACACTGCAAAAAGGAATTGCAGAATTTTGCTTTTAAACCCGAAACACGAGAGAAAATGTGCCTCCCACTCTTAGGAGGGACGCCCGGTATGTGTTGCCGGGTCCAGCCAAAACAAATAGTAAAATGGAAAAAATCGTGGAATAGCGATATGCACATATGCAGATGGCGGTAGTAGCGTGTGCACAAGATGTACAAGGCCAGTGCTTGGGTGGAGCTGTCATTTGTACTCATGTGATTCACTTGAAAAGGTTTCCGCGGTGATTATGGCCTCGCCGGCCGGAGTGGACGTGCGGTTCTAGGCGCTACAGTCTGGAGTCGAGCGACCGCTACGGTCGCAGGTTCGAATCCTGCCTCGGGCATGGATGTGTGTGATGTCCTTAGGTTAGTTAGGTTTAATTAGTTCTACGTTCTAGGCGACTGATGACTTCCGAAGTTAAGTCGCGTAGTACTCAGAGCCATTTGAACCATTTTTGATTATGGCCTCACGACGCGAATTAAATGACTTTGGATCTAGAAATGGCCATTGGAACAAGACGCATGAACATCCCATTTCTGATATCTTTAGAGATGCACAGTGTCAAGAATATGCTGTGAATACCAAATTTCACATGGGACAAGACAGAGGCCGACAGCCTTAACTACCGAGAGCAGCAGCACTTACGTTGAGTTGTCAGTGCTAACAAAGAAGTAACACGGCGTGAAGTTATCATAGACATCAATGTGGGGCATATATTACGACAGTGCGGCGAAATTTGGTGTTACGGGGTTATGGCAGCAGATGAACGAGGCGAGTGCTTTTTCTAACAGCACGACATCGCCTGAAGCGCCTCTCTTGGGCTCATAACAGTATCGGTTGGGCCATAGACGACTGGAAAACTGTGGCCTGGTCACATAAGTTCCGATTTCAGTTGGTAAGAGCTGATGGTAGGTCTGGAGTGTGGCGCACATGCCTCGAAGCCATGGATCGAAGTTGTCAACAAGCCATTGTGCAAGCTGGTTCTCGCTCTACAACGGCGTGGGCTATGTATACATACGATGGAGTTGGTCCGCTGGTCCCACTAAACCAAAGAAGACCATTTGCAGCCATTCATCGACCTCTCACTCCAAAACAACGACGGAATTTTTGTGGGTGACAATGTACTTTGTCAAAGGGACGCAAATGTTTCCAGTTCTTATGAGGAACCTTCTCGACAAGTTGAGTGAATGATTTGGACACCCAGATCGCCTGACATGAATCCCATCGAACATTTATGGGATATAACCGAGAGGCCATTTCGTGTACGAAATCCTATCGGCTACACTTTCGGAATTATGGAAGGCTTCAGAGGTAGCATGCTCCAATATTTGTGCAAGGGACTTCCAACGACTAGCTGATTCCATCCCAAGTCGAGTTGCTGCACTATACTGGCCATATTATGAGGTTCTCCATGACTTTTGTCACCTCAGTGTATACTACCTTAACATTAGTAATGAAGATTCGTGTCAGTATTTGCTTTGTCATCGTTTTCCTCACGTAGTTGTGGATCAAGGGTACTGAATAACTGATGTAAACTGGTAACATTTATACGAACTTCCAGCACGCTGGAATAATTGCAGGTCAGCAACTTCTGTTAATCAGCACAGTGTCACAAATTTCACTTATTTTTTATTTACTCGATAACCAGTTCCGAGCCGGGAGCCATTTTCAATTCATCGTACCAGGTAGTCAAAACGGTATTTACATAAATACGAAACCGTGTTAAAACATGAACGTATTACGGAGTGCAAATCAACACTTACAGCGATACAGAATCGTTCTACAGAAAAAAAAATTTTCTTCACTGCTTCAAACACTTCCGAGACCGAAATTGTTAACACGATACCTCCCGGTCCGCCATCATTAATTATAGGGAAGGACAACATGGAGAAAGAATAGTGTACACCGATAAAAACTCGTGACTTGCCTCGTGTCTGTAAGGTTGAAAAGGAAGAAATAGGATACTGAGAAGCGCCTTGCTAATTAGTTGACAAACATCTGAGAAGCATAAGCTGTGTTCTCTCTTTGTGTTGCTCAGTTCTATTGGTGAAATGTAGGCGACGTCATTAGACGTTAGTGAGTCGTCTAACAAGTCGGATAAAGGTGCGGGAAGCGGGCAGTTGCCTTAGTGTTACAGGAAAAATGTCTCGATAATGCTTTTGATATTCAGTTGAAGGAGTCTGATAGTTGGTCCAATGTTTCTTGTTAATGAGCTCTGAAAAGAACTGTTTCTGCTATTTAGTTGATATGTCATTTCCAGGAGTCTGGCTGCCTGTAATCACTGTTGCTCAATTAGCACCACCTAGGAGGCACGTGTAGGGTATTTTAAGGTTAAACCTACGGACGTGAGCAACGCTACCTCAAGGATCAGTTCTCTCACCCTTACTGTTCAACCTATATCTATCTGATCAACCTGACACTACGTCCAGAAAATAGTGCTATGCCGATGACCTGGCTCTGGCCGTAAAACACCAGGAAATGAA
This sequence comes from Schistocerca cancellata, assembly GCF_023864275.1. Classification (NCBI taxonomy): domain Eukaryota; kingdom Metazoa; phylum Arthropoda; class Insecta; order Orthoptera; family Acrididae; genus Schistocerca; species Schistocerca cancellata. The sequence goes on from NC_064631.1 coordinate 526,911,528, forward strand.
GGCAAGAGAAGAGATTCTAGCCAATGACCTGTCTGAATTAGACAATTACTTCAAAATCTGGAGACTCCAACCCAGTGTGAATAAAAATCAGAAGTGTGTTGCTTCCATCTAAATAACCAGTTGGCGAACGTAAAACTGGAAGTAAGTTTCAGAGGCAGAATTCTTGGTCATAATTGGAACCCAAAATATCTTGGTGTCATCCTGGATCGTACAATATGCTTCAAACAACACCTTCTTAACTTAGCTCAAAAGCTGAGGACTCGAAACAACATCCTCTCTATAAGCTATGCGGAACTGCCTGGGGATCTTCAGCAACCACCCTGCGATCTTCAGCTCTGGGCTTGGTGTAGTCAAGTGCTGAGTATTGTGCACCTGTTTGGATGAACAGTCACCATACAAGGCTTGTTGATACCCAGCAGAAAACAACAATGCGCATAATATCTGGCGCAATCAGATCTACTCCAGTTTATTGGCTTCCACTGTTAACCGGTATAATGCATCCTGATCTACGCAGATGTACTGCCCTTATGAGAGAATTCCACAAGATCTCCAGGAATTCTAACCTACCCGTGCATAGCGACCTGCCACTTTTAAATCGCAAGAGACTGAAATCACGCCATCCAACTCTGTGCGATGCTGCTGACATGGTTGCTAAGAATTTCAAACCTCTTGAAGAATGGAAAGGTCGGTTAGAAGCAGTGAGAGATGTGCGCCTGCATAACATCTTCTCAGGTGCTAAACTTCCAAGTGAATTCGACTTACCACGCAAGACCTGGTCTACTCTCAACAGAATCCGTACCGGCCATGGGCGATGCAGGGATGCTCTCTTTAAGTGGAAGAAGCTGCCTGATCCAGCTTGTGACTGCGGGGCTCCATACCAGACTCTTCACCACATTGTTAGTGAATGAAGGATTCGAGCCTATCACGGCGCCAAAGAAGACTTCCTGCTAGCATCTCCAGATGCCGTGCGCTGGATTGAAGGACTGGATATTCAGTTGTAAAGACAAACTTAGGTTTATTGTGTGTCAATATGTACATATGTATAGGTAATTTAATTTCATGATATGTCTGTATTAGCCATACGCTAAACAAATACCTCGATAAGGCAAAATTTTAAGATTTTCATGTTTGCCTGCACGCAGTGTACCCCTATGACACTTGACATGCAAACGCTGCCATCGCTCCCTTTTAATCAGTGGCTGAATTCAGATGGGAGACTGGTTTCAGTAAAGACTGTGGTGAAAGGCTTGGCCTGCGATTGCAGAGAGAAGCACCTGGAATATAGTAGAAGCCCTATTCTCGTTTTTATGTTAAAAATGTCCTAGTACGAATTAAACTGTATACGAAAACGATGCATCGCAGATTACTAAACCATTGAGTTAGTAGAATATGTGAAATGTTTCTATTATGTGAGAAATCAGTTTCTAATTGATAGAGCTGCGGGTGCGAAACTCTCACTTGTTATATATGTCAGGTAAAGTGTGTCAGTCCCTTTATTGTTCAAATTTGTTTTCTGGGGTTTGGTCATGTTAAACTCTTGCTGCTGTTCATTGTATGACAAATTCTCCAGGCTTTTTTCTTCATTTTGCTTAAATTCGTGAAGGTGTGTATAGCACTCACTTTAAACTGCTAACGCCAAATTTATTTTAAATGTGAGTACTAAAAGCTCAAATTTTGAATCTAGCGTCAAACTCTAGGGCTAGGCTGGTATGTTAAGTAAATTAAGACTCAATCTTATTTACCAGCCGTCAAGCTCAATTTTGGGAGAAAGAACTGAATGAAAGTGTGTGTGTATAGTTTATGATTCGGGCATATTCTGCTCCGCAGAATACTCAATGATAAATTAAAGTGGAAGTATGCTGTATTTTATTAGAAAGTGTTTAAGTGTACTCTTGTCTGAAACCTTTTAAGAGCCACCTGTTAGTGACGTCTGCTATTTTCTGTTAAGTGTTTATGGTGTAATTAAAGGTTGGCCAAAAACAGTATGAACAGCTTGTGTGGGTATTGTAGGGGGGAGATTGTGTTGAGAAATAATTGTTAATGGAAAAATTCTGTACGTTCCAGAGTGTTCTAGTTCTTCAGCGTTCAAGTTAGCCAAGCATGTCGCTGCGAGCGAAAACTCAAGGACTTCCACCCGCTAAAATGCGGTAATTCACAGACATCTGTGGGTCTGTGAGTTACGACTCGTTGAAATGCTGATTACTAATGAAAATGAATCTTTTTCGGAGTTGATAAATTCAAGCCAGGTGAGCAAAATCTACGTTTTATAGGTTTCAGGGAATCAAACGAGAAGCACTTTCGCTTACGCCGCTTCTGGCAGGTTCTTTGAATATTTTGTGCACGACGACGTGTTTGGCTAACTTTAGTGCTAAATAACTCGGAAATGGTGCAACGTGTCCAAGTTTCTTCGTATCAATTGTTTCTCAGGATACCCTCCCCTGCAACACCGTTACAAGTTTTTAAGACTGTTTTTGACTACGCTGTGTAAAAACTAATATTTAATTGTCCATGCCATACAGGTGGGTCTCAGTAGATGTGACATGTGAAGATATTCGATAATGACCATATTCGTATCAAACTCATTGTTTTGACGGTCGATAGACATATTGGTCCTTGTCACGATTACGCTTGACTCCTAGAGTTGCTGGTAGGGGAAGGGGCTGCAAAGAGAGTGAAATATCAATGTATCTGTCTAACGCCGGAAACAATTTCCACCATCGCACATGCTACACTTATTATCTGGAAAAATTTACTGTAAAAGTAAGACACACCTAGCACTCATATGGGTGACAGTTTGGGGTAAAATGTTGTGACATAAAAACAATATCGCCTGAAGCAATTTTAAACAATTTTTTTATTTGCAGAGCTCATTATTTTGTACAAAATTACAGTGGGAGAAAGATTCTCTACTACCTCCAGGGGTGACATGCAGAAACGTCCGAAATGACGCGTTAATCTTACTTCCCTCTAAACAGTTGTCTTGATATACTATAACATTATGAAACGCGATGTATGCGTTGTTCATTGCATTAACTATATCGTGATAATGCAACCTGCAGGGAGCCAATAATTTTGCCATCGCGTTTCGTAGCCAAAGATTATGCCACACAGCTCAGTACCGCTGATACATTTAACGTTCTCTCTAGAGCCGCATGATTTAAGAAATGGGTCAAATGGCTCTGAGAACTATGGGACTTAACATCTGAGGTCATCAGTCCCCTAGAACTTAGAACTACTTAAACCTAACTAACCTAAGGACATCACACACATCCATGCCCAAGGCAGGATTCGAACCTGCCACCGTAGCGGTCGCGCGGTTCCAGACTGTAGCGTCTAGAACCGCTCGGCCACTCTGGCCGGCCGCATGATTTAAGACAGCGGAGTATCCAACAATTGCCAGCGATAGTCCTTATTCTCGAAACGTCCATCAGTTACTGGCAGAATTTTAGTTTCCCCAGAGTCAGGCGAAATTCGCTAGAGATCCGAATGAGAAATGTGCACGCAACAAAGGCCAAAATGAGTAACCATCCGCAGCGTAATGTGTAAAACTTATTTTTAAATAGTTAATAAAATAAAATAAACTGTACGGGACATTGGTAATGGAAAAGTTTCAGTCGGCATCGATACCACAGTGTACTTCACTCGCATTGGACTTTCATATCGTTATTCTATCGATCGAACAATTAATCCAGAAAGTTGCCACCAATTACAAAATTCACCAATGGCTTGCGAACGCGCTGTTCTGACAGTAAAAAACAGCGACGTCTATGCAACCAACTACGCAATCCAGAAACTAATTGCGAGCGAATCTGTCACCGACAAATCAATTGCCAGCGTCATGAAAGCGCACGAACTTTTAAATTATCCAACTATGTTTTAAATTCGTTATTTCTTTCTGGTGCGGAGGTGTACAGATTGTCACTCAAACGCCGGCCGGAGTGGCCGCGCGGTTAAAGGCGCTACAGTCTGGAACCGCGCGACCTCTACGGTCGCAGGTTCGAATCCTGCCTCGGGCATGGATGTGTGTGATGTCCTTAGGTTAGTTCGGTTTCAGTTATTCTAAGTTCTATGGGACTTATGACCACAGCAGTTGAGTCCCATAGTGCTCAGAGCCATTTGAACCATTTTGTCACTCAAACCCGATACATCAATAATAATTTTGTGCAACATTAATCTAACATGACTGTGAAATGGATCCCAGCTCGCTGTCAAAAAGGAGGAAAACGCCATCGAAGCAACAGTTCTAGATGTGAATCCAAAAGAGATGGCGTGCAGATTCCACGTATTCACGTCACTCACACTGACATGCTACTAACTGCAACGCAATATTCGACTCGAAATTTCAGTTACAATCACTACGTCGCAATGTCAAATGCCTGAAGCGTGTGGATTAATATCAAAAGTCCACAATTTTCACACAGTCAGTTAGATGTTGCATGCTCATGACTTGGATAGACGTAAAATTTGTTTTTATAGAAGACAATTAGGCCAAAAGTACTTTATATTACAAAAGTTTCATTTAATGCAAAAAATTAATGGTCGGTCAGTTCCTGTACTGTGTACATGTAAACGTGTTTCCTTTGCACTTGAGTACCTTCTTAGAGAGAAGAAGAGGAAGTGTAACGCGTGCTACGTGCAGTTTGTTAGCGGTATAAAAGATAAACACCACGAAAAGGCTCAAAAAGAAACGCAATGCCACCCGGTCGAGGTGGAAGATGTTCCATCCTATGGAGTCTTTTGGATACGGTGTGGGGTGCATGGTGTTAGCACATGGAACTCATCGTCATTGCCGGCTTTCCAGACCTTCGTACCGCAACTTGTCAATCGGGTTATTCTCAGTTGGTTGGCAAGGAAGACGGCTCAAATCCGTGTCTGCCGGAATGGTTAATTTGAAATGGCTCAGGCGAATTTCTTCCCCAACCTTGAAACATTTCGAGCTTTTTCGAATCTAGCGGTCTCGATGTCGACTGTACCTTTAACTCTAGTCTTCCCTCTTTCCTTCCTCAATTGGTTTGCGGAGCTGAGTGTACCCTGTTCCAATCCCATCATGCAGAAGAAGTCGCTGGCAGTTCTGGAAGTTGAACTCAGGCCCTCTGCATAGCAGACACACACGCTGACCGCCCAGCTATCAGTCTTTTTCGTCCTCCCATTCATCCCTTTCTTTCATTCGCCATCTTGGACTCAGTGTCACCTTTTAAAATCATGGTTTCTTAGAAATTTCTTTTAAAAAAAGATGTCAAGACTTTTCTTCTTTCTTATTCTATTAACTTTCTTCCTCTTTCTGATGCTTCTTAATAATATTAAAACGTTGCATGTTTAAGGAACTCTAATTTTTACTTCTTCAAAATGAAAAATAATTTTTAGTTTACTTCCAGATTAAAAGAAAACACAAATGGGATGACTAAGACCGCCATCACTGGCTTGGTTGCTCAATTTTTTATTTTTTATTTTTATTTTGGATACCATTAAATACAAAATTAAAGTGCAGATCTTCGCCCCTCTTTTTCTTCTTCTTCTGTATTGTCCCGCATTACTGCAGGGTCGGCATGATTGTTAACGGATTAGGCATGGTTACATTCGTTTTGTAAATAAAAACTACGTTTTCCAGCTGCCCTTTAATTAATTTCTCCCAGACGCTTTTCGTTATTTTTTTACTCCATCATGTCCTGAGTTGGATCCTTATTTTTGTGGTACACTATTACTCTTCTACTACTAGTTACAAATATTTATTCGAAACTCTGCCTTTAATATTTACGTCTTTAAAAGCACAGTTTTAGAGCAAATATCTGCAACTAGTGGCAGAAGAGTAATAGTGCAACACAAAAATAAGGGTAAACAAGATGAACAGTGTGAATAAAAAGTACAAAATAAAAAAGTGTGCTTCTGTTTCGCAAATGAAGTGGTAGTTTGATCTCCAGGCCAGATGAGAGGAAACGCAGATGTCAACCAAAATTGCGTAGGACGGTAAGTAACCACTTATTTACATAAAGGAGGTGACTTCAACTGTTTTATAATCTAAAAATAACACATATCAAAACCAAACTTATAAATAAATTTAATAATTTTTTCTTATTGATAAATGTATAGATAATTATTCGACTCTCAAAGATTTAAATTGAAAAATATTTAACACTAAGTAGCAAAAGAAGATTTACGCTTTTCATTTATTAGTTTTACTAATAGCTACCTTTCGTTTTTCTCACGTCCTGGTTATAAGACGTGTAAACGAAGTGCTCTGTAATTTCAGGTGGAATTGTGCTAAATAATGAAACCAACTTCTGAAACAACACGATTTTCTGATTTACGATGCCATGGATCCCAGCTCCTGTAACTCTGGAAGGTTACTATTATTTTAATTTTGTAAGGAGAATTTAGATGGAGGTGATGATCTTCACGACTGCGCTGCTTAAAAATAGAGGTACGTGAATGTGATCAACACTTTCCATTCGTGGCCACCAACGTCAATTTCAAAATTCAGGTCATTCTTGCTGCGACATTCAGAACATTGTGTCTTCCTTTTCATTTGATTACGAATTCAGATAATTTTCTTTCTCAGATGAATAAATGCATTTTAACCACATTTCTTTTTACCCACGCCGCGGAGAATGTGCCTCTGTCCCGGTCGCACGTTCGCATACAACTGTATGTGCACCGGCGCAATTATATTTATGACCCATTCCCCTCACAATATTAATTCTTATTCTGAACCACTCACTCACGAATGTACATGCTTCTTATATTGTGTTGTCAGTCGGATGTATTCCTTAGTAACGTTACTTTTAATATTCAGTGGCTTAATTTCCACAATTGACCTTTGCCTCTGTCGCAATGCCGTTTCACGCGAAATATTTATTACGTGACATTCATTCTAACTTTCATTTGGAAATTACGACACCGGCTAACTACGTTTTTAAGAATTTTACAGAGCAGTTGTAAACTGTATCGTTCAAGAACCCACTGAAGATTTCTTAGAGTAAAAAAAAAAAAAAAAAAAAATGGCAAAAGGCGTCTAGGCGTCTAACAGAAATAAATTACAGCGTTGCAAGAAAAGTCGGTTCTTATATAAAATACAAAGACATCTGTGCTTGTTGCGGAGGATGGCCACGAAAACAAACTTGTCCGCATCGTTAGTAGTGTCATTCGTGTGAAAATGACCGGCCGTTTTCTAAATGTTTTCTGATCCTTTAATTGAGACGGGACTTGGATACTGGACCAGTATTCAGCTAGAAGGATATGGAAAACCGCTTGAAAACCAGATCCTGGCTGGCCGGCATACCTACCCTGGTCCTTAATCTGCCGGACGGATCCGACCCTTGTCCGACAGATAATGCACTGCCAGTATTGACGCTTTAACGTACACGACTATCTCTTTCTTTTCTTTGTATTTAACTAATATTTTTGGTACTGGGCGAATGATGCGAATCTTCATTCTTCCTTTAGTCACATATTTCTATAGCATAGAGAGTGTGGAATGTAGACAGTGTTGAAATGTCTTGTGGTTGTTGTGTTGCAGCTTAAACTGTTGCGAAAGTGACTCCTGAAAACTCTATACTTAGAAGGTAATGAGTTAGGGTTTATCTTCTTAGTTTAAATTCGGAAAACAGTTTCCATTCCGTTTGCAACTCCTCTGTTATGATTATCGTTCATGTTTGTTGTGGTTACCTTTTTCTGCGTCCAGTACAGAATCGCAAATACTCTTTGCAGAAGAAGAAACATGAGATGGAGGCTGTAACTCTACACCGAATTGAGTGTGAGACCTGCGCAGAGATTACGAACGAGTGGATACACTAACTATTTTTCTTTTGCACTAACATGAGAGCGCCCTCCCAGTTAGCCGTACGGTCTAACGCACTGCTTTCCGGGAGGGAAGATGTGACGGTCCCCGGCACGAATCCACCCGGTGAATTAATGTCGAGGTCCGGTGTGCCGGCCAGTCTGTCGGTGGTTTTTAAGGCGGTTTTCCATCTGCCTCAGCGAATGCGAGCTGGTTCCCCTTATTCCACCACAGTCGGAGATTGCTGCGCAAACACTTTGTCCACGTACGCGTACACCATTATAACTCTACCACGCAAACATTGGGGTTACACTTGTCTAGCGCGAGACGTTCCCGGGCGGTCCATTGGGGGCCGAATGGCACAATAACACAGGTTTCGGTGTGGGGCGGCGGTGGACTGCTGTAGCCTGTTGTGGGGTGTCTAGGCCCCCAGTTCCATACAATACAATACAATATGACTACAGAGAATCAGTTTTTTGCTTGATTCTGGTGGTCGTGCTTATTCTTGCCATTGCTCTCAAACGGCAGGATAATTACTTTCAAAAAGTATTTACCTTTGACAAAACAGCAATTTTTTAGTTCTTTATCTCAGGAAGTATTACAGTATACAGAAAGGTTTGTGTCGTACTATTTCAGCTGTTACTTATGACAATACCTTCCGAATATTTTGTTTCAATTGCTTCTTACTCCCTTGCCACGGCTGGCCCGAAAGTAATTTGTAGCGTTTTTCACGCTGTGCAATATTCAATTCCATTACGCTCTGTAAAAGATAATGGATTTTCCAACTGGATCCGTAATCCTCGCGCACATAATTACAAAATAGTTTCTAACCTAGTGCAGATTACAGCAGCCAAGTTAAAGCAAATGATGTACTTACTGGACGTTTTGGTACTAAATGCAATAATTACCATCTCACATAAACAATTTGATGTATCCTGGTCAGTACTTACGCTTTCACCATTACGAGATATTATATATTTGTTTAACCTTTGCCCCTTCATCAATGTACAGGTCCGAAATACGTAATTTTTCCCACTGAAATCAGGATGGAGGATAAGAAGTGTATAAACCTGATGCCGAAAAAATTCCTGAATGGGCGTACTGATCACTACTTGAATAGGAAACCACATGCTATTAATTTTTCTCACACACTTGATTTCAGCTTCATTTGCTCTACTTGTAATTGCTGGTTTTTGGCGATGAAAATAGTGTCAATTTAGTTTTCCATTCTTAGATGTGATATGGAATGATTTTCTTGGCCGCTATCACACGTAGACACAAAGTATTTATTGCTCTGAACCACAGTGTTAGGATAACGCCTGGCGTTCCCCTCGACTTCATATAGGTCACCGGTTGAAATTTAGGTTTACTAAAAGCAGCCTTATATTTCATTTATTCTCTTATGACTTTTCTTGTGATGACTCAAACCAATTTTAAAATAACAGTGAAATTGACCCATTAGAGCCATTCATAACAATATGGCTCTCCCTATCCACGGTGTGTAGTCGATTACAAAAGTTACCTGTATGTGAATGTGACGTGCCTGTGAAAGGAAGAGGAGCTTTTATATCTGTCTAAAATTATGATATTTGTGTGCCTGTATTCCTTCTCTCTCTCTCTCTCTCTCTCTCTCTCTCTCTCTCTCTGTGTGTGTGTGTGTGTGTGTGTGTGTGTGTGTGTGTGTGTGTGTGTGTGAGTGAGTAAGTGAGTGGGAAATGTAGGATGCATGACTGTGTGATGAATTAGTTTTGAAATTGTTGCTGGTAACTGTAACCTGTGTATAGCATAACATGGTAGTCCTGCCATGAGGTGGTCGTCCCCATAGAGTACACCAAGGAGTGTTTTCGTGTCACAGCCATTGCGTTGGACAGAGGGTGCTACGAATGTCTTTAATCCCTCTCGACTATCGGCCTAGGACGTACTAGTTACGGCGCTTCAATCTGAAACCGTGCGACCGCTACGGTCGCAGGTTCGAATCCTGCCTCGGGCATCGATGTGTTTGATGTCCTTAGGTTAGTTAGGTTTAAGTAGTTCTAAGTTCTAGGGGACTGATGACCTCAGATGTTAAGTCCCATAGTGCTCAGAGCCATTTGAAAAACCGTACTAGTTACGCTGGCAGTTACGAGTGGTTGTCTGTTTGAAAACGCTCGGTATAATTTCAGGATGAGATATCAGAGTTCCTGACTTTGAACAGTCATAATTTTTTAATGTTTTTCCTTCAGGTGCATGATGACTGGAAATTTTATTGAGTCGTTTTCAGTATTACAAAAGCAAAGAAAATGAGATCTCCACGAGGTTGGTTTGCTCTGACTTAATTGCCACTACGATAACTAGAACAAGAGTTTGGCCACTCTTACTTAAAATTTTCCAGTGGTTAAATTAATTGTAAATTCCAGTAGCTAATATAGCCCTTATTCCATTGTCAAATTCTTTTGCGAACTATCTGATTGGCCGAAATAGCTGCTTTTGTGTTTAGAAGTCGCACATGTGTACTTCCTTGGGGTCCGGTGGTTGTTTCAATCCCATGTCAATGTTCGTTTTAATTCTTGATGTAATCGTTCCTCTTCCCCTCTGCCTAATTTTCCTCGAGTCGTACCACATTAAAAACTTGCTTCTTTGTTTGATGCCTTCTGTTTCAACATATTGTTACTGAGACGGAAATCATCTGTTTTCCCAGTTAATTTCAATTACGTGTATCTTCAGCAATATCCTCCCAGTATCAACATATTTTCATCAAGGTGTGTAACAAAAAAAAAAAAAAAAAAAAAAAAATTAAGGAAAAACCGAATTTGATGAGTGCTGCTAAGTTAGATCAACAACAAACTTTTTAAAGATAATGTGTAAGTAGGGTCCAAAACTTGAAAATATATATTGGCACATTCTTAGCAATATTAAATCCCATTCAGTATTACGTACTATCAAGCGGTTGGGGGATGCTTGATGAGCCAAACATTAAAAAATAGAAAATCTTTACTTACTATTGACTTTTACTTTCAAGACACTTTTTAAAGACATTCTGAAGTGTAAGTATGGCTCTGATTGTGACAATGTTGGTGAATATCACATATATTGTGAAACGTAACACCCAGAATTGAGATTTAAACTTAGGAGTTATGTACATATGTATGTATTGAACCGGGGGCCTAGAAAAGACACTGGCAGCAGCTGTCTACCTACCTCACTTCCACCCCACACCGATTCTAGGGTTATTGTATGGTTCTAGAGAATTCATTCTAAGCGCGTATTTTTGTGTAAATGTCAAGCATACTACCACATTTTCACGTATAAAATGTTTAGTGTTTCTGTACCTTTTGCTTATAATGGCGAATTACGTAGATTTACTATGGAATATGCTACAATCTCAGCTACAATGAATCAAGTCATCTCATTGGCTCAGTAAGGTTTGTTGTCGTATGATGGCTGGCTGTTAGTACTATGGGACTTAACTTCTGAGGTCATCAGTCCCCTAGAACTTAGAACTACTTAAACCTAACTAACCTAAGGACATCACACACATCCATGCCCGAGGCAGGATTCGAACCTGCGACCGTAGCAGTCCCGCGGTTCCGGACTGCAGCGCCAGAACCGCTAGACCACCGCGGCCGGCGTCGTATCATGGGAGTGGGGCGTGTTTCAGGGTAAAAGTGTTTAGCATAAAGTGTATCCATGGCCCGGCGGTAGCGTCTTTGACTGGTAAGCAAAATGTATTTGGTCCTGGGTTCGAAACCAGCCACTTTTTAAAGTTTGATTAATGACCACCGTTGCCAACCAAAGTCTTCCGTCATAATAAGATACCCTCATTCTGCCATCGGCCTTGAGAAAAAGGCGGAGGAGCGGGTAGAGGTTCAGGACATCCTCTTATCCTTGGGGTGGGAAACTGCTCTTAAAGGTGGAAGAATTAGCAATGATCAACGGCATAAGGAAGCAGAAGGCGATGGAAACCACTGCTTTAAAGACACATAAAGACATATGACGAGTATACAAGACATGTGGCCTGTAACTGAAAAAAGTGTCATGATGATCTCTCCATTGGCAAGAGGAATTCGTGTTGGGGCGCATCAAACGTTAGAAGACTGATGACTCAAAAAAGAAAAAAAGCGTAAGGTACGAAAGATAGAATCTGACAAAATATTTGAAGGCTTTACTATACATTGGAATTCAATTCGACCTGCTAAGTCACATGTTATTTCACTAAGTTTAACAATGCTCATGTGTTCAGGTGACTAATTGCTTGGTTAAGCAAAGGAACTCAAAGTTGTTTTTATTCATCTCTGAAAATCACAATAATAAATAAAAAAATACGTTAAGGATATGAAATGGTTTTGTTACATCACTGAAAGATCTTGTTACGAGCTGCAGTAACGTAATATTACGGTCGGCATCCCAAATCGGACATAAACTTTATTAAACAAGGTTATTCTAATTTTTAAACCCAAAATTTCAATTTTTACATCAACTGTTTCATGAGAAAACTGTATCATAAAACTGACTCTTCACTTCATAATTAATTTAGCAAGAAAGTGTCTTCATGACGTTAACGGCTTCGAGCACAGTCCGAATGGTTCTGACAAGGCAAGATTGAATGTTCTCGTGGAGGCTTAACTCAAGACTTGCATCCTTTATATAGGTACTCTATTAGCAAAGTACACATTCAAATGTGTGTGAATTTGTAAGGGACGAAACTGCTGAGGTCATCGGTCCCTAGACTTACACACTATTTAAACTAACTTAAATTAACTTATGCTAAGAACGACACACACACACCCATGCTCGAGATATGACTCGAACCTCCGGCGGGAGAGACATCTGGATGAGTAATACATTCTAGCACACAGCAAATAAATCAGTGCTAAACAAAATTGAGAGATTTGTCTTCAATGTAAGTTGGATATTATTGTCTGAATCAAGTTACTTTCAAATTAATTATTAATTTTTTTGTGAAAGAGAAATCCTATTTCAGTATTGCACAATAGTTCACTTGTAACTTTTACACCTTTTCTCAAACGGCAAATCGATTTTGAAACAAGTTCCGATCTGTGACAGTAAGTGTTAGGAAAATGTGACGGATTTTCGTTATAATTATGACGCTAAGGTCGTTTTTTGGATTCATGCCAACATCAACATGCGACTTTACCTTTTGTATATTCTGCTGAGTAGTATCTTCTTCAACCAGCATTCTATTTGAGTAAACCAATTGCGATTCCACCTGATGTTGCTCATACCTTAGGTAACTGGGCTATGCACGACTCTGATTAAGAGGAATAGCTCGATAATGTCGTAGAGTTGGTCGGCACACGTCTGCTTTCATACCCAGTAGCTGACTGGCTGAAAATAATACGTACCTGTCATCCTGCAGTCGAGTAGTCTATGCATTCTTTAGGTTTGTGACCTAAGAAAATAAACGGAAGTATTAAATGAAAGATAAATGAATAATTATTAAAAAAATGTTGTGATCTGTGTCAGTAACTGATGAAGACAACATCAGAGAATGCTGCTGAATATTGTTTACTTAAGATAGTAAATGTCAAATAAATGGGCACACTGCAAATAAAAAGAAAATGTTGTCAAATATTTTTTCAACAATAATTTATATCTGCTTCACAGAAGTGTCTTTTGGCTCTTTTTCAATGTCGGTCTCAGCTAACATTTGTGACTGACAACTTATATATTGCCCTGGTTTTTTATTTCGAATGTGATCGTATTGAAGCAACCCTATTGCAAAAATAATAACTTATTCCTTAAATAACTACACAAGTATGACAATATAAGACGTATTAATGCTGCTTTAATTTTCTTTGTTAGTCTGGATCATATGATGGTCTCGCAGATTTTTGCATATTGAAAGAGGCATGAAAGCGTAATAGTTTAAACAGATACACGTGTGTAGCTTTCAGCCGTGAAAGCTGTAGTGCAGTGCTATTATCTGGGATACCGTTTACTGAAATCGCATGAAACATTTAAAAGTTGTCAAATCTAGGGTGAAATATTTTGTAAAATATTAACTTCTGTAGTTTTAACTTACTGAAAATATTATTATTTAATTGGATACGCCTTGTTCTTTCTGAAATTGCACATATATTACGATTTGATCTAGCTTTTAATTGTGATTTATTATAGAATTTGTAAGGGCTGTAACTAGCCATATTCCAGACTGTCTTACATTCTGCCATTCCCTGTACATCGTCTGTTCTTCAGCTAAGCGAGCAGCAGCCATCCAGATTTTCAGTTCCAGGTTTTATCCATTTCCGGCCATGCTGACTGCGTTTGTATCTGGGCAGGTCCGTAGCGGGCGCTTTGCTGGACGGGCGACGGCACACCCTCGGCCCGCTGTTTAGCGTTCTTCCTTACCTTCTACCAATTCTAGCTGGCCGAATAACTCACCTACATATGCTAAATGCTACATACCACAGGTAACACGTCTTGAGTCAATAACTGTCTGGATCTATAAGTTAACAAAATTTTTACAATATTTTCACAGGAGTACCGACAATAAATACTGACCCATGAGTTTTTACAGTAAAGAAGAAACTGGAACTTTGCCTAGAGCCAACGACACAAAGCATTGCATTGTGCTGGCACTAGCGAGTGTTATATACACGTAGCATCAGTGTTAATATGTGTTACCAAAGCCTCCTCTTCCCATTACAAATAGCTCCGGAGCACAATACAAGCATTACACATCTTTTCATGTAGAGTCAACATGCATCTGATATTCTTCTTTCTTTGAACTGTAGATATTCTATCTCTGCACCTGCCCCAGGGTGATCAACGTATGCTGGCTAATGATTGTCACGTACTTTGTTTTCGTCAGGCGTGCTTTCTTCACTCCCTCCACCTTCTCCACTGGCTCACCTTTACCTTCGTAACAGGGCATCCCTTCAATTTTTCCTATCATATCCTGACAGCTATTGGCACTATCCATGGACCAGTACACTGGTATGCAAAACGTTAGGACGAAAGCAACTTTGACATGTTGTGTAATTGCCCTGTGACAATGATCTACAAAACTTTGATTTTACATAGAAGTAACTGCTACAATGTAGTACAGAGGTTATCTAAAGCAGATACACAATGAGACGAACGGAAATGACCCATTTATTCAAATTAAATAATTACGCTCACTTCACTGCTGATTGTGATGGACGCTTGAACTTATTATAAGGTAGGACATGACCCTTAATAGGAAGTATGATTAGGACAGACGGCAATACAATCTGTGCAATCTGTGCAACAAGTCTGGTTGGGAGATTCTGTGATGGGGTGCTTCATTCCTCCACCTGCCCGGTCGACAAACACAGGATGGTCGGTGGTGCATGTAGAAGTGCTGCATCCCAAGCATTATCGATGGGATTTAAGTCGGCTGAACGCACATGCCAGTCTGTTCGCTGAATATCCAAGTGTAGCTCTACCCTTGCTGTTCGATGAGATTGTGCGTTGTCATCTACAAAAATTAAGTTGGGGCTGACTGGATTCCTGAGAAGTCGCAAATGGGGAAGTAGTACAGCGACCTACGAAAGCTGACCAGTGGGTGTACAGTGTTCAGGGGTCTGGAGGTCAGTAACCCGATGCAACACTACTCCTCAGCAAACCATATCACCTGGGCTACAGCATGTTCAACCAATGCCACCACCATATGAAGGAAAGTCCAGCACTGTTGAGCACGACAGTTTGGGTGGTCAAGGTGTTATGGTGTGGGTAGGCATGATGTTGCATGGGAAACCATATGAGGGTAAGTCCAGCATTGTCCAACACTACTGTCTGGGTGGTACAGGTGTTACGGCGTAAGTAGACATAATCTTTCGTGGGCATACTAAACTTCAAATTCTTTGAACACAACACAGTCAACACTCACTGTACTCTTTTCCCATGTGCGCCTTTTCAGGGGCGCATTCGGTTATGACCTAATTTTTATGGATTTCAGTGCTCGACCCAATCGACCAGCTCAGGTGGAGAAGCTCTTGGAACGAGAGGATGTTCGGAAAATGGACTGAGCTTTCCCTCGACTTAAGTCCCATGGAACACGTATGGGACGCTTTGGAGAGGCATATTTCAGCAGGTCCACATGCACCAACAGCCATCCAGGAGTTTTCAGCCGCGCTAGTGGGAGAATGGCACACCCTACCACAAGGCGTCCTTGCCAACCGAATGGACAGAGCATGCACTGACGTCCGTGCTGATCACGCACCCTACTACGAACCATGTCCTGCCTTACATCATGTCCAGCGACCATCATGAACCCCAGTGACTTCAGTGTAATTATTGTCATTCATAACTGTCGTTTCTGTTCGCCTTATTGCGTATTTCTCTGAATTATTTTCCTTACTACACTGTTGCAGTTATTCCCATGTATGGATCAAAGCCCCCAATAATGTAGATTATGATTCAGATAAAATATTTCGTCAAGATATTAATCTGTTAGCGTCGCAATAAACTAACAAGATTGTTTTTCTTCTCTAATGGTTCAAATGGTTCTGAGAACTATGGGACTTAACTTCTGAGGTCATCAGTCCCCTAGAACTTAGAACTACTTAAACCTAACTAACCTAAGGACATCACACATATCCATGCCGGGGGCAGGATTCGAACCTGCGACCGTAGCGGTCGCGCGGTTCCAGACTGTAGCGCCTAGAACCGCTCGGCCACCCCGGCCGTCTGTTCCTATGAATGATCCGAGTTTCGTCGAGCTACGTTACTTCGCAATGACACATCATGCGAAAGTGGTTTCCGTCATATAGTTTTGTTCACATGTGTCTAATATCTTACATTTCATATTACATGCATAGGAAATGTCTATATTCAGAAAAAAATCACAAATAAACATAAACACGACCAAAAAATACACGAAAAAGGCAAAACGTTTATAAACAATTAAAGATTATGCACTAAACGAAGTGTCGGTGTCGCAGAAGACCACTTTGGAAGGTACCATGATGGTTACGATGCACGTGGGTCGCAGCGACTGCCTCCGCGCTCACAAGCACCTGCACAGCAGGCACCTGCAGCGCGGCCTGCCGGACTGACCCCGGCCGGCCATGTTGGAGACACCAGCGCTCGCAGCGGCCACTGTGGCAACGGATGAACCGTAATTACCGCCGTGCCAGCGGCAGATTATTCACCCGCACGACGCCAAATTTATTAGTACACGGCTTGCTCGGCCCGCTAAAGTGATTTTAAATTGCGCGGTAAATAATATATTAGCAGTTTCACCTTCTGATTTATGCTCCTGGCCACGGAATAGCGTGAATACCTTTTTTTGTACACCCCAGTGCACCGGAAAATAGGATACCTATGGGTGATGCACTCACGAAGCACGGCACAGTCCCTTTGCAAAATGGGTGACGAGCTTTTGAAACCTGCACACCCTTGGAACTGGGGCTGTCAGCATGAACCGCATGTACAGTCGAATGATGTATGGCCAATCATACCTTCAACAATACAATCAGATGAGGGAACTGAATTCAGTGACAATCGCTGCTAGTTTATCCAGCAAATGTCGTCTTCAGCCAGCTATTTCTTAACATCGAAACAACGTATTATCCTCCCACGAAAGTCGTCTGGCAAATGTGTTCTCGGGCTGACAGACAGCTAGTGCTGCACTATTCCTGTCAGTCCAAAAAGATTCTACACTGGACTGACAAAATGTAAGGCGGTCGTTTTAATGATAGAAGTGTTCTATGCAGTTTACACCCTCGCCCGCCCCTTGTCTACTGCCCACAGAACTACCACACAACCATGTCAAACTGCCAGAAAATTCTTCTTTGGGACGTTATTCAGCTCATGTGTCACATTGTCTTGAATGTATGTTTCGTCGTCAAAGCACTGAACCTTCATGTGAATTTCAGCACTCTTTCGTTTTGTGATAGGTTCGTGTTGCTAGTTTCGTCTCCTTGATGACTTTTTCCAGAAGAGAAGCAGTGGTTTTTTGGTACACATCTTATAAATCTGTGTATTTCTCCCCCCCCCCCCCCACTCTCTCGCTCTCTCTCTCTGTGTGTGTGTGTGTGTGTGTGTGTGTGTGTGTGTGTGTATACCTCACAGTGTGCAAATACAAAACTTGGCTAGCGATTGAGATAACGATGATTATGTACTCGTTTGGGCGTATGACATCGAGGTTTTTACTAACTTGTTAACGAGACAAATGTAGTCAACAAGCGATAAAACTAGAAAAGTTCAACGATGCTTAAAGCGTCACTATGTCTGAAACCGTATGCACATTCACATATTCACAACACACAGAAACACACACACACACTCACACACATAAGCACGCGCGCGTAAATAGAAAGTATCAAGTTCAAAAACCATGTTTGCTAAGCGTTCTAATGATTGCAGTAAAAAGAAGTTTTTAGTTTGAAAATAGTACAACAAATATTTATAGTTAAGGAGAGATATGGAGACTTAAACTTAGAGTAGACTAAAATCAAACACTGCATCAGTGTAACCTTCCGACTGAAGTATGAAACAATCATACTCGTCGCCAACTGAAATAGAGGACCGGTTCCCGTTATATTTGCGACCACTCACTCCCCAAAGTATATATGCTCTCAGATAAACTGTAGTAAGGCATTTTGTGTGCCAAAGCCATTACACAGACTGTGGTGCTTTCCATCGGAAGAGACGTTAATAGTGTCGTATTTGAAGAGGGGTCAAAGTGATTTCATTCTGTCGGGGTGGCCGCAGTGAGGTCCACCACAGCCGAAGTGTCTCCTTCAGCTGCCACAGCTTACTGTTCATCACGCAGATCCTTTCCTCCTTCATGGTTTTGTGACTTAAAAGCGCGGTGGAAGCCCACAGAGTACCGCAGATGGTGTCACACTGTGTGCCCTGCAGCTGCTTCGTCTGCTTTCTCACTGATCCAGTTTCCCACGTACTCTGGTTCTCAGCAGAATGAAACGTTTCCCCTTCTGTTGATGAATTGTGAAGTGGAATGAGCATATGAGGACGGTAGTAGGTAAGGTCAATAGTCGATTCAGTTTTTTGGGAGAGTAAAAGAGATCGCTTATACAGTAGAACATTTGTATGACCCATTCTCCAGTGTCTAGGATCAACACCAGGTCGTATTAAAGGAAGACGTCGAGGATATTCAGAAGCATGCTTCCGCGTAGGTGCCACCAATACGCGAGTGTTCCGAAGATGCTTCGTAAATCGAAATGGGAATCACTGGGGTAAAGACGATGTTCTTTTCGCAAAACGCTGTTGATAAGGTTTAGAGAACAGGCGTCTGAAACTGAATGCGGAACGATTATACTGCCGCCAACTTACATTTCACGTAAAGACCGCAAAGACGAGATAAGAGATACTGGGGCTTGTACGGAGGCGTACAGACAGTCGCTTTATAGCTCCATTTCCGAGCGGAAAGAGAATGGGAATATTCTGTGACGTATCGGGACTGCAGCCGGAGACTGTTGACTTCTTGCCACAATATTTCGGCTGGCGACCGTTCAGCCATTTTCAGGTGTCCACCACAGTGGCGAACACCTGAAAATGGCTGTTCGATTGCCAGCCGAAATATTGTGGCAAGAAGTCAACATGATCCGGCTGCAATTCCGAAATCTCATAGAATATTCAGTACGTCGGGAAAACTTCAAGAATCACAAAGGAATCGAAATGACTAGTAATGGTTTATGGTAAACTTCGCCATACACCATACAGCGACTTGTGACCTATGTACAGCGTGACAGTTATTGTTCAAATGTGTGTGAAACCTTATGGGACTTAACTGCTAAGGTCATCAGTCTCTAAGCTTACACACTACTTAACCTAAATTAACCTAAGGACAAACACACACACCCATGCCCGACGGAGGACTCGAACCTCCGCCGGGACCAGCCGCAGACAGTTATTGAACTATATGAAATAAAGTCGTCATAACTTCTGAACGGTTTGCGTTAGGAGGGTCAAATTTCAAGGTTGGCCGCGGGGCACGATGGGAATTAGCGCTTTCACTTTAAAGGGTTCGTCAATAAGCAAAACTGGTGCATTTAGGTGATTGAGGATCCGCACTTCGCGATCGGGAAGTCTCTCCACTGTGTAGTGTGCAATGACCAGTCACTGAATAATCGGTGCGATATTCCTTGATGGCACGGTGACTACTGAACTCCACGTTCAGATAGATATCAAGTTGAAATTTTTGTCGCATAGTTAAGTCTGAGGTTCTTTGGTGAAGTGAGAAATTTTAGCTAATAAGGCAATATAATCAAAAGATGTGCCCATTAATGTTACATAATTTTATACTCGTAAGATTACTCCTCAAAACCTATAACAAGCGAGCAGTTCCGTGGTAGTCTACAAAAAACATATAAATAAATAAAAATGAGAGAGGGAGAGAGGAGAGAGAGAGAGAGAGAGAGAGAGAGAGAGAGAGAGAAATCTGATGAACTTCGTGCCACAAAGGTTGTTTAATGAGATATTAAGAAATCTCTCGCCACTGGATCAATATTTCTAAATACAGTGCAACCCCATTTAACCGAATTAAATGGGAAGAACCCATTTGGGATGACAAATTTCGGTCACGCCATGTTCATCATAGTATGTACTAGAGCATCCTGGAATGTATGTATACGGGGTGCGTCAAAGAAATGTATACACACTTTGAAGCGTCATAGAAAATTTATTTCTCGTTCTACAATGTTAAATTTCTGGATATGGAAAGCTTAAAGTTCAATTGGAAAAATAAATGTACTTTGCAAATGTGATTAATGTTCAAACCGGTGGCCTTCAGCATCAATACATATCTGAGTACGAGTCACCACTGATTCCGTACATCGTACCAAAGTGTCCAATGAGATATCTGCGCGCACCTCCTGAATCTCATTCCAAAGTGTGTACAGGTAACGTGGTTTACGTTTCTACACCTCATCTTTTACTGTGCCCCATAAGAATAAATTCAGCGGCGTAAGGGCTGGAGAGCCTGCAGGAAACTCGATTGGTCCCCTGCGTCCTATCCACTGGCCTGGCACGTTGTGATCCAGGTATCATATATATGTAAAGGTGTTGATCCGTTGAACAGGCCAGTGTAAAGCTGTATCGCCTGTACTGTAGGCGGATGATCCTATCCCACAAACTACACTCCTGGAAATTGAAATAAGAACACCGTGAATTCATTGTCCCAGGAAGGAGAAACTTTGTTGACACATTCCTGGGGTCAGATGCATCACATGATCACACTGACAGAACCACAGGCACATAGACACAGGCAACAGAGCATGCACAATGTCGGCACTAGTACAGTGTATATCCACCTTTCGCAGCAATGCAGGCTGCTATTCTCCCATGGAGACGATCGTAGAGATGCTGGATGTAGTCCTGTGGAACGGCTTGCCATGCCATTTCCACCTGGCGCCTCAGTTGGACCAGCGTTCGTGCTGGACGTGCAGACCGCGTGAGACGACGCTTCATACAGTCCCAAACATGCTCAATGGGGGACAGATCCGGAGATCTTGCTGGCCAGGGTAGTTGACTTACACCTTATAGAGCACTTTGGGTGGCACGGGATACATGCGGACGTGCATTGTCCTGTTGGAACAGCAAGTTCCCTTGCCGGTCTACGAATGGTAGAACGATGGGTTCGATGACGGTTTGGATGTACCGTGCACTATTAGGTGTCCCCTCGACGATCACCAGTGGTGTACGGCCAGTGTAGGAGATCGCTCCCCACACCATGATGCCGGGTGTTGGCCATGTGTGCCTCGGTCGTATGCAGTCCTGATTGTGGCGCTCACCTGCACGGCGCCAAATACGCATACGACCATCATTGGCACCAAGGCAGAAGCGACTGTCATCGCTGAAGACGACACGTCTCCATTCGTCCCTCCATTCACGCCTGTCGCGACACCACTGGAGGGGGGCTGCACGATGTTGCGGCGTGAGCGGAAGACGGCCTAACGGTGTGCGGGACCGTAGCCCAGCTTCATGGAGACGGTTGCGAATGGTCCTCGCCGATACCCCAGGAGCAACAGTGTCCCTAATTTGCTGGGAAGTGGCGGTGCGGTCCCCTACGGCACTGCGTAGGATCCTACGGTCTTGGCGTGCATCCGTGCGTCGCTGCGGTCCGGTCCCAGGTCGACGGGCACGTGCACCTTCCGCCGACCACTGGCGACAACATCGATGTACTGTGGAGACCTCATGCCCCACGTGTTGAGCAATTCGGCGGTACGTCCACCCGGCCTCCCGCATGCCCACTATACGCCCTCGCTCAAAGTCCGTCAACTGCACATACGGTTCACGTCCACGCTGTCGCGGCATGCTACCAGTGTTAAAGACTGCGATGGAGCTCGGTATGCCACGGCAAACTGGCTGACACTGACGGCGGCGGTGCACAAATGCTGCGCAGCTAGCGCCATTCGACGGCCAACACCGCGGTTCCTGGTGTGTCCGCTGTGCCGTGCGTGTGATCATTGCTTGTACAGCCCTCTCGCAGTGTCCGGAGCAAGTATGGTGGGTCTGACACACCGGTGTCAATGTGTTCTTTTTTCCATTTCCAGGAGTGTATATAAAAATTCACAAGAGACGTTTCCGGTAATCCTGTGTCGTTGTTTGAAACATTGCTTTTTCGACTGTAACACGCTTTGTACACTGCCATACATTTTGTTTTTTCTCGCCAAGACTTCGAGGTCTGTGTCAGGTTCTAAACTGACATTAACACGTTCTGATCCATTGCTTCTCGCAGGAAACTAGACGTCGCACGGTATAAATCATGTTGCTGCTGCTGCTACCATAACACACCAAATACACTGGATGATTTTAAATGAGGACAGTTACGACATAGGGAAACTGGAGGAATTTGGCGGCATTGTGGAGAGTCTCCAAACAGCTGTCCAACGGTGAATGACGACCTCTACATTTAAACTCATCTGCAACAGTGATGGAATAGCTGATGTCTTTGCATTCCATTTTGACTAATTCCTCATATTGAAATCATGTACTTGATCACTGTTTCGATGCTAGCCATCCCCAGAAGGTTTTGCCCTTCACCAAAACTGTTTCTCCATCTCAAGCAAGCGATGTCATTCAGTCATTATGTGGTAACCAACAGCGTACCTGTGGACAGATGGGGTGGAAAAGACACCATCGATGAACTGTAATAATAAACATCACAGATGAAAGTGCGAACACTTTTAGCAATTTTACAGTAATTTCAACACCGACAACTGATGCGACAGCATGTATCCCAATTTCCGTATAATCGATAAACCGTCCCTTCTCTACTTTGCGAGTGTCATTGCGAATGTGGATAGATGACTATGCAGTACGTCCATCCATTGTTAATTCTAGAAAATATGCATCATCAAAGTATACCAGGCACCACTCCACATATTTCTAGCACCTCGAGCATAGTGCTTAATTTACGATCTATAGATCGGTAGCGGTACTGCAGGGTGGATTGGTCAAAGACAGTGCTAGGGGGTCTCTCAGTCTCTAATTTTATCCTAAGACTGCGAGAGTGCTATGTGGCTCCCATCCGCATACATCCTTTCTGCAGGTTTCTCTACGGTAAACTATGGTCAAAAACCATAAAATGAGAAAACCACTTCCTTAAAATATCGATTCTGTGTGGTACGTGCACAACACAACTTTCCAGAGATTTATAGTATCCACTGTTCACATCCAATCACGACTCACAAATTATACTATGCTCACATCACTCCCATATAAAATGGGCGTTAGTCACCGAGAGTACATCTTAAAGGAAACAGGTATACGCATAGCAGCGGCGTCCGACATGTGAAATTACACGTCAGGCCACCACTACCTCTGTAAACAGGACATGTGTCAAGAAGATGTATACAGGGGGATTGCAGTGTCTCACAAACACCTGTTGTAAACTTAGAATCATCGTAATAATGAAATTAAAGTATCTATTTTATAACCAATTCCGCAAGAATGTGCAGCAGAAGAACTGACAGCCTACACCCAGGTGGATGTGGAATGTTATAACAACAGTATAATGCAGGAAATAAGAGGAAAAATTAAAATCCCTGAATGTTCTCGTCTATAAGAACTCACAGATGGAACAGAACTAATTGTTAAAGCCATAAAAGAGCTAGTTTACAGGGAAAAAATAGATATATACTGGAGTTCGAAAACATACCTTCAATGTATTAGTCAAATTACTGGCTGGAGAAAGGAATAGATGATTCAGATATGGATTTACGTTATGAGTTAAAAATTAATTGGGACATTATTAAAACTACACCTGACAAAAATAAGGAAAGAGTTCTTTTCTGTATAGATATGTAAATGCAAAAGTTAATAAACATCTGGTACTAGAATAATAGCTTGTCGTATTCGCTAAGCTACCAAAAATTCTAAGACGTTGCCTATATACAATGATCCAAGGGCAGTATTTCGCTCGTGGAAAGTGGGTTGTCGGATTACCTTAAAAAGTAGTTTAAACTAGGTACCGGTAGTTGAAAGTATACTGACGCCCTCTTTGTACCTATATCAGCTGTGGATGTCCTCCAAGCACATCAAGGTGAGTGTTTTGTATCAGCGTAATAAATAAACTATGTGAAATCTGTCCCTAAATAAATTATTCCAAAAATAAATAAAGTACAGTCCTACCTTTCTCCAGCAGCACAAAACAGGCTGAGTCCTTTTCCCCCCATTTCTCCCCTCCAGACCGTTGGGGGCATGAGGAGCACACTTGCAGCTGATAAAAACACGTGACGTCATCATGATGTGGTGCTCCTATTGACTGAACTACACCATCATGTGACCTATGGCGGCACCCTCTATCTGTGAACTCGCGAACTAGCTCAGTTCTTTGGTGTGCTGGATTGGACGTTGTCTCTTGTGTGGTGGGAGCTTGTAAGTATGTTCTAGAAACGACAGAGAGTTCCAGCAGAGACAGATGTTTCCATGCATTGTGTAATGCATCTCAATCCAAAACATTTATTTTCAGGACTGTATTCTTGCTCTTCATATATTCAGGCATTAATGCTCACTTTCATTCTTCATGCAATGAGCTGTGGATGCACTCCTTGGCTGAATGACTGCATGTAATACAGGTATTAAAACTCCGTTGTCCCCTCCCCCCCCCCCGCCCATCTGGCACCAACATCTGGCTATTTGAACACATGCTCCTTCCACACCGACAGCTCAATAAGCACTGATATCTCAGGCTTTTTTGGTGATAACACCACACTAAGCCACTAATGCTGTAGGTAGATAGTAAATTTCAACAAATTTGAACAAATTTACATAAATTTATACAAATTTAAACAAATTAAATTCGAATTGAATGACATCATGGGCAGTCTCTAGAGGGGGCAGCACCAAACTAACTCCCCTCAGTGGCAGGAGTAGCTTAGAGGAAAATATCTTCCAAAATACAAATTCTCCCAACCATTTCCCAAGAGGATAAAGCGCCATCATGCAAAATGTCGGAAAGGGGGACCGGGGGACTGCCAGGTGACCCACAGAAGCACATAATTCAATTTCCCGCCAAAATTCAGACTTTCTGCCAAGGGGGAATGGTAGGGGGCGTGGCACTTTCCCACCAAAAGACGTCATCTTGGATAATGGTACTCGTGTCAACATCTGACGTCACAGCCACCATTTAGGATGAGGTCACGTACTGTTGTCAGGTCTAGAGGTCGCCATCTTCGATTACGTCATCGCCGCCATCTTGGATATATCTGGCAACAATGCATTCTATACTACTCTCCAATGCACTATTGTTGGCTGTATGACATTGTTCAGTGTAGTGAGTCGGTGAGTGGTGAAGCTACTTAAGATCAGACGTTCACATCTCTCCATTAACTGCAGGCCAGCACTTTCTCGCCACCAATTATTCCCGTGAGGAAGTGTTTCTTTTTCTTGTTTCCAATCTTCGGAGTTGTTTTGGACATCAGAATCCTGATGGTATAGGTCGTAATGCAGGAGATCATCTGATGAACACATGCGACAAGGTAAGTATGGAATACACATTTGGCTATAGTATTGCAAGGCTACAGAGAAATGGGACAGTACAAACCCTTAGGTTAAAGAAACGGTAGACCAATACACTATCAGGTTAATGGTTATAATGTTTCACATGATGACAGACATTAAAATAGCCATGTTCAAAGTAGCATCTCTAAATTTTATCTCCATAGGGAATGTATATTCATTTTTGCGAATTTAAGTGATGTTAGTCCCAATACAGATGATTTTGTTTGCATTTTAATGGGTATATCGTTTGCAATGTAATTTAGAGAAATAAGTTATTTAGAAATAATTGCATATAAAAATTTGTCCATCTAGGAAGTGTGTTGACACAGTGAGTGTTTCCATACAGTTTTATGTGCATATGGAGCCACAAATATATTAAGAATCTGTTGAGACATTTCTGCACATGTCTAATACGTATATGAACGAGGTTCAGCGTAGTGACAAATTTCAGTGCGATGTATTTCGCTAAAAGTACTCTCACTTGAGGAAACAGGTTTTTGGTACTGTTCCTCAATTAGCATGAGTTAAAGAGATGCATTTTAACGAATTTACCAGCAGATAATTATAAAGAGAAGTGGATATCAAGTAGGCGGTGTGACGCCTCATTTACCCAGGTAGGAAATAGGGGAGCTGTTTTAGTTTTAAATTTTGTTTTTTCTTTTTTTAAGGGTTGCATCAGTCGCTTTAGGATATCGACGGGAAAACTATATCTGGATCACCAGGCGGAATTTTAACGAGTTTTAACCCCCTGACTCCCCCCCCTCAACCCCTCCACCCAAATATGAGTCCAGTTACCGGTATGCGCATCCAAATACACTGCTGCTGTAGCTTTAGTACAAAGGCCCAGAGCGACCAGAAATTACCTTTCTGGAACACTGTCGACATCCTGGAAGAGCTATGAGGTAACACAAGTTTGTGGGGACAATCTGATGCCCTTTGTCACCCATATTACCATCCACATTAGAGTTACATACATTACAACTGATATTCAGCCTTTCTGATTTTTAGGCGCAGGCTTAAGAGGAGGTTGTCATCAGGAGAAACAAAACTAGCATTATATGCGTTAGATCCCATCAGGTTAGAGAACTGAAGAGGAGAAGTGACTAAGTTGAAGTAACAAATAGGGGAATTAGTGAAGTTATGGTGCTGGGTGAACAGGAGTTCTGGTCAGTTGAGTACAGTGCTACACATACAGAGTCAAATAGTGGTAATTCAGAAGTAGGTCTAATCAATAGCAAAATAGGAACGGCAGTAAGCTTCTATGAACAATATAGGATTGCACAATCGTAAAATAGAAAGAGACGAAGCCAACTCCCACTGCAGAAGTACAAGTTTTTATGCTCTGTAGATGATGAAGAGATTGGAGAAACGTATGATGATATAAAAGAAATTATTCAGATAGATAAGGGAGAGCTAAACCTAATTGATATGTGTCTCTGTAACTTTATAGTAGAAGAAGCAAAAAGGGAAATATAGTAGGAGAATATGAACAGGAGGAAAAGGACCAAAGGGGAAACCTGCCTAGTGCAATTTTGCACAGAGCATAATTAAATCATCGCTAACATTTTCTTTAAGAGTCCTAAAATAACGTTATATACATGTAAGAAACTTGGAGACGCTGGAAGGTTTCAGATTGATTGTTTAACGATACGACAGAGATTTCAGATCCTGATTTCTAACTGTAAGACGTTTCTAGCAGCGGTTTTATACTTCGACCATAATTAATTGGTTATGAACTGTAGATTAAAACAGAATAAATTGGAAAAACCGACAAATTTAGAAAATGGGACCTGGGTAAGTCGAAAGAGTTTTAGGCAACGATTGACTGAAACAGGGGAAACGAATCCAGGGGAAAAGAATGGGAAACTTTGAGAGATGAAGCAGGGAAGGCAGTAGGGAATCAAACCGAGAAAAAGAGAAGGCCTGATATACACTCCTGAAAATTGAAATAAGAACACCGTGAATTCATTGTCCCAGGAAGGGGAAACTTTATTGACACATTCCTGGGGTCAGATACATCACATGATCAAACTGACAGAACCACAGGCACATAGACACAGGCAACAGAGCATGCACAATGTCGGCACTAGTACAGTGTATATCCACCTTTCGCAGCAATGCAGGCTGCTATTCTCCCATGGAGACGATCGTAGAGATGCTGGATGTAGTCCTGTGGAACGGCTTGCCATGCCATTTCCACCTGGCGCCTCAGTTGGACCAGCGTTCGTGCTGGACGTGCAGACCGCGGGAGACGACGCTTCATCCAGTCCCAAACATGCTCAATGGGGGACAGATCCGGAGATCTTGCTGGCCAGGGTAGTTGACTTACACCTTCTAGAGCACGTTGGGTGGCACGGGATACATGCGGACGTGCATTGTCCTGTTGGAACAGCAAGTTCCCTTGCCGGTCTAGGAATGGTAGAACGATGGGTTCGATGACGGTTTGGATGTACCGTGCACTATTCAGTGTCCCCTCGACGATCACCAGTGGTGTACGGCCAGTGTAGGAGATCGCTCCCCACACCATGATGCCGGGTGTTGGCCCTGTGTGCCTCGGTCGTATGCAGTCCTGATTGTGGCGCTCACCTGCACGGCGCCAAACACGCATACGACCATCATTGGCACCAAGGCAGAAGCGACTCTCATCGCTGAAGACGACACGTCTCCATTCGTCCCTTCATTCACGCCTGTCGCGACACCACTGGAGGCGGGCTGCACGATGTTGGGGCGTGAGCGGAAGACGGCCTAACGGTGTGCGGGACCGTAGCCCAGCTTCATGGAGACGGTTGCGAATGGTCCTCGCCGATACCCCAGGAGCAACAGTGTCCCTAATTTGCTGGGAAGTGGCGGTGCGGTCCCCTACGGCACTGCGTAGGATCCTACGGTCTTGGCGTGCATCCGTGCGGTCCGGTCCCAGGTCGACGGGCACGTGCACCTTCCGCCGACCACTGGCGACAACATCGATGTACTGTGGAGACCTCACGCCCCACGTGTTGAGCAATTCGGCGGTACGTCCACCCGGCCTCCCGCATGCCCACTATACGCCCTCGCTCAAAGTCCGTCAACTGCACATACGGTTCACGTCCACGCTGTCGCGGCATGCTACCAGTGTTAAAGACTGCGATGGAGCTCCGTATGCCACGGCAAACTGGCTGACACTGACGGCGGCGGTGCACAAATGCTGCGCAGCTAGCGCCATTCGACGGCCAACACCGCGGTTCCTGGTGTGTCCGCTGTGCCGTGCGTGTGATCATTGCTTGTACAGCCCTCTCGCAGTGTCCGGAGCAAGTATGGTGAGTCTGACACACCGGTATCAATGTGTTCTTTTTTCCATTTCCAGGAGTGTAAATCCTTGGATTAGCGGGAATGGCTAGAGGACAAATGCATGACGATAAAGGCTTGTGTAACTAGGGGAAAGATAGATACCGCCTACATGAAAATTAAAAAGACCTTAGGAGGAATGTATGAATAACTACAGCTCAAATGTTAAACCAGTACTGAGCAAAGAAAGGAACGCTTAGAGATGAAAGTAATACAGCTAAAATGATAAACCAGTACTGAGCAAAGAAAGGAACGCTTAGAGATGAAAGTAATATATAATTGGGCTATACAGGTACTTAGAGGTCAATGTTAGAGAGAGGGAAGAGAAAACAGATGACGATGACATGCGATTTATGAGACTGCGAGAAATTTTTGACACAGAACTAAATGTATGAGACGACATTTCCTCAGAACTACTGTTATCCTTTTGGGAGCCAGCCATGACAAAAGCTATTCCACCTGGTGTGCAAAATGTATAAGATTGGAGAAACACAAAATAATAATACAACATAATAATATCAATTTAGAAAAAAGCAGGCGCTGATACGCATGAATATTACCTAACAGTTTAACAAGTCAAGGTCGGGAAATACTGACATGAAATATTTACAGAAGAATGGAAAAGTTGACAGAAGTCGATCTCTGGGATTACGTTTCGCTTTCGGAAAAAAGTAGTAACACGTGAGGTAATAACGACCCAACGACTTAGAAGGTAGGTTACAGAATGACAAACCTACGTTTATAGCATATTTGGACTCTTTCACGTTCAGAAGGTAGCAAGGACAAAGCACACTTCGAGAAAGGATGCATACAAGTTACATAGAAACCAGAAGGCAGCAGTAAGATTGAGAAAGAGTTGTGCCTTTTCCCGATGTTATACAACCTGCACATTGAGCAAGCAGTAAAGGAACTCAAAGAAAAATTCGGAGGGAGAAGAAGTAAAAACTTTTAGGTTTGGTGATGACATCGTAATTCTCTTAACGAAAGCAAAGGGCTTGGAAGAAGCGTCAATGGGCAGTGACATTAAAGGATTCCATAAGATGAACATCAACAAAAGCAAAACAATTGTAATGGGATGCATTCTAATTAAATCAGGTGATGCTTTGGGAATTAGATCGGGAAATAAGACGCCAACAGTAGCAGACGAGTTTTGCCATTTGTGCAATAAAATATCTAATGATGGCCGAAGTAGGGAGTGTATAAAATATAGACAGGTGATGGCAAGAAAAAGTGTTTCTGATGAAGAGAAATTTGTTAATCTCAAACATAATTAATTGATAGGAATTCTATTCTGTAGATATTTGATTAGAGAATAGCCTTGAACGGAAATGAAATGTTAACTGTAGGTACTGCAGAGAATCGGAGAATAGAGACTTTTTAAATGTGGTGCTACAGAAGAACGCTGAATATTAGATGGGGAGAGCTGAATAGAATTACGGAGAACAGAAATTTGAGCCCTAGCTTGACTAAAAGAAAGGATCACCTGGCCGGATACATTATGAGATATCAAGGTATCATCAGTTAACTACTGGAAACAATTGAGGGGGGAGGGGTAAAAATTGTAGAGAGAAACCAGGAGAGGAATACAGTAAGCAGATTCAGAAGGATGCAGGTTGTAGCACTAATTCCGAAAAGAAGAGGCTTGTGTAGGACAAAGTAGCGCCGAGAGTTACATCATTCCAGGCTTCGGACTTAAAACTACAATAGTAACATGTTACATCTGTTCTTCCTCCGACAGCACCCTCCAAGTGAACTAGTGGAGCGTAAAGAAAAATATAACCCTATCCTGAAAGGTTGACCTTTTTTTTAATACGTTCATAGAAAAACGACTTCTATGAAAATTAAGGCCATCTCTAGTTTATCAAAAAGAATCTAGGTGTTTCCACAGAACGTGTATTCTTGACTCCGGTTCTCGGTCAAACTCTAGTGAAAGCCTAAATCAGATGCCAATACTGTCAGCTAGTAATTAATTCACGCCGGCCAGGGTGGCCGAGCGGTTTTATGCACTACAGTTTGCAGCCGCGCGACCGCTACGGTCGCAGGTTCGAATCCTGCCTCGGGCATGGACGTGTGTGATGTCATTAGGTTAGTTAGGTTTAAGTAGTTCTAAGTTCTAGGGGACTGATGACCTCAGATGTTAAGTCCCATAGCGCTCAGAGCCATTTGAACCAATTAATTCACGCAGTCTGACCTTCTGTCACAGGGTGTGGTATGATATTGACAGTAGGGTCTCTATTGCTCGCACGCGTCAAATACGATGAGTAACGATATTGTGCCGTAATCAACGTCACCCACCGCGCCACCGCTCAAATTTCCCACCGCACAGCGTCGCGGCTGTGCTGCAAGAGTCCTCGCATTCCCCGTCTGAACGAGGACGTTGCGATGGGCAGAGGCAGTACTCGGCGGGAACAGGAAGAGGTCTCTTGTTCTTGTGTTTCGAGTGGAGATGATAGGTTCATCTGGTGCAGTGATGCTGTGGTGGAATCTTCAGCGTGCTTTTGGTCAATATTAGCAGACAGTTGGCTGCAGTATATGTTGTAGTAACGAGGTGTGGAATAGGAATTACGGAATTCGTGGGATTTCTGCACTTACATGTGGCATACAAAACTGAATGACTGTAAGGTCAACTATATTTGATGTATTTCTTATTTTGTGCGATTAAACTTAAGGCAAGGGGTCAGTCTGGGGGCTGGTATTCATAGATATTTACATGTTCGCCTTTACTTGGTTCAGCTTAGTCTAAGCAGTTGTATGTATGTGTGATAAATTTTGAGCGCACATGGCGCTGAGTGAGAGCGTGGTACTGTCGTGGATGATGATGTTTGATTTGTGAGGCGCTCGACTGTGCGGTCGTCAAGGCCCGTACAAAATCCCAATTCTTACACAGACAAATTTTTACACAGTCCAACCTAGCCACTGTTACGAAAGATGATTATGAAATAATGAGGTCAACACAAACACCTAGTCCCTGGGCAGAGAAAATATCCAACCCGGCCGGTAATGGAAGCCATGGCCCCGTGATCCACAGGCAGCAACGCTAGCCGCTAGACTACGAGCTGCGGACGTACTGCCAGGAGTTTTTCGCCGTTGGGTGAACAGGAAAGCGGGGTCCACTCTCCCTCAAGATGTCATTTGGGGAGCTACTGCAAGGCCCGAAAATCACGAACGGCTGGTAGAACGATTTGACGACCTTATAACCATCTAACGCATCCACATGACGCCACGTAGCGGAGGATGAGACAGGGAGGGCTCCATATGCTGTTTGCTTCAGTGCTTGATCGTAGTATTTATTTCTTTATATTTTTAACAGTTATTTATTGGATTGATCTTTGTTAAGAAGTTTTGTAAGAGAAGGGAGTCACACTGATAGCGACATTATCAGAGACGAAGCACAAGCTCAGACGTTTCAGGGATTGAGAAGGAAATCGACCGAGTGCTGTCAAAGGAACCATCCCGGCATGTGTCTAGATGATTTATGGAAATCACGGAAAAACTAAATCTTGATGGGGGTGCGGTGATTGAATCACAGTCCACATTTTTTACCATTACATGCCTAGAGGGACCACTGACACGAGTGCATCATACACAGATCTCCTCAAAAAAAAGAAAACATCTGCAGCCTGCAATCAAGCCGGCCGCTGTGGCCGAGCGGTTCTTGGTGCTTCATTCTGGAACCGCGCGATCGCTACGGTCGCAGGTTCGAATCCTGCCTCGGGCATGGATGTGTGTGATGTCCTTAGTTTAGTTGGTATTAAGTAGTTCTGAGTTCTAGGGGACTGATGACCTCAGATGTTAAGTCCCATAGTGCTCAGAGCCATTTGAACCATTTGAACCTGCAATCAAATCAAAGCGACGTGGATTGCTGTCAGTAGGTGTCCTTTTGCAACATGACAACGCAAGGCCCCACACTGCCCGTACAGCAGTTGCAACAGTCACAGACCTGCATTGTGAGTGTCTTCCACATCGACCATACTCACCAGATAGGGAGATTCCACCCGCCGCCCCACATATGGAGCATTCGGCCGGGAAATAAACTGAGTAAAATGGTTCAAATGGCTCTGAGCACTATGGGACTCAACTGCTGTGGTCATAAGTCCCCTAGAACTTAGAACTACTTAAACCTAACTACCCTAAGGACATCACACACATCCATACCAGAGGCAGGATTCGAACCTGCGACTGTAGCGGTCGCGCGGTTCCAGACTGTAGCGCCTAGAACCTCTGGGCCACTCCGGCAGGCCTGTAAATCTAAATCCCTCAAATATCTCCTCTCATATTATTCTCCCTATCCATTATATTTTCAGCTACTTTAATACTGTTCAATCAAATAAACTTTTTCTCATTTAAGGGGCTCCGGAAAGGCTCAAAATCATGAAAAGTTCAATTTTTACTTTCTTGCCTTTTCTGAATCTGCAGACTATTACCTTTTAATAGATATATAATTTATTCAATTCCGAAGACTACAACTATTTTTAAATTTTTTTTGAAATGTGTTCTACATGGGCGTGACCCACTGTGGCGCTGTTAAACTGCTGTCAAATGGTGTTGTTATTAACGTCCGTGTTCATCAGGTACATTTTAGTGATGTGAGATAAAGTATGATGTTGTAGTGCAGAAATTTGAGTGTATTGGACACGTACAGAAGCGAATGCGAACAAGACTTCGGCGACTGAAAGCTTCGTACAAAAAACAAAAACTCAGTGATGGTAAAGGGTTGGATGGGAAGGGAAGGTTAACTGACAGTGTAATTGACAAAATACAGAACTATTATGGAATGGCTATTAGGCAAAATACACAAAGTGTCGACGAAATGAAGAAGGCTGTTTGGGCTCTTTTTTCATACTTCTTCAACCGATGAAAATCCCCAACATAGCTAGTGTCCCAAAGAAGAAGACAGTTGGTGTAAATATAACAAAGGATTGCTAACTGGTGAAGTGTACACTCGTAAGCATAGTCTGCCTCATGCAATAATGGAGGTGATAAAACCTATTTTCAGAGACTTAGCAGCACCTGAACTGTTGAAAAAGTGTATTCACGGAAAAACTCAAAACCCCTATGAAAGTGTAAATAGTGTTATATGGTCCAGAATCCCCAAGACTGTATTTGTTGGAATAGAAACACTTCACTTTGGTGTGTATGATGCTGTTGCGACTTTCAATGATGGCAACATTGTAAGGTGCAAGGTATTTAGAAATATGGGAATGAAGATAGGTTGTAACATGGTACGAGCGATGCTTGCTTTAGACAAGGAACGCCTTCGGGCTGCAGACAGGGCTGTAAAGAGTCTAGAAATACAAGCAAGAGTAAACAGGAGGAGGAACAAGAGGAAGCTGGAGGAGGAGTTTGCAGAGGATGAATATAATCCATCCTATGGACCTGGAATGCACTAAAAAGTTAATCCAATCTTTGTCGCTCGATTCCCAAAACTTTTATTTTCTCATACTAATTACATGTTTTCTAAGGATCTTCCAAACATATATGTTTCAAACTTTCAGTAAATGTTACACAGTACCTTCTGCATAATTTAACACAGCCTTTTTCCAAAAAAACTGTATATTTTTGAATATATAAATAAAAAATTGCAAAAAAATGTTGTGAATTTTCATTACAATTGAAAAAAAAATCATCTTTAATAACTGAAGTAAAATTTTGTAAAATCCCTGTTTTAAGTTGTAGCCCATATTCCAATAAATAATCTGTAAAAAGTTCAACTTCCTACCTCAAATACTTTGTGAGGAAAGATGTAATTTATAAGCGTTATTTTAACATTGCAAGTATAGTGCGTTCCGGAGCCCCTTAAACCTAATATTTCTATATGTTTGGACCACTCAGAGACGCAATGGGATGAAAGAAGGTCCATTCTCATGAAGAGGTACAGCACGCGGTGCATTAGTGGTTGCGCGGACTACCAAAAGAATTTTTTTCTAAAGGAATTTATGCACTTTGTAAGCGCTGGAGGACTTGCACTGAGCGTGGAGGAGATTATGTTGAAATATGATACAGCTTTGTACTATTTCTGCACAATAAATAACATTTTAAAAAATATTGAAGGTTTTCATTTGACTCATACTCGAAGTACACTGTTGGAAAACAGATCACAACACAAAGAACAAGTTGTTCGACGGAACTAAAGTTGTTACTCGGATTTCTATATGTGGATGATGATGTCTGTCCCAATTTTGCCCCAGTCGTATGGGAGTGGTGCTAGCAGCGCCACTATTAGGTTTGCTTAGATACTCGCTCTAACGATCGTTAGCGTTAGTTATCAAACGGACTGGACATGGTTAGTTGATGTCAGTCAAGTATGCCTTTAAGGCGACAAGGTCTCCATTATCATCACCTTGCTGAGTTTGATGTCGTGTAATAGAGTTACGCGAATCTTGATGTTCCTTCTGTGACGTTGCACAAAGACTTAGCAGCGGTGGTAACGGAAATGTACTGTTGTAAGAAGACCAGATTCCCGACAGGCATGTGGCGTTACTGGCAGGGAACGCTACTGTGTTCGGCGTATGGCCATGACGCATCGTACTGCATGTGCAGCAGCAGTTCGAGCAGCAGTTGGCTCTACACTGACACAACAAACTATTACGAATGGGTAACTTCAAGGACAGGTGTAAGCCAGATGGCCCGTATCGTGCATAACATTGACCCCAAAACATCGCCATTTCCAGCCTCAGTGGTGTACGTCGAAAGCTCATTGGAGGGCAGGATGGAGGTGTCTCGTATTTTCTGATGAATGCTGGTTGTGCCTCGGTGCCAGTGATGGCCTTGTGTAGGTGAGAGGGTCAGGTGAGAGCCTGAAACCAATCTGTCTGCGTGCTAGACACACTGGACCTACACCTGGAGTTATGGTCTGCGATGTGTGGTTGTCCCATCACCTGAATGGTGATTCGACATGCTGTGATGTCATTCATGAAGGGCGTTTCACTGGGTGTTTTCTAACAGGATAACGCTCGCCCACATACCGCTGTCGTAATCCAACGTGCTGCACAGAGTGCCGACATGTTGCCTTGTTCTTTTAGATCAACAGATGTATCTGATATGAGACATCATCAGAAGACAATTCCAGCGTTATACGCAACAAGCATTAACCGTCTCTGTATTGGCCGACCAGGTGCAATAGACATGGAGCTTCATCCTGCAGGCTGATACCCGGATCCTGTATTACACAATGCTTACACGTTTACATGCTTGCATTCGACGCTATGTTAGTTTCACGGACTATTAATGTTCCAGAATTTCATATCTGCAATGGCTTATCTCGCTCCTGTGATAATGGAACCTTATCCTATAAATATGTTAATTAGACAAATGCATTCCCGAAATTTCGATACTCTATTGTAATTATTTCTTGGTGTTGAGATTATTTTGCCTGTCAGTGTTTGCTGAACTGCAGCAGCAGTGAAGTGAAGAATGTAATGACATCAGTACCACGTCCTTAGTTACAACCTAAATCTAGCTGGCTGGTTCAAATGGCTCTGAGCACTATGGGACTTAACATCTATGGTCATCAGTCCCCTAAAACTTAACTACTTAAACCTAACTAACCCAAGGACATCACACAACACCCAGTCATCACGAGGCAGAGAAAATCCCTGACCCCGCCGGGAATTGAACCCGGGAACCCGGGAGCGGGAAGCGAGAACGCTACCGCTAAATCAAGCTGCTTTAGCTACTAGTGATGAAAAGGTTGCGAGGGGGGAAGGGGGATCGGGGTTTGAGCCGTAAGTAGACCCACGAATAAGTCAGCCCACAGGGCGCAGTGCTACGTGGCAGTAAGCCCATGTTTCTTTTGCAGCTTAGCATAATTATCAACATGCAAGTGCCATTAGAAGCTTAACATTAGTGAAGACAAGCTTAAATTCGGAACGACCGTGTTAATGCGCTGATAATTCTTGCAGAGGGGTGTTAATGTTGAATAAAATTCATCACGGCGACAGCGTAATTGCGGTTTAACTGCTCGGAGCGCTGATAGCGGGACCTTTGCTCAGCACGCGAGACTGCGTACCCGCATTCCCTTTTACTTCCTCCCATTCTGCGATGATATACTGTGCAAGACGTACGTGCACAAGAAATAACGCCATTCTACATCACGGACCGCTTGTGGCACACGACCATTATTACTAACTGTAACAGTTGTGATACTAAATGTAACTGGGTTTTCTCTTTTGATGCAAGTCAATTGTCAGGATGAGCATTCTAAAGTATTATGTCAGGGTGAAAATACTAGATAAATTAATTTTTCTCTCTTTACAACATGTGGGCAGGGTGGGTTCTTCCTTGGCTCGGGTATGAGGTAGAATGATACAGCATTTTTACGTAAGATAACTTTTATTGAAAGTTTCGTACAACTGTATCTTACTGGATGTTCTGGTTCGGAGAGCGGCAGCTGTGTCGTTTGCGAAGCCTTCTGCTGCGGCAGCGGCGGCGTCTGATTACGCGTGGCAGTGTGTATCTCGTGTCGTCGTCTCGCCCAGCTGACTGGAGACGCGCATCGCGCTGTGGCCCGTTTAATTATTGCGAGCGAAGTCGTGCATCGGATGGTGATACCTTGGATGGCGTCCCAGTGTTTCTCTTCTCAAGCGGCCGCGTGTGTTGTGCGTCGGCCAGCGAACGGCGCGGCGGGGGAAGGCCAGTGTCCCGGACTCGAACAACGGACTTCCGCTTGCCAGTCTTCGGCTGCCGGATCTTCATCCCAGCTCACAGGTGACTGCTGATGTGAGGCCGTGTCCTTCCTCACGAGTCACCTGGGTACGTAAAAATCAGACTTCAAATACCTTTTAACTTCTGTCTTCTGGCGCCGAGGCTGCTGCTTGCTATTCCATTACAGCAGCGGCCTTGGTGCGTCTGTGTATGATGTAGTCTCTTCTTGCATGACGGTCTTCAGCACCGAAACTGACTGAAAACTACTGCTACTCTTCTTCCTTCGTCTTCTTCGTCTCTCGTCTTCGTCTGTCTGGCCCACTGCGTTTCGTGTATTTATTCACTTCCGTTTACTGGAGGTGAACGACTTCACGGTCATTTCCTCTTCTGTCACGTTGAAAAGCTTCTCGAAGAATCTTCTTAACGTCGGTCATAGGCTCTTGGGATGTAGGCGAGGGCCTTTGCTCACATGCGACAACTGAGAAACACGTGAGCCGGTCGGGCGATGCCCTGACGGCTGAATCGACAGCGCCCGCTTATGTGGAACTTGCTGACTTCACAGTCATTGTCTCTTCTGTTCTGCTGTTCTGCCCGCTGTTTGCCAGTCTGTAACTCTCTAAACTAAACCAAGTTTTTCATTTATATTCTAATTTCTACTTCACTTTGATTTCACTAATTTATTTACTTAGGTACCACTCAACATAACAGACCTTAGTCTAGTTTAGCGGAGAAGGTAGGGATTACAGATCTTACTTAACTTCTTTATTGGTTATGCGTGTAATATATGCACTAACGAAGCGAAATAACTTAGCTTCTAGTCTGTGGACACTGTATAGTCGTTATTTTGCTGTATGAAACATTATATGGTCTAAAATTTACTTTCTCTTTCGAGAGTGTCATATGTCTCTCAGAAAACTTTCTACAGCCATTTATGCTCTTGCGTGCATGTTGTAAAGTTTATGTCAAAAATAAGGGGTTATCTTGATGTCTATCAAAGAATTCGGCTACGTTCCATCATACTCGTTTTGTTTGTGTTCGTGTTCATCTTATATCCTCTTTCCAAGACACTATCCATTCCGTTAAACTTCTCTTCCACGTCCTTTGCTGTCTCTGAGGGAATTACAATGCCATCGGCCAACCTCAAGGTTTTTATTTCTTCTCCATACATTTTACTTCCTTCTTCTAATTTTTCCTTTGTTTCCTCTACTGCTTGCTCTATATACTGATTGAATAACATCGGGGATACGCTACAACCTTGTCTTACTCCCTTCTCAACCACTACTTCTCTTTCATGCCACTCGACTCTTATAACTGCAGTCTTCTTTCGGTACAAACTGTAACTAGCCTTTCGCTCCCTGTATTTTACCTTGCCACCTTCAGAATTTGAAAGGGCGTATTGCATTCATCATTTTCAAAAGCTTTCTCTAAGTCTACAAATGCTTTTCCTTAACCTATTTTTTAAAATAAGTCGTAGGGTCAGTTTTGCCTCACGTGCTCAGGCATTTCTACGTAATCCGAACAGATCTTCCCCGAGGTCAGCTTCTACCGGTTTTTCCATTCGTCTGTAAAGAATACGTGTTAGTATTTCGCAGGCAAGACTTATTAAACTGATAGTTCGGTATTTTCACACCTGTCCACACGTGCTTTCTTTGTGATTGGAATTATTGTATTCTTCTTGAAGTCTGAGGGTATTACGCTTGTCTCATACATCTTGCTCACCTTATCGTAGAGTTTTGTCGTGGCTGGCTCTCCCAAGGCTATCAGTAATTCTAATGAAATGTTGTTTACTCCCAGGGCCTTTCTTTGACTTAGGTCTTTCAGTGCTTTGTCAAATTCTTCACGCTGTATCATATCTCCCATTTCATCTTCATCTACGTCCTCTTTCATTTGCATAATATTGCTCCCAAGTGCATCGCCCTTGTATGGACCCCCTATATACTCCTTCCACCTTTCTGTTTTCCCTTCTTTGCCTAGGACTGGTTTATCATCTGAGCTCTTGATATTCGTAGAGGTGGTTCTCTTTTCTTCAAAGGTCTCTTCAATTTTCCTGCAGACAGTATCTATATGTGAAAGTTTCATAGTATATATCTTACCTCTAGTGATATATGCGTATACATCGTTACATTTGTCTTCTAGCCATCCTTGATTAGCCATTTTGCACTTCCTGTCGATCTCATTTTTTACAAGATTGTATTTGTTTTCGCCTGCTTCGTTTACTGCATTTTTATGTTTTCTCCTTTCATCAACTAAATTCAATACCTCTGCTATTACCTAAGGATTTCTACTAGCCCTCGTCTTTTTCCTACTTGAACCTCTGCTGCCTTCATTATTTCATCTCTCAAAGCTAAAGGCATTAATATGTTTTCTTTAAAGTAGATCATATCTGTCTCATTTTACAAAAATTAAACAGAAAATCATTGCAATGCAGCCAAATTTGCACACGGGACTATGATATGACATCGATCGCACTGTTCATTGTATGATTGTAAAGATATGTAACTGAACAGATGTTTGTATTTTCGTGCTTGAAACACGTGTCTCATTGGCTACAAAAGTAAGGTAAAATAAGGTAAAAAGCTGAGTTTAAGCTCTGGATATTTTTCCCAAACTTAATACATGTAAGATATATAATTAAAACAACAGCCAGCCATCAATGTACTTGTGACTGGTTACTATTTTAATTATAAACATTTTTGTAGTACAGTAATGGTTCTCAACATGTCAACTTTCAACAAAATAACGTTAATTAGTGGCTACCGGAAACTTGGCATATTAAGGCAGAATGTCCTACGCATGTCAAGTTATTTCTAAAATTCCGTTTTCCAAATTGGAGTCTACGAGTTAGCACTTGTCGGTATAAGGACATATTCGTTCCTCTACCGTTATGTGTGGGTAGGATAATAACCAGGGTATGGTAAGATGAAGACTTAAGACAAGAATATACCTAAACGATAAGTTATTTCAGGTTTTGATAATTAATTGAAACCCTTCGCTGCTGACAGGTGTTGTTGATATACTTCCATGGGGACAGCTGAAAATGTGTGCCCCGACCGGAACTCGAACCCGGGATCTCCTGTTTACGTGGCAGACGCTCTATCCATCTGAGCCACCGAGGACACAGATGAGCAGCGCGATTGCAGGGACTTATCCCTTGCAGGCATCCCGTGAGAACTCTTACGAGCATTGTCACCTTAGTGTGCACGAGTAATGAGTGGATGGGCAAATATCTATTAGGTACATTACGTATGTAGATTGTAGACAGTGTGGATGGGCAAAT
This sequence comes from Schistocerca cancellata, assembly GCF_023864275.1. Taxonomy (NCBI): domain Eukaryota; kingdom Metazoa; phylum Arthropoda; class Insecta; order Orthoptera; family Acrididae; genus Schistocerca; species Schistocerca cancellata. The sequence goes on from NC_064631.1 coordinate 526,952,477, forward strand.
ATCTATTAGGTACATTACGTATGTAGATTGTAGACAGTTGGGAATGTTGGTCTCAGGGGATTCGTGCAAGGGATAAGTCCCTGTGTCCTCGTTGGCTCAGATGGATAGAGCGTCTGCCATGTAAGCGGGAGATCCCGGGTTCGAGTTCCGGTCGGGGTACACATTTTCAGCTGTCCCCATCGAAGTATATCAACAACAACTGTCGGCAGCTCAGGGTTTGAATTAATTATCATTTATTCTAGAGGAGCTGCACGGTCATTAATGGCATGTGTTCTTTCGAGAACTGTTACTGTCTTCATATATATATTTTAGGTTTTGCCTGTGATGCGTTTTGATTACAAAGAAATCGAAGCACAAGAAAATGTAATGGAATAAAATCTTGGCAGCAGACCACAGTATTTAACTGTCAGGATTGTTTTCTTTACTCCCACATCTTTATTGTAAAAATCCATGCAAAATTTGGCACAGCTGGTAGATGCTCCAGGGATGCATTTCTTCGACGTAAAATATTAGAACTGTAATGCGGTTTCCCATTTTTCACCAGAAAAAAACGTCATTTTCTAGATTCATATCATCATCTGCATCAAAAATGAGGTAACGGTGGAATATAAATCTTTAGACAAGGCAAAGTTTCCTGACGTGTTCATAATTTCATTTTAAGAGAAATCAGCAGTTCGGGGATTTTTTTTATCGCAGTTTTTTCCTTATCTGTGTACGTGGCTTCTCATTTCAGTTTGCTCCTTGACTTACAGTAAGAGGTTTTTATTTCCCCTGAGTGCTACAATGACGCATAAAAGATAATTTCTTCTTAAGTTCCCTAGAATTTCGTTTTGGTGGTTGCGTAATAGAAACTTAACGGTAACTAGAAGTCTTGTTTCTTTCAGGCGAAAGAAAATAAGTTTAGGATTTAGCATCCCGTCGATAAACTGGTCATTACATCTGACTGTGGAAAGATGGGCATGGAGATTGTAACTGCCACTTTACGTGAGCCATCCTGGTATTCGCCTAAAGAAATCATGGGAACTGTGGAAAGATGGGAATGGAGATTGTAAGTGCCACTTTATGTGAGTCATCCTGGGATTCGCCTAAAGAGATTTAGAGAAATCTTGGGAATTTAAAAGCGGGTGACCGGACCCATCTTCGAACCGCAGTCTTCCTCAATACGTGTCCAGTGTTCGACCACTGTGAGACCTCGCTCAGGACGTCTACACGTGCAGGATGGGCAGCCAATGTGATGGCTACGTGAGGTATAAATAGATCACAAAGTCGCTGCGTCGAGGGATGTACAGAACTCTTCAGATACTTCAGTCATAATGAAATGAGTTAATGTTTACGAATCTTAGTGGCTTCATTAATGGTCAGGAAATATTGCGAACTACTGAAAGAATTTAAGATCTATAATGACGATCTTCCTCTTGTCCTCGGCCGACTTCTTAGCACGAATCATCAATTCCGACAACCTTCCAGGAAATAATGTTATCGGAAGAAAATGTAATAAATGAGATGAAGAGTTTTAATCAGTGCTCCACAAACTCTATCGCTTACGAAATGACGATAACACAAATGTAAGCACAGTGGGCTCCCACAAACGTTTCTGCTTATCGTTATACTAATGGCTGATTGGCATAGTCTGGCTAACCATAACTGGTTTCCCACAGGGAGTCTCTTATAATACGGGCATTCCATTTAGCATCATCTTCGTGAATTATAAACTTCGTCTTACCAAAGTTTTCTGTGTTGCAGATTCAGTAAGAAGCGCTTGGATGAGTCAAGGGCATATCGCCTTGACATTTAGACGAAGCCATGATTGGGTACCCAGATAGCCCCGTGTGTTGCGACCCGTCTAGCGGGCAGCCGGGCGTGGGATTATCCTTCCTCCTGCACAGGTCGGCGCCCGCCCCCGGGGTCGAAGCCCGACCATGCGAGAAGAGACGCCAGGTAGATCCCGGATGTGACGTCAGCTTGTGCCCTTCCGGTCGACTGCCCGATCTGGCACAGGCTGCAGCTCGGTGCAGACGAGGGGCTTCCTCCCTTCCAAGTTTACTGAGGCTCAAAATCTAATGCAGCATAAAATTTTAAGTAGGGTATTGTTTTACTAGAGACTACTTCTGAACATGCGGCGTCCACTTTGAATAGCTGTGTTTTGTTGCAACCATCGCGAATAAAATTCCTCGATTACTACTGTCTTTTACATGTACTACTTACAGTCATTCAACAGAAAAAAGACCTTTTTAAAACTTCGTAGTTTACTGGCTGTGGAGGCATAAAGAGCATAGTTTAATCGATCAAAAAATATCACAAGTCACTTGGTGTTTGTTAATATATACTTAGATTACGGCGATTTCAGTTCTGAAAAAAGTGAATTATTAGAAGGTTTCCTGTGTGGAAGCCTTGTATTACGTCTTCTGTACATATCGCTCACAGCAGAAATGTGTGTTTGTCCACGTGAATGTTTAAAACCTGTAAAAGATTACAAAGAATTAAAAGACGTAACTACATTAAACCCGCCCAAATGTCACTCATATTCTCCCACACACACATACACCTCAAGCATCCTTTAAAGTACAGCAAATGTCGTCAAATTGTCTAAAACGGTGGTCGTCAATCGTTTTTGCTCAAGAGTCAATACTGACATTGTGGGGCAGCGACTCAGACAAAATATGTACCCATTGCTCCAGTAACTGACAACGGACATTAATCAGTATTTTATGGGCCCCCAATGGACCACCTATGCAGCAAGAACACGACAATTTGGTCGCCAATCACCGATAACTGAATGTTAAAAGTCGGCACCATTCCAGACGCCTCGTGTCGAATGAAGTCTGTTTCAAATTGCTACCTAACTCAGAGACCTGACAGACGTAATATTGTACATGATATCCCAGGAGAACTGTTCAATACTCAAAGATATAACAGGAACGACATTCAAAGCGAAAAAGCTAATAAATATAGGCTCTAAAATGCAAACTTTACGAACTATAACTACTTCTTAATCTTCGATATTGTGAAACAAATCTTTTCTGCTGCAATCTCTTGGCTTTCCAAATTTTGGGAGATGATAGTATGGGCCAAAAGAAGAAAGAATTTATCTAGTAAACATGCATGCCTTAAGAGCTATGAGCAATTGTTCAGTAGAAGACATGAGTTTGACAGAATAGAAGCTGAACTAGAGCTTGTTACGGTATGGACTTTGGAAACCATGTTTACTGGGATACTTTTTTTCTTTTTGTTCTGGTCCATAGAATCTCTTCTCAAGCTTGTAGTAGAAGAAATTTTTTTTCAAATTATCGATGACGAAGAAGAGCTCATGGCTCTTAAGGTAAACCTTTTAGAGCCCATGTAAACAACATATTTTTGGTTCGAATGATCGATCCAGTCATACCCTAGAAAATTGACCATTGCTTTTGGGACACGCAGGTAGATGTGCGATGAGGTGTTGGTTTTAGTATTTGTATTTGAATGCCTTCGATTAATAACTGCATTTGCAATATTTTAATTCAATCTTCATTATGGGACACCATCATAAATGTTTGATAAATCATTTAAATGCCTGCTTTCTTCTACTCGAGGTGTTCTATTACAAAAGCTATATATGACGATAGTATCTGTTACCGAAAGAACAGTTACCGTTAATGACCATGTAGCTTTGCTAGAATGAAATGGTAATTGAATGGACACCCTTGCTGCAAACAGGCGTTTATATACTTCATTGGGGACATGTTGAAAATGTGTAGCCCGACCGGGACTCGAACCTGGAATCTCTGCCCCTGAGTTAACAGAGTGCTCCATTATTTCGGAGTGAAATACGCACTCGCCCTTCAGGACAGGCCTAAAACCCCTCTCGTGGAATGGCGATAAAGCGTACAGAAGCGAGGATAGAAAATATTTTGTCAAATGGCTAGCTCTCCTCAAATCACTGACGCTTGATGGCTCAATGAGATAATGTTTGAGTGACAAAGCATATTGTAAAAGTTCAATTTTTCATCAATATATTTGTAGTAAAACATAAATTATTTTATCAAAATATACTTTTGTTTGAGGAGACGAATTGTAAGTGAAATGCAACGACCGTTAAAATACTCAAATTATCTTCAGAAAAAAAGTTTTAGAGTTTAAAGTTAAGAACGTTCCCATATTAATTTAAACGAAACAAACAGCGCTGCCATCTCTTAACAAAATTTTGCATTAATTTTAACTTATTCAGATTACTGTGAGTCGCTTTACTACGGTAGAAGAATGTGTAAAGAGGTTGCGCACTTCTCCTCAGCGACAGCTAAAGCAGTCTTAGACTGCGTCAGAGGCCAGACATCGACATATCGAGAAAAAAAAAATTTATTACATATTTTTGAACATATTAAAGAAAATGATTTAACTCTATCTGACGATGAAGTATATCTAGAATTATGGTTTCCTTTGAAGGATAAGAAAGGGATTTTCATTACACCAAATTTTCTCATATTTATGGGATTTCTTAACGAAAACCAGCGGTCAGATTTTACAACTGATGAATTTTTGAATAGAGACAAACATTATACACAATTCTTAAAGGAGAATGGTATACAATACGAACATATACATTACCGGTCTGATAAGGTAAAATTGTATCAATACATTCAAGAAGACATGAAAACTACACCTCCAAATAATTTGTCTAGAAAAAGACGGTTGCTTATGTTTATAGTTAACTTTAAATGTGCTGTTATGCTGTTGAATAACCCTAAAGCGAAAGAAGTTAAAAAAATACTAACTCACACTCTAAAAGGCCTTTTTTCTTATTCGGATTACGAAAAAGAATACAAAACTAAATAACGTGCCATTGACTTCGAGAATAAACTTAAAACCAAAGACCAAGAACTCAAAGAAAACAAAAAGAATGTGTCTATCTCAAAGACGTCGTCTGTAACATACCAGAAATGAAGAAAGTAGATATCTACATTAAAACGACAAAACACTATGCCAAGAAAAACTATTTTGAAGTCGGCGGTGTCCTCGCAAAGAATCATATTTAGAAAGGTTGTTTAGTAAACGACACAATCGTCCCTTAACTGAAGTTGTTAAATAAACGATGGTGTCCTCCTTTTAATGATGTTGTTCCACATACGATGAAGTAAATTAAGTGATTCTTTAACAGAAATTAATTCAGTGAACTAACAGCAAACAAAGTCGTCCTTAAATAAACTTCTTTCTCGGTTTATGAATCTTCTTCTTTTTACGATGATATCGGTCTTTGAGTGAACTTCCTTGATGACGAAGTCAAGCAACTCAAAGAGGAGAATCTCTTTCTTTTGTCAATTAAGTCGTTGTTCACTAAAATATCTGTTAGGAAAACCAAAAAAAGTATCTTTTCTTTGGCTTTGTTTGATGTTGTCCTTGTTTGTATTTCTTGATTATGAAGTAAGTCCACGAAGTTCATGAAGTTAACTAAATCAATGAAATTAGCTAAGTCAATAGAGTCAATGAAGTCAATTAAGTCGACGACGAAGTCAATTACGAAGTTAAGTAACTCAAAGAAGAGAATGTCTTTCTTTGGCTTTATTTGATGTTGCCCTTCTCCATTTTACTTTCGAGGGGAGTATGATGAAGTCATAAGCTAACACAATGATAAAATAAATAAGGTCAGTCTCAATTCCTTTCGGAGGTTCAACGACGAAGTGAAAGCCGAAGTTGACTAAGTTGTGAAACTCGAAAAAGACAATGTCTTTCTTTTGTGTTTCATAAATGGTAAGGTGGTCCATAATGAACTTCTTGATGTTCCCAAGTCAAGCAGCTCGAAAAAAAGAATCTCTTTATTTTGTTTTTATCAAACGATATAGTGGCTAAAGTCTTTCTCTGAATGAACGAAAGGAATGAACTTCATTTTACAAAAGATGAAGATGTCCTTAAGTGAAGTTAGCCTTCGAAAGAAGTCTACCTTAGAACAAAGTCTTTCTTTGAAAGAAGTTATCCTTCATACGAAGTCTAAATTCGTGGTTAAAGTTATTGAACTGACATTCAACACATATTGATTTAGTATTACTCCTGACATGCTAGAAACGTTTCAGGTTATTTACTTGATTTTTAAAGTATTACGCAACATTTATGACGTCAGAGCTAGTTACAGCGGACTAGGCTGGCACACAATGGAAAGACTGATGTGAATTTTATACGGCGTGAGTAGGCAGCTTCCCTACATCACCCAAAACTAAATTATTTTTATTGTAAATGGAAAAGAAAAAGAAGAAAAAAAATAATTACAAAAGGGAGGCAAGAGTACAGCTTAACTCCCTATGAAAAATTAAAATTTAAATGTAAACATATAGAAATACGAAAAAGAAAACTGATTGCCTACTTCAATTATTTAAATTGCTGGCATCTTCACCGCCTCTTAAGCAACATTATCACTCAAAATTTAAGCAAAATCAATGAAACACTTTGGCATACATATTGCCTTAGGCAAAGAATCACATAAAAATATGTAAAATTATGAAAATCTTAAATACATTAAATACATTTTTACACGCACAAATTCAAAGAAAATAACACAGTTATTCATGATACATAAACAGATAATTATATCTTAGCAGTCTTTTCTAAACCAGAAAGAAAATTTCACAAATCATGAGAATTTCATTTATACACACGTGGTTGTAGCCGCTTTGGCTGGCGTTCTACACTTCCATTCACAAGGGTAGAGGAGGGGAAGTTGCTATGGTGTGCGTCCTTCACGTTCACTCTAAATTACATGGGAAAGGGGATGGGTCACTGTCAGTTGTATCCAAGTCACTCCACGCTTTCACGCAGCTACCAGGCTGCCATTATCTGGTTTGTCCTGTAGAACAAACAAAAAGAGTGCCCAGACTCTGTTCACTTAATATCTAAGGATGGGTCACCATGAAATGGGGATATATACATCTTATCTTTCAAAATCTTACTGGAACTAAGTTAACAGAACTTTTTCAATTTTACTCTCGCAGTTACTTAACTGTCATAAAATCGATAAACAAATGGCTCAAAACGCCGTTATTAGTCACGTACTAGAGAAAATTTATGCTCAAGGCATACAATCATAAATCCTATTTAATTTCAATTTATTATTTCTGAGCCGGAACACTGAATCAATGCTCGGTACATTCCTGATACATTTGTATTTTATTTACTTAGCTGACTCATCTTCGATTACGTTATTCTTAGAGATAGTATATTTGATTAGTAGTTGTCTTCTCAGCCTCTTTGCACATGTGAGTAACTTGTGGTAATAGTACAGTTCTGAGTGTTCAAAACACACTACGTTTAGTTGACTACTAAATCCACTTATTGATCCTCTGCTGCTGTGTCAGTTCCACATCTGCAATTATGTACTTACTTCATCGAAGTGTATTTATGCTGAGCTATAAATAATGTTTCCCGTCTGCCACTATGTACTTATTTACTTTGCTGGTGTATGAACTTAAGTAATACTCACTCCATTAAAATTTAAAGCATAGGATAACACATTTATTTCATATCTATAGTGTACTGCAGCTGATCAGTTTGCTCACGTGGCAATCCATTTCCACTCGATCGGACGCTGAAACCACAGGTAGTCTCTCTCGACCTTCCACTAAAGTGCATTAAGTAATTATGGACGAGCGTAATGCTAAATTCCTTAAACCTATAGGACACCATGAGCTGCTCTGTCTCATCTAACGTAAGGGTACCTATGGTCGCATTCACGCCACCAACTCATAACCTCAATACGTGTAGGTGTGTCCTGTCACACACTACACCAAATAACGGCCAGCTCTCACTTTTTATATATTTCGAGGACGTGTCCTTCACGTCTCAACCACAAACACTGTTCAATTCTATTTCACTGCCATTCCTTGCTACATAAGGTGAGTTCATTTTTACAACTTATCTGTCTATTTTTCATATCACTAAGCACTCTCTCTTTCTATTTATTATTTAGCTCTACAGCATACAATAGGTTTCACTGCCACTTCAGTTCCTGATTGTACACGAATTTGTATATCTTTTAAATTATTATTGAGGGACCATTTCCAATAAAACACCACTTTGTGCTTACAGTATTACCAGAGTTCTATACATAATTGTTACTCAAATACATTTGTATCTTAATTACATCATACCTCTCTGTTGTTTATGTCACTGTTAGGTTTGTCACATTAGGTATTTTCTTCACTAATCAGCAGATAGAAGGGTTACAGAACTCATGGCTTGATAGCCATGACGGAAAATTTTTGTATTGCAAAGAACGAGTCGAAACTTTGGTGGATAGAAAAGATGAAGAATAAGTGAGATCTGGAATGGGAAAGAAGATCTCACATAGCTGGGACTGCACAGTTGCCACACTGTGTAGAGGTTACAGAACAACCTCCTCCCTACAGAATTCATTCACTACCTATGAACTTATTTAGGTCGATCACGTTCCTGAGACCTAATACCTTTTTACTTTTAGGGTACTCTAGCCTATATGCATTGGCATGTGGTTTTTCTACGATCCTGAAAGGTCCTTGGTATACGAACATGAATTTCTTTGTTTCTGCCTTTATTTTCTTTGATTTTTCCTTGGTTTTGACAAGGACTAACTGACCTATTTCAAAACTAGTGGGTACAGCTTTTGCGTCATGTCACTTCTTCCTTTCCAACGCTCTTTTTCTTATATTTGCCCTAGCCTTTAACTTCTTCTCGTCTGTGGATATTTGTGTTAGAATAGGGAATTCTGCCATATCTGCAATCACATTGTGCGGTTCTTGGCCAAACATCAATTCGCCAGGCGCAAAACCAGTTGCATCATGTCTTAAGTTGTTAATTACATTCTCAAAATACTTCATGTGCTCTGCCCAACTTGAGTGTTTCCGAGCACAATAAGTCCTGCAAAGCCTATTCAATTCTCTCATAATACGTTCACTCATATTTCCTTGGGGGATATACGCAGATGTTTTCAGATGTTTCACTCCGGCCTTATCCTGACATTCTTTAAATCTATCATAAGTAAATTGAGGCCCATTCTCTGACAGCAAATTCTTCGGAACGCCAACGTTCAGGAAGAAATCTTTTTCCAACTTTTCTACCAACGTTTTTGCATTTGCTCTTTTAATTGGGTATAGCTTAACATATTTACTAAATCCATCCACAACAACAAAAACATGGGTGCACCCACCTCTCGAAGCAGGAAGAGGGCCAAACAAATCACAAGCCAGTAATTGTAGGGTTTCAGTTGGCTCTACTGAATGCATATCCCCCTGTATTCTGGTGTTAGCAGCACGGAATTTCTGGCACACTACACAAGATGCTAGACGCTAGGCATCACAGCGGTACATGTTGTCAAACACAACCTTCTCTTTTAATTTTGTAATGCACTTCTTTGCACCGTAGTGCCCATACCTCAGGTGTACATAGTCGATTAGTAAGTCTACATGTTGTGAGGGAAAACACAGCTTCCACTCAGAAACACCTACCTTTTTCCTCCTAAACAGAATACCTTTATGCAGACAATAGTATTGCGAAACCTTAGGATAGTTCGCATTTCCTAAATAGCTCTTCACTAATTTCAGCTGGTCATCTGCATTCTGCTCACGTCTCAAGTTCTTAATCATTGTCTTCAATGCACTTTCTTCCTTTACTTCGTGCAACGCAGCACTTGGGTCTGTTGCTGTAATTCCCGCGTCATCACAGAGCTCCGCACCCCTAGATAACCCATCAGCTACCAGACTGTCTTTCCCTTGAATATATCTAACCTCAAGATCAAACTGCTGGAGATACAATGACCATCTTACCAAACGAGCATTCCTCAACTTACAGGTCTTTAAAAAGTTCAACGCCTTATGGTCACTGTAAACAGTTATCTTGTGACCTAATAGATACTGCTCAAACTTCTGTACCCCAAATACAATTGCCAATGCTTCCAGTTCTGAGATGCCATAATTTCTCTCTGCTGCCTATAAAGATCGACTTGCAAAAGCTATAGTCTTGTGCACTTCTTGTTTGTTCTCTATTTCTACTTGGAATACCTCCACAGCTATACCATAGTCACTAGCATCAACAGACATACAGAATGGTTTTTCAAAATCAGGATGATGTAAAATAGGACTATTAATTAAAGATTGTTTAAGCACTTCGAACGCCTGTTGACATTCTGCTGTCCAAACCCAAGGGGTATTCTTTTTCAGCAGGAGGTGAAGACAGGGCGCATTAAAAGCCTGATCACTAACAAAACGCCTATAGAAGCCGAAAAGACCGAACATCGATCTCAACTGCTTCTTGTTTCTGGGAGCCTCAAATTTTTCAATGACTGGTAGGTTGCCTGGGTCAGGCAGAATACCTTTCCCACTTATCATATATCCCAAGAAACCTATTTCCTCTTTAACGCACTCTGTCTATTCAATCTATAGTTTCATGCCACCTCTCTCAATAGCCTCTAACACTTCCTCTAATAAAACTATGTGTTCTTCCCAGGTAGGAGTTGCTATTAACAGATCATCTACGTAGACTGTTATTTTATTAATTAAGGCTGGTCCTAAAACATGGCACATCACACGTACGAAGGCACAAACACAGATATTAAGTCCGCAAGGTACCACAACGGTATTGGTAACAAACTCCTTCGTACAAGAAAGCTGTGTACTTCCTTGAACTTTCCGCCAGTGGCAAATTTCAATATCCACACATGATGTCCATAGAAGTTAAGAATTTTACTCCCCGGAACTTTTGCAATAACTCGTCCATGTTCTGCGTTCTATCACTTTCCCTAACCACTATTTCATTCAACCAACGAGCGTCCAAGACCAATCTGACACTCCGTCTCTTTTTGGTACACCAACAAGAGGATTATTGTACTCACTGACCGCTTTTTCAATCACACCCCACTCTAGCATTCTCTGTATCTCCTTTCGAACTGCTTCCTTCCTAGCTACATGTATTTGGTATGGCTTACTGAAAAACACTTGGCCAGATTTCACCTTTACTTGACATTCATAACCTTTGACCACGCCAGGTCGATTTGAAAATACCTAATGATGCCTTTTTAAAACCTGTCTCAGTTCTTCCTTCTGATTAGCTGAAATTTTATCGATTTCCTGCAATTTAGCTTCTATTTTGTCCAAAATAATTGCTTCTTCTTCTTCTGTGTTTAGCTTACTTTTACTAAGATTAACACCTTCGTCCCAATATCTCTTATTTTTCAGAACTCGTATAGGCAGCTCTCAAGTTTCATCATTAGTTATGTTTATCAATAAAAGGTAATGTAATTACTCCGGTTATCAGTAAGACCAATTTTAACTGGCTTCTTTCAAAGTCAACAACACTCAGGTATTTTGACAAGAAATCTATGCCAATTAGAACCTCAATACTTAGATTATTTACAACTAAGCATGGATGATCAATTAAATTACCATTAATGTTAAAGGGCAGCAAAGCTTCATGCTTTACCGTTTTTGACACCTTGCCAGTAGCACCAATTATTCTTAGTCCTGATACCCTCATTACTGTAAGCTTGTCTTTACCAGGTAATGCATCAAAGAAGGACTGAGATATCGCACTCACCTCACTTCCACAGTCTAAGAGACAACGTACATTGATACCCAACATATTCACTATTATTATAGGGTGGCTTATTCCAGTTTGTACAGGTGGTTCCTGAAACTCATCCAATAGTTCCTTTTGGATTTGTCTCCAACTAAAGTGATCGACATCTGTCTTCATTACATTTAGGTCAAAGTGTGTAGGGGTTTCCTGAATCACATTTTCAGCTGCCTTTTCCAGTCGGTCTATTAATTTCAAATCGAAACACCGCACGACTTCATTACATTTAGTTTCCTGAACATGACCCAAATTACCGTAGTCTGAGCGATTCTGCGCCTCCAGACCGGGTATAACACTAGTTACAGCTAAACCACTTTCACTATTATTGTCGGGTTCCTTCTCCGGTGACAACTGGTCACAGCTACTGGGTTCATCGACCCCCAACAGGTTATCCTCTACATTCTCACTTACCTCCTGTCCTAAATCTATTAGTACAGTATCAATATCCTACACAGGCACTTTATATAAGAGCACATCATTCTCATCATAAATATAAGCATGAATTTCTTCTACTTCTTCACCTGACAATTCAGTATTTTGTAGCTCTTCCCTACCGTTACACTGCTGCGTCTTCTCTTTCTCTTCCCACTTAGAAAGCGTCTCAAACACGGTATCTACCAAATACTGTGAGTGATCTAATATTTCTGCTGTATCCTTAGATGCTACCGACCCTTCATCCACATGTTCAGTCTGAGTATCCTGATCTGTCTTACCAATTACTGTAATTACTGGCTTAGGAAAAGTAACCGCCTGGTGAGCGCCAGTGTCCTCATAGACGGAAACTAGTTTTCCTGCCTCGGCCTACTACTGTTTCCCTTATTTCCATTATAGTTAAATGGCACAGCATTGCTTTCCGCACTGTTGTTTACCTGCATAATTTTGTTCGGAACAAAATTACTATCATTTGGATGCCATTGTTGGTTCTGATAATTATTTCTCCAATTCCTACCTCTCTTAGGATGGCGAACACCTACTGTTCTGATGTTTACATTGCCATTCTGCTCGTTCTTAAAATTACTACTAGTGTTATTACCATTTCTGTTATTACGTGCCTGGTCCTCATTGGCAGCAACACGCTCTACACGTTCCAAATATTCAATGAAACGATCCAGATTGTCTCTAGGGGCAGATATAATTCTAGTTTGCCAATACCATGGCAGTTTGGCTTCAAGACCTAGTATTATCATTTCAGGTTTTAGCTTTTCGGCCAAATGTGACAAACGTGAGATCCATGACCTAGCAAACTCTTTAATAGATTCCTTGCCTGCATTGAAGCGTTTTTCACTCCAAAATTCTCTCAGCACTTCATTTTGCTTATTACTAGACCAATACTCATTAATGAAAGCTGTTTTAAATTCCGCTAATGTTTTACACTTCAACATAACATCAGCTGACCAACGCATGGCGTCACCTGCTAAATGGCTTCTAATAAATGAGATTTTCTCTCGTTCAGACCAAGTTGATGGAATCGCATCTTCAAAATCGTTCCAGAAATCTAGCGGGTGGATATTTTTATCTGGATCGAACCGCAAGAACTGCCGACAGCCGATAAAAGCGGCGTTTGCAGCTACAACTTGTTGCATACTACCATTACCAGAAGTTACTGAAGCTACTTTACTCTCAATGTTAGCAATGTTAGTACTAATATTTTCTACTCTCATTTCAACATTATCTACTCTTTGCACAATATGAGTAGTATCAGTTTTGATTGCATCTACTTCTGCTTGACATATGTTTACTTATATATTAACATCTGTAAACCTATCTGAGCACAGTTCAGATTCCGCCTCGATCTTTTCTGTTATCTTGTGCTCCAGCTTCGCATCTTCCATTTGGAAGTCTTTGCGAACCTCAGCAACTTCGGATTTTACTGTTTTATACATTTCAGAAAATTGTTGAGCAACCTTTTTCTTAATATCCTCATGATTGTAATCAATTTTATAATTCAAACTGTCCAGATCCTCTTTCAACTTATTGCAACCAGCCTTGAAGGTATTGTCCATTACCTCCAATCGTTTATTAAAATTAGTTTGGCTGGCCACAATCTCATATTTTAATTCAGCATTATTAGATTCTAATTTATTGTCCATAACCTCAAACCGTTTATTAAAATTGGTTTGGCTGGCCACAGTCCTGTTATTTATCTCAATTATATCAGATTTTAACTCAGCTGTCATTCTAGCATTACTGGCAGCTATTGCCTGTAATATTACATTTCAATCACTACCCCCGGAATCTTTGGGTTGCTCACTAACTGGATTTTTAACTCACTCAGGTGACGAAAAACTAGCTTCAACACCAGAATCATCAAAACTAAATGAAACTTCTGATTGATCAGTCATATCTAACTTCTCTTGTTTAAACTCTACCACCTCTGATGACTGTTTCGTGTTTAACTCATCAGATAAACTATCATCCAATAATTTAACAATTTCTAATTTCTGTTTTACTACAGGGGTCACTATTATTGAATCATTGACCCTTTTCACACTACTGTCAGGAGACAATACGCCATATTGCACTTTAACATTTATATTTTCATGCATATTTACACTTGAATCGTTGTCTGGATTTACAGTTCCCTCAACAGACATAGGTTTTGACTTAAGTTTAACCTCGGTTTCGTCTGGCAGTTCCATCGCTGACAGTCTTTTAGTGCAGGTTAGTAAAATTTTTGACAGCTTTTCACTTAACTTAGTACCTTCTGCACGACGTATGGCGTTGCCGGCGCGGCGTACCAGGATTACTGATGCGACGCGGCGCGTTGAACTGCTGACGGCACTTCGACGGCTGCTGTGTGTTTGCGTGGCCCGCAAATGCAGGCACGGCTCCGGTTGCTCAGGCGGACGACTGCGGTGAGGCGAAACTGGCTTCTCGCGATGCCGGCAGCGCCGCTAGACTCAGTGCCAGCTCCGTCAATCCAGATGCGTTGTTAATCCAATTGCGTCGTCCACATATGCACGTGACACTATCACTGTTCTATTACTCAGTTGCGTGTCGCATTTCACTCCCGAATCCGAATATTTAAAAATCACTTTCACTTTTACTCGCTTTATTTCCCGGCTGAATGCACCATACGTGGGGCGGCGGGTGGAATTTATGGTTTATAATGATGTTTTGTTTGTTTTTCCCGGTCGATGCACCATATGTGGGGCGGCGGGTGGAATTATTTGTTATATTAAAAAGTAGAATGTAATGTAGAAAAGATGCATTTCCCGGCCGATTAGCAACATATGTGGGGTGGCGAGTGGAATAATTGTTAATATAAATGTTCCTATTATTTATTTAATGCTGTTGTCTGCCGTTCTCAACACTGGCTCTCTAACTACAATATTGGCAACCAGAAAGTGATTAGCAAAACGTGAAGCCTGTAATTAGAATTCCAACTGCCCACTTCATCTGAGAAATACACTTATAGCTACAGCTCATAGCTCTGAGGAATTAGGAGATTGTCTGGGATTCATAATCAAAAACGATTCTGTCTAAAATGTTCACTATATTCTGAAAGTCACAGACCAAAAAGGTTCCACACAATCCAACTACCAGAGCAGTTCAGAGTCTAATGGGCTGAGGCAAGTATAACTGTTCAAACTAAATGTTTAAGTGAATGCTCGCCATAATTTGATGATAATGGTAGGATGTCTGTCGCACGACGGCACGTGAAAATACGACATACGCAAACTGAAGATAGATCATTAAAGTCATCCCAGAATTAACACTTCATTCAAAAACGATTTCATGGTTACGCGTATCCCGAGTAACTTACTACGGCATCCGAGGCTGTTTACAGCAATGATACTGACGCGACGGGACTCCCGGCCCAGGTGGTGTGCTATTCAGCGTTTGGAGGGAACTGGGGCCTTTCTCTCTCCTGCAGCGTTCTTATATATAAAGCCACGCTGCGGACGGCTAAGGGAACGCCTGATCAAAATTGCTCTCCCGACTAGCCGCTAGGCTAGTAATGCAACACTTTAAGTTACCGAATAAATCATTGCTTCCTTTTCTGATGGCCGATGAAGCTCTTAATTTAAATGCGCAATCAGCACACAGGTAAGTAATCATAATAAAAGTCTGACGTGGCTAAGTCAAATATTTTGGGCGAGAGAATTAATTTAATTACACTACACGCAGTAGACGAGCTCTGATCTTGCTCTTTGGAGATACGCTATCGCTATTGTTTTATAGTTATTCAGTTGAAACTTGTCACATCTTTATGATTATAGCGGATCTTCCTTCTACTTAAATTTAAACATCCTAGCCTTATTTACTAGCCTACTTAATCTATCTTGCTTCCTTAATTTCTAAGACAAAAACCAGAAAATCATGAATTTCCACAAAATTTCTAATTTGTGAGATCCAGAATACTGTTTCTACTAAATTACAATTATGCAAATTGAATCTAAATATAAATTTTTAAGTTTCTAGCTCTTTTCTGTTGCGCCAATGATTTTTACAGAAAAACGGTCAAATTTCGAAAATGGTTAAAGTTATTGAACTGACATTCAACACATATTGATTTAGTATTACTCCTGACATGCTAGAAACGTTTCACGTTATTTACTTGATTTTTAAGGTATTACGCAACATTTATGACGTCAGAGCCAGTTACAGCGGACTAGACTGGCACACAATGGAAAGACTGATGTGAATTTTATACGGCGTGAGTAGGCTACTTCCCTAGAGATCGATGTTTTATTTGTGGCCATTTAATTTGTTGTATTTTATTTCACATGTTAGAAAACATGAGTCTACCGATTCAAAGATTTAAAAAAGTTAATTGAATGTGGGTTGAAGAAGACAATGATGTCTAAATCAATGATTTCATCTCTTACTTTATTTGTTGCTGAATTAAGTAAGTTTTACTTTTCTTAAATGAATTGAACAACTCGATGATGTCGAAATGAATGAGTCAAGGAAAAATGCTTTAATCAAACGACCTCAAAAATCTAGAATTAATGAAGAGGTACTCAAACGACAAAGTCGTTCTTATAGAAGTACTTTTTTCTTTTGGTTTTATTCGATTGAAGTCAAAGAAAGAACAACTTTGTTTTTGACGAATAACTTCATTGATTGTTCAAAAAGTAGCTGAAACTGGGTAGCTAAAAGTAAAGTGAAGTGATTTTCTTAAACTGTGTCAGCGACAGTTAAAGCTGTCTTAGAGTCTGTTAGCGGATAGAAAAATCGTCAAGTGAAAAGTGTTGAATTTTTGTTAATTGGACAAACAGTTCTGCATTTATAAAAATATTTCATAATCAAAGTTAAAGTCCTGTAATCTCTTAGTCTTTCCTCGAATATCCACGAATTTCATATCCTTTTGCTATTCAACAACTTTCTTCGTCTCTAAATTTTCTGGAAACGGTATTTCCAATACCTGTTTATAGTTTTTTATTATATCAATTAGTTCTTGTCTACGATAGCTACAATATTTTTCTATCTTTAAATTTTTTGCAATAGCCCAGAGTTTCTTTACTTTTGATGCTTCTTTTTCCGAATCTTAAGGATGTATGAGTTTTTTTGGAATTGGTGCAGTTGTTCTGAACTTTATCAACACATTCTATTAAATGTCGTTTACACTTGTAAGAATAACCTTGTATGGTTAAATATTTTGCTGTTTCATGCAATTCTGCCCGCATCTCGTGGTCGTGCGGTAGCGTTCTCGCTTCCCACGCCCGGGTTCCCGGGTTCGATTCCCGGCGGGGTCAGGGATTTTCTCTGCCTCGTGATGGCTGGGTGTTGTGTGCTGTCCTTAGGTTAGTTAGGTTTAAGTAGTTCTAAGTTCTAGGGGACTGATGACCATAGATGTTAAGTCCCATAGTGCTCAGAGCCATTTGAACCATTTGAATCATGCAATTCTAAATATTATTTCTCTAGAAGTTCTTTATTTTTATTTAATATCTTTTCTATGATTTTGAGAAATTTTTAAAGCTTTCTGCTCTTGGTGTTATATTATTTTTCAATTATATAAAACTATTTTACTAAGAAGTTGATTTTTTTAATGTAGCAAATGACCAACATCTTATTTTTATTAGAAAAATGAATTTTTGTGGGAGCATCGAATTGGTGTGCTCCTTTTTTTATTTATTCATCTTCACTATTTTTAAAATATTTTTATGTTTTCTGTTGATGACATAAATATCAAATTTTTCTTCATAAGGATTAAATCTAGTAAATTTACATGATAATATCTCTTCTATAAATTTGTGTATTTTAATTTCTTCTGTTATATCACGATTATTAGGACCATTTTCATCGCATTCGATAGCAATTCTGTGTTCTGTGAAATATAGATTCGTTCTGTAATGAAAATAGTGTTAGGTTGCATATTTAGAGGTGCGTTATGCAATGGCACCCCATGATTTAATAAATTTTCTAATGGAATAAGATATTTTCACCAACATTTATTCTGATGGCTTGTTGTGGATTACTATCTGAAATTCTATTTAATTTTACCATTTACTTCAGGCTCTCTGAGCGTAGGAACCGAAATTCCATGACTGCTTCAGCTGTCACTAATGAATAAAATATTATGTCCCGAATGGGGGTTAAATAATTATATTAATTTAGCAACAGCTGAAACACTCTTGGACTGCATCAGTCTTATGAGTGACAGTTAAAGCGGTCTTACACAGTGTCGAGCGTATTAATGTCATTCATCAATTGTTCTTGACTATAGTTATTCAAAGTATAGAAGTAGCTGAGATGGCAGAAAATCCTCAAATTTTCTTTCATTCTTTGGCATAAATTAATTATGTTACGATCTTATTCAGCGACAGTTAAAGCAGTCTTTGACTATGTTGAGTCTTAACAGTTCTTCTCAATTAGGATGTCGAATTCGATTCTGTATAGCTGTTGACGTAAATTTTTCCTATGTGTTCTAATCACATACTAATCATATTCAATTCATCTTCAAATAACTTCAAAAGAATAAAAGTTGGTGTGAAATATTCATTAACTCTTTGAGGAACAAGGCATAGCCTCAAGGCTGCTTTAACTGCCGCCACATGGGGTAAGAGTGCATCTATTTCTCTGTTTCTTTCGCTTATTATTCCAATTGCATCACGAATTACTTATCTGAAACCTTCTATACTTCTCCTTTGATTTTATTTTAATTTCACAAGTGAGTTATTCTCTCTTTCATTTTGTACTCTGCATATTTTCGAATTGAAGGTAAAACTTCATGGGTAACAAATCTTTTAAACTGTTTTACAGTTGGAAATTTTGATTTTAAAATTAAGGAATATAATCCAGACGCAGTCTGAGACTGCTTTAGTTGTCACTAATTCATTGATAAATATTGAAGATTTTTCATTACCTCTTAATGTGGACTGAGAGCCCCCTTTAAATTTTCATAATTATTTGTGTCATCAACCTCTACATTTTTGCTTATTGCTTTTTTAATCTTTATATTGTTAAATTTCAGCAATGTCTTTTGCTTTAAACCAAAGATTACTCTTTTCATCAATAATCATAAACACTTCCTAATTGTTGTATATGAGCTTGTTGCTGATGAGGCCTACAATCGACTTTTTACTTCAATATTACTGATGTCACTGTGAACAACATCAAAGACTGCTTTAGCTGTTGCTGATCTATGATTCCTTTTATTATCATTAATTATTCCAGGCTTCTCGCTCGAGAACCCTGAAATTCCATAGTGAATAAAGCATAAAATGTCGTTCATAATCAGATAGAAATTGAGCATAATGATTTTCATTTTACCAACTTTGCAGGGTGTAATGCTCATATACCCTGAAATTACATTCAAAAAACATGAAACAGTGACTGAATATTACAATTGCTAATGGATTATCAGCAACAGCTAAAGTACTCTGTGACTCAATAACAAGTTTACATATAATAATAAGCAAGTGTTAATGATTATGGATGAAAAGAATAGTCCATGTTTTAAACCAAAAGACATTGCTGAAATTCTTGAGTATGAAAATCCTGATCAAACCTTCAGAGTAAATGTAGAAGCGGATGATAAAGTAAAATGTGAAGATATTTCTAGACCCCTACCCAGTAGGAGTCTAACTTATAATGAGAAAAGAACAATATTTATTAACGAAACACGAATTTATTCATTAATTTTATATTCTAAGTATTATGTTAAGGCTTTTGTTTCAGTGACATCTAAGCAGTCTTTAACAGTGTCAAATGTCTCTAAACCACTTTCCTAAATTTAATTCTATTTAATTTTTTCCGCCCTGTGGCAGCCCAGAACTGAGTTTCCAGAGCTTGGCATCACACTCTGTGAAATTCCTTAGTGAATAAAGCATAAAATGTTGTTCGTAATCAAATTGAAATTGAGCATAAGGATTGTTTTATTGTTTTCAATTTTTCACTGTCTGACTTCTAGCGGACATTGAAATTACATAGAGAACGAAGCATAAAATGTCATTTGTGATTCAAGAATTTTTTTAATTGAACAGAAGAAGCCATAACTAGATCATATAAACAAGACGCAGTCAAAGACTGCTTTACCTGTCACTTATTCTATAATGAAAATAGTAGTGTGCGTTTTTTCTAACGTCGGTAACTGACCAATGTCAAATTCATTATATATTTAGAACTCTACAAACTTGAAAAACTTCTGCAAAAGTCATCTGGATTTCATAAATAAAGAATATAAACCAGACGCAGTTTAAGGCTGTATTAGCTGTCGCTGATTCATTGATATACTTGGTTCTATTTTGTATACATTTTGGTAGGACTATTTCAATCCTACCAAAATTTTCATAAAATTTTATTGTTTTCAAAAGGTAGCTGAAACTGGGTAGTTGAAAGCATAGCGATGTGATTTTCTTACCTATATGAATGAGTATATTCATATCCTAAAGCTACTGAATTGTTATATTGTATTTCTTCAAAAGATATCTCATTATCTTTAAGAAATTTAACATATTTTTTTCTTGATATAATTTCAGGCGCTAAATATTTGACCCCTAGAATTCCATCCAAAAAAGTTTGAATATCATTAGTAATTAAAACATCTATTCGATTTGTTTTATGACTAATAAAATCTAATTAAATCTAGTTTGATATTTTTAAAATCAGCAGAGGTGGTTTCTCACCACCTCTGAAATTCCATAATGATAGAAGCATAAAATGTCGTTTATAATGAAAACATCTCTTTCTTCTTTCTTATTTAGACGTGCATATAAGTCGGACTCTGATTTTTTTTCAAGAAATCCCATAAAATTCTTTAATGAATTAGGTATATCTCCAGAGGTGGTGAAGTCTTCGCTGAAAAATTAACTCGTAATCTTCTGAATGAATAAAACGATCGTAGGTCTTTCTCTCTCAATGGCTCTCAAAAGACTAACAGATGGAAATGAGTATGCGTCGAATCGTTGATTGCGCTTGGCCTCTCTGACCTCTGACGCAGTCAAAGACTGCTTTAGCTGTCGCTGAGGAGAAGCGCGCAACCTCTTTAGACATTCTGCTGTCCTAGTACAGCGAATCACAATATTCAGTATAAGCTAAAATTAGTGCTAAATTATGTTAACAGATGGCAGCCCTGTTTGTTTCATTTAAATTAATATGGGAACATTCTTGACGTTAAATTCGAGAAACACTACTGAGAAAATTTATAAGCCCTGCATTTGAAGCTGACTGTCGGACGATTCTACTGCCGCCAACATTCATTGCGCGCAAAAACCACAAAGATAATATACGAGAAATTAGGACTCGTAAGGAGGCATATAGGCAGCCGCTTTTCCCTCGCTCTGTATGCGAATGGAAGAGGAATGGAAATTGACAAGTAGTGGTAGAGGTTACTCTCCGCCACGCACTATATGGTGGCTTAAGGAGTATCTATGTAGATGTAGAAAGGGTTGGGCAGGAAAGTTCAGTGAATTCTAATGTACACTATGTCGTACCCACAGAGAAAATGCCCAAGTCTTGTAAAGAAACTGTAATACGGATTCAGCGCAATAGCGGGAACCGGCATGTTGCCAGGCGTCGCTCGACGGCGAGTATACAGGATGCAGGCGAGCATCGAATGGGATGTGAACACAGCAGCGTTACACTGTGTCCTTGCGAGCACTGGGCTACATGGGGACAGAGAGTGGTGCTCCGGAAAGGGAACCTGCACGTCGTGCGAAGCCATTAACAGACTAGAAACGCAGTGTGTGGATAGACCCCTCTCACCCTCTACCCAGCCTACGGAAAGTTACTCACGAGGAGTGCAAATGCCTATGAGAAGGCAACATGCCTTCAGCATCATTTCGTGTCAGCGACGGACAGCGATGATAGTGAAAGGCTTCTCGAGAGAGTCTGAGGGACATATAGAGACAGAGTAGCCGGAAGCTCTATAAAGGACTGGTATTGTGGAACTCTGTTTGTCGTACAGTAGGTATGAGACCAGTTGACAATTACATTCTGTACAGACGGAATGGTGCCATAAAGCCACCTTCTCTGTCAAAGTCTGTTTGTGGGTACGACGCCCAACCAGTGATAGGAGAAGAGAAGACATTTCAGGAAATGAAATATGAATTGTAACGCGCTGCTTGTCGATATCATGTCAAGCTACCTTCCTGTCCCAGTCGTACTTTTTAAAGGGGAGTAGCTAGGTCATGACATCCTCCCACATATACCAACTGATTAATTCAATCCTAGCGAGCCCCTGTCGCTGAATCCCCGACAAGATACACGTTTTGCACGCGACAGCTAGTCACTGGACGCTAACCGTGAAACCTATTCATCACGGACATTTTAACTTTATAAAATTGCTCGAGTTGTGTTATTGTTGTGAAGTGGAAACGCGGAGGCAAACCTCAGCTAAACCGCAGCCAGACTTGATCTGCTGAGGGACAGGCACCGATGGGCATTGAAGATGACAGTTTTAACAACCACATGAAATCAATAGACGGAAACACAAGTTAGTTCCTAAGTGCTGCCATCAGTCCAACTAGCACAGTGACCGTAAGGAGTTGAAAGCAATGGGTTGCAATGGCTGAGCAGCTCCCCATAACACAACGATTATGTGAACAATACTAAACGACGCTACATGGTGTAAAGAGTGCTGGACACTGGTTGACTGGAAACTAGTGATTATGTGTGAAGAATGACCCTGTACCCTTTGTCAACCCGATGGAACGGTTTATGTTTGGCGATTACCTGGAGAACGTTACCTGCCATCTTATGTGGCGCCAACAGTGGAGGATACAGCAGATGGTGTTACGGTACAACATTGTTCTTCGTGGTTAGCTTATGTTCCACATATCGCGCTAAAGAAAACGTTTAAGGCTGAAGGGATATGAACACATTGTACAGCATTGTGTGCCTCGTACAGTGGAGGAACAATTCAAGGATTATGATTTTATCCACGTGAATATGCACTCAGGCAGAAAGCATGTTAACATGACAAGTCATATCGGTGTAGCCCTGTTGGAATTCAATTTGGCCGGGTGCGACGTCTGAATTCCAAGCGCATGCGGCATGCGAGGGAGAGACACACTCGCGCGCTGCCTGTGCCGCTCGCCGAAGGCATCTTCTCGACTACGAACCGCGCGGTCACGAGGTCCGTCTGCGTGATTTCTGACAAAGCATGCCGGTAGTGACGTCAGCAAGCCGTTGACGGCTACAGAGTATAGAGGTATTGTTCGCGTTTGCCGGCCGCGGTGGCCGTGCGGTTCTAGGCGCTTCAGTCGGGAATCGCGCGGCTGCTACGGTCGCAGGTTCGAAACCTGCGTCGGGCATGGATATGTGTGATGTCTTCAGGTTAGTTAGGTTTAAGTTGTTCTAAGTTCTAGGGGACTGATGACTACCGAAGTCACATAGTGCTCAGAGCCATTGAAACCATTTTTCTCGCGTTTGCTGTATACAATTGTTCTCCTGGCGGCAAGGGAAAGAAGGTGTCGATATGATTCCAATCATTTGCATATATGTACAGGGATTTAAGTCTACAGAGCGATACAGGTTCGAGTAGATATGATTCAGTATAATTCACTAAATCATTTTTAACTTCCAAACTATTTACTGCAACAAAGAAATCAAGTCCAGAAATCGTTGCCATCATCAGTGCACTCGACGTAATATTATTGTCCATTCACCAAAAGATCTCTCTTAATAGATATGTAACTGTATAACCGTATCTTTTAAACAAGGACACAAATTCATTATCAGGCCATTGCTATACACCACCCAAACTATATGCAATTTTATAATCATAATTTAGTTCGCCTCAGATAGCTGAGTGGTCAGCGCGACAGAATGTCAATCCCGAGGGCCCGGGTTCGACTCCTGGCTGGGAATTTTCGCCGCTCAGGGACTGTGTGTTGTCTTCCCATCCCCATCGACGCTCAAGTCGCCGAAGTGGCTTCAAATCGAAAGACTTGCACCCGGCGAATGGTCTACCCGACGGGAGCCCTAAGTCAGACGACATATTTTTTATCATGATTTTCATTGTTAATTTTATTGTTTAAAATTTAATTGCATAGTTTTGCACATAAGTTCAATTCGATTAGGGATACATGAAATATGGCAACGGCAGTGCAAAGACGAATCAATTTATGATTAAAATTAGATTTTTTTTTTGGTCATCAGTCTACTGACTGGTTTGATGCGGCCCGCCACGAATTCCTTTCCTGTTCTAACCTCTTCATCTCAGAGTAGAACCTGCAGCCGGCCGAAGTGGCCGTGCGGTTAAAGGCGCTGCAGTCTGGAACCGCAGGACCGCTACGGTCGCAGGTTCGAATCCTGACTCGGGCGTGGATGTTTGTGATGTCCTTAGGTTAGTTAGGTTTAACTAGTTCTAAGTTCTAGGGGACTAATGACCTCAGCAGTTGAGTCCCATAGTGCTCAGAGCCATTTGAACCATTTGAAACTTGCAACCTACGTCCTCAATTATTTGCTTGACGTATTCCAATCTCTGTCTTCCTCTACAGTTTTGGCCCTCTACAGCTCCCTCCAGTACCATGGAAGTCATTCTCTCATGTCTTAGCAGATGTCCTATCATCCTGTCCCTTCTCCTTATCAGTGTTTTCCACATATTCCTTTCCTCTCCGATTCTGCGTAGAACCTCCTCATTCCTTACCTTATCAGTCCACCTAATTTTCAACATTCGTCTACAGCACCACATCTCGAATGCTTCGATTCTCTTCTGTTCCGGTTTTCCCATAGTCCATGTTTCACTACCACACAATGCTGTACTCCAGACGTACATCCTCAGAAATTTCTTCCTCATATTAAGGCCGGTATTTGATATTAGTAGACTTATCTTGGCCAGATATGCCTTTTTTGCCATAGCGAGTCTGCTTTTGATGTCCTCCTTGCTCCGTCCGTCATTGGTTATTTTACTGCCTAGGTAGCTGAATTCCTTAACTCCATTGACTTCGTGACCATCAATCCTGATGTTATAGATATTTCTAGAATGAAATTTTCACTCTACAGCGGAGTGTGAGCTGATATGAAACTTCCTGACAGATTAAAATTGTGTGCCGGACCGAGACCCGAACTCGGGAACTTTGCCTTTCACGCGCTAGTGCTTTACCAACTTTTTTCTTTTTTTCTTTTTTTCTTTTTTTATCTCTCCACTTTTTTTGACGATGACCACTTTTTTTATTTTTTTTATTTTTCTCCTTCCGCATGTTTTTTACCAACAGAAGAAATAAAACCAAATATTAGCCATCCCTACTTGGCACCGCCACTTGTGTCCCTGCCAAACAAAAATGAACTCTTACCTCTTCAGGCGTTGCCTTCCTAAGTATACGTAACCCCCCCCCCCAACTAAAATGTGAAGAAACTACACTATACGGGACTAACGTGTGTGCATCAACCCACAAAAACACGAGGGAAGGAAGGGAGGAAGGGTATTTCTAGTAGGGTGCGGAAGGAAGTTTTTTTGGTTCTTTGTACTGTTTTTTTAGTTTTATTTTAATTTTTTAAATAAAAAAAATTTTTTTTATTTATATAGATATCAATGTGCGAACAGTCATAGTTAATCAAGCCTGGAAAACTAAAACAGAATGAAGACACCATCGAACATAGTAAACATAAGTAACACGAAAATAAAGCTACCACTTCGTAGTTAGGCTCCCCAGCGACTGCGCCCACTGATAAAGATTGTTCAATATACACTCCTGGAAATGGAAAAAAGAACACATTGACACCGGTGTGTCAGACCCACCATACTTGCTCCGGACACTGCGAGAGGGCTGTACAAGCAATGATCACACGCACGGCACAGCGGACACACCAGGAACCGCGGTGTTGGCCGTCGAATGGCGCTAGCTGCGCAGCATTTGTGCACCGCCGCCGTCAGTGTCAGCCAGTTTGCCGTGGCATACGGAGCTCCATCGCAGTCTTTAACACTGGTAGCATGCCGCGACAGCGTTGACGTGAACCGTATGTGCAGTTGACGGACTTTGAGCGAGGGCGTATAGTGGGCATGCGGGAGGCCGGGTGGACGTACCGCCGAATTGCTCAACACGTGGGGCGTGAGGTCTCCACAGTACATCGATGTTGTCGCCAGTGGTCGGCGGAAGGTGCACGTGCCCGTCGACCTGGGACCGGACCGCAGCGACGCACGGACGCACGGATTCTACGCAGTGCCGTAGGGGACCGCACCGCCACTTCCCAGCAAATTAGGGACACTGTTGCTCCTGGGGTATCGGCGAGGACCATTCGCAACCGTCTCCATGAAGCTGGGCTACGGTCCCGCACTCCGTTAGGCCGTCTTCCGCTCACGCCCCAACATCGTGCAGCCCGCCTCCAGTGGTGTCGCGACAGGCGTGAATGGAGGGACGAATGGAGACGTGTCGTCTTCAGCGATGGGAGTCGCTTCTGCCTTGGTGCCAATGATGGTCGTATGCGTGTTTGGTGCCGTGCAGGTGAGCGCCACAGTCAGGACTGCATACGACCGAGGCACACAGGGCCAACACCCGGCATCATGGTGTGGGGAGCGATCTCCTACACTGGCCTTACACCACTGGTGATCGTCGAGGGGACACTGAATAGTACACGGTACATCCAAACCGTCATCGAACCCATCGTTCTACCATTCCTAGACCGGCAAGGGAACTTGCTGTTCCAACAGGACAATGCACGTCCGCATGTATCCCGTGCCACCCAACGTGCTCTAGAAGGTGTAAGTCAACTACCCTGGCCAGCAAGATCTCCGGATCTGTCCCCCATTGAGCATGTTTGGGACTGGATGAACCGTCGTCTCACGCGGTCTGCACGTCCAGCACGAACGCTGGTCCAACTGAGGCGCCAGGTGGAAATGGCATGGCAAGCCGTTCCACAGGACTACATCCAGCATCTCTACGATCGTCTCCATGGGAGAATAGCAGCCTGCATTGCTGCGAAAGGTGGATATACACTGTACTAGTGCCGACATTGTGCATGCTCTGTTGCCTGTGTCTATGTGCCTGTGGTTGTGTCAGTGTGATCATGTGATGTATCTGACCCCAGGAATGTGTCAATAAAGTTTCCCCTTCCTGGGACAATGAATTCACGGTGTTCTTATTTCAATTTCCAGGAGTGTATGATCGTTTGTAGTTCGTTCTGACCTCATCTGCCACTGCCTGGAACATTCCAGCTACACGGCGGGCTGTGAAAGGCACTCCATAGGTAGTTTGCGAAGCATTGTCGATATATGGTATGCCCGGAAATAGCATGATGTCCTTCTTGCAAATAGAGCCAGAAGTCAAGTAATTCTTGCGTCCGTCACGACAGAGGTAATGGACCGCATGTCCACGTATCCAGGTGACGGAGTTGGTTCGAGTCTTGGGGTAAAATGTCTCATCCGGAAACAATAACGTGCGTGCAGATATATGCTCCGGCCTAACTCGCAAGAGATAAGCCAGCATCTGCCGCACTAGGTGCCAAACCGGTTCCGCCTCTCCACAGCTGAGGTGGTGCTCGTCAGAATCTACCGTATTACAACCCACACAATTGGGAGATTCTGCCATGTGGATATTGTAGAGACGTTCTTACGTCACCAGTTTCCCATTAACGGCTACATACCATTGGGAAACGACATCGAATCTAGCATGGCGTCTTGTACAGTCTTCCACACCATGCGCCACCGTACGTCAGGATATTTTAGTTCGACCACGTTTAGGGGGCGGTGTTGCAGCATGTCATGATATAGGCGTCGAGTTGTGGCCATTTGTGGTGTCGTGAGCGCTACCTGCAATAACTTTGTTCCAAATAGAAACGTCCTATATAAAAGTGGGGCGCTGGGATGTCCTGTAGTGACGCCGGCGCTCTTAGTGAAGCAGGTCGTAGCGCCATCAGAAGCAAACTCGTGAGGCTCGTAGGACAACGGCGCAGCAGACATAAATGTGAGCTAACATAGAGGGCAACGGCCTTATCATGGACATTAACTAGGCCGAGACCACCTTTTTCCTTGGGGAGGGTAAGAGATACGTATCTCATCTTCAGTAACATACCAGCGGTGACGAAGTATCCCAACGCTGCCATAATGATACGAGCCATAGGTTTCGGAATGGGTAGCGTTTGGGCGAAATGCGGTATGCGGGACGCAAGGTATACATTGGCATAATACACCCGCTGAACGATGTTGAAGGATCGCAAGCGCTGATTTGCAATTCCGGCCTTAATTTGGTTAAGAAGGCGTCGATAATTGAGCGTCGTCGCGCGTCGCATGTCGTTCATGAAATCTAAGCCCAAGCAGCGGACAGTATCACTGAAGCGTAAGGGGGCAATGTGTTCCTGCGGTAGCCCAATCCCGATGCTCAAGGCGACAGACATGTCAACGTTGGTTTGGCTACCAGAAGCTGTACCGTAGGTTGCAATCCAATCCAAAGCCGCGGCCATATCGTCAGCACCACGTATGACGATCATCAAATCATCCACATATGCGGTGCAGCGATAGATGGAGCCGCCGAACTGTATCCCAGTGAGCCTGTCTCGGAGACCACACATCAAAGGTTATTAGGCTAATGCAAATAACAATGTTGATAATGGACATCCCTGTCGTACTGATCGGCGGATCGGCATGGGTGCCGTCAATCTTCCATTAACAAGAACTCGAGAAGTAGCCCCATGCAGAAGGCATGTCAACACGGTGATAAAGGGGTCGGGGTGTTCCATGCGCCGTAGAACGGCCGTGAGGAAAGTGTGGCCCACACGGTCAAAAGCCTGGCTAAAGTTGATAGATGCCAGGGCTGCCGGCAAACGTCTCACCCGTGCAAGGGAGATGAGATCTCTGTAACGACATAACGCAGTTCTGATGTTGTTGGGTCCCCCCAAGGACGTCTGATCGCTGGACAGGACGTGCAAGAGTGTGCCGCGAAGACGTTCTGATAGCAGCTTCGAAAAGATCTTGAAGTCGCTGTTCAATAACGTTAAGGGGCGATAATCGCGGACATGATTCCGTCCCTTCGGCTTATGGATTGGGACAATCAGTCCTTCCAAGAACGGTGCAGGCAACGGTATACCCGGGGACATCAATTCCTGACAAGTTTCAACCCAATACGGTACCAACAGTTGTTTAAATGCTCGATAGAACTCTAATGGTAATCCATCGATTCCTGGTGATTTATGGGGAGCACCTTTACCAATGGCGTCGAGCACTTCCTCTTCTGTCACTTCTCCCAGTAAAGCCGGTACCATGTCTGGTGGAACTGTACCGAGGACATGTGCTGAAACGGCGTCTACCGTCGTCATATCAGCAAGCACTGCTGAATAAAGTTGAGCGTAATGCCCATAGATGGCTTTTGCTATATCTGCTTGTTCTGCCACGTGTCGTCCGTCGTCCGTTAT
Organism: Schistocerca cancellata; assembly: GCF_023864275.1. Lineage (NCBI taxonomy): Eukaryota > Metazoa > Arthropoda > Insecta > Orthoptera > Acrididae > Schistocerca > Schistocerca cancellata. The sequence goes on from NC_064631.1 coordinate 526,981,775, forward strand.
CATGTCGGTTACCAGTGCCCTACGGCGCCTCCTGCGTTCTAGGAGCACGTGGTGCATAGTTGGCCTTTCTGATTGTATCATGTCTGGAGCACGCGACCGTATAACAGCGCCCTGTAAATGACGGCGTGCTATGGAGACGAGCTGCGCTTTCGCGCGATTGACTATGATCTGCCTGTCAGGTGAGGGCTCCACAGCAAGACATTCCCGTAGGACGGTGTAATAAAAGTTTTCCGTGTTCCTCCTCCATGCCGCTGCTTCCCGGCCGTAAGCCATGAAGGTGCGCCTAAGAGCAGGCTTCGCACACTCAATCCACCAACTGAGGGTCGATCGATAACGACCACGACGCTGTAAGGACGCGCTCCACGACTCTTCGATAGCACCTTTACATGCCGGCTCGTCCAGATGGGTGATGTTCAGTTTCCTACTGCACCACATACGTGCAGGTTGGAGGGCAATGGAGGTCACGCACTAGCATTTCCAATTCCGCACACGGGACGTGATGTGGTTGCTGATCAGACGGAGATAATGTACAGTTGAAATCTCCTCCGATCACCATATCGTCTATGCGGCCCATAAATAGACGCGTAATATCTTCCGAAAAAAAGCGGGCGCGATCTCTCCGCCTCCTTGATCCTGAAGGGGCATATACATTGATGAGTCGTACACCGTTGACAGTTACTGCCATGGCTCTTGCTCTCGGTAAGCACAGTACGTCCGTAGCCGCCAAGCCGTCCCGTAGCAGGATAGCCACGCCACAATCGGTAGAAGAGGCGTGGGAGATGTGGGCGGCATATCCGTAGAAGTCAGGGAAACTAGCGACACATACGTTCTGTAAGAGGGCCGCGTCGATGTCCGCCGCATCGAGCATGCGTTGTAGCATTGTCAGTTTGTGTGGTGCCCTTATCGCCTTGATATCAATGGTGGCAAGGCGAAAGGTGTGCTGCCTAGCCTCTTCACCTAGCGTAGACGCCATGGCAATCAAAAATAACCGCAAGAGATGCCGGAGCCACCAAACCCGTTACAAATTATGAGTCTTTCACGCTAGGAGTGGCATCTCCAATGCCACCCCCTCCCCTGTCTCCCGTGCCCTCTCCAGGAAGTTCCTCGACATCGTCCGACCACAGTGGGTGCAACACGATGCTGTGTAGCTGATCGGCACCTAAATCTCTCTCACGTACGTCGTCTTTGGTAGAGGTAGACGGAGCGCCATACATCGACGCGACCTGCTGCATTTGTGGTGCAAGAAGTAACTGGGCAGTCGTAGTAGGGGCAAGTGAACCGTCTACACCATTTAGATCCTCAGCAGGCGCAGCATCCATGCCGTCTGATGAGATGTCACCTATTTGACCGACCGTGTGTAGGAGGCAATCGTCAGAAGGGGTCCGCCGACGTCGCTTGTGTCGTCGAGGCGAACGTTGCTTTCGAACGTGGACATCCGTATCCGAATGTGGGAGGCAATCCAGCGTCGTATCACCTTCCGCTAGGAAAGTCGCGGTCGGGACAATGTTCGCGTGCACGTCCATCGCGTTCTGGATGTTATGTTGCGTCTGAATTCCGTGGGACTGTTGCTGCTGTTGTTGCTGTGGAGGGGGCGACATATGGGTTGGCATAAGGGGTCCTTCCTCTTCCTCCCTTGGTACTTCTGACGTCGATGGAAGTGTCTGATCACCCGTTTCGTCCTCAACTATGGTGCGCATCGTCGTCTGAGCGTACGTGAGGGGCAGGATTGTCGTCCCCGTCGGGGAAACGGAGTCTCCCACTGGTATCTGCGTAATTCTACGTTGTAAGCAGCTCGATCGAACATGGCCTTCCTGCCCAAATCCGCAACAGGTACGCGGTTGACCTTCGTACATGATGACAGCACGACAGCCACCGATGTTCAAATAGGAAGGCACATGTTTCTTGAGCTGAAGTTTAATTTGGCGCACACCATTGTAGACCTTGTACGTCGAGAAAGTTTGCTACTTTTCTGCAACGTGGCTAATAACATTGCCATATGGTCGGAAGGCGTCCTTGACAACTTCCTCTGGGACCTCGAAGGGGAGCTCAAAAACCCGTACAGTCCTTAGGCCAATGCCTGCATGATCCACCGTCACTGCACCGATATTCCCGTCAGAATGTTTGAATCTGAGTGAGTTCGAGTATTTAGACACCACTGTCGCGCAGACCTCTGCACTGGTCATTTTAACATAAACCACGCTCGCCGTTATACACTCCTGGAAATTAAAATAAGAACACCGTGAATTCATTGTCCCAGGAAGGGGAAACTTTATTGACACATTCCTGGGGTCAGATACATCACATGATCACACTGTCAGAACCACAGGCACATAGACACAGGCAACAAAGCATGCACAATGTCGGCACTAGTACAGTGTATATCCACCTTTCGCAGCAATGCAGGCTGCTATTCTCCCATGGAGACGATCGTAGAGATGCTGGATGCAGTCCTGTGGAACGGATTGCCATGCCATTTCCACCTGGCGCCTCAGTGGGACCAGCGTTCGTGCTGGACGTGCAGACCGCGTGAGACGACGCTTCATACAGTCCCAAAACATGCTCAATGGGGGACAGATCCGGAGATCTTGCTGGCCGAGGTAGTTGACTTACACCTTCTAGAGCACGTTGGGTGGCACGGGATACATGCGGACGTGCATTGTCCTGTTGGAACAGCAAGTTCCCTTGCCGGTCTAGGAATGGTAGAACGATGGGTTCGATGACGGTTTGGATGTACCGTGCACTATTCAGTGTCCCCTCGACGATCACCAGTGGTGTACGGCCAGTGTAGGAGATCGCTCCCCACACCATGATGCCGGGTGTTGGCCCTGTGTGCCTCGGTCGTATGCAGTCCTGATTGTGGCGCTCACCTGCACGGCGCCAAACACGCATACGACCATCATTGGCAACAAGGCAGAAGCGACTCTCATCGCTGAAGACGACACGTCTCCATTCGTCCCTCCATTCACGCCTGTCGCGACACCACTGGAGGCGGGCTGCACGATGTTGGGGCGTGAGCGGAAGACGGCCTAACGGTGTGCGGGACCGTGGCCCAGCTTCATGGAGACGGGTGCGAATGGTCCTCGCCGATACCCCAGGAGCAACAGTGTCCCTAATTTGCTGGGAAGTGGCGGTGCGGTCCCCTACGGCACTGCGTAGGATCCTACGGTCTTGGCGTGCATCCGTGCGTCGCTGCGGTCCGGTCCCAGGTCGACGGGCACGTGCACCTTCCGCCGACCACTGGCGACAACATCGATGTACTGTGGAGACCTCACGCCCCACGTGTTGAGCAATTCGGCGGTACGTCCACCCGGCCTCCCGCATGCCCACTATACGCCCTCGCTCAAAGTCCGTCAACTGCACATACGGTTCACGTCCACGCTGTCGCGGCATGCTACCAGTGTTAAAGACTGCGATGGAGCTCCGTATGCCACGGCAAACTGGCTGACACTGACGGCGGCGGTGCACAAATGCTGCGCAGCTAGCGCCATTCGACGGCCAACACCGCGGTTCCTGGTGTGTCCGCTGTGCCGTGCGTGTGATCATTGCTTGTACAGCCCTCTCGCAGTGTCCGGAGCAAGTATGGTGGGTCTGACACACCGGTGTCAATGTGTTCTTTTTTCCATTTCCAGGAGTGTAGATAAATGTATTCCGACGACAGTCGCCGGATCTAAACGTAGATCGTCGCGTATGAACTGTTCTATTTCATAGGCTGGAGGACGCGCATGATCTGGTTGAAAAGTAATTTTGATCGTATCGTGGCGCCATATGTGTGCCATAGTCACACTGAACTTGGAACAAATACAACTCGAGCCGCGCTCACGGTAGCGCACGGCGGGGCGAAGCGGACGTCCTCGCCCCACCGCAGCCGAAAGCAGACTGACCAACTGAGCTACGCAAGCACGACTACGACTCGTCCTCACAGCCTTAATTCCGCCAGCACCTCGTCTCCTACCTTCCAAACTTCACAGAAGGTCTCCTGCGAACCCTGCAGAACTAGCACTCCTGGAACAAAGGACATTGCGGAGACATGGCTTAGCCACAGCCGGGGGGATGTTTCTAGAATGAAATTCTCACTCTACAGTGGTCGGCGCACAGTTTTAATCTGCCAGGAAGTTTCGAAATTAGATATTTTCATGTTTTTATGGTAATAGTTAAAGATACAGGGGACATAAAATATTTTCACCATTTTAGGTTCAAAGTTGTAAATTTTTAAAGTTAATCTGCTTACATACACTTTATTGTAAGACATGAACCTTCTGTAGAATTTCAGTGCGCAGCCTATGGCACATTCCGATATTTGTTTAAATTCATGGTCAAAAATTCGTTTACTAGACTGGTGGTCGCTCAGTATCATCAGGTGACATCACTTTTTGGGAGTGGGGAGCCCGAAGGATGGAGGAGGCCGTCCTAACCTATGTAAGGGCGGTCGCCATATTGCTCGTGGTCTGTTATTTGCGAGGAGGCTTCAGAGCGGCTCTAGTTCGTTGGTGCTGGATTTAGTTGGTGGCACAACTTGGACACACGAGTTAAGGCGTTAGAAATGTTTTGGCGAGAGTTCAGTGGGACTTTTTTAGCTGACGTTAGAGCATTGAATTTTATACCAGATATCATTTATTTATTTCATGTAGTATGTTGCTTATATCTACACAGGGGGCTCTAGTCATTATTACTTTTGCATGGAACACAAGAAAACGATTTGCGCTGAATTTCGTGAACAATAAACATTTTACTCATACCTAAACGCATGTAGTTGGGATATGTTATTTAGTCAGAGCACCTACATACAACCTAGCAGTTGTTTGAGTTATGACTAGTTCGCCAGTAGCTGTTGTATTGAATCATTCTTTTAAATCGGAGCGACACACCTTGGAAGATAAACCACCCGTACACGAACATTAACAGTGCCCCAACAAATACAGAGGTACAGGTCACAGCCAGCAACTGAGAGGGAGTGGTTTGTGAACAACAACATAGCTCCAATGGTCAGACCTGCCCACACGCCGGCCCTGAATGCAGTGGGAGGCCTTTGGGATGAGTCACAACATCAACTTCACTCCAGACTCCCAGGGTCCAGCACCACTACGTTCTCTGGTTTGGGATCTTCAAGAAGAATGGGGTACCATTACTCGACTCACATTCATACAACTCATTCAAAGTGCCCCAGCAGAGTTAAAGCCTTCATAAAGACGATAGGTGGACACACCTCGTATTATCATCACCGTCATCTCTTCCTAGGATTACGAATGTAGTCACCTGTTCCGTTCTCTGTCTTTCATTACCTAACGGATCTATCCAGTTCTCTCTTTCCAGTCGGCCGATAATTCATCCTCTTTTTTGGCAATCTATTTTCGGTCATCCTTTCAATACGATCCTTCCATATCATTCTATTCTCTTCTATCTTGTCATTAACTGAAAACATTTTTAAATCCTTTATCCATTTTATTAGGACAGTGGTTCCTAACTTTTCTTAGACTATTACAGCTACGTGCAATCAGACATTAGCGGGTATCCCGCCCTCCTCCCACGCCCTCCATCAACCATCTGTTGCCTACGTCCCTCCCCCAAATTATCACCAACCTCAGCACCTAACTAAATTGAAAGGCTTTTCTTGAAACGCTTTTGTCTTTAGACTGATGACAGGTGAGTGATATATTTTGTGTGTGTGTGTGGCGAGTGAGGAGGAGGAAGACGAAGGAATTCGTGGTACATGGGAAGTGTTACCGTCACGTTCTTCTCAGATAGGAAACATAACTATCCACAGTGAGGCTAGACACCTGCTACAAATCGTATTTCCCCTGCATTACTCTCCATTGCGGCACATGCAGCCCCATTTAAAATCAAACAAGTTCAGATGTATGCACTATACTTACTGTTCGTAAATCACTTCATTGCTGGATTCCTTACTTCTGAAGTGGCAGAAAGTAGAGGACTTCAGATTGTTAATGCATTTTGTCTAACCAGTCTAATAAAAATAAAGATAATAATAATAATAATAATAATAATACAGTGTGCAGTCTTATGTAGTTACTTTTGTGTCATGCTGTCTATTAATTCGTTTATTTGTTTCGAAGCGAGTAATGAAACAATTTCTGGACCGCTGCAAGTACTACGTACAACTTGGACAAGATATTTTCTTGAGATATTTAGCATTTGTTACGTATATGTCTCACTTTTATCATCAGAAATGTAGGGCACAAAGCGCAACGTATGTGTGTAGCGGGTGGGCTATATGAGGAACCTATATACCTCCAATGGATCAACGCTACTAATCGGGAAAAAGTAGTTCCTGGTAACTTATGTAATTGGTATTAGAATCGTAGAAAACTGTGATAATATTAATGATATTTCGGAAATAATTTAGTTTCGTGACTGAAAGAGAATTGAATCGCTTAGTTGTTGCGCTCGGAAAATTTAATCTTATCCTTGAGGGGGTAATTATCCCTACGTTGAGTACCACTGTATTAGATCCTCGTATGTCTCATGACCTTGATCTCTGCTGCTTATGACAGTGAATTTGCCTTTTTTGTTACTCTCCATTACTCGGAACCGTATACAAAAGTTGACACAGCCATAACTTTCTAGCATTTCATTTGTTTTTATTTTCTTATTTTTCTTCCCAAAGTTCTTCCAGTTGTTCCGCAGGTAGGTCAACGTCCAAAAATATGTGCCCATATACTGTGCTGTTTTGTTTTGGAATAGAATCTGATTTGCTGAAAGCTACATAATTGTGTGGATAACACCTGCTGTCCAGGACGGGTAAGTGAGGAATGTCGCTTACGTTCCCTGCCCACTGTGCAGAGGGCAGGCCACACCTCGCGCCCTAAGTGGCGGCGGCCGCGGTGAGACGGACGGCCGGCGTCGCACCTGCCCGGAAAGCCAGTGGCGCGAGATGGCGCTCGTTAGCGGCCAGCCCGCGCCCCTCGCCCGGTGAGGATCTAAAATTCCATTAGTAAGCGAGCGCGGCCGCCGCCTGCTCAAACTTTCATGTGGCGCGACGCAGACGCCGACGCCGACGCCGACGCCGACGCCGACGCTACGGCTGGGGGGCCACCGCTGCGCCTCCCGTCTCCCCCCGTCACAGAGCGGCCGCTCCAAGGGAGAAGGAAAGCGGCGCCAAACTTCACGGAGTCACCGGCAGGCGTACGCCAGGTGTCTGCCGAAGATAAAGAACAGGAAAGCCGAACCTATCTCTGATGTGACAACTCCAAGAGACTCAAGTACAGAAGGCTACTTTCCTACGTTAAAAAATCCTCCCCATTGTAGTTATTCTGAGTGATTATAACATATAGATAGTATTTTCTTTCAGTATTCTCATAAAATATCTGTTAGTTCTACACTACTGGCAATTAAAATAGCTACACCAAGATGAAATGCAGATGATAAACGGTTATTCACAGGACAAATATATTATACTACAACTGACATATGATTACATTTTCACGCAATTTGGGTGCATAGATCCTGAGAAATCAGTACCCAGAACAACCAACTCTGGCCGTAATAACGGCCTTGATACGCCTGGGTGTTGAGTCAAACAGAGCTTGGATGGCGTGTACAGGTACAGCTGCCCATGCAGCTTCAACACGATACCATAGTTCATCAAGAGTAGTGACTGGTGTATTGTGACGAGCCAGTTGCTCGGCCACCATTTACCAGAGGTTTTCAATTGGTGAGAGATCTGGAGAATGTGCTGGCCAGGGCAGCAGTCGAATATTTCTGTATCCAGAAAGGCCCGTACTGGACCTGCAACATGCGGTCGTGCATTATCCTGCTGAAGTGTAGGGTTTGGCAGGGATCGAATCAAGGGTAGAGGCACGGGTCGTAAGGCATCTGAAATGTAACGTCCACAGTTCAAAGTGCCGTCAATGCGAACAAGAGATGAGCGAGACGTGTAACCAATGGCACCCCATACCATCACGCCGGGTGACACGCCAGTATGGCGATTGCGAATACACGCATCCAATGTGGGTTCACCGCGATGTCGCCAAACACGGATGCGACCATCATGATGCTGTAAACACAACCTGGATTCATCCTAAAAAATGACGTTTTGTACCCATTATCGTCATTGAGTACACCATCGCAGGCGCTCCTCTCTGTGATGCAGCGTCATGGGTAACCGCAGCCATGGTATCCGATCTGATAGTCCATGCTGCTGCAAACGTCGTCAAACTGTTCGTGCAGATGGTTGTTCTCTTGCAAACGTCCCCATCTGTTGACTGAGGGATCGAGACGTGGCTGCACGATCCGTTACAGCCATGCGGATTAGATGCCTGCCATCTCGACTGCTAGTGATACGAGGCCGTTGGGATCCAGCACGGCGTTCCGTGTTACCCTCCTGAACCCACCGATTCCATATTCTGCTAACAGCAATTGGATCTCGACCAACGCGAGCAGCAATTTCGCAATACGATAAACCACAATCGCGATAGGCTACAATCCGACCTTTATCAAAGTCAGGAACGTTTTGGTACGCATTTCTCCTCCTTACACGAGGCATTACAACAGCATTCACCAGGCAGCGCCGGTCAACTGCTGTTTCTGTATGAGAAATCGGATGGAAACTTTGCTCATGTCAGTACGTTGTAGGTGTCGCCACCGGCGCCAACCTTGTGTGAATACTCTGAAAAGCTAATCATTTGCGTATCACAACACTTTCTTCCTGTCGGTTACATTTCGCGTCTGTAGCACGTTATCTTCGCGGTGTAACAATTTTAATGGCCAGTAGTGCATCAGGTTACGTTTCATTAGGAATTTAGAATGCAATCAATGACAGTGATATGACTTTCAGAATGATGGGAGCACAGCAATTAGTCGTGCTTTTCTTTCATGCTTCGATAAAGCAAATCTAGATTTTGGCTAGTAACTGGCCACTATCAATGCTAAAAAAAATACAAGAAGTACATAGTCAGGCCATAGTAAAAAAAGTTACAATTCGTGGCATAACGTATATCACTTCTACGTACATTAGGTTACATACCACTGTTTCAGGATTTTAGTATATGTCCCAGTACCTCAGTCCCCTGTTGTTCGGACTCATGTCATAGTTCATTCAAGACTACTGTATAATGAAGGCAGGCTTTATGGGGATCACATCTGTTGGCAGTATGGCGCCATCTATATGAGCTACGTAATACGTGACAGGCATAGTAAAGCAGCTATGATCGCTATTAAAAACTTACAACTTGCGTAGGAATAACGCAAAATAAAATACAAGTAAATCCTCTGACGTTTACTGTTAAATGTGGGAGTCATTCACACAGCAACTTTACCTTTTACCTGTATTGTACTTTGTGTTGTTCCTATGCAAATTTTAAGTTTGTTAGCACAGACTATAATTGCCTTACTACGACTGTTAGGTACTACGTAGTTCACATTGAGGGCGCCATACAGGCAAATTGCAAATAGTTGTAATGATCTAAGAAAAGTTGGGAACCACTGCTATAATAAAATGGATAAGGGATTTAAAAGGCTTTTCAGTTAATAACAAGATAGAAGAAAATAGGAAATTTGTGTTGAATTCCTATGGGGCCAAACTGCTGAGGTCATCGGTCCCTAGGCTTACACACTACTTAATCTAACTTAACCTAACTTACGCTAAGGACAACACACACACCCATGCCCGAGGAAGGACTCGACCCGACGAGGGGTGAGCAGCGCGAATCGTGGCAAGGCTCCCTAGACCGCACAGCTAACTCGCGCGGCTACATAGAAGAGAATAAAATGAAATGGATGATGTTGAAAGAATGACCGAAAATAGAATGCCGAAGAAGATAATTAATTATCGGCCGACTGCAAAGACACAACTGGACAGAACCGCTAGGAAATGAATGATAGAGACCGGAACAAGTGACTAAATACGTAATCCTAGGAAGAGATGATGATCATAATATGGGGTGTGTCCACCTATCGTCTTTATCATGTGTTCTCCGCCTGCCTTCATTATACAGCAGTCTTGAATGAACTTTGACAGGATCTCGAGCGACAGGCTACTGACGTACTAGGGTACGGACGAGTATTACAACTCTGAAACAGTGGTATGTGATTTAATATATAAGCAATGTAGGCTATGCCACGAGTTGCAATTTTTTAACTATGTAATTCTTACATTTTTAAGCATTAATAGTGACTAGTTACTAGCCTAAATCTAGATTTGTTTTATTTTTATGTAATTAAAGCTTGAAAATAATTAAATTTCAATACTTGGCCACATGACTGAGAATGCTCTGCTACTGGGTGATGCCCTAGTGAAATCACAGGCTAGGAATAAAACGAAGCTGTACATGTGTTACGAAGTGTTAACCGGAGTTACTAGTATTTTTCCGTACTTTTTCTCAAAACAGTTTAGTAATTTAGTGATGGGAAACACATCACTTTTAAGTAACAGTGGAAACGAATTTTCTGAACTCTGATAGGGGAAACCTTCCGAAAGTTGATGTGTTGATGGTTTCTTCGTTCTTCCTAAATAGTCCTGATTTTTATGTTCCGGAAATAAAAAAAACGTCAAAACTGCATTGCATGGTGACTTGGGCGGATGTACTGTGACACAGCAATTACTCGCAGAATTGTCTTCAAACTTAGGGACTGCTGAAACACTATGATTTAATGTGATCGGAAATTGTTAAACGGTTTCTCACAAAACAGGTCGTGGTAAGTAACTCAAGTTGGTTTGTATGCTCGGAAGCATCTTAAAAGGATCCCACTTCAACCACACCATTGTCGACAAAGAGCAGGTTGGTGTAGAGACCGTGTTAGTTGGTAGTGATCAGAAACAGCGGCCAAGAATGATGATTTCCGACGAATCCGGCGTTTCCGGGACAAGTGACTCTGGCCACTAGCTAGTGTGGAGAGAGCAAAGGACAGAGAGGGGGCGGGGGAGGGGGAAGAGAGAGAGACAGAGAGAGGAAGCGTTACAAAAAAAGCGGTATTACATGGGAATTATTCTGGATTATATTCGTAAGTTTAGGGATTCGCTAGGTCCTTACTTCCTGTTTAGGGATCACAACGTGCACCCACACGGGTCCTACGAACTTTTGGTCACATTGGAAAGTGAAGATAATTTATGGAGCGGCCTGCGCGCTTCCCGTACCTAAACCTACAGAAGATACCTGGGATGCATACGGGTTTTTCAATGAACGCCCTCTCTCCGAGAGGAGTGAGACATTCTCCCCCCAAGGAATCCTCAATAGTTTGGTAGCCACCATGAATGACAGTTGCAAAATGTCCATTGGTGCGCTAGGAGAGAATTTACTTACTTAGAGTCCTCCGATATCTGTCTTTCGGTTGGGAGTCCGAGCTGTTTAACACATGGCAGTTATTTATCGCTGTTATCCTGCTTTCCCCAGTGTTAAAATCGGTATCGTTTTTCGTTATAAAATTACCACTCTTATGTATGTATTGTATTTCTTGTCGTTCATCATTGCCTTCGTTTATTACTGTCCAACAACGTCGCTGTTCCTTACCAATTGGCAGGCTGTGTGGATTTTGTCTCGAGAATGTAGCGAGGTTATGCGACGTCATCATCGTCTACATCAGGGATTTCGCCTTTTGGTTCTTTCCGTCCCCAAAATTGCTTGGCCCATCTCTTCAGTGGTCTTCCTAAAGGTCTTTCGCCTTTTTTGTACATTTTTTATTGTTTTAGTGATTCTTGTACCTGGGATACAGTTCTTAACCGATATTTTTTCGTTGTGTCAGATACATTTTGATTATCCAGTTGGAATGTCATCATTTCTCTTTTTATCAACTAAAGAAAATCAATCACGTATCTAAGGAAATCCATTTCTCTATTCATCTTTCTTCTTGAGGATCCAGTTTTCGCATCCTGAGAGCAGTGCAGTTGCAGCCATAAGACAAACGAAGTAAAGACACGCCAGTGGGCAATAATTTATGTAAGTGGGCCAGTTAAAAATTTGTGCCGGACGGAGATTCAAATCCATGTCTCCTACTTATTGGGCAGATGCGCTTCACGACTGCGCCATCAGGATACAGTTGTCACCACAACCCCACGAACCACCGTAGCGCGCCTCCTGTCAGGCCGTAATTCCCAAATTATTCCACACATCACTGATGTAGTGTCCCGCTCATCAGCCTCATTTCTCGCGGCATCTTCTTGATTCCCGTTAGAGTTCGAGCTTGCTGTGTATAGAAATATTTACTCGCTGTTGAGCGTACTGTTCCTCAGAAATAGTTAAATAAGTCTGAATTATTTTGTATTTCATTATTTGCCCCATATGTAATATTGCACCCAGAACAATTAAATGTATTACCTCTCTCTAATATCTTCTTGTTAACTTCGATCTTAACACGCATGGGTTGTTAACCTATAAATGTGGTTAAGGTTGTACATGTAGTCGAGATGTTCAGATTGTATCCTCTGGCTGTTCTACTTAAATTAAAAACACGTTCTTTGAGGTCTTCGCCGTTCGGACTAACAATTACTTGGTCGTCAGCAAAAAGGAGCGTACCTAGTAACATCCAAACTGTTAATTCTACATCTACATTCACACCATACTCCGGAAGCCACCTAATGGCGTATGGTGAAGGGTACATTCGGTACCACTATCAGATCCCTCCAACCCTGTTCCACTCGTGAACAGTGCGTGGAAAGAATGATTGTCGGCAGACCTCTGTATTGGCACTAATTTTTCGAATTTTCTCCTCGTGGCCAATACGCGAGATGTATGTGGGGGGGGGGGGAGTAGTATGTTGTCTGACTCCTCCCGAAAAGTCCTGTCCCGAAATTTATTTCAGTAGTAAATCTGTCCGTGATGCACAACACCTCTCTTGTAGCATCTGCCAATGGAGTTTGTTTAGCATCTCCGTATCGCTCCCTCGACAGCTAAACGATCCAGTGACGAAGCGCGCCGCTCTTCGTTGGATCATTGGACTTGTTCTGTCAGTCCTACATGACAGGGATCCCTGACAGATGAGCAATATTCAAGAATCAGGCGAACAAGCGCCTTATAAGCCACTTCTTTCGTGTATGAGCTACATTTCCTTAAGATTCTTCCGATGTATCTGAGTCTGGTGTCTCCTTTTCCCACTATCTGTTTTATATGGTCATTTCACTTAAGGTCGCTCTGTATAGTTACTCCTGGATATTTTACGGCAGACGCTGTCTCCAGCTGTTTGTCATTAACAGTGTAGCTGTACAGTAGTGGATTTGTTTTCCTATGTATGCGCAATATGTTACATTTATTTGGGTTCAGACTCAACTGTCAGAGTCTGCGCCATTCAATAGTTCTCTGCACGTCGTTCTGCAAAGTCTTACTATTTTCTGGAGTTGCTACTTTGGTATAAACAACAGCATCATCTGCCAATAGCCTTAAAGAACAACTGACGTTTTCTACTAGATCATTTATATATACTGTAAACAGCAACGGTCTTATCACACTTCCCTGTGGTACTCCGGATATTACCTTTACATCTGTCGATTTAGTTCCGTTAAGAGCGACGTGTTCAGTTCTGTCTGCAAGAAAGGCTTGAATCCAATCGCAGGTCCACACCGATACTCTGTAAGCTCGTATTTTTTTCATCAAACGGCAATACGGAACGGTGTCAAATGCCTTACTGAAATCAAGGAACACTGCATCAATCTGAGCGCAGCAGTCCACTGCGCAGTGGATCTCCTGGAGGAACAGAGCGAGCTGAGTTTCACAGGATCTCTGTTTGCAGAATCCATGTTGATATTTATAGAGATGTCTATTTTCCAAGAACGTCACAATTCTTAAGAATAAAAGAAGTTTCATAATTCTACACCAGATTCACGTCAACGATATACATCTATAATTGTGTGGATCTGCCTTACGGCCTTTCTTAAAAACGGGAATGACTTGCGCTTTTTTCCAGTCGTTAGCTACCTTTCGTTGCTCATACGCTCTACGATAAATTACTGCTAGAAGGGGAGCAAGTTCCTTCGCATAATTTTCATAGAATCTTATAGGTATCTCATCTGGTGCTGAAGCATTTCCACCACTGAGCGCCGCGCGGGATTAGCCGAGCGGTCTAAGGGCGCTGCAGTCATGGACTGTGCGGCTGGTCCCAGCGGAGGTTCGAGTCCTCTCTCGGGCATGGGTGTGTGTGTTTGTCCCTAGGTTAAGTAATGTGTAAGCTTAGGGACTGAGGACCTTAGCAGTTAAGTCCCATAAGATTTCATGCACATTAGAATTTGAACCACTAAGCGACTTTAGTTGCTTTTCAGTTCTGCGATCGGTTATCTCAATATCTGCCATTTGGACGTTCGCACGACGATAGAAAGGATTGACAGTGTCACGATCTTCCGTGGTGAAACAGTTTCGGAAGACCGAATTGACTATTGCGGCCTTCTGTCAATTATACTCCGTTTTGGTGGCCGTGTGGTCGCTGAGAGAATCAATAGGTGATTTTCACCCACTTACTGATTTTACATACGACCAAAATCTCTTAGGGTTTTTGCTCAAGTCGGTTGACAACGTCTTATTTTCAAAATCATCTCTCTGCTCTCCATATGCTCATTTCCGCTTCCTTTAGCTTTTGTTTGTCAGCTGGGTTCTTACTTGTCTTGAATCAGAGATGAAGTGCTCTTTGTTTACGTAGCGCTTTTCTAACACGGCTGTTAAACCTTCCCATCCCTTAAAATATTACTCGTGACATACTTGTCTAGGACATATTGAATGATGCCTTTGAATTTTTACCATCACCCGAATATGCGAAACTGACTGCTGAGATAATTTGTATCCTGTCACACTTGCTGAGCAAATGTATCTTCGTATCTCTCTTAACATTCCTTGCAGGACCCGTCGTCATAGACGCTGTCACAGCTTTATGATCACTGACACCTTTCTCTACATTAACTGATTCGGTAAGTTAAGGTCTGTTTGTTGCCAGGAGGTCTAAGACGCTACCCTCACGAGTTGGTTCTCAAACTATCTGCTCAAGGTAATTTTCGGAGAAGACATCCAGAACAATACCAGACGATTCCGTGTCTCTGGCACCAGCTTTGATGGCATAAGTCTCCCAGTCTACACCCGGCAAGTTTAAGTCACCCCCTATTACATCGGCATGATCAGGAAAATTACTAATGACATTCTGCAAGTGCTGTCTGAAGCGCTATAGAACTACAGATCCTGGCCCAGGTGGTCTAAAAAACCACCGGTCACTATTTTTTAATGTTCTTTGATAGTTTCACCCACATTAATTCACATTTGGAATCCATGATAACCTCGCTAGATTATATCGAACATTTTTACTGCCATAAACAAGCCGCCACAATTGTCTTTATATAAACATTACTGTCACTGACCTCTGGCATCAACCAGCTTTCTGTTCCTAATACTGTCTGTGCATTATAACCTTCGGTAAGCGATACTAACTTTGGGAGTTTTCCTTGGATGATCCTGCAGTTTGCTGAAATCATATTAATCTTTTCTAACTCTGATCTGCGAGGAAGAACATTCTCTGAGGTCGCTGTTTCTGATTTAACAGGCAAACCGTCTTTACTCCAAAGGGAGGGGTCCTGTGACCTTAGCCTAAAAAAGCCCCTTGTGCACGCCACACGAACTCCGCTGGCCTAGTAACCGCTTTCTGCGTTTAGTGCACGATTGACCTATTGAGGGGAGCCCTGCAGTTCTGCATCAGATAGTGGAGGTCGAGAAATTAGCATCCGACACCGTCGAAGAACCGCTTGAGCCTCTCGTTTAGACCTTAATTCTAAATGTTTGATTGTCTGTAGTCAAGTTTTGGTTATATCGTCTTTGCGTATTTAAAAACAGTGGGTGAAAGGGGACACCCTCGTCTAAGTCTACATCTACATCTACATCCATACGCCGCAAGCCACCTGACGGTGTGTGGCGGAGGGTACTTTCAGTACCTCTATCGGTTCTCCCTTCTGTTCCAATCTCGTATTGTTCGTGGAAAGAAAGATTGTCGGCATGCCTCTATGTGGGCTCCAATCTCTCCGATTTTATCCTCATGGTCTCTTCGCGAGATATACGTAGGAGGGAGCAATATACTGGTTGACTCTTCGGTGAAGGTATGTTCTCGAAACTTCGACAAAATCCTTTACCGAGCTACTGAGCGTCTCTCCTGCAAAGTCTTCCACTGGAGTTTACCTATCATCTCCGTAACGCTTTCGCGATTACTAAATGATCCTGTAGCGAAGCGCGCTGATCTCCGTTGGATCTTCTCTATCTCTGCTATCAACCCTATCTGGTACGGATCCTACACCGGTGAGCGGTATTCAGGTAGTGGGCGAACAAGTGTACTGTAACCTACTTCCTTTGTTTTCGGACTGCATTTCCTTAGGATTCTTCCATTGAATCTCAGTCTGGCATCTACTTTACCGACGATCAACTTTATATGATCATTCCATTTTAAATCACTCCTAATGCCTACTCCCAGATAATTTATGGAGTTAACTGCTTCCAGTTGCTGACCTGCTATATTGTAGCTAAATGATAAAGGATCTTTCTTTCTGTGTATTCGCAGCACATTACAGTTGTCTACATTGAGATTCAATTGCCATTCCTAGCACCATGCGACAATTCGTTGCAGATCCTCCTGCATTTCAGTACAATTTTCCGTTGTCTCAACCTCTGGATATACTACAGCATCATCCGCAAAAAGCCTCAGTGAACTTCCGATTTTATCCACCAGGTCACTTATGTATATTGTGAATAGCAACGGTCCTACGACACTCCCCTGCGGCACACCTGAAATCACTCTTACTTCGGAAGACTTCGCTTCAGTGAGAATGGCATGCTGCGTTCTGTTATCTAGGAGCTCTTCAGTCACACAGTAGGTCTGACAGTCCGTTGTCCATGGTATATTTGAGCCTTATTAATTCTATGGCCTGCTATTGTTATCTGTAATTGTTATTTATACATAAAGCCAGTGCAGCTCATATAAAGATGAGATGGGATCCCCCCCCCCCCCCCACTGCCACTCATTTCTTAAAATTTTACATTGCTTATTTCTGTTGACTTTATCACTCTACTTTTCGTAATCAGCGAAGGCTAGAAAAGCTGATAAACTGAATTCACTATGTCCTTCTATTGCTTGCGTCATAGTCAAGATATACTCCGAGCATGATCTTCCTCTCGGAAAACGATGTTAGGCAGGTGATAATATAGTTTTAGAGACTGGTAGTAGCCGTTTTCATAAAATTTTAGCATGCAACTTAGAACTTTTGAGGGTTTCCCAGAAAGTAATGCACCGCATTTTTTTTCTTCAGCAATTCTTTATTGCACATAATCATAATTACACACATAAAAGAATGATGTTTTATCTACAATCCCAGTTTTTCCACGTAATCTGCATCCCGTTCTATAGTCTTCGTCCAGCATGAAACAAGGTCGTGTGTGCCCTGTCGGTACCAATCCTTTTCCTGATGGCGGAGGCAGTGCTTCACTGTGTGAATCGCCTCCTCATCGCCCTCAAAATGGCTGACACGAATTACATCCTTTAATGGGCCCTCGCGAATGACGTCAGCTCGCTGCAACATGTCGGGTGTGACAGCCGTGGATGGTCTCCCCGACCGCTGCAAAATCGTGGAGCTCCGTCGGAGGGCCTTCTGATGACCTCACCCTCCGTGCCCAACGAGTAACTGTACTTCTGATATGGATATTGTGTCTGTTCTTTCGGTCATCAATGGTGTCTGTTCTTTCGGGAATATAGTTCTGGCAATACCAGCCATAACCTTTTTCTTCTGTGCGAACTCTTACGGGACTTGGTAAGGATGTCTTCCACGAGTAATGAGTGTGTTGGGGTGGGGCACTTTTTTTTTCACTAGCTGCTTATATTTTATGACCCACAGTCTACTTTCTTATGGTGGGTCGTATGTTGCCACTTAGCCGCTGTGACTGGGTCCGGGGTCCGGAGTGACTGAAAGTAACAACACCCCGGCTTCCGTCCCCACTCACAACGTTGCCCGTGTCCCGCCACGTGCAGGCGGGCCCTATTTTTGTTTAGATCCATTTGATATCTTTTTTTTTTGTGTGCAGCATTAGAAAAACTTATAACTAATACAATATCAAGTAAGATATTAATAAACAAAACGAAATTAAATATTTAGAAAGAAGGAAGGAAGAGGACTGAATATAATATTGCCCGTCACCTGGTTGTGGGCGGCGGCCCGGGTCTTGGAATGCCCCACAAGACGCTGGCCGTCGCTCACTATGCCCTTAACATCTACCATCCTAAAAACTAACTTAACTAGAAGAGATTAGAGTACGTTAAAGCTAGAAACTAAGACTAAGACCTCAATGTCCAGCCTGCTAAACTATTTACGATATACAATAGAGAGGTAACTGGTTTTGTGCTTGGCGCAAAGTTGCTAATGAAAGGATACTTGTGGTAAAAGTAATAAAAGTAATGACGCTAACGGTTTGTGTTGAGCCTACAAGGCTCCTAGCAGAGTACATCAGGCGCAAGCACCTCCCGGAGCCGCCGACAACACGACCAGAACGGTGGTTTTCCCCGATCTACCATAGGTATCCGTCGGGTTGGGCTCAAAAGAGAGGAACCACAATTAAGATCCTTCCATCCAGGACGAGCGCCGCCTCTTACCAGGGGGCGTAGGTCCCTTGAAGAGGTGCCTAACTTTAAGCTTGAGATCATAAGTTATTAGTGTAGTGGAGGTTGAGGTATAGGCTGTGTAGGTTGGTTGTACAAACAGTTCACGCTGAGCCAATGAGACTTACAATGATACGTGGTGTGGCAGTTAGCACCTTCCGGCCCCGCCAGAAACACAGCCTGAACGGTGGTTTTCCCCGATCTACCATAGGTATCCGTCGGGTTGGGCTCAAAAGAGAGGAACCACACTAAGATCCTTCCATCCAGACTGTGCACTGCCTCTTAACGGAAGGCGTAGGTCCCTTGAAGAGGTGCCTAACTTTAAGCTTCAGATTAGAAGTAATTAGTGTAGTGGAGTTTGAGGTATAGGCTGTGTAGGTTGGTTGTACAAACAGTTCACGCTGAGCCAATGAGACTTACAGTGATACGTGGTGTGGCAGTTAGCACCTTCCGAGCCCGCCAGCAACACAGCCTGAACGGTGGTTTTCCCCGATCTACCACAGGTATCCGTCGGGTTGGGCTCAAAAGAGAGGGACCACAATTAAGATCCTTCCATCCAGACTGTGCGCTGCCTCTTAACGGAAGGCGTAGGTCCCTTGAAGAGGTACCCAGCTTTAAGCTCTTATTAGACATGGAGATGCTGTTAACTATTTACATATAAGGTGCAATCTGTTTTTAGAATTGTGTGTGACTTGTGCACTTCTTGTCGGTTGTTCCACTCTGATCTTTGAATTTGACTTGGTTGACACTATGGATCATCCGTGCTGGACGCTTCAATATCTGTGTTGGTGCCCTGGTCTGTATCTGTTTCTTCTTCATCACTCGTGGTGCTAATCATATCTGTGTCTTCCTGGGCATCGTGACGTCAGTGGGACACTACGAATGTGTGTCTCGCGGCAGGCATGCGTGAAATAGTCCCTGCAGTCGGACTATCCGCTGTGCCCTCTGTGGCTCACATGGATCGAGCGTCTACCATGTAAGCAGGAGATCTCGGTTTGTGTCCCGGTCGCGGCACATATTTTCACCTGTCCCCGTTGATATATATCATCGCCCGTGAGCAGATGACGGTATTAATATGATTCTAATTGTACTTCTGCCGACAGCAGTTGCTCCATAGACTTTGCAATGGACTTTGTGAATATTCCCCACAGTGTCTTTCTCTGCAGTGAGAAATTCAATCACTATACGTTGTCCGAAACGTACATCATTTACAGACACCATTTTGAAACTGTCCTACAGCTATGTCATCTGTCGGAAGTGACGGAAACGGTGCGCAGACGCGGGAGACTTCAGATAATACATTGCATGGGGGCTTAATTAAAATTAAATATGAATGCAAATATTTTTAGTAGCTGTATGTCCGATTACGCAAGTCTCGTAAACGGCTGGCCCTGACTAGTTTTCGTACGCAATCTGACTGCATCGAATAACAACAAACAATGAAACAAAATTTTCGTTAACACAGTTAATTAATTAAGTCCCCAGCAACTATAAAATCTACGAAGCCAACATAGCACAAGTGTAGCTGTTCTGTATGTGGTAGTATGACTCAACGCACATCTGGCACGGTTCTTCTTCAACAAGACAAGAATTTTTAAATATCATTTATACTGACGTGATAAAAGAAAATTAGAAATACTATAATTGTGCAAGAAACCCAGAATTACACTCTAATACAAGAACACACGCCAGATGCTTTGTTGACTGAACCTGTAATGAAGCATTATTCAGGACACACAAATAATAAGAAAATAAGGAACAGTCGTTAGTTACCTTAATTTATATTGACGAAAAGCACTCAGATCATTACAATATCTCCATTGGAACAACATCTGCTATCTCTCCCATCAAATAACTGCATAAACATGGAACAACACTCTCCACTACAGCATCTCACTCTAACTTCAGCTACACGCAGTGTCCACCACAACTTCTCGGCAAGAACTGCCTGTCGCTGCGTCTCAATAATCACTGCCAGTGGAGGCGGCGGAACAATACTCTCTGGCGCTGTGGCTCAGTGTAGCCACCTTTCATATGCCCTTCCTCCACGGGCTAGAATTTGATGGTATTTTTGCCAGCATTGGTGGTGAAAATACCACCAAATTCGTCAAAAAAAAAATACAGACAAAAATAAAAGATAATATTAATATGTAAATATCATATAACTAGATAAAATTTTGGCTTTGCACTGACCTTTCAATAGCCTAATATATAAAATACACCAAGCAATACAAATTCTTTCATACATGTGACTTTACATAATAGTTTACACAAGTATTATGTGGTTAAACAGTTCAATCAATAGCGTCAGCAATGACGAATATGTACAGGTAAGAGTCTCACAACTTTTCACAAACAGTAATACACAAAAAAATCAGTTTATACAAATTTTCACATAAAATGTTTACACAACAAGTGGTTGACAGTTCCAGCAGTAGCACCCAGCAATGTTGAGTAGGTGCAGACACCATCAGGTGACATCATTTCAGTAGAAGCAGTCCATCAGTGGCACCCAGCAATGTTGAGTAGGTGCAGACTCCAACAGGTGATATCATTTCAGTAGAAGCAGTTCATCAGTGGCACCCAGCAATGTTGAGTAGGTGCAGACAGCAAGAAGTAACATCATTTCAGTAGAAGCAGTTCCATTTGTGGTACCCAGCAATGTTGAAGAGGTACACACAGCAACAAGTCACATTTCTCAGCAGAAGCAGTTCATCAATGGCACCCAGCAATGTTGAGTAGGTGCAAACAGCAACAGGTGACATCATCTCAGTAGAATCAGTCCATCAGTGGCACCCAGCAATGTTGAGTAGGTGCAAACAGCAACAGGTGACATCATCTCAGTAGAATCAGTCCATCAGTGGCACCCAGCAATGTTGAGTAGGTGCAAACAGCAAGAAGTAACATCATTTCAGTAGAAGCAGTTCCATCTGTGGTACCCAGCAATGTTGAAGAGGTACAGACAGCAAGAAGTAACATCATTTCGGTAGAAGCAGTTCCATTTGTGGTACCCAGCAATGTTGAAGAGGTACACACAGCAACAAGTCACATTTCTCAGTAGAAGCAGTTCATCAATGGCACCCAGCAATGTTGAGTAGGTGCAGACAGCAGTCCATAATATTCACTATCACTGCTCACACAGTTCATCAGCAGAAATTAAACATGTCCTAGTGGCACCAATCATGTAGAAAAAGTACAAGTAGCAGTCCATAATTTCACCATCACTAATCAGACAGTTCAAGCATGAACAATAGTTTGAATGCACATACAATTGCTTTTACAAAATTATTATCAATGCTCTTACACTAAACATACAAATCATAACAAACACACAAATGATGTCAGATAATTGTCATATTAACTATTACAAGTACACAAACATCAGTAAACCTATAACATTTATGGGTGACAGTGCAAGCCACTACAAACAAATAAAATAATATTTAGGAGATAGGTGGGTAGGATTAGGAAAGGAAAACACACAAAACACACTCACTCATCTTTCATCCACATTAAGTACTACTGTGTAATTGAATAGTGTTAACTGTGTATATTCAATTCTGTCAAAATTTTATGTTCATCATGTGTATCAAGTAATAGTGGCAGCAATGTATAACAGTCAATAATAGTTAAGTCAACGTCATAGTCATCATGTCAAGACCAATGTTTGCCAAGCCAGATCAAAATGTATGGTTGCTGAACAACTGTCAGTGTGCCAAGATATGCAACTTCCTCTCTCCAAAAAAAAAGTACATACTGCTTAGTGATTTAACAAAGTGTGTGTAGACAATCTTCCTTCCATTTTAGTGTTCTAGTCTGCTATCTTCATCCTCCTTGTTCCATATAGACCAACAAAAAAAAAATATGCACCTCACTTATTTTACCTCTTATACACTAAAACTCCAATCAACTTCATATAATCTCAATACCTCAATAATACCTCTTCAATACGTCGATACATATAAACCTTATTGCCAGTATCATTTCACTTCCATAACAACTCTTTCCTCTAGTCAGTCTCCTCGAATAAGTACAGATAAAATCCTAATGCAAACCTCATCATCCCATACAATCCGAAGACACGCTGTCAACACACAACCTCTGTGTAATCCATCTGACCAAAATCTTCTACTCATTATGAATTATAAACAAAGAATGCATACATGACCTCTAACAGACTTAGTGCGAATAACTCTCAGTAATTAAGTACGGTTACGGAGTGTGAATGATCATAATATTTCACAGTGTGTACACCACTTCAAGAATTATGGCAAACAGAAGCAAACATGTGGAGTATTTCTTGTGTCAAGTGTCACTTCCTATTTCAGTTGCTCACGAAAAATGCAGTGTAATAACTGTGTTGGTATGTCATGTCGTTAGATTCCTTCCTATTGGCATACATTTATACAGCTTTCATAAAACCTCCAGCTCATGTGACTTCTATGATGTTTCTTGTACTAATGTCGTTCGTCGAATTACTGCAGTTCATTTTCTTATGTTAAAATATAAAGCACTGAGCGTAAGCAAAACAAGCAACAGCGAGTAAATATACCAGTAGTGAACAGAATGTCAACAAGTGGATGCAGCACAATTTCTATAACGAGGCTTCGCCAAGCGAACAATCCGTAACCCATACCTCATCGTAACCCACACTCCATGTCCGTACACTGTACATCAGCATTGCTATATACCAAATTAAAGTATAGTTATGACAACAAGCAGAAATGTGTAAATGTGCAATCCATATGCATAGCAGTAAACATATATCTTACGTACTAAACAGGTCATTAGCATCGTATCTTAATAAGTAAACATGAAGGCGCAAGCAGATAAATCACAAAGTATAACTTACATACCTAACCACATCAGCACAATTAATCAGGTGACAATTATAATTTAAATAAATAAGCACAGCAGGCACATAATAAAAAGAATATGACATCAGTGAAAAAGCATAGCAGCCAAGCGATGCATAATATACACAAGTTACAACTCAGTTCATTAATAATCATTGTCAAAATCAGTTAACGTACGCAAGCACGTCGCTTCACAAGTAATTTCATAGAACATGTAATTAGCACAAAGTATGAATCACGTAATCGCGAGCAGCAAATTACGCCTAAAGTACGTACCTAAGTGGAAATATGTTACCTGAAAAATAAACTCAATTAATAGTTATCTTTTTTAGTTTATTACTTTCTTCTTCGAAAAGACATTTTTCCTGAAATTTTCTCGATAGCAAGTCGTCTTAACGTCGGACACGCACAGAATTTACCTGAAGTTCTTAAATATTTTATAGAAACGTATCCTGAAAAATACTGAATGTTAATAACAGAATTCATCAAGTCACTATAGCTTTATACTGAATTTAGTCGGAGAAATTAGACTGTGTATTTATTTACGGCTGTCAGTGCATTCGCACTGAGCGCTCGATCAGCTGTAGGCGCGTGACGTAGGAAGTGATTGTTTGCGGTCAACGACTGCCTTGTGCGGCGCGCAGACTTGACTGTTGCTTTGAGTATATGCCGCCGCCAAAACACAGCGCGGTATCCTTGTACTCTCCGTGTGTTTACATACAACTGTTAGTTTCTCAAAAGTATGTCATTCTACAAAAAATTTTCAAAAGTATATCATTCCACAAAAATTTTAACGTTAGATATATTATGTATTCCCTTAGAGCGTCGTGATTTAAGAGTTTCTACTTCGACAGTGTTATCATGAATAACTTTGCGAATTCTATATGGACCGTTATAAAGCAGAAAAAATTTGCGACACAAGCCTTTTCCTTTGTGAGACAATCGATGAGCCTTAATTAACACCTTCTGACCAACGACCAGGACGCTTAGCTGATTTCTCTCTTCTAGCAGCCGCAGATGCAATATTTTGTAGAGCCAGGTTGACAACTTCAGAATGCCGCAGTTTCCGTGTAGGCAGAAAAGGAACGATTTCAGAAATGCGATTTGTCGGTGCTTTGTTTTTTAGTATCAGTATAGGTGGTAAAGAAGTTGAGTCATTAGGAAGTTCATTCAGAATGTTTTGAAAAATATGAAGATACTGATCCCAAGTTCTGTGATTCTGATGACAATAAAGACGACACAATTTATTGATTTCCTTCATCCATCTCTCTGAAGCGTTAGATTGAGGGTGAAAAAGTGAAATGAAAATTGATTTAATTTTACGACGCCGTAGTGTACGAAGCCTAATTTTAGAACGAAACTGTGATCCATTATCTGATATAACCTTATCAACATGACCCACTTCTTTAAGAAAATGTTTGATGAAAGCATTAGATACTGTACGAGCTGTTGCTTTGCGTAACGGTGTAAAACACACATATTTTGATGTCAACTCCACTGCTACGAAAATGTACGCAAAACCATTAGTAGATCGAACCACTGGACCGAACAAATCGACTGCAGCCATGTCCTTTAATTTCGCTGGAATGATAGGAAACAACGGTGCTCTGTGAGAAACTGTCGGCGGCTTAGCCTTTTGACATAATTTGCATTTGGCAAGAACAAATCGAATACGTTTTTCCATATTATTGAAGTAGCAATTTTCTCGTAATTTATGAAAGCATTTTCTGGGACCAAAGTGTGCATAAGTGAAATGCGTATACCAAATCAGCTTATTAACCCACTCATCAGGAATACAAACTAACCAAACAGAGTTGTCGACCGATTTTCGTTTAAAAAGAACTTTCCAGATAGATCGCAAAAACGAGGTGTGGCCAAATTGTCCAATCTAACAAAGCGTCTAAGAAAATTACAGACACCAAGAAAACTCCGAACATCACGTTTTGTGGTAGGAACAGCATAATTACGAATAGCGTCTAGTTTCTCTGGATCAGGAAGAATACCTTCTACAGAAATAATGTGACCAACAAATTTCGCCTGTGAACAACCAAATTCAGATTTTTCCAAGTTCACTGTAATACCAACTCTTGCAAAAATACGTAATAATGAATCCAAAATTTTGTTGTGCTCACTCCAAGAACGTTTAGCAATAAGAATGTCGTCAACATAGAAGTAATATTGTCACGAAGATAAACAGGTAAAATTTCGTTTAAACTACAAATGAATGCTGCTGAAAATACAGTAAGTCCAAGCGATAATTTCCAAAGTCACTTTTGGGTAAAACAGTCATATCCGGTTATTTTTTAGCGTCTCTCTAGATAGATTGATAGTCGAAGAGTTGTTTTGATAGATGCAAAGAATAGTAAAAGAGTAGGCAGCGGTACAGAAAACTAGAAGAGAAATAGCACCACTACAGCTCGGGGCCCTATGCTCGCTACGGCACATATTCACTTAAGAGTATTGAATCCCCTGAGGACTTTAATAGCTGCACATAAATTCCAGTTTGGGACTTAGTGGCAAATTTGGCGGAAGTGCGTACGTAAATTGATCTAACCATGCACATGGATGTATGTCATTCTTAGAATTGCGGAAGATCTTAAATTTCCGAACAGTCAAAAAGTGTTTATAGTCAAAGTTTTCGCCTCGTGGCGACAAAGACCTACCGCGTCTGTCCCAGTCCGAATGCCGATTATTGTCAAGTTCGCGCGCCTGGCGCTCTCTTGTTGCATCCCGTAAATGAAACAAATTGTTTTCTTCAAACCCCTCTGGTATCTGTGATTCTAAATTTCTTCTGCTATCTTTTCCTACGATTTCGCCTTCAATTTGTTTGACTTGCTTTTTTAATGCCTCAAATTCCCTTTTCACGCGTTCATTAAATTTTCCCTGATTTTCAACATGTTTACTTATGCTCTGGTACTCTTCGGTTTCTGAAAATGGCAATGGAGCTGTGTCATCTGAATCTCTGTCCCCATTTAAACTAAGATTTGTCAATTTATCTGAAATCTCCTCCACTCTTTCCGATAAGTCACCAATTTGTTCTTTCTGTTTATTTACGTCTTCCGTAAGTGTCGCGACTCGCGTTTCAGTATTAACGCATTTAGTAGTTAACTGTTCATACTGTTGTGTTAGGTTATTTAATCTGTCATTTGGTACGGATTCCTCGATTCTCTCAAATATTTCTTCCTTATCTTTTGCACGTCGTAAATTTAACTCTGAAAATTTCTGTACTATCACGCGATCTCTTTCTTCCTGTTCTCTATCCTGTTCCCTTTGTCTAATCTCTACTGCACTTAATCTATTATTGTGAGAATTCAAAATCGGTTGTACTTCTTCTCTGATTTCTTTCTTTAATTCATCTTTCATATTTTTGAAACATGTCCCTATTCGTGAGTCTAACCGTGTTTCCATTGTTCCCATCTGTGTTTTTAATTCAGATCTAAACTGTGTTTCCATTGTTCCCATATCATTTTCTAATTCAGATCCCAAAGTTCCCATCTCAGTTTTAATTGTTCCTATCTCTGTTTTTAATTCAGATCGAAACTGCTCCATTGTTCCCCTATCTGTTTTTAATTCAGATCGTAAATTTAATATTGCACTCATCAACTGCTCCAGATTAACTTGTTCGAAATTCTTTTCGCCCCTAACATTTCCCGTAAAACTAACTTCCTTCGTCATAGCAGTAAAGCTATCTGAGTTCGATACTATTCCAGAATCTTCTGTCGTTAATCTCGGATTCTGTGAATTTTCTGATTGAGAAAAATTTTGAAATGGTTCCGGACTATTTTCCCGACTTATTACATTGTTTTCCACTTCATTATCCATCATACTGTTTTCCTCTGTTGGCGAGTTCGCCGTGTTAACAATTTCGTCATTCTCACTATTCATCATTTTTGCCTTTTTCATCGATCGCGTAATCATTTACAAAACATACAAAACTCGTCACTATATGAAAATTACACACAATGACTCTTTATCTTCAACAATACCATTCACACGAAATATTTCCCTCAAACACGATTAATCGAACAATTGAAATAATTGCACCAAATCGTCAAACGCGTATACAAGGCAATAAAAATTAAATTTTGAAAAATACCATTAGAAGAATGCCAATTACCAAATCTACACATGCAAAATAGATTACAATTACTAAACTACAAATTACTACAACAATACTACTGTCTACTATTTTTACAATCAGAAGAATTCCAAGGGACGATCCGAAGCAGCGGTCGCCACGTGCATGGGTGCTTAATTAAAATAAAGATATAAGAATGCAATGCAAATACTTTTTAATTTTCTGTCGCTGTATGTCCGATTACGCTGTTTCGTAAACGGCTGGCCCTGACTAGTTTTAGTACGCAATCTGACTGCTTAGAATGACAACAAAGAATGTAAGAAAATTTTCGTTAACACAGTTAATTAATTAAGTCCCCAGCAACTATAAAATCTACGAAGCCAACATAGCACAAGTGTAGCTGTTCTGTATGTGGTAGTATGACTCAACGCACATCTGGCACGGTTCTTCTTCAACACGACAAGAATTTTTAAATATCATTTATACTGACGTGATAAAAGAAAATTAGAAATACTATAATTGTGCAAGAAACCCAGAATTACACTCTATTACAAGAACACACGCCAGATGCTTTGTTCACTGAACCTGTAATGAAGCATTATTCAGGACACACAAATAATAAGAAAATAAGGAACAGTCGTTAGTTACCTTAATTTATATTGACGAAAAGCACTCAGATCATTACAATATTTCCATTGGAACAACATCTGCTATCTCTCCCATCAAATAACTGCATAAACATGGAACAACACTCTCCACTACCGCATCTCACTCTAACTTCAGCTACACGCAGTGTCCACCACAACTTCTCGGCAAGAACTGCCTGTCGCTGCGTCTCAATAATCACTGCCAGTGGAGGCGGCGGAACAATACTCTCTGGCGCTGTGGCTCAGTGTAGCCACCTTTCAACATACATAACGTTTCGCATTCGTAGCATTGTTTTCGGATTAGAAAAAAAATGCGATACATTACTTTCTGTGCAACTCTCGTAAATTTAGAAGTCCAAGCAGAGTGGTCCTGCCTTCCAAGGGTTTCAAAATTCCGTCAGCTGTCGCGCGCAGAGCTTCTGTCAAAGCGAGGCTCCCTGGTGGCAGCGTTCACGACATGAGCCTTGCAGCGGCCAGAAAATGAACCTTCTCTTTTGTGACGTACGGTGGTGGAGAAGAACTAGCGAGCTGGCAGGGTCACCTGTAGCGGCTGTGCCGATTGGTGTCTTCCTCCTCCGATCGCTGAGCCGTGGAGTCACGTATGTCGTGACAGGTTCCTATTACGAAGTAACTAGCAGCGGAGTTGCATATCATCAGTATTCTGATACGGACCGGACGTGCTTCGAGTATTTTGCTTAGCTGTTCGGTGGTGTGTTTGCCCACTTGTGAATCGAAACAGCATCGGCTAGAGTTGTTAAAATCTACCAACTGTAGTTAGAGCTTGTTTCCTGTTGTATTTAGTGGAAAGCTGAATTCTGCGTGATTCGCTGTAGGTTTAGTGTCAGCAAGTATTCCTAATCAATTTGAAATAATCTATTACAAGACTGGTTTTGGCTTGCTTGTGAGAGTTTCGGCAAAAACGTGTGGTTGGTATTCGGAACAGTTACGCTTTGAGTTTTTCCTCACACGAAAGCCGGGTGAAGGATAAACCACTAATAGTTGTGTCTGGTGTTTTGTACCGAGTATTCGTTTCATAGATTATTGACTGTGCAATCAGATGGAAATCTTGTGTTGATTCCCTGTAAATGTGATTGTGTTTAATGATGCGGAAAAGAATTTTGCGCATCACACGGGAGGAAATGACCAGCAAATCTCGCTTGTGTACTGTGTGGAATCTTAAGCAACATTAGTTAACTGTGGTTATCAGAATTAGGTTCAAATGGTTCAAATGGCTCGGAGCACTATGGGTCTTAACATCTAAGGTCATCAGTCCCCTAGACTTAAAACTACTTAACCCTAACTAACCTAAGGACAGCACACATATCCATACCCGAGGCAGGATTCGAACCTGCGACCGTAGCAGCAGAGTGGTTCCGGACTGAAGTGCCTAGAACCGTTCGGCCACAACGGCCGGCGTCATAATTAGGACCGGCTGCCCCAGTGTTGTTTGAATTTTCATTCGTCTGTGTCAGAGGACGTTTGTTCTGCGAGAGCCGTTGTAATACTAATGTCGATATCACCTGTACTTATCCCATTAACTATGTCGGTGAATGCTGCGCAAACACTGTCTCGATGTACGCGTACACCATAATTACACCACCAAATATGTATTTGGAGTTACACTCATGTGGTATGAGACGTCGTTCCCGGGGGAGCGTGGAGGGGGGAGGGGTGGTTCCACTGGGATCCGAACCGAACAATAACCCTGTGTTCGGTGTGGGGCGGCGGTGGGGTGGGTGGATTGCTGTGGCCTGTTGTGGGGTTCTGAACCACTGAGGGCTACGGCGGGACGAAGTATCTCTGTCGTTTCTAGGTTCCTCGTTAAATACACACAATGTCTCATTAAAATTCGTTGTAGGCTCATGTTTAACGCCACCAATGTGCAACCAAACTATTTGATGTAACATCTATTTATTTCATGATTTATGTTCATTTATGGTACTATTGTCAATGTGTGTGTGTATGTGTGTGTATTTCAAAAGTAATGTTATGTAAAAGTAATGACATTTTGAAACTATAGTTGTAACAGTGCTTCATGAATAGAGAAAGTAGTTTTTTGATGACGTAAAATCCTCCGCAACGAAACTGGCTTCATCGGAATATAAAAGGTGGATTTGGAGGTCGAACTGCAGGGTTCCTTTGTGGCAAGAGTTATGGGTGATTAGTATGCTATTCGCATCTTGTGTGTTGAACGAGGCAAGAAGTGCACCGAGAATATTTAATATTACCTCTGACATGGAAGTAATTTGGCTTATTATTCATAGCAAACATTGGCTAGTTCTGAACTACGGAAATCCGACGCTAAGAAATGCATTGCTAGAGCTCATTTTACAGTAGGAATCATGACAATTTTGCTATCCTTTTAGTAGCCACAGAATCTCGCTACAGCCACCATCTCCGTCTTAAATAATCAGCTGAGTATTGTATAATTGCATGGCCCAGTTATGTGACGTCTTATTCAATAATAAGGTTTTGTTACTTAAACCACCAGTATTTTACCCTTAGTCATTTACCTGAACAGAGTCATTTTTCAAGTGTTACAATGTTTCCGAGTATCCCATTTGACTGAACTGAAAAGTAACTGCTTCCTGCAACAACTTTTAATAACTTTTGTGGAGTAGTAGACTTCATAATTATTCAGTGATCCTTGTTTCCGAACTACTCCACGTGTTTTTCATAGAATGATGGTTAAAGTTTCATCAACGTATAATTGCCAAGAAATTATCTAAATAAGTTTTGCTTAAACGCTATTCTTATTTGAATCTCAGTACAGCATTAAAGTCATCTGCATACAACTGTAATCATTCAGAGTAGTTAACAGCTAGCAGACTTGAAGGGTCAGCATGAGAAATAACAATGCTTTTGTTTTGCATATAAGATTTTAATGTTCTATTGTAACAAAGATAGGCAGCATTGTACTTAGCAGCTGGTAGAATAATTGCGCGTCCCCCTCCCCCTCTAAGCTAACTGTTGAACCAGCATTGCTTCGCAACTTACAGTAACACTAATAATAAAGGGAAACCACCAATCTTAAATCATTAATGTCTTCTGATAAGTAACTGGCTACAAGTGTACAGACTCTAGCAGACCTAGAGCCTACACTTTTCATTTGAGCTATATAATACAAAAATGAGAAAACAAATAATAATCAGAACAGTGAATACACCAATTAGAAAATGGATTCGGGGACAGTAATTTTCCATAATTCTATAATGGTCGCTAACTTTTCTGTTTTAATGTACAGACAGTAACTGTTACTGAGAGACAATTGTTGCCAAAACGTTTAATATTCATTCTGTGTGTGTCAGATCAAACCGTTGGTGCAGTGCTTGCTACATTGTATTACTTCCCTTATCCTATCTGCATACCATAATTTCGGTATCAAGTGAAGTCATCACTAACTTCCTTTATGAACAGTGAAAGTACTTGGTACAACATTGAGTGATTCGACTGGTGACCGTTTCCTTTTACTGAACTGCAGTTTACTTTATGACTAACAGAATCTTGGTTAGAATCAGTAGAAATCTTTCGAGAAAAGACACGCGGTGTGATGCCTTTTCATTACATAGAGCTGCGGTAAAAATCTAATTCCTTCTATAGGAGTATCATCCTCGGTGTATTGTTTATTTAGCATGAGCCGATAGTGTGTTACAGCGTTCGAGCGAGCTTCGAGATTCGCCTGGCTGTATTTAACGAAATGGTTTTGTCTTTTCGTCTGTGTGTATTGCACACACTTGTGCGTATCCAGTGAAGTTGTTGTTTTGCCTTGATCAGTGTTTCCATGAGCATGGGCAGTTCTCGTCGTGCATATGACATTACTTGTGTATTGAACATACATCTGCGGGTTTGTTTTAAGTCGTTGCCGCGTGTTGCAGTGTTTGGCTTCAGTCTTGACGTTGAGTTTTGCTTGGTTGTAAGGATCGACATCCTTGATGGCTGTTATGCGAACCTTTCTTAATCTGTGCGTTCTTTTTATTGTACACATGGATGCGTATTTTACTGGTTCTCTTGTATTGACTGAAATGCACAACGTACCGCCTTGATCAATAGGTATCCTGACCTTGCAGGGGCAAAATTATACATCGAGAGCTGTTTTAATTCTTGTAGCGATAAATTAGTTTTGAGTGCTAATTACTCGTAACGTTATTTTACTCACGTTAATGCAGCCTCGCTTGCAGAAACACAGATTACGAACGGTATATACGCCAGCAGTAATGTAAGACCTTACTCAACTACGGTAATGGAAAAGTAATATGGCTTCCGAGCTTTTCGCAGCAGAAGCACGTTCTAGCCGCGTAATACTGGAATAGAAACAAGAGATTTTGAAATTATTCTTCAACATAGAATGCAGAAAGCCTATTTAGAAACTACGTCGTCTAGTTCGCACATTACGTCTCTTTCATTCTGAACCTTTTAATACTAATTCTATCTCCAAAACAGGTTTTTCTCACAGCTAACAGTTTCCTGGCTAGCCATTATATCCATTTCCATTTGATAAAAGGTGTGAAGCTTTCGCTAAGTTACTATGTCCTTATACTGTTCATAATATCACATATTGCTGCCTAATAAAATAAACAAACACATCCATATCGTTGAACTTTTGAGTCCCAACAACACAAAAAAAAATTAATTTATCCCAAAACCCCACTTTGTCGTCATGGTGTCCCATAAATACAAGAATACACTGAGGAAAAACAAAGAATCACTTGTCTTAAGAAGGCTATTTCACTTTTGGAATACAACTTTAAAATTTCTCACAAAATTAACCATTAATATTATAGCAACGAATACAGGTATACATTGGAATTAAATAATCAATGAATTATTTTGAGGAGCTGATTTCACTTTAGAACCACTGGGACGTACAGCTTTCCACTATCCATCGTTTCATGAGATATATTTGAAATCAGTTTCACATTTCTTCCAAGACACAGTCCCATATCTTTAAAGTCCCATTAACTCATAATGAATAAAATAAATAAGTTGGAAATAACAGGCAAAAGGGAGCGTAAAATTTTATAAATTAGTATAAAAAGTACATACTGCTGCTGTGATTTCTTTTCGAAACTACTCAGAAAAGCCATAGTACAAACTCAAATTTAAGTTACAATAATTTCAGATATTCTGCGTTCACTGGCAACGATCTGCTCATTATGATCATTATAAAAGAAATCCACGTGTCACAATCTCCTACAATCGCTTCACGTATCACAGTCGCTACGCGCACTGTTGCTTTGAATGGTATAGCACTAGATGTCACTGTATTGCAATAGCTTCCGTGGTTGCGTGGGAAAGGCAGCCACCCTGTTCGCCAGACATACCCCCCAAGTAACTTCTTTCTGTTCCCTGACTTGAAACTTTGGCTTGTTGGGAAAGAAATTCATCAAATAAGGAAGTGATAATTGCAGTCAACGAGTATTTTTCAGGTTTTGACAGACCTATATTCCTGATTGGATGAAAAAGTTAGAGGATTTCTGGACTAAGTGTACATACCTCGAAGGAGACAATGTCGAGAAGTAAGGTGAGTTTGTTACGAATCAAACATTTCTCTCGCTTTTTAGCAGACTTATTACACCACCCTCGTACAGTGGCTTGAGGAGTATGAAAATGAAATCATATTGATGTCTTGGTCAGCAGTTTCACCTAATCTGAACCCGATGCAGCGCATCAGGCGCCAGATCTGCAGACATAAACCACGAACCCGTAATTCTGCGGCCTGTCCTTAGACATCTTGCGCTACATACCTCCATAAACAAAACAAGGACTTTCTTAACCAATGTCACCATCGCTGCAGTATTAATGTCCGAAGGTGGCCAAGCACACTGCGTAGCAGGTAGTCATAATGTTTTGGCTCATCCGTCTAATGCGTGTGCTCATTAGAAGTGGGGAGTACCACAGGGGGGCGGGCGCACGGAGGGCTGGCATACAGTGGAGCACGCGGCAGCACCATCGCCTCTGCGGTGACCGCCGCCGCCTCAGCAGCAGCAGCAGGAGCAGCTCGCGCGCAGCCTCTACGGGGCATCGACCGCCGACCACCGCCTCAGGCGCGCTGCGTCCTCTGGCTGGACGCGTGGGACGGAGGGCCCTGCAGCTCTGCAGCGAGAGCGCTGGCCGGCCGTCCTCAGAGGTTCGTAACCTGCACCGATGGAAAATGCAGTGTGACAGCAAGGCTACTCGAATTAGCAGAAATACCACAAATCATTTTGGATGAAATAATTCTGAGTATGGGCCCCGTCATTGGAAACTACTAAAACAGTTGGACTGTAATTTTTAACTCTGCAGCGGAGTGTGCGCTGATATGAAGCTTCCTGGCTGATTAAAACTGTGTGCAGGACCGGACTCGAACTCTAGACTGCCTTTCGCGGGCAAGTGCTCTACCAACTGAACTACCGTATCACGACTGACGACCACTTCACACAGCTGTACTTTCGCCAGTACCTCGTCTCCTACCTTCCAATGTCCATAGAAGCTCTCCTGCGAAACTTTCGAAACAAGAACTCTTGGCAGAAAGGATACTGAGGAGACATGGCTTTGCCATAGCCTGGGGGGTCCTCCAGAATGTTGGAAGAGCCGGCTGGTCCCGGCGGAGGTTCGAGTCCTCCCTCAGGTATGGATGTGTGTGTTTGTCCTTAGGATAATTTAGGTTAAGTAGTGTGTAAGCTTAGGGACTGATGACCCTAGCAGTTAAGTCCCATAAGATTTCACACAGATTTGAACATTTGAAAATTTTTGTTGGCGCGAAAGGCAAAGGTCCGAGTCTCCGTCGGGTTCAAACTGGCTCTAAGCACTATGGGACTTAACATCTGAGGTCATCAGTCCGCTAGACTTAGAACAACTTAAACCTAACTAACCTAAGGACATCACACATCCATGCCCGAGGCAGGATTCGACCGTAGCAGCAGAGCGGTTCCGGACTGAAGCGCCTAGAACTGCTAGGCACACGATTTTAATCTCCCAGGAGTTCCATACCAGCGCACACTCCGCTGAAGATTGGAAATTTTATTCTGGAACGTCCCCCAGACTGTGGCTGAGAAATATCCCCGTAGTATCCTTTCTTCCAGGAGTGGTAGTTCTGCAAGGTTTGCAGGGGAGCTTCTGTGAAGTTTAGAATATAGGAGACGGGGCACTGGCGAAAGAAAAGTTGTGAGGATGGGTTATGAGTCGGGCTTGAGTAGCTCCGTTGATAGAGCAAGGTCCCAAATTCGACTCTCGGTGCGGCACACAGTTTTAATCTGCCAGGAAATTATTAAAACATCTAAATTTCCGACGATGCAAAAGGCTTGCTGGGGTCCTCTTCATGGAGATTCACTGCGGATACTGACGAATGTCTTGTATCTACGTGATTTATTTTTATCTCGTACCTACCGACGTCTCAGAAAAGGTAGTTACGGAAGGGGTGGCTGTACGGTACGCTATTGCCTGTGCTATGCTAGTGGCTAATTGGAAGGCAACTCTAGTAGGTGATGGGTAGAAGGTAGTGTATCGCCTGACTGTTGCCTGTGCCACTCTCGTAAATGATTGGTAGGCAATCTCTCATTGGTGACTGGAAGGCCGTAGCAAATTGACAGCTTGCATCCAGGATGTAGTGTTTTCATGCAGTGAAGCGTTAAGGTCACACGTCAGCTCTCTCGCGGCAGCTATTAAACAGGTGTAAATAGCGTCGCCGGATGGTGAACAAACGCGATCCTCCGGGATGGAATCACTGGCAAACAGGCCCTATATAACTCATAGCCATACTACCTGTTCGTATTGTCAGGACATTTATTTCAAGCCGGCCAGGGTGGCCGAGCGGTTCTAGGCACTACAGTCTGGAACCGCGTGACCGCTACGGTCGCAGGTTCGAGTCCTCCATCAGGCATGGATGTGTGTGATGTCCTTAGGTTAGTTAGGTTTAAGTAGTTCTAAGTTCTAGGGGACTGAGGACCTCAGAAGTTAAGTCCCATAGTGCTCAGAGCCATTTGAAACATTTTTATTTTTTTTATTTCAAAAGCCTCTCTTATTTTCCGTTGCTGCATCTACAGCTGCCGAGCATGTACACGAGGTTCTGGTGGTGTTCTGTTATAGTTAACTTGTTGTTCTATACCAGCCGTAAGTAACGTTCATCGTTGCTCGCTACACGAAAACACTAGCCCCTGGATACAAGCTGCCGATTTGTTACTGCCTTCCAGTCACCAACGAGAGACTGAGTACCAGTCACTTACGAAAGTGGCACAGACAACAACCAGCCGATACACTACCTTCTTCCAGTCACCTACCGGAATTTCCTCTCAATGAGTCACCAGGGTTGCAAAGGTAATAGCGGAACATACAGCAACATATCAGTTACGTGATGTCTCTAGCCACCAGACAACCAAAAATGATTGTCTATAAAGGAAGATATTTATCAGCGTATAGGAGTCAACCAACCTAAGGAAGACCTCAGCAAGTAGTTCGAAATAACTATAGTTTTTAGTAGAGCACAATGATGCGGACCAGCACCGAAAAGTATTTTATCCAAAACGACAACGGCCGTAGAAGACCTACGAACTTACACTACAAAAAGAATACAGTGCATTTACTTATTTTATTTATCTTTTGATTTATCTAAAATGGCAAGCTTTTGGCTATCAGATGCTCTGTCTTGCTTCTGACCAACAGTTCTACGTACAGTGCCTCATAAAAGAAAAGAAAGACCTACAAGGAGAGGAGGAAATCAGGTACTCTCCCTATCTCACGGATAGAGACAGTACGCGATGTTATTTCCGTGATTATAGAATCGTTTAAAATTTACAAAGAACTTGACAGTACGAGCCCTACCTTCAGTATGATGTTGCACCCGTTCTTGGCTCTGATGCACGCACTGATTCGGTTGGGAAGGGTTTAATTAAGTAGTTGTATCTTCGCTCGAAGGAAGCTGGCCCACTGATCTGTTGTGCTGGACCCACAAACGTTCTATTTCTACATCTATGCATCGCAAGACACCTCACGGTGTGTGTCGGTGGTTACTTCTTGTTCCAGTATTACTTCCCCCTTTTCATGTTACAATGGCGATTGGCTCATGGGGAGACCTACTGTTCATAAGTATCCGTGTCGACTTGAATCTCTCTGCTTATCTTCATGGTCTTTTTGCGAGGTATACGTAGGCGCAAGCGCTGTTGGTTGACTCTTCTATCAAGGTAAACTCTTGTAACTTTAACTTTAAACCACACCATTAAGCTAGACTGATCTAAGGATATTACTGGCCACCGGAGTACCTCAACTTCACATAGCAGTGAGATCATTTATACGATCTTGTCTGTTGTCAATCTAGGCTATATTTACACGTGAAAGCCCTAATGTTTCGCATAGACCTTTAGCCACCTAACAGTGTCGCCACGCAACAGTCTCGTTGGTCTTATGGAATTATATAGACGGAACAGAAATCATCACAATTAAATAAGGGAGTAAAACAATTGCGAAAATTTAGCTGATCTATCTTTTATTCTGCAGGCGCAGAGTCTCCAGCGAACTACTACATTAAATTATGGTGTTTGATGTTCAATCAGTCTGGATTCGTACTAATATTATCAAAATATTTAAATACAATTAAATCCGTATGAGAAACGTTACAGCGAGCTGTTTTTTCTGTTTTGTGGGTGTTCAGTATTGGCTTAGAGAAATAATCCTGCGTGAAATGTACTCGCAATCAGGAATACGGACAACCATCAACAGTATAACTGAAGGACGACAATCAATATTTGTGCCGCACAGGGACTCGAACTGACCTGACGCTAACCCGGATTTCCGGCTCATCGCAAGCGGTCGCTTTACTATTGGTCTACCCGAGCACGACTCACGGTCACACCCAAACATTCACACGACGTCCCCCGTATGTCTTCAACCTGTATTCGTACTTTTTTTCCTCTCATCAGTCGTCTGACTGGTTTGATGCGGCCCGCCACGGATTCCCCTCCTGTACTAACCTCTTCATCTCAGAGTAGTACTTGCAACCTACG
The DNA here is from genome assembly GCF_023864275.1 of Schistocerca cancellata. NCBI lineage: Eukaryota > Metazoa > Arthropoda > Insecta > Orthoptera > Acrididae > Schistocerca > Schistocerca cancellata. The sequence goes on from NC_064631.1 coordinate 527,019,879, forward strand.
TACTCAATTATTTGCTGGGTGTATTCCGATCTCTCTCTTCCTCTATAGTTTTTGCCCTCTATAGGTTCCTCTAGTACCATGGAAGTAATTCCATCATGTCTTAACAGATGTCCTACCATAATGTCTCTTCTCCTTCTCAGTGTTTTCCACATGTCCTCTCCATTTCTACGCAGAACATCCTCATTCCTTACCTAATCACTCCAAATAATTTTCAACATTCGTTTCTAGAGCCAAATCTCAAATGTTTCGATTCTCTTCTGTTCCGGTTTGCCCACAGTCTATATTTCACTACCATACAATGCAGTACTCCAGACGTAGATTTTCAGATATTTCTTCCTCAAATTAAGGCCGATATTTGACGTTAGTAGACTTCCCTTGGATAGGAATGGCTTTTTTGCCATTGCTAGTCTGCTTTTGATGCCCTCTTCCGTCATTGGTTATTTTGCTGCCTACATAGCACAATTCCTTAATTTCATCTACTTCGTGACCATCGAACCTGATATTAAGTTTCTTGCTGTTCTCATTTCTGATAGTTTTACTTTCGTCTTTCTTAGATTTACTCTCAGGCCATATTCTGTACCCATTAAACTGTCAATTCCATTCAGTAGAGCATGTAATTCTTCCTCACTTTCACTCAGGATCGCAATGTCATCAGCGAATCGCGTCAATGATACCCTTTCACCTTGCATTTTAATTCCACTCCCGAACCTTTCTTTTATTTCCATCATTGCTTCCTCGATGTACAGATTGAACAGTAGTGGCGAAAGGCTCCATCCTTGTCTTACAGCCTTTTTAATACGAGCACCGTTCTAGGTCGTCCACTCCTATTATTCCCTATTGGCTGTTGTACATATTGTATATGAACCATCTCTCCCTATAGCTTACCCCTATTTTCCTGAGAATTTTGAACATTCTGCACCATTTTACATTGTCGAACGCTTTTTCCAGGTCGACAAAACCTATGAACGTGTCTTGATTTTTCTTTAGCCTTGCTTCCATTATTAACCGCAATGTCGGAATTGCCTCCCTCGTGCCTTTACTTTTTCTAAAGCCTAACTGATCGTCATCTAGAGCCTCCTCAATTTTCTGTCCATTCCTCTGTATATTATTCTTCTAAGCAATTTGAATGCAAGAGCTGTTAAGCTGTTTGTGCGACAATTTTCGCACTTGTCAGCTCTTGCCGGTTTCGGAATTGTGTGGATGATACTTTCCCGATAGTCAGATGGTATGTCGCCAGACACATACGTTCTACACACCATCATGAATAGTCGTTTTGTTGCCACCTCCCTCAATGAATTTAGAAATTCTGATGGAATGTTATCTATCTTTTCTGCCTTATTTGAACCTCCAAAGCTCTTTTAAATTCTAATACTGGATTCCCTACCACTTCTACTTCGACTCCGTTTCTTCTTCTATCACATCAGACACTGATGCCTCACTGAGGCAATCAGTGTATTCTTTCGACATACCCGATCTCTCCACTGTATTTAACAGTGGAATTCCCGTTGCACTCTTAATGTTACCACCCTTACTTTTAATGAAACCTAAGGTTGTTTTGACCTTAATGTACTCCGAGTCTGTCCTTCCGACAGTCACTTATTTTTTCGTCTTAGCTTCCCTGCACTTCCTATTTATTTATTTCCTCAGCGACTTGTATTTCTGTATTCCTGTGTTTTTCGGAACATTTTTGTACTTCCTCCGTCCATCAATCAACTGAAGTATTTTTCTGTTACCCATGGTTTCTTCGCAGTTACCTTCTTTGTACCTATGTTTTCCTTCCCAGCTTCTGTGATGGCCCTTTTTAGAGATGTCCATTCCTGTTCAATTGTACTGCCTACTGAGCTACTCCTTATTGGTTTACCTACAGCCTTAACGAACTTCTAGAGTGCCTCTTCGTTCCGTATTACTTTCCTATTCCACTTCTTTGCTCATTGATTCTTCCTGATTACTCTCTTAAACTTCAGCCTACTCTTCATCACTACTATTTTGTTATCTGAGTCTATATCTGCTCCTGGGTACGCGTTACAATTCAGTGTCTGATTCCAGAATGTAATCTAATTGAAATCTTCCCGAATCACCCGCCCTGTTCCTAGTATACCTACTCCTCTTGTGACCTAACTGAAATCTTCCCGTATCATCCTGCCTTTTTCAAATATACCTACTCCTCTTGTGATTCTTGAACAGGGTATTCTCTACTATTAGCCGAAACTTGTTACAGAACTCATTTAGTCTTTCTCCTCTCTCATTCGTTGTCAGAAGCCCATAGTTTCCTGTAAACTTTTCTTCTATTCCTTCCTTTACAACCGCATTCCATTCCCCAAGACTATTAGATTTTCATCCTCTTTTGCAAACTGTATTACCTTTTCAATATCCTCATACACTTTCTCTATCTCTTCATGTATACCTGAACTATCGTTGTCGATTCTGAAATGAACAATCCTGTCACTGAATTGTTCACAGTAACACCCTCTCTGCCCTACCTTCCTATTCATAATGAATACAATTCCTGTTATACAATTTTCGGCTGCTGTTGACATTACCCTTTACTCATCTGATCAGAAATCCTTGTCTTCTTTCCACTTCACTTCAATGACCCCCACTATATCTAGATTGAGCATTTGCGTTTCCCTTTTCAGATTTTCTAGTTTCCCTACCACGTTCATGCGTCTGACATTCCACGCAACAACTCGTAGAACGTTACCCTTCCGTTGATTATTCTATCTTTTTTTCATTGTAACTTAACCTTTGGCAGTCCCCTCCCGGAGATCCGAATGGGGGGCTATTCCGGAATCTAATGCAGATGAAAAGATCATTATGACACTTCTTCTATTACATGCCACATGTCCTGTGGATACACGTTACGTGTCTTTAATGCAGTGGTTTCCATTACCTTCTGCATCCTCATGCCGTTGATCATTGCTGTTTCTTCCGCTGGGTCAGCCACATTTTAGTGGGTATAAGACCAGAGCTGCATCAAACTGGTCTCTGGACTGAAGACCACAACAACAACAAGACCAGAATGTAGGCAAAAAGCTCTCTTTTGTCGAATGCCCGAAAAATATCGATATTTAGATTAGTTGACCCGTTATACTCAAGGCGAGATATATACTGACGAAAAGGGGATGTTAATTACCAACCTACAAGCCCAGTATAGACAGGGAGGTGGCAAGGCAGAAGTGAGATTGAATGTTATCGGTGCGATAAAACGGAACACATTCGGCGACTCTGTACCCAAACTAAGCCAAATGAGAGAGTTGATAAAAAATAAATAAAAAGAAAGCGCCGTGCACCGAAGGTTATTCGTGGCCAACGTTTCGTCCTTGCGTTTCATTCGTTGTCAAGTTCATAATTAACCTGTTTGTGTGATCCTGGTTTCAGGAAGTGCAATCTCTGTTGTTGATACCTGTTGGTTGGAACTGCATCAGCAGCGGCACTATTGGTTTCTCCCTATTAGGCTGATGTATACCGGTATCTGGCAGCCAACAATTCCTGTGTTGGCGTAATTCTGACCGAAGATGTGAGGTTGCACATTGACAATTTTACTTGGACGGTTCGGCTTATGGTGGTGAATAATCAACGATCTTACTATGAAGGTAATTCTTGGTTCTGATGTTATACCCAAAATAAGTCCCTTACTGAATTATTCAGATAGTGTTTTGAATTCAAATTTTGCAAAGGTAAATAGCTGTTGTTTTATGAGCATCGAGGTGTAAAAAGCCACTGATTGGTATCTAACAGGTCAAGGTCACGACACCGACTAGGAGTTTGTAGATCTCTTGTCCAATTTCAGCGTTTATCAAGATCAGCAGAAAACTAATTCAATAGGTGAGAAGTTTCCTGATGTGCTCACAGTAAGGATAGGTTTTACTAACGTTATTAAGTATGAAATCTATGTTATCGATGTAGTTCCTCTTAGGAAACGACGGTATAGCTTGTCACCATGGCGTATGCAGCAGGTAAGGCAGATAATGGACAAGACATTACAGTAGGTGGTAATTCGGCCATCATCATCTCCTTATTCGTCATCTATTTTTTACTGTCAGCAGGCTACAGCTAGGGATAAGGCCAAAATTGAATACAGAGAACTGAATTAGATGTTTCCACATTCGTTTTTGTTGATTTAATAAGGATCCTGACAACCTTTTCGTTGAGCGCCCCCAACCGAAAAACACACACTTAACCTCTAAAGAATGTTATTTTACGTTCCATTCCGCTCCATGATCTCCATTCATGATTTGTCTGGTTCAGGTATGCTAATATTTTTACCACTCTAGACTTGAATCAGTCATATTACGAGACATTTCTCGAGGAGACTTTCAAGCCGTTAACTGCTTTCAGTGCAAACTGGAACCATGTCAAATTTAACTCAGTGCTCTTTGGGCTGTCCACAAGGGCCGCTGTTTTGTATTAGTTACTACATATCGTAAGACATGTTCTTGAAAGATCCCCCCAGGCTGTGGCAAAGCCATGGCTCCGCAATATCCTTTCTTCCAGGAGTGCTAGTTCTGCAAGTTTGGAAGGTGAGAGACGAGATAGTGGCGGAAGTAAAGCTGTGTTGACGGATCGTGAGTCGTGTTTCGGTAGCCCAGTTGGTAGAGCACTTGCCCGCGAAAGGCAAAGGTACTGAATTCAAGTTTCGGTACGCCGCACAGTTTTAATCTTCCATACAAGACACAATGTTTTAAAGCATTAAGTTCGAGGTTGTTTACCACTGCTTCGATGATGAGGTAGCGTGTAGTGGCTTTGTGGACGAGCATTTCTAATATCTCGTGATTGTATTTGAGGGATTGCGGAGGGCGGGATTTACAGTCAACACAGATAAAGTTAAATTTCCGTTTTTATCAGTTTAGTTTTCGAAGCATGTTGTCTGCACCGAAGACAACAATTGGCAATGAGAGAAGGATCTATCATGATTCTTGAAAGAGTAAACCGTCATATGAGTGTATATTTTGGTATTTGTCTTCTGTACTATGTAGTTTTCGGATTTTATGCTATTATTGAGTACATGCTTGTTTACCCGCTGTGGACTGGCTTTGAAAGAATGACGTGTTAACGGTCTAAGAACTTTTACCAGTGCAGTCGATAATGACATAAAAGCAGAACTCTAGATAGTACAGAAGATAAACACAGTAATATACAGGCAAATGGTGGTTTATTCTTTCAAGCAATACTGCATGACTGTTGATAAGCACCATCGAAAACTTTTTAATCTGTTATGACAGTTCCTATTCTTTAAAACTTTTTAATCTGTTATGACAGTTCCTATTCTTTAAAACTTTTTAATCTGTTATGACAGTTCCTATTCTTTCTTATGTAAAGTAGGAGGTGCGATTCGTCGGAAGGGTATGTACAAACAGCTGCTTCGCTCGCTGTGCTAAGAAAGAGAGGCGTTCAGTTTCAGTGGTCTGATTCTCAGGAGGCCGCATTTTGGACCTTAAGGATACACTTACCGCAGCGCAAGTCCCGCTTTTGCTTGAATTCGGTAATACCATCATCGTTCAAATTGCTGCTTCCCAGTCAAGCGTCGAAGCCGTTCTATTGTAACAGCATTAGGAGAACCGAATGTAGGAAGCTTTTGCTTCACGTTCCTTAAAATCATCTCGAACAGAGAATTCGATCTATGAATTGAAACCTTTGGCTGTGCTGTTTGCGTTAGACAAGTTGAAGCCGCAACTTGGTTACACTCCCTTTTGATCCAGAAACTGACAATTGTACCCTTGGCTGAGCTGTGTGTCGATCCAGGGAAACAATCAGGATAGCGTGACTGGCTACTCGTATTTTAGCCTGTAGGTTCTAGTTTCGACATAATAGTTTTGTGGATGACGTCATGGGAGACGCTCATAGCCGTATGTTTGAGTCTCAGCTGCTACCCGATAATGCTCCTAAATCGCTAGCAAAAAGCTGTGGGGAGATTAATGCTACTATCAGTCCAGGCACTTTTTCAGGACAAAGAGCGCTCTCAGAATGATGACCCGAAAGTTAAGAATACTGCAGAGAAATAAATTGGGGTAAGGACTGTTCTCCTTATTTTTATAAAGAAAAGTATTTTGTGTTGTCAAACACATCGTGACCTTGTACACCGAACGACGTGGTCCCGCCTGATTCTGATACTATCGCCCTCCGTTTGCAGTACTTCCACATGCCCCAATGGGCGGGCTACTTGGGTTTTACACGGAAGGCCCAAAGAAACAGGCAAAGGCATGCGCATTCACATACAGAGATATTTAAACAGGCAGAATAAGGTGCTGCGGTCGGCAACGCCTATATAAATGAAGAAGAATATAAAACAAGAAGTGTCTGGCGCAGTTGTTATATCGGTTACTGCTGCTACAATAGCAGGATATCAAGATTTAATTGAGTTTGAACGTGGCGTTATAGTCGGCGCACGAGCGATGGGACACGGCATCTTCGAGGTAGCGATGAAGTGGGGATTATCCCGTACGACCATTTCACGAGTGTACCGTGAATATCAGGAATCTGGTAAAACATGAAATCTCAGACATCCCTGCGGCCGGGAGAAGATCCTGCAATAATGTGGGCAACGATTACTGAAGAGAATCGTTCAACGTGACAGAAATGCAACCCTTCCGCAAATTACTGCGGATTTCAGTGCTGGGCTATCAACAAGTGTCAACGTGCGAACCGTTCAACGACACATCATCGATACGGGCTTTCAGAGTCGACGGTTCACTCGTGTACCCTTGACGACTGCACGACACAGAGCTTTACTCTTCGCATGGGCTCGTCAATACCGACATTGCACTGTTGAGGACTGGAAACATGTTGGCTGGTCGGGCAAGTCTCGTTTCAAATTGTATCGTGCGAGTGGACGTTTACGGTATGGAGACAATGACATGAAACTATGGACTCTGCATTTAAGCAGGGGACTGTTCAAGCTGGTGGTGTTTCTGTAATGGTGGGGGGCGTGTGCAGTTGGAGTGATATTGGACTCTTGATACGTCTAGATACGATTCTGACAGTTGGCACGTACGCAAGCATCCTGTCTCATCACTGGAATCAATTCGTGTCCACTGTGCCTTCCGACGAACTTGGGCAATTCCAGCAGCACAATGTGACACCCTAGACGTCCAGAATTGTTACGGAGTAGCTCCTGGAACACGCTTCTGAGTTTAAACACTTCCGCTGATCACCAAATATGAATAATATTGAGAATATCTGGGATTCCTTGCAGCGAGCTGTTCATAAGAGATCTCCAGTCCCTTGTATTCGTAAGGATATACGGACAGCCCTGCAGGATTCAAAGTGTAAGCTCCCTCCATCACTACTTTAGGTATTAGTCGAGTCCAAGCCGCGTCGTGTTGCGGCACTTCGGCGTGCTAGCGGGCGCCCTGCACTATATCAGGCAGGTGTGTCAGTTTCTTTGGCTCTTCAGCGTATAAAACCAGGGAAAATTTGAGAGAGCTTTCCTTTTGGACAGTAATGGACATTGATAAAGAGAAATTTGTTAAGAAATGTGAGGTGTGCGCATTAAATAAACCTGATGAGAATACGTCGCACAACTAAGGTCATGAACTGGGCACTGGTAGTTCTGCGTTTTGTGCGTGGTGATTGGTGAACAGAGTTCATTCGTTGTTCTTCTGTGTGGTATAAATTATAATGGAGTGATTCTCGTTGACGAGGACAGACTAAATAAAGTGTGAATTCACTTTCATTTGATTATTATATGGTGGAGGCCCGTTGAAAGGGAACGTTAAACAGTGACTATCCAAACCTGAATGTGTACTATAAAATATTCCCTAATTATGGCTCAATCTTAAACATACTGAGTCAGTATTGAAATTTTTGTGTTAAATGGGAGTCTATGTGTTTTAGAATAGTTGGGAGTCCATACAATTTTATTAATATTGCGTTTATGACCCTTTACATGTAATATCAATTGTGAATATTGTTGATACAAAAGTGTACTATCTGTGTTTTGACCCAGTAGGATTCTGCTTTCTGATAATGCAGCAGCATTTACGTACATGGAATTTAAAATCTTCTGTTGTGGAAGTGGAGCATCCCGTACTACCCTAACCCTTCTTTTGCGGGGAGAGTGAACCACAATTTATGAGCGACTCTCATTGTATGGCATCAAAAGAACCAGGCGGGGTGGGATAAGACGTTAAATGGCTTCCGTACACATTTAATACAGCTAAACATGAAAGCCGTTAGAGCACTCTCGTACGGTTGATGTTTCCATATGCAGCCAAGCCCCGTTACGTGATCTGTGGGGAACTGACGATTTGCTGCCCCAGAAAATCTCCCCAGGGGAGAAACGGGGGAGAGCATAGAAGAGCATAACAGCAGCACATCATCGGCGCGAGAACCGTTATAATGAGAAGAGCCAGCCTTGTAGTTATCAGCCTGCTGTCATCACTCCGGTCAGGACAGCCGGAGTGGTAAAATGGTGCAAGTGCACGTCTCCTCAATTTAAGTCCGTCGGCAGAACCTGCCGTGATAAAACTTCACTATCCTCTCTTCCGGTGATGGTAGAGAACACTCACACTATTGTAATACTGGCCTTTTAAAATGCTAATTCAGTCAGGTCACGGGGAATACACAGTTGCAAAAGCTACAGGTCGACCACGTGGCCATGGACACCAGCCGTCGACTGTTTGCCCTATTATGTACGAGCCGCACAACGCTGCTTCGGCGACCAAACCAGAATGTCTGACGGGCACCAGCTCACAGAGACCTCTCACTGCCCATCGCCTCCACGCTGCGTCTCAATTACGTCAGAGAGAGCGCTCACCGTACGGTCTAGCACTCTAGCATCTAGCTCTAGCCTCGAGTCCGGCTCCATCCTGCAGACGCATGAGCTCAAATAGCCGGAACGATAGATGTGTGGCTGAAGCTCCCCACCCACAGCCGTCTCCCCCATCCCCCAGAAAATTCATCAGTGAGTGCTCCATGCCGCAACTGGTATTTCTATACTTGTAAATTATCGTAAAATAAATAAAAGGAAGAGGAATATCGAAATCAACTGTCTTGCATTTGCAGATGATTTTGCTATACTTACCGAAAATGTGGCATCTGCTATAACACAAATGAATCTTCTGGAAGAAATAGCCACGAGAACTGGCGTAGGATTTTCTGCAGAGAAAAAAATTGTAAGAAACGTTAAGAATGCTACAAAATTTCTGAAAAAAGATGCTGGCGAAATAGAGACGGGAACAAAATTAAAATATCCAGGGGAGGTAATCCAAGGAAGTGCTTTGGAAAAATCTGCAACAGAAGAAAGGTTGCATAAAATGGGGAGAGCATATAGTATCACCAAAGACCTCTACAACAAAAGGTCCCTATCTAAAAATGCCAAAATAAGGCATTAAAACTCAGTACTGAAGCCAGAATATCTATACGCAAACTACAGTTTAGATAAATTAGAGGTACTAGAAAGGCGAATTATAAGGAGAACGGGGCCACAAAATACAACAGATAGTTGGAAATTACGAAGTAATACTGAAATATACGAAAATATGGAACATATTCCAAACTTAATGCGAAAAAGATGACTCATGTTCTTCAGATATGTATTTCAGATGCAAGACAGTGGATTAACTAATAAGATTTTCAAATATTTATGTGGTAAAAAGTCCACAACAAGCTGAGTCAACGAAGTAAAACAGGTTTTAGAGAGAAACAATAAGCGAATTTCATTAACTCTTTTCTGATGAAATTGTTTTATACGATGTAACGATGAAAATGCAATTGTGAACAAAAAAATGCAAATGCAACGTATACCACGTATCCAGCTCCGCTTCGCGATTAACTGTAGTTCATTTGCTTTCTAACATGTTCCTTGGTAGCAGTTAGCACATGTTTCGTGACTGAGAAAGTTGACGAGATACAATGTATCTACTGAACTACTTTATATGCCTGACATAATATCGGTAAGTTAGAAATCATATTGTTCCCACTTTACACACTTCTCGAATGAATGGTGAAATTATAAAATATTTTCTTACAGTCTGATACTAGTATTTTAGTATTTTATAGTCTCTGGAAATGACGGAATGTCGAAACGTGTAACGCGATTTTGGAGTCAGTAAAAAGTATGGTCAGTACATCTGGTACATCTGAAAGTTGTTAAAGACTGAACATAAGAGTTCATTACCAAATAGTTTGCAACGGACACGATCATAGTCAGTAGATGCTTTGCTAACTACGTTCCACAGACATGTATTTACTTAGGTGTTTTAGTGATCAAGCTAAGGGTTGAGGTACTCCATAAATAGTTCTTAATTATTATCAGACCCAAGGAGATATCGGCTGTCTACTCGAATGAAAGGAAAAATGTACAATATGGTGTTTATTACAACATAACGTTACATTTTACCTTTCATAATGAACAGTATAACAAGAATGAATCATTCATTATCAATCTAGATAATATATCTCGAAAATTATAATAATTGGCAAAGAGTTAACATAAAGATCAGAGGTATATCTTATGTGAGCAAGGATTATCATGTGTTAAGGTAGTCCAATACAGGTAGCATTTATATAATATGACACAGTGCGTTACATCTTCCAGCTATTCACGCCATACGATTAGCCTGCAGTATTTTGCAGAAAAATAAATGTGTTAACTGTATGTGCTTCCGCTTACGCCTCTGTAATTAACACTAAGTTAATGGTTGATGATGCTCAACGGCATTGATTATCAGCGAATGTCGTTATTTCGTTATATTTGATATAACTATTTGCTAGACTTTGAAAAAGGTTAATACATTTTTGAATAGGAATTACTTCCTGTCTCGTTAAACGAGGTATTTTATGCGTAGCAGAAACCTTTGGCACTTAAATTATAAGATCTGTCATCAACAGTTCCTCCCAGCAGAACTGCTTTTCCCTAACAAGAAACCCACTTTCGTTGTGTGCGCCTTAGCTAGTCCATTTTGACCTTTGTTTATGAGGGCGTTGCTTGTTTTTGCTTTGCTCATAGCAGTATGGCAATATACATGTAGCGTGAATTTACAGAGCTGCAAATATCCATCACGCCAAACGTCACCACATTCTAATATGAACCATGAGCAGCGAATTTCTGTGAAACCGACGACAGTCAGGCTATCATTACGGAATGTCAAACACAAGATGTACGGAGTACGTGACTTGGCCGCTAAATAATCTCTGGGCAGTAAGATTTGGTTTTAATGTATTCATGATGGAGAGGCTTGAAGCACTTGCGACATAACATCCTCAGGCGAAGCAGTGGTGCAGGCCGTTCCTTTCGGAAAACTACATGTGGACCGGTTTCACAAGACCGGAAATGGGCTCCTATTCGTTTACGCCGTCGATTTCTTGCTGTATTTGTAATTTCTTGCCATCCGTCGTCGTGAAGCAACAAGTCTAGCGACCAATTAGCATTGCATGAAAATCTCTCAAAAGGGGTATTTTATTTTTCCTGTCTGTCTTTCTCTGCATCTCACTTCCCATATTTTTATCTGTTTATTTCTCTGAATACTTGATTCGATACAGCTTAAGCAATTCGCACATTTGAGTAGTTTTCTCAGACTGCACGATTCTAAACTTCCATTCCTTTTGATTTGAATGAGGCGCAGATTCAGAGTTTGGCAGATTCGAAGTTGGTCAATGATTTATGGTTTTCCAGTTTCGAGCACTGTTCTCATGCAATACTTCTGCCTAAAGTCCCACTTACAAAAACAGCAGAAAGAAAACTGTTGGTTTATTTAATTTCTTTGATAAAAGATACGAAATGTTCGACAAAATACGCCTGAGACCATACCCAAATTTCCGTGGCATATGGCCACCATCGAATTAAAACCGGTTCCATGAGTCTGCATTGTGTGATCAGAATCAAAGATTACTTTTGTGCCCCCTCAGAGTTACATGGAACCACTTCAGCCAACGTAACTGGCTAATGAAATGCGTTACTTTATACTTCTCAGGATGCTGACAAATATTATGGAATCTAGGTTAGCAGAAATTGAGGAAACAGATAGTATACACGAATGAATAACACTTTATGATGTGATGTTCTAACCACCACGAGGTACACTTGTAAAGAACATATCTACTGTGTCACGGGGAAACCTATCAACTTACATTGAAAATCTGTATTTTATGCATCATCTTCAGTATCATAGGATGCCTGTTGCAAATGGAATAATGCATAGCTATCTGCACAACGATGAAAGGAAATAATATCCACGTGGTTATCGTTTATTATTTCGAGTTTCCACTAATTGAATGCTGTGGTTTTTACTTTTTGTGAGTACAGGATTTTGACCACGAATGCCATGAGCGAATACATGTACAAGGATGGTAGAGCTCTAGTTTCGAGATTTTTTGACAACAGAGTGCGAACTACACCGCAGAAAAGAAAAGTTCTTGGAATACTGTACGCGCAGAAACCACATTTGGGGTGGAAGCTACCCATGATTGATGTATTTTACTTTAGCTTATACTGGTGCTTGGAACTAGTTAAGGTCTGGAACTAGAGTTCCTCTGGGACTGTATGTTTTCACCAAAAAATAATAATTAATTGAAAATGACGAATGGCCTTCTCAGGCGATAAAGGCCATTTTCGAGTAATATGTAATTTCTGTGAAATAGGGGTAATGCAGGAGTAGGTTTAATAATGAATAAAAAAATAGGAGTGCGGGTTAGCTACTACAAACAGCATAGTGAACGCATTATTGTGGCCAAGATAGACACAAAGCCCATGCCTACTACAGTAGTACAAGTTTATATGCCAACGACCTCTGCAGATGATGAAGAAATAGATGAAATGTATGACGAGATAAAAGAAATTATTCAGGTAGTGAAAGGAGACGAAAATTTAATAGTCATGGGTGACTGGAATTCGTCAGTAGGAAAAGGGAGAGAAGGAAACATAGTAGGTGAATATGGATTGGGGGGAAGGAATGAAAGAGGAAGCCGCCTTGTAGAATTTTGCACAGAGCATAACTTAATCATAGCCAACACTTGGTTCAAGAATCATAAAAGAAGGTTGTATACCTGGAAGAATCCTGGAGATACTAGTAGGTATCAGATAGATTATATAATGGTAAGACAGAGATTTAGGAACCAGGTTTTAAATTGTAAGACATTTCCAAGGGCAGATGTGGATTCTGACCACAATCTATTGGTTATGAACTGCAGATTGAAACTGAAGAAACTGCAAAAAGGTGGGAATTTAAGGAGATGGGACCTGGATAAACTGAAAGAACCAGAGGTTGTAGAGAGTTTCAGGGAGAGCATAAGGGAACAATTGACAGGAATGGGGGAAAGAAATACAGTAGAAGAAGAATGGGTAGCTCTGAGGGATGAAGTAGTGAAGGCAGCAGAGGATCAAGTAGGTAAAAAGACGAGGGCTAATAGAAATCCTTGGGTAACAGAAGAAATATTGAATTTATTTGATGAAAGGAGAAAATACAAAAATGCAGTAAATGAAGCACGCAAAAAGGAATACAGACGTCTCAAAAATGAGATCGACAGGAAGTGCAAAATGGCTAAGCAGGGATGGCTAGAGGACAAATGTAAGGATGTAGAGGCTTGTCTCACTAGGGGTAATATAGATACTGCCTACAGGAAAATTAAAGAGACCTTTGGAGAGAAGAGAACCACTTGTATGAATATCAAGAGCTCAGATGGCAACCCAGTTCTAAGCAAAGAAGGGAAGGCAGAAAGGTGGAAGGAGTATATAGAGGGTTTATACAAGGGCGATGTACTTGAGGACAATATTATGGAAATGGAAGAGGATGTAGATGAAGACGAAATGGGAGATAAGATACTGCGTGAAGAGTTTGACAGAGCACTGAAAGACCTGAGTCGAAACAAGGCCCCGGGAGTAGACAACATTCCATTTGAACTACTGATGGCCTCGGGAGAGCCAGTCATGACAAAACTCTACCATCTGGTGAGCACGATGTATGAGACAGGCGAAATACCCTCAGACTTCAAGAAGAATATAATAATTCCAATCCCAAAGAAAGCAGGTGTTGACAGATGTGAAAATTACCGAACTATCAGTTTAATAAGTCACAGCTGCAAAATACTAACGCGAATTCTTTACAGACGAATGGAAAAACTGGTAGAAGCCGACCTTGGGGAAGATCAGTTTGGATTCCGTAGAAATGTTGGAACACGTGAGGCAATACTGACCTTACGACTTCTCTTAGAAGAAAGATTAAGAAAAGGCAAACCTACGTTTCTAGCATTTGTAGACTTAGAGAAAGCTTTTGACAATGTTAACTGGAATACTCTCTTTCAAATTCTGAAGGTGACAGGGGTAAAATACAGGGAGCGAAAGGCTATTTACAGTTTGTACAGAAACCAGATGGCAGTTATAAGAGTCGAGGGGCATGAAAGGGAAGCAGTGGTTGGGAAAGGAGTAAGACAGGGTTGTAGCCTCTCCCCGATGTTATTCAATCTGTATATTGAGCAAGCAGTAAAGGAAACAAAAGAAAAATTCGGAGTAGGTATTAAAATTCATGGAGAAGAAGTAAAAACTTTGAGGTTCGCCGATGACATTGTAATTCTGTCGGAGACAGCAAAGGACTTGGAAGAGCAGTTGAACGGAATGGACAGTGTCTTGAAAGGAGGATATAAGATGAACATCAACAAAAGCAAAACGAGGATAATGGAATGTAGTCAAATTAAGTCGGGTGATGCTGAGGGAATTAGGTTAGGAAATGAGACACTTAAAGTAGTAAAGGAGTTTTGCTATTTAGGGAGTAAAATAACCGATGATGGTCGAAGTAGAGAGGATATAAAATGTAGACTGGCAATGGCAAGGAAAGCGTTTCTCAAGAAGAGGAATTTGTTAACATCGAGTATAGATTTAAGTGTCAGGAAGTCGTTTCTGAAAGTATTTGTATGGAGTGTAGCCATGTATGGAAGTGAAACATGGACGATAACTAGTTTGGACAAGAAGAGAATAGAAGCTATCGAAATGTGGTGCTACAGAAGAATGCTGAAGATAAGGTGGGTAGATCACGTAACTAATGAGGAGGTATTGAATAGGATTGGGGAGAAGAGAAGTTTGTGGCACAACTTGACTAGAAGAAGGGATCGGTTGGTAGGACATGTTTTGAGGCATTAAGGGATCACAAATTTAGCATTGGAGGGCAGTGTGGAGGGTAAAAATCGTAGAGGGAGACCAAGAGATGAATACACTAAGCAGATTCAGAAGGATGTAGGTTGCAGTAGATACTGGGAGATGAAGAAGCTTGCACAGGATAGAGTAGCATGGAGAGCTGCATCAAACCAGTCTCAGGACTGAAGACCACAACAACAACAACAACATGTAATTTCTGATGGGTCAGTGAGCATGATTATTTTTAAGTACTAACAAACGAGGCTGTAACCAAAAGAACTGAGGGAAGATAACGTCCCTAAGGGAACTTACAGTAATTTCAGAGCTCTCGCACGGAACAAACTAGTTTCAGCATTAAACAAATCTTGAAAACACACACGTCGAGCGATGAGTGGTGCCGAGACGAATGACAGTCGACTAGTAATTTTCAGTGAACTGCAGACAGTCAGTGAGCGCCGGCATTTAAGGGGGTGTGTTATGAATATTTAAATGTCACTTCAAAGATCGCAGCATGAGTGCAAGTTGTGTGTTTGGTTTCATTATTCTCTACAGCAGTATATCGGCGGTAACAGAATGAAATCTATCATTGTGAATAAAAGACTTCCGAGGGATTTCGTCTTTGAACGAAGAGTGTGACCTGTTATGAATCGTGTCCTATTACAGACTATTTCCAAAAGTCTACGTCAGGAATTAAACTAACTGTTGTGGAATGATGGAATCTAGATTTGTGTCAACTCAAGGTAAATGTAATGGACATAACACTTCTTACGTTCTTATCATTTTTTTCTCTCCTAGCAATAGAGCGTGACCTATAGATGGAGTATTAACTGGATCATAATTTCTTCATATGGGCACATAATGGACGGCGGTTTCGCAATGGCTTGAAAATGTACCCCAGAGTTTCTTAAGATAACATGCAAGATAATGCTAAAGCATACAGTCATAGACTCAGCATTCGGCTGACGGATAAGCAGCATTTAGTGCGATGGCTTGGTTGATTTGGGCTTCTCTCGTATTATCACAAATAATCCCACTCAATTACTACTTCTACAGGTACTTGAAGGCACTACTGCATGAAACCGACGTGAGCATCTTGGAGATTTTCGATTATATTCAACATCCAGGTCGTACTAGGAAGTGACATTATTTCCTGTGTAACCAAATAACTTAGAGGGTAAAATTCTCAGTGCTGATAGCTCTGAAACTGGATGCGGGTCTTGAATGGAAGACTGTATAACGCGACGCTTGAATTCTGTGCGTTTTATTTGTCTCTTAGCATGTGCATTGTTACTACGGTGGCTATTTGATTCCAAACACAGTATAATAATCACTTGAGTCACGATAAACTCCCATCACTGTTAAAAATTAGTTCTTTCTTCTGTCAAATTTTCTGCATGGTCTTCTAACCTCAGTTTCTATCTAGTTCCTGTTCACTTAGTGAATTGATTGTAAATTTAACTTTTACGTATTTTTGTAGATGAACATTTCGAAAGATTCTTCCGCTAATTTCTCCAGTCATGTTTCCAGTCGCACTAAGTTTGTGCTCCAGTGTTTAAATTCATAGCTCCTTCTCTTGCTTTTGGTCGATTTATTAAAAAAGTCCTTTCCTCCCAAAATTAAGAAAGTTGGCATAATTACTTGTTCTGTCGACTCTATAATATTATGGTATAGTTCATGAGAGTACGAAATAATGCTAATATCAGTAGACTCGAACGAACCATGAATAGTTGCACAGAATATGCTGTTATTTGATTATGTCAGCGGTTCTTATGCTCGGGTCTGATGCAGTTGCATAGCTAACCAGATTTTCGAACAATCTTCGTGCTTGTCGGTTTTCATATACTTCAGTACAGCTTTTCCCAATATAAATACCAATCGGTAACAGCTGCAGGAGATATATGATGGCTATATCCAGGCATAGGAGTGGGCAACGTTGAAAGATGTAATACTGAAGACAGCAGAGGCTTTAGTAGTGAAAATACAGGGCCCCGAAGAAATTCTTGGATAACACTCGAGATATTAAATTTAACGGACGGAAAGTGGAAACACAAAAATACAGCAACTGAAGTAGGTAAAAGTGAAACCAGACGTCAAAAAATTATCGACCGAAAGAGCAAAATGGCTAACCACG
Source organism: Schistocerca cancellata (assembly GCF_023864275.1). Lineage (NCBI taxonomy): Eukaryota > Metazoa > Arthropoda > Insecta > Orthoptera > Acrididae > Schistocerca > Schistocerca cancellata. Next base: position 527,037,074 of record NC_064631.1, read on the forward strand.
ACTGGCTAGAGGGCGAACGCAACGCTGTACAAGCATTCATGATTAGGAGAAAGACGAATGCCGCCTATACAAGGTTAAGACTGCCTTTGAAGAAAGGAGGCGACGATGCATCAGTATTGTGAGCTCAGATATGAAGCCCGTACCAAAGAAAGATGGGATGGCTGATAGATGGAAGGAATGCCGGAAACCCCACACAAAGGAAATAAAATTCGAGGCAATATTATAGAAAAAGAAGTAATATATGAAGATGACATGGTAAGTACAACACTGTGAGTGCAATTTGACACAGCTACGTAAAAACAAGGCGCTTGTAGTAGATGACATTCCCTCAGAATTACTGAGGTCTCTGGAACTGCCAGCTATGACAAAACTATTCCGGACGAAATACCGTACGACTTCAAGAAGAACTTAATAATTCAAATTCCAGAGAAGGGAGGTGATGACATGTATGAATATGACTGAACTTTCAGTTAATAAGTCATTGTGGAAAAACATTGAAAATTATTTACAGAAGAAAGAAAAGGAGGAGAGGAAGACCTCGACGGTGTTTTGGTTCCAGAGACAAGAAGATCACCCGAGGCAATATCGACTCTACGGCTCGGTTCAAAGAAAGGCAAACCTACCTTTGTAACAGTCATAGATTTAGAGAAAGCTTTTGACAATGTTGGATGGACTACACTCTTTGAAATTTGTGATGTAGGGAGGGGGGAGGGGGAAATACGGCGTCTGGAAGTAGGAGTGAGTTCAAAAGCATTAATTCTCATTAGTTGTCAGCCTGCAGCACTGAAGAGTATGTTGCGATGGATTACAACTTCTGCTTTTACGTAGGTGGCATAGTGAATGTGAGGAGCACCTTAAGTAATAAATAACATAGAAAATGGAAGAAATGTTACTACACTGTAAATCTGGCTACGTTAATGTGAGTTATGGAGTACTTTATTTATAATCAACGATCTATGCAGATGTGAGACGCTCTTCCACGTTGGTTTATGTCAGGTGCTTGATAATGGGTCAAGGCCGAAATTAGCCAATAGCACGATTTTAATAAAGCACCGACAGCCTACAACGGACAGTGTATTCATTTATTAAACACTTAGAGGAAGTAGGTGGCACAACACTGTTGTTGTGTTGATTCAGAAAGTCACTGCTCCTTCTCCTAAACTACACATGTGCTGTATTCAACTAGTACTTGTGAGTTAACGAGCATTTCGCTCCCATTGAAGTATGTGGGCAAAATAGTCAGCCTTCAGGAATTGTGAAACGAACCCTATCGTCCAGGACCATGTGCCACAGAGACCGCAGATACGCCACTAGTTGGGGAAATTCACAGGCGTCTATTATACTGAATGAGGCCTAAGCGCTGTAATGTGCGAGTGAGACAGACGAGAACCTACGTCACAGGGAAATCCCCTAGGAGCCGATTGTGGCCATGGAGACGTAGCAGTGTTAAATATGGCGGACCTAAGATCGGCCATAAAGGGAAACATTTATGAAAACTATTTAATTTTGTAGTAATTCAGGGAACTAAACCACAGTAACTTTAATCTACCATCCCTCATAAATTTTCATGGTGATCCGCATATAACTTGAATATTGATAATATCTAAAGTAGTTTAGGATTTACTGTCAAAGTGAAATGAACAGGTTTTGTAACAAAGGCCTGAATTGCAAAATGTGACCGCTTTGTTCGAGCTTAACGATCGACATTTCACATAGAAGTGCATCAATAAAATGACAAATGTTGCAAATATCAACTCTGTAACTTAATTTGTGTAAAATATATACTAAATTTAAATTATCAGTATTTTCAGTTAAGCATCAGATCATCATTTCCTCCACACAAAACACATTGAACGATGACAGCATGACACCTTAGTAGCCAATCAGATTGACGGCTTCAGGTAAGGGAACTGCCCTAGCCAGTTGAGCGACGATGTTCGGCGCTCGGGAAACGCGGACGGAGACGGGCAGAGGGACAGTTCTGGTCTAGACACCAAAGGGTACAGTGTTGGTGAAAACGTGAACGCGGACGGTCGGTCTTTGGTAGCTAGGAACTGAAACGACTTGGATATTTCGCGTTGTGTGGTATCACGGGACTTACTTGGTGATCCGTGAGCAGCCGCGCGCCTGGTGTGAACTCTAACTTTTCGTGTAGTTAACAAGTTGGATTATTGGTCTTGTAATTCGCAATGAGATTGGAAATGATCATACTCTATCGAACGGATGTGCGCTCGAGTGTAACAGTAACTCTAAATGCGACCACTTTCACTATTAGTCTGCTTTCTGAATAAACATTATTCTAACCAAATCGCAACTGTGTGACCTACATCATTTATGAGTCGTTGATTTAGTTCCCGATATTATTATCGCTGTTATTCTATGTTATTTTAACTTTGTATTTCGCTAACCTGCCGTCAGCCAGACAATTTAACCAAAGGGACGCAAGTGTCCAGTTTAGGGCGTGTAATGCGACACGTGCGGTTCAGCCCTTAGACGAGTTTGAGCCAAGACATTTCGACGAAGAGGAACCACATGTGAGCCCCAACGTCTATGGTATGTTAGCTCGCGTACTTTCAACAAACCGTTGATGTAACTTGACTTAGACCACGATGTACTGTTGATATACTGTCTGATACAGATCCTAACTAATATAAATATTAGAACTCTACGGAAGTTAAGTTCAACAATCGTAATAACCTGGAAGTTTTCAGTTGCCAGCCCGATTTCCACAAACCTCTTTTTACAGACTTTTGCACCAGAATATAGAACACCAGTCCGAACACTAGAGAAGGATGCGTAGTCTATATAGCAGTTAATTTACTTTTAGTATAATAGCCGTCATTTTATGAGTTCATGCTAAATACTGAATCATGTTTTACTTCCTGAAAGACGGAATTATGCCTCAGTAACATCACAACTCTCACCTCTCATTCATTTCACATTTACCATTACGGAGTACATTTACTGGCATTCAAGTGTAAAAATTCCGAGGTCTCTGAAGGCGCGTCTGCAAACAGTTCGGTTATCAACTTAACATAACATTGTTATTGCACGCTTCTGTAGAGTAAATACTTTTTCCATTCTAGTTCTATTACCCTAGGAGATTATGCCATTGGGTAGTGAGTGCAAGTGTGCTAGCAATCCTATCTGTTCGTCCAGACTAAGAGAGACAAAAACCGATCTTTCCGCCCAACTCATCCATATGCTTATGCCACGTCATTGTATTAGCTACGCCGGTGTCCACGAACCTCACACTAGGAGACCATTCAGTGATATTAGTTTATGGTACATCTAAGTCAATTTTTGCGTAGTTTTATTATATGACATTTAATGTTATACCACACTGAATTTAATTACCATCGTATCGTTTGCTGATGTGACCAATGACTAAGATATGACTATCCATACTGGGGGAATACATTTTATGCCACACCATTTCAGTTTTCCCAACAAAATTTTATGATATACGAGTACACGGCAATGGCATTGGCAGTACAACAGAAAATGGCAACCAGGTAATTTTAACAGTTTAGTACTATTACAGTTGAGTTAATGAGATTATATATTGCTTTAGTAGTAGATGAACCGTTACAGAAGCCAAACTGTGGTATTTTCAAATAAATGGAGCAGTGTTCGTTTGTAACCTACGATCTCAAAAATTTTAAACAAGGCCGGAAGGAGAGAGGTTATATGGGACTATAGGCTTTGTCGGCGAATTTCACTGATGAAATATTTTAGGGTCTTTCCTTTAGGCAGTGATGACGAGGAAGAAACTCGTCAAAACGTAGCGACACTAGGACGCGATGACTCGCCCGACAAAACTAGATTTTACTCAAGGAGAGAGACTGGCCTGTAAATAGTCAGTTGCTTATCCCTACTTTTGTGAGATTATATGGGAATGCAGGTTTTCTCTTGAATTACATTGATGGAATCTTTTCGTGTTCTTTATTCTGGCGGAAATTATGAGTAGTAAACTCGTTGAAAGGTTGCGTCAATACGACGGCATGACCGACCGATAACCAGAGAAGATTTCAGCAACGAGATAAATTGGTCTATAATTAGAGGTCAGTGGCTTATTCCTATTTTTGTGTACTGATGTTACTATGGCACACGTCAGTCTACCATGAAATGCACCATGAGTCGTCTGCCGGTTACCAAGGCAACGGAATGGTGGCACTACCAAGCCAGCTCTAGATATTCGGACTTTGGGTGAAAACAAGTTAACTAAGGATTGTTGTACTTTATCTAACAGATTATGCTTGGTGATTGAATGGACATTGTCCATTTGAGTAAGGTTATTCGATGTTATTTCGATGGATCATTTTTTCCCCCACGTTTTTAGCGACTGTAAGGAGAAAGTTACTGATTTTAGTAGACTACGATTTGAATTTAATATCATGTGTATCGCTGCTTCCGTCATATGGAGGTTCAATATATTTGCCTTGTCGAGTCTATTTGTTACTTGGCCAATAATGCACGTTATAACCTTGTCTTTTTCTTAGAATGCTGAAGTATTTGTTCGTTGAACATGGTTTTTGTCTTTTTTGTAGCAAGCTGAAAAATTTGGCAATCCTGCTTGTTGCTCATTTTAGGCCTCAGTTAGAGCTAGTGCTTTCCGTTAAATAAAGCTCACTCTTCATAGTATTAGATATTTTTGTTGTGACCAGACGAAGCTACTCTCAGCCAACCACAACAGTTGAGTCTTTAATTGCTCCGGGAGAAGACTCATCAGGCTAAAACACATGAAATGTTAGTTCACTTTATTGCATAAATGAATAAAAGAGTTACTTAACACGTTTCTTTGCCACAGTGTTACTAGAATCACAATCTGCGACATGATCGCGAATTGAACACTGACCCGAAAATAGAATAAATTTCCTTAACTTCACGTCTGTGGTCACAAATCTTTTATGTCGTCAAGCTACCGGTTTCGGTTGATAATGACCATCTTTAGATCTGTTATTATTACTTGAAAATTTACAACTGTAACTGACTATAAAAGCATCACTTCATGCACATATTAACAACCTGTTCTCTTGCAGTACAAAATACAACATTTACTAAAGCATTTTTCGTCAGAAACTTTAACTTCACTGTCCTACAGTGCTGCTGTAGCTGAGGTCTCAAGCCGGACAGAGCTCTTGCTTGCTCGACAGTATACTGGGAGTCGGTGTGAGAGTATTAGTGTGCTGAGAGGGAAGGCGTGATCTTCAGAAGCGCTCCCATACTTAGTTGCGGATTGCAGCGACACATCTGTAAAGTCTGTGGTATCGATATGTGTTATCGACTGTGGTGTTGCACAGTTTTGATCCTATATTATGTAAGTAACCTTTTACTTGGATTTCACTACACATATACCAGATTTTTTGTAGAGGCAAAGTGGATTCGTAATGTTGTCCGAATATTTGTAAGAAATAACTAAATTTCTCAACAACTACGTGTACTTGGTAAACAGCTTTCCATTTTTCATCGTACAAATTTTCACATATTAACAGAGACAGTCACAATATCAAGCCTGTGACATTTTTCATTTTTTTGTTAGCGAAATGTGAAAGATGGCGATGTGTTGATTGTTACTGCTTGGTACTCATGTGTAGCTAAACTACTTATTGTGGGGCTCACATCTTTCATTAAGGACCGCTGGATAAAGACATACATTATCTAACACTGTTGGACCATGTCCTTCTGTTCCCGTTGTGAATATTACTGTAGGGTTCACAAGACAGCTGGAAAACCTCAACTCGAGGGGCCTCCAATCAGCACAACCCGAATAGAATTTACATTGAAATCCACAGATACAACTCTAGAATTGAATAATGAAGTTAAAAACATTTGTTCTCGCTTAATCCGATAAATACGAAGGCTATTCGGTAAGTAAGGTCTCATAGATCACGAAAAGGAAACGACAGTGAATAACTTATGAAACTTTGCACAGATGTGTTGGGCAGTGTCTCTAGTATGCCTTTCGTTCACATCACGTCGCTCTTTCCAATTCTGAGCTCACAGTGAGAGCGTAAAGATGGCTAGAACGATAGTGTCTCCCGCCAGGTAGTGTTGCCTGCTAAGAGTTTCGCCTGATTACATGCAAACCCACATAACGTGAAACGTCCCCTTAGAACAATTATACAAGACTGTGCTTAAACTGACACACAATATTATTTAGCGCAACGCAATCTGACTATCAAAGATCCCTGCAAAAGAATAGCCCTGAGTAACATTAAACTATACCTTTCAGAAATCACTTACCTCACAAAAATCTTCATTACTCGAACTACTGCAATACAGCGAGCGCCACTACTGCCAGCTAAATAAAAGATTCAAACTACGGAAGGCACTAACTACTGATAGGGATAGTTAGCAAATGAAAGATATTAATAGAGGACAAACAATGTATTTACCTTAATAGTCATAATATATATAGCAGTTCATGACAAATTACAAAACTCCGCCATCTCTCTCCCCACATCCACCACTGCTGGCGGCTCACCTCCAACTGTGCAACGCTACGCGCTGTTCACATCCAGCTGCCGCTGCCCAACACTACAGTGGCAGACAACAATGCAAACTAGCCACAGACTGCACACAGCACAGCCAGTGATTTTCATACAGAGCGCTACGTAGCGTTGCCAATAAGAAAACATAAACAGCCTACTTACATAGCCCCTATGCTCCCCACAAAAAATTTTACAAATTGTTTTGGCCAGTGGCTAATAATGATTTGATAAAATCTTTCATAATTACACTAACAAAGATATCCAATGCACACACTTATTGATACAATGTTGGTCAAAAGCTAAAATTTTCTCACAGTTCGTAAAGACAGTCCTGATCATTCATCATAATAGTAATTACAGTTTTTGTTTTTCACAAAGTCTCATTAGTAAAAGAAATTGCACACAGAAGTAGTGGATTTCCATGCAGTCTTGAAGAAGTGGTGTTCTCCTTCCAACAGAAAGACAGTGCTGACTCTTGACATGCAGACAGGTAATGGGCCACAACAGAGCAAACCCACAGCAGAGTCATTCGACGTTTGGAAGAATATTGGTAGGTAGGTCATCACAGAGTAGACCCACTGTAGTCCTGGTAGAGAGTATGGTATTGGTGGGTCATCAGAGATGCAGACCCACTGCAGTCCTTGTAGAAATTGTGGACAGGCCCACTGTAGTCCTGGTAGAGATTGTGGTATTGGTGGGTCATCAGAGGTGCAGACCCACTGTAGTCCTTGTAGAGATGGCCAGCAGCCATCTGTTGCGATTGTGCAGGTGCACATTCACCATCGAAGAGTCTTGTGGAGAATTTTGCAAGTCCATAAACCACCACTTATGCACTCACAAAAATTTTGGAATTGTCCTTAGAACCAGCAATGCTGTTATCCAGTCCCTTGCTGAATTATCAACACACGTGCAAACACTAACAGTCCCTACTTCTCACATATTGTGCATTACTATGACCAACGGAAATGTGTGCAGTGAAATGAATGCTTACAAGTTACTTAATTTGATGAACTGGTGTCAATTACAATATTAGAACATAAGAATACAATTACAAAGGTACAAAATACATCATTAAAGAACATAACAATACAGATAACATTTGTAGTACAGGATTTACAAAAGAATCGAAATAACATATACATCAGTGTTACAGGAATTATAAGTACATACATAAAAGATCAGAATAACTTTCGAAACATCAACTTTACACATGAGCATTAAAACAAAACAGAATAAATAATGTCTAAGCATATTTACAAGGTAAATAACATATTATTAATGCCAATTATATTTGAGGATAACAGTATTCCTCATCATAGTGAATGTAGCTTAGTATTAGAAGATGAAAAAATTATATGAAACTACACGGAGACAGGAAGAAAACAAATACACAAGGGTACACAAACACATAGTGGGATAACACAAAAGGAAAGGACAGGGTTTGTTTTACTGCAGTATTTTGCATGGAGATCTCCCTTCGTTCATCATTATTCCCAAAAAGTCCTATCTAAGCCTGCTTGCTGTATTCTGTTCACATCCTCTGTCAAAAATAGTTTTTCTCCACTGTACAGTATCCTTCTTTTTTTTTTTTTTTGCCCAAACCATTTTCATATAGCTTCTCAATATGTTTCTTCCAACTCATCATAGTTGGTTTCTTATTTAGTCTACCCCTATTAAGCTAACTTAAATCTACTGAGCTCAGATGCTAAACTAAGGGATGAGGCAATGTAGCAGCATAAAACAATTAACACAAACATCAAGGACAAAAAGTTTAAATAGGCAAAGCAATTGCAGTACTACAGCTAATATAAGGCATTGTGCAGCAAACAAGGAAAACTAGCTTAGAAGAGTAACACAAAGTCAAATTCAGTAACACTATGCCTGGCAAACAGCAGTAACTTATACCTAAACATGGCATAGCTCAAGCAGAAAAATATTACAGCAAAAACAACAATGCAGAAAAGGGAAATGTCTATTCACATCTTAATGTCTATGTAATTAAAGTGGTGCACCATAAAAACTTATTGTAAAAAAAAATATTACCATGTACTTGAAAAGAAAATTATGTGTCCAGTTACTGTTACTAGTCCCTTCTTATTGTTCTTTCCTTTCCAAGTGCTCCTTTTTTAAAGAATGTGGATTACAAAATTATTATTTAATAGATCTGTTGACAGAAAGTGTTCACATTAGCAAATGCATTTTATTTTATAAAAGCAATGCTGCAACACAGCTGGAAACCAGACATTAAACAAAATGAGCAATCTCTTAACTACAAAGACAATAGATGTAAAATGTTTCTAATCATTTCTTAGGCATTTTAGTAAATATCATAAATTACGAGCTCCACAGTATGCTTTCAACAAGGAAATGTCAATAGCGAGGACAATGGCCTCCCCTTTCTTTTTTTCTGCCTGTGCTTCTGACGAGGCACTCACTAATGACTTGTTCTCCCGGCGTCTGACACAGCTGCGTGCCCACGACGCATTACGTGCAGGTGGTCACTTAACTTTCTTACGGAAATATTTACGACAGCAGTTTCCGCTACAGTGACAGTCTCATATACAAAATTTCACGGGTCGAGAATTTGCGTTGCAAATGTGTAGAAACAAAACCCTATAAACATAACAGTGTCCAAAAATTTTTCGCCGGCATTGTGATACATTCACGCATTTACACACATTTCATAACTCTTAAAGTACGAATCTTGGTTTCCAACAACCTTTTTCACAAACCAGAGTCCCTAAACACTACTCATTATTCCTTACCTTATTCGGCGACACTTCTTCAATATTTCATCATAACAGATACGTAGCATACTCAAATAACTCATATCGCATCAGCTTATTGATCATAAACATACCACAACAGCATAATACACATAGTCATCGTAATAATAACATCATAACACCTCAGTCAACTCTCAAAATCGTCGTAGCTTCCTCCAATAATTTCAAAACCTAAAACAAATTCGCTGCTCATGTCAAAAGTGTCATCTGCCTCAAACGTAATTTAAAAATCGTGATTCCATACCAAATATATCATTCAAAGCTCTCATAATATCACAATGGGTCCAAAAAAGTATGAACAGTTCACAAAGTACAGACAAAATACAATTTCGTAAGTGTGAAGTTACCCAACTGTGTAATTGCGAAACATGTGTCACTAATGTAGTAAAAATATGTTTGTCTCTCTCAGTTAAATGATCAGCTAGCTGTGTAATTTATGTGTTAGAGAAATATGGTACCAATGTGTAAAGTTGTATAAGCAAATACCATATTAGCTAGGGCTCCTTGTGCTTGCCAAACACATGGTACACAAAGTGCGTGTACCCCACTGAGGATTATTGTAATTATACACTCAGGTGTTACAGATTACAGCAATGGAATGAAATGTATCACGAAAAACTTTCTTTGTAATTCAAAAATCTTTAAAAATAAATGTTTTAAGTACAAAATTAATCACTCAAATACGTGTCCTGTAGCGCTAGATGTGCGTCTTGCTGTAAGATAATCTCTGTGGAAGTGTCTTAGTTATCTTCCTCCAAAAGCTAAGTTCTGCAGAAGTCAATGTACTTACCTCATGATAAACAAAAGTGAAATGCTTTGCGTATAGATATCTTACTTATTACGCTTATTGCCGTGATGAAGAAAGTACTGTGCTGCAACGTATTGTTGTGCTACAGAAAAGGCTGTCTCCTTGTAGCTATACCACAAAAGTTACTACTAAAACATGTTTTGCTTTCCAGAAGAATTCAGAAAAACCGTGCAGATATAAAGCAGATACTCCACAAAAGCAACAATGTAAATTGTGTCACACATTAGTAACGTCGTGATATAATCGTGTAGCTGTCACATAAACTAACCACTGTGTCATCTGGTATCTCCCAGAAAGCACTTTAAATCCGGAATGTATTTTCAAGTAAACCAAAATGTTGCATAAAAATCTCATTAGCAGTGCCGGTATATGTTCTAAGTATGTAAGCCTGATAGTCGTTACGTAATCGTGCAACTAACAAGCAAGAATGTACACACACAGTAACACTGTGTCCTCTGTGCACTTTCACAATGCAGTGGTAATTACTGTCTAAATATGTACCCTAGGTTCTAGACTGGATAGTTAACTTCAAAACATAGTTGCATGATAACAGTTTCTAAGTGTGACAATGCATACTAGAAATGTGAAGCGAAACGTTTTATGGCAAAGACAAAGTTAAAAAGCAGATTATCTTTCAATAAATGGTTTTACATGTGAAATGTGGTGTAATCCTTTGCTCTTCCTAGTAGGCAGAGTTTCAACCTTACGCAATTATCATGTGGTGTACGTCGGTAAAGAATACTGGAATTTTTCTCAAGGTTAGCGTCTGTGTTATTTTTCCCTGAGCCAGCGGGCGCAGGTGGCTGCCTGCGGTGCGAGTTATTGTCTGTCTCTTTGTTGGCGTGCGTCGTTACTGGGATTAGGAGACCTAACTTCTACAAATTCACCGTGACGAGAATCCCACCAGTTCTGATGCAGTTCAGGTCTGTCGTTATGATCATATCGTCTGTCGTCATGTCGGTAGATTCCATAGTTTCTTTCTTGTCAGTCACGTGGTGGAGAATTTCTCCCTGAGTCGTAACTGCGTGCTGGACCGTTGCGTCTGACGTTATTCTGTCTCCCGTGATAATAATTTTTTTGGTTGCCAAATTGTCTGTTTCTATGATTGTCTCTGTCATATTCATTACTACGGAAATGCGATCTTTCTCTGTAACTATTACTCTGCCAGTGGTTGTCATACGGGTGGTGTCTGTTTTGGTCACGATTTACGTTGTAAGAATAGGCTTGTCGTGGCCATTTATTATTTCTGTCGTCACGGAATTGTGACGGATGTCACCTGTAGTGATTGTTTTCCAGTTTTCGCATCCCGCGACTGTCTGTGTCAATTTCTAATTCTTGTAAGAGTCCCTGAAAAGCTTCAATGTAGTCTTTGCAACGTCCTGCCAAAATAATATGCCGTAAATGTTCAGGTAATTTGATTAAGCAAATGCGGATGAGTTCTGAGGGTCTGAATGGGTTTGACAGGTACTGATTCTTGTGCAACATGTCTTCAAAATATTTCACAAGACTGGAAATTTCAGATTGTTCAAAGTGTTTCATCATCATGATGCTATGTATTACTCGGTCTTGTGTAGCTTGTGACCAATATGCTGAGAGGAACGCATGGTAAAATTCTCCTTCACTGTGACAATCATGAATGACCGATCACATTCTTACAGCTGGTTCATTCTCCAAGTAGCCACACATAAATTCTAACCTGTGCTCCAATGACCAGTTGGGAGGAAAACAATGAGAGAATTGATGGAGCCACGCTTGTGGATGAATGTCGTTGGCAGAATTCTTAAACGTTTTGAATTTACGTGTAGTAATGAACAGCTTATAGTCAAAATCATCGTGTCGGCGAGTAGCATGTCGGTCATTGTTACGTCGTGTCGGCGGTTCCACCTCAAAATTCGGTGCACATTGCCAATTTCTTTCATAACTTCCGAAATGCCCTGTGTTATTATTTTGTGGCTGTTCCGTATTTCTATGTCCCTCTTCCCGTATTGGAGTGCGAGTGTCCTCTGAAATACGTAATTCCTGTATTACCTGTGTCAGCTGATCTTGTACTTCCCGGATTTCTCTTTGGTGTTGCGTATTAATTTGATTCAGATTTTGTTTCAGTTTCCTAATTTGTTCGCACTCTTCTGTGTCATTAAAGACTACCGGTTTTGTGTCATTCAGATTATCATCTACCTTCGTAGATAAGTTAGTGACCTGATCCGAAAGTTCGGCTACTTTCTCTGATAATGAACTAATTTCCTCCATGTGTCTTTCTGAACCAATTTTCAGAGTATCCACTGTGTCCTTTAAATTTTCCTGAGTTTTTGCAAGCTGCGTAACCGAATCGGTAGATGCAACTGAGTCCATTTTAGCTTGCAAGGTCTCATGATTTTCATGAACAATAGTTTGCAGTTCTTTTATGGCTGCTTCGTGATTCTGTAATGCATTTTCATGCCGCGAAAAAATAGGTTGGAAATGCTCACAAATTTGTGTTTTTACGTCATTACAGACTTTTTGACATTTCGATTCAATGTTATGTAACTCAGTAGTTAAATCTTCACGTGTTTGTTCAAGTATGGTGTCTAACTTTTGAAGATTTTGTTCCATTGTGTCTAACTTTTTAAGATTTTGTTCCACTGTTCTAACTGTTGCTGTGTTTGTCTCTGGTATTGTTCCATTGTGTCTAACTTTTGAAGCTTTTGCTGTGTTTGTCTCTGATTTTGTTCCATTTGTTGCATTATTTGCAATAATAATGTATTAGTGTCTGGAATCTGTTTCTCTATGCTTTTTGGCAGTGCATTTTCACCGGCAACATTCACATTTTGACAAGCAGAAAATGTGTCTTGACTCATTTGAGAAAATGGTGAGGACGCAAAACCTGAATCTACAGTATTTGCAAAATTGTGTCCTATCATTTCGGATTCCTGAGGCGAGCTGTTGCCGAGCGATCGATCGATAATGCTTCCCTGTTCACTAATTGTTTCACTGCCTACGCCATTGTTTGCCGCCCGCTCCATTTCCCTACGCACAGTTACCAAATTACTACTTGGAATGTCTGTTAATTCACTACACAGTGGTGCTGATAAGCTACGCTCGTCGTCACTATTATTTCTCAGTTTACTTTGGAGCCTAGTGTTACGTTTTTCACACGCCATTATTGTGACAATATTTCACACGATAACACAGAAAAACACAATTTGAAGAGCAAAAATAAGAGAACACATTAACATAGCACTGAAAATAATATCTAGTTAATTGGAAGCGCAGCTGCGAAATACTTGGTGCAAATCTACATGCATTCCACAACTGTTTTACTGTACAACAATGAAAGACTGCAACTACAAAGGAGATTCTCTCTACAATTACGAAATAGCAATAAACAAAATCTACACTAAATACACAAACTAAGAAAAAATCAGAAGATTCCAGTGAGATATCCTTGGCTAAGGGTCGACATATGAAACGTCCCCTTAGAACAATTATACAAGACTGTGCTTAAACTGACACACAATATTATTTAGCGCAACGCAATCTGACTATCAAAGATCCCTGCAAAAGAATAGCCCTGAGTAACATTAAACTATACCTTTCAGAAATCACTTACCTCACAAAAATCTTCATTACTCGAACTACTGCAATACAGCGAGCGCCACTACTGCCAGCTAAATGAAACATTCAAACTACGGAAGGCACTAACTACTGATAGGGATAGTTAGCAAATGAAAGATATTAATAGAGAACAAACAATGTGTTTACCTTAATAGTCATAATATATATAGCAGTTCATGCCAAATTACAAAACTCCGCCATCTCTCTCCCCACATCCACCACTGCTGGCGGCTCACCTCCAACTGTGCAACGCTACGCGCTGTTCACATCCAGCTGCCGCTGCCCAACACTACAATGGCAGACAACAATGCAAACTAGCCACAGACTGCACACAGCACAGCCACTGATTTTCATACAGAGCGCTACGTAGCGTTGCCAATAAGAAAACATAAACAGCCTACTTACAAACGTAACTCTCAAGCATATCCTTCTTCATGACAGTTCTCGGCCGCACTCTGCAGGGACAATGAGGACACTCAACAGCGTTTTCGGTGGTAAGTGTTTGATCACCCATCGTACAACGCGGACTTGGTTTCCTCAAATGGTGATCTCTGCTCACATGAACCCCTGCCTATAAAGACAACATTTTGACACAGGCAGCGACCTACAGATTAGTGTACAGAAATGGTGGAAGGCACAGGTGGCTGCATTCTATGACGAGGGTACTGGTAAGTTGGTACAACGTTGTCATGCATATCCTGCAGCCAACAAAACATCTTTGATTTTCATTGTGGTCTCCATTTCGTAATCGATTGGAACTTTCGAATAGCCATCGTATCTGTGTTCTGTTATCTCTTGCATAACTTTCACATCTTTCCTCATCTCCTCCTGTTTCTTTGACGTCTGCATCTACATCTATATTCCACAGGCAGTATGTGGCGGAAAATACTTTATGTGTTACTGACCCATCACCCTTTTCCTGTTTCAGTCGCGAATGCTTCGCTGGAAGAACGAATCTGTCTAATGTTATCTTTATGGTCATTTCACGAGACGTACATAGGAGGAAGCAAGTCTTCTAACAACTTTAACAGTGATGCACACCGAGATGCAGAGCATCTCTCTAGTAGTGACTAGCACTGGAGGTGGCTCTCTCTGTGAAGCTTTCGCGCTTATTAAATGAACCTGTGAAGATATGTGTTGCCCATCTTTACGGCTTCTCTATTTCGTCTATCAATCCTACAGCTTCTCCACAGACGAGCAGTATTCAAGTACAGAATGGAGAACGCTTTTGCGGGTGGACTACACTTCCTGAGGACTGTTCTATTTAAGTTACCAGTGATTAGTTTTACATGGTTGTTCCATTTTAAATCACTCCTAGGTATTTTATACACTCCTAGAAATGGAAAAAAGAGCACATTGACACCGGTGTGTCAGACCCACCATACTTGCTCCGGACACTGCGAGAGGGCTGTACAAGCAATGATCACACGCACGGCACAGCGGACACACCAGGAACCGCGGTGTTGGCCGTCGAATGGCGCTAGCTGCGCAGCATTTGTGCACCGCCGCCGTCAGTGTCAGCCAGTTTGCCGTGGCATACGGAGCTCCATCGCAGTCTTTAACGCTGGTAGCATGCCGCGACAGCGTGGACGTGAACCGTATGTGCAGTTGACGGACTTTGAGCGAGGGCGTATAGTGGGCATGCGGGAGGCCGGGTGGACGTACCGCCGAATTGCTCAACACGTGGGGCGTGAGGTCTCCACAGTACATCGATGTTGTCGCCAGTGGTCGGCGGAAGGTGCACGTGCCTGTCGACCTGGGACCGGACCGCAGCGACGCACGGATGCACGCCAAGACCGTAGGATCCTACGCAGTGCCGTAGGGGACCGCACCGCCACTTCCCAGCAAATTAGGGACACTGTTGCTCCTGGGGTATCGGCAAGGACCATTCGCAACCGTCTCCATGAAGCTGGGCTACGGTCCCGCACACCGTTAGGCCGTCTTCCGCTCACGCCCCAACATCGTGCAGCCCACCTCCAGTGGTGTCGCGACAGGCGTGAATGGAGGGACGAATGGAGACGTGTCGTCTTCAGCGATGAGAGTCGCTTCTGCCTTGGTGCCAATGATGGTCGTATGCGTGTTTGGCGCCGTGCAGGTGAGCGCCACAATCAGGACTGCATACGACCGAGGTACACAGGGCCAATACCCGGCATCATGGTGTGGGGAGCGATCTCCTACACTGGCCGTACACCACTGGTGATCGTCGAGGGGGCACTGAATAGTGTACGGTACATCCAAACCGTCATCGAACCCATCGTTCTACCATTCCTAGACCGGCAAGGGAACTTGCTGTTCCAACAGGACAATGCACGTCCGCATGTATCCCGTGCCACCCAACGTGCTCTAGAAGGTGTAAGTCAACTACCCTGGCCAGCAAGATCTCCGGATCTGTCCCCCATTGAGCATGTTTGGGACTGGATGAAGCGTCGTCTCACGCGGTCTGCACGTCCAGCACGAACGCTGGTCCAACTGAGGCGCCAGGTGGAAATGGCATGGCAAGACGTTCCACAGGACTACATCCAGCATCTCTACGATCGTCTCCATGGGAGAATAGCAGCCTGCATTGCAGCGAAAGGTGGATATACACTGTACTAGTGCCGAAATCGAAATTGTGCATGCTCTGTTGCCTGTGTCTATGTGCCTGTGGTTCTGTCAGTGTGATCATGTGATGTATCTAACCCCAGGAATGTGTCAATAAAGTTTCCCCTTCCTGGGACAATGAATTCACGGTGTTCTTATTTCAATTTCCAGGAGTGTAGATGTGGCTGCTTCCAGTGACTGCTCTGCAAACGATAATTTATAGCACACCAAGTGGGGCTCGAACTGATGACAATGAGATTAAGAATCTGATGTCCTACCGACTGAGGCAGCCTAGGAGATACTTTTCTTCCTTCTGCATTGTGTACTTCATCTCCAGCTCCCTTTCCCCTATTACTTTTCACTCTTATCTGGACCAGACAACCAATGGTGCTCTCTTGCATCTTTCTGTATTATTGCTATCCCATTTCGTTGCTTGTTACTACTTCCATTTAAGAGTACGTAATATTATGAGAAAGATATTTATTACAATGGTATTAAAAAGATGTGTTGATCATTTGTATATGTATATTCGTTACGATCATTGTTATTATTGTTGTCCATTTTGTAACAAGTGTTGATATTATAAATGGATTTGTGAGGTTACCTATATAGATAAGAGGCACTCTGAACGCACTGATATTGTCAAGTAAAATAGTTTTATTGTTGCAACGTGTTTCGCAAGTGTTGGTACCAAAGTGTAATTCAACGAGATTTAAGGTCAGCCAGCAGTGCAAACGTGCCTGTAACTCTCCGTTATTTTCAGACAAATCATAGCATGAGGTAAGTGAAACAGGGGAGTTTTCTTCTTCTTGCCTGGTCGGTGGCCGAGCGGTTCTAGGCGCTTCAGTCTGGAACCGCGCGACCGCTACGGTCGCAGGTTCGAATCCTGCCTCGGGTATGGATGTGTGTGATGTCCTTAGGTTAGTTAGGTTTAAGTAGTTCTGAGTTCTAGGAGACTGATGACCTCAGATGTTAAGTCCCATAGTGCTCAGAGCCATTTGAACCATTTTTCTTCATCTTTTTCATGTGGCGTCACAGCCCTGCGTGGGTTTTACCCCTATTAACAATTTCCTTCCATTCTGACCTCTCGTTTATTTTTCTTCATCATCGTGTGTTTCCCAGTTTCTGATCGGTTCTTCCACGTCGCCCAGCCATCGTTTACATTGTCTGTCCTTCAATCTTCTTCCCGTCGGTTTTCATTGAAGACCTTCCTTGTATTTGTTGTGTCTTACATCCTTAGTACATACCACACCCAGACTATTCTCTTATTTTTATTTAACTTTACAATATCAGCTTCTTGTGTTAGACAGTGCAACTCATAATTGGTCCTTGCTCTCCAGCTGCTATCATTATTTCGAATATATCTATAAATTTTCCGTAGGGTTTCTCCTTCAAAGAATCCGTTGTACATGAGTGCTGGTTAGCGTCCATAAGCCAAACAGAATCAGCTTCCTAATGACAAACTTACAGACAGTCATTGTCAGCTGTCTTTACCGTCCTATATGTTATTAACTTCTAAATGAGTAATAACACATATTGCCACTTAAAATATGGGCTTTTATTTCAGGGAATATGGAATTTACTTTAATAATATAAGTCTCCAGGTATTCAAAATCCCCTGCGTACTGAAAAGTAAAACCTGCCACTCACGAATTCTCCACGTCATTGTCCCCTGCTCTATGCAGATTCATTACGTGCTTTTTGATTCGTTGATGTCCAGTTACCCGTGTGGTGCGGCTTCTTTCAGTTCCGCAACTACTCTGTCCAATGACATCTTTCGTCTACTAATAACTGCAACGTCATCAGCGTATGCAGTCAAATGTTTGGTCCTTATGCCTACATGTCCAGATACTTGCAGCAGTTCTCAACTGGGAGCATTTGGGAGCGGTCCTTGGCTCACAACCAAGTAAAACCTCCGAGAGACCTTGGTCTTTATTGGGACAATGTTGTCCGAGACAGAATCCGAGGGCGACGTATCTGTATGTTTGCCTCGCAGTACGTGTTGGTAAAGCAGAACCTATTCGATGCATCAGTTTGGAATGAGTATATCTGGAACAACTGTTGGAACCTCCCTAGGTAAACGAACCATTCGTGAAAGCTGTGTGACAATAGATTCGTCACAGTGGAATGTCAGTGACTGGACCTGTTTCGTGCTGACTGCATGATATAACTTCTTTCAGTTAATAAACCTAAACTCCGTACACAGACACCGTCGGACGACTCGTTACCTACAGCTTGCCGTCTGATCTTCTACCTATAGCGTCATTGCATGTGGTATATAGGGGCATGGGGTCAGTACACTGTTCTCCCGATAGTTTTCAGTTTTAGTGGCCGGAGCCGCTACTGTTCCGTCAAGTGGCTCCTCAGTCATCTTCACATGGCTGAATGCACCGTGTCCCAGTTCTCTCGCCAAGGAAACATCCCTTGCAGTCCCAGGAATCGAGGCCCGGAACTCTGCATGGCAGTCAGCCGTGCTGGGCATTTTGCAGTGGAGGCGGACTTTGAATTAGTAAAGCACTCTAAATCTGCACTAAATTGCAACCTGAGTCATCTGATAATAACAGTAATAATAGTAACAATAATAATAATAAACACCGGAAATTCCTAAATTGCAATGTTCATCCCCGATAACTTTGTATAGGGTTGGGTTTGGGTTATTCGGGAGAAGAGACCAAACTGCGAGGTCATCGGTCTCCTATTATTAGGGAAGGATGGGGAAGAAATTTGGCCATGCCATTTCAAAGGAACCATCCCGGCATTTCCCTGGAGCGATTTAGGGAAATCACCGAAAACCAAAATCAGGATGGCCGGAGACGGGATTGAGCCGTCATCCTCCCGAGCACGAGTTCAGTGTGCTAACCACTGCACAACCTATCTCTGGAACTTGGTACACTTCATGGAGGTATTAGTCACTACTTCAACCCGTAGAAAACGAATTTTCTCATGCAATTTGTTGTTAAATAATCCATCACTGCCATACGGAATCACAAGGTTCACCATCGCTGGAGCGAAACACATTGCTGCTAAACAATCTGCACAGACTAGGATGCGATCATAATTAAATAAGAGCTAATTTCAGCAGCCTGAAAACTGACTCGATCCGTGACATAGCTTCATATCCTTCTAATAATCCTGATAACAGATGATCATGTAACCTAAGGAAAGTCTAATGTCAGCAATCCACTTCTTTCACCGACTGCTCTCTGTCCTCTTTAGATGTCACATACATATGATAACTAAGATCTTGAATGATTTTTACAATGCTAATCATTCTGTACAGAACATTCGCACGGATAACAAATGAACATTAGGCCTCTAGTTGTATGGTGCCTTCTCTGTTTACCATCCACTAATACCACCTCTCTATCACGAGAGTGTTAAGTAGAATAGTCTACCCTATATTCCCTCCCACGGTGATATTAGCTTACCTAATATCCTGACTAGTTGGAACAGACAGTGTATTCTTTTTCCGTGTTACAGACACGGCTATAAATATTCGACGTCTGAATTACATTGCGAAAAACTTCCATTTACTGAGATTATTATCAAAAATGAAGTGCTACTTTCCTAAAGTAACAGATGAAACACGTTATGCACTGCGTGTTCCCAATTTACTGATAAAATTTTCAGTGGTACTGGCGATGGACGAGTGTACCAAACTGGATAATTAATTCTTATCAAGCAATAAATAAGTCCATAATTACGAAGCCAATAATATTTCGGGATAATCCGGGAGCTGGAATACGACAACCTCCAAGTATTTTTTGTTGTAATAAATAATTTATAATGTTGTTTTCTAACATTATAGGGTAGACAAACGCGGCCAATATGAAGGGCTAGATCCTGAGTAGTGGGGATGGGCATTACACAAATGGTACAATGGCTCTGAGCACTATCGGACTTAACATCTGATGTCATCGGTCCCCTAGAACTTAGAACTACTTAAACCTAATTAACCTAAGGACAGCACACACATCCATGCCCGAGGCAGGATTCGAACCTGCGACCGTAGCGGTTGCGCGGTTACAGACTGAAGCGCCTAGAACCGGACGGCCACACCAGCAGGGCAGGCACTACACAAATGTATTAAAAGCCGCGTGAAGTATACACTGATAAGGTCAGTTCGGCTTTAAAAGTATGTACTTACGTAATCTTGCCTCAAAAAATTTTATAGGACGTGGACCGAAAGATTTAAAATTTACTACAGCTGTGGAAGTTAAAAATTGCGTGTAATAGTAATGATGTGTCATTGGCGTATTACATAGGTCGTGTACTATTGTTCTTCTTGTCATTAGATGGAAGACTGGTTTCATGCAACACTCCATACCTATCTATCCTATCAAATCTCTGCTGAAATATCAGTTTATTGTAACAAACTAACTATGTCCAAGCTTTGACGTCCCCCTGTGCTTTTCACCTATCCGTTACTACATTACCAAACTAGCTTTTGGTTAATTCAGCACGACAGGCCGCCTCAAAACATACAAAAATTATAATCAGAACAGAAGCTACCATAATAAGTGTGACACGTTTAATGTGTAAGTCCGAAAAATTCTACATCAAACTGCCCGACGCCATCCTCCAGAAATCCAGTTCTATTCTGCATCGAAAAAAAGAATTTTTATCCTTCGTCTTCCTGACCAGGTATCACTCAGGGAAGCCACCTAAGTTTTCTGTAACAACAATGAGAACCCATATAGATCTCATATGGTAGAACTTTGGCATGCAATAACTCAGCTCTATTAATTACCTTGCCTAGGGTTTTCCTTTTCAGGTTTCGCGTGTACCAAATCTCTTTTTGAGTCTGACACGTTATTATCACTCTGTATCGAATGATTTATGGAATATAATAAACACTATCGTCCAATGAATTGCATTCGCTATCCAGGAATGTGCAAATTTCCTCTTCATAAATTGGTAGACTGTCACATTATATCGAGCGCATCGTGCCCATAATTTAAACTCGCGTTTATTTATGACGTTATGGGTTTAATATGCAGAAGTAATTAATTTCATGTATCTCTCAGTATTAAACTGAACTGTCAGTGGTTTACAAAATTACGCTGCTTTAAATCTTCACGGATTTAGTAGCCCCAATTATCTCGGACTAACAACGCAATATTAGAAATCTTTCTGACAAACGTATTTGATGCTGCAGGAACATTTACGTTGATGTAGATATTTCTGCTTTTCAGCACGTACACCAAAGCGACGCAACGGTAACCACAAATTGTAATGTATTCCTCGGTGTTAATGGTGACCAAGCGAAAAAAAGTAGGTAACAGTTATCTAGGAACCGAATATTTGTTAAGTTAATTAAGGCAGGTTACAATGATAGAAATTTTTTGGAGTCTATTTCTTTAATTATAAGCAATTTAAAAGTCTATGAACAAAACATAATTTTAATCAAAGAGTTCGTACACATTACGGAATGTTCAAATACCACAGGAGATTCTCCTGTTAGTCTTGTGGGACATCAACAAGGATTTTTTCTTTAGCTCAACTGCCTTCTGAATGGTTTGATGTAGCTTGCCATGAAGCCATGAAAGCCTGTTCTGTGGCAAGCTCTTCATTTCGGAGCAGTACTTGAAACCTACGTCCTATATTATTTATCTGATACGTTCAAATTTCTGTCAGCTTATACAGTTTCCACACTTTACAGCTCCCACCAGTATCATGGGATATTCGCTGAAGTCTTAACTATGCTCTATCAACCTGTCCCTTCTTCTTGTCAATGGTTTCTACATTTTCTCATCGATTCTGCGGAGAAGCTCCTCTTTTATTATCATAGTACTACATGTAATTTTCCCACTGCCCATGGCTTACTTCCATAAAACGCTGTGCTCGAAATATATGGTCTAGAAATTTCTTCCACAAATGAAGGCGAATGTTTGATACTGGCAGACTTGTTTCGAAAAGGTATGCCCTTTTGACCTGTCCTAGTCAGCTTTTCTGTCGCACTAGTTTCGTTTGTACCTAAGTTAGCATAATTCCATGACTTCGACTACTTCGTGGTCCGCAAGTCGGATGCTACTTTGATCACACTTCTGGGACTCCTCAGTGCTTTCGTCGTCCTTCGATTTGCTCTCGATCTGTAGTGTGTGCCCTTTATACTGTTCACTTCATTTGACAGGCTATGCAATTCTTCCTCTTTTTCACTAAGAATATAAATTTCATCAACGAATCGTATCATTGATATTCTTTCACTATGAAAAAATCAACAAAAAACATCTCGATAGAGTTTTCAGATTTGTTATTTGTTGGCAACCGGTTTCGGCCTGTTCCTCAGACCATCTTCAGGTTTACACCGCCATTATGACAACTGGTGGCGGAGACGGAACGAGGTCTGTAGAAGAACGGTTGTCACAGACAGTCAGTGACAACAGTACTCCTACGAACCTCGCTCCGTCTGCCGCTGCCAACTGCCATAATGGCGGTGTAAACCTGAAGATGGTCTGAGGGAAGGGCCGAGACAGGTTGCCAACAAATAAAAAATCAGAAAACGCGATCGAGACTATTCTTATTGATTTTTAACATTTTATACCGATCGCTGTGCTCCAGTCAAGAACGCTTTCTAAAATCCTTTCACAATGAATTTTAGCCCCATTCCTGATACTATTTCTTATTTTCGTCGCTGCTTCATCGATGTATACATTCAACTGTTGTGATGAAGAGTTACATCCTTTTCTTACACGTTTTCTAACCTGAGCATTTCTCACTTTGTCTTCCATTCTCGTTTTTTCCCACCTGGTTCTTTACATGTTGAATATTAGGAATCTTTCCCTAGAGTTTACCGTGCTTCTGTTTTCCTGAGAATTTCTAACTCTTCGCACGAACGGTTTTTGTACGTCGACAAATCCTATGTCTATTTACATTAGCGAACGCAGAGTGAGGACTGCTTCTTGGATGCCTTCACTCTCTCTGAAGCTATACTGATCGTCCTCTAACAGACTCTCTTTCGTGTCCTTCCGCAGCATTTCTCGGACTAGGCAATTACCCTCCCATGGTGAGCGTGCAGTCTCCTTTAATTTCACGTGTACACACATAACAACTGCAAATAACTGAGGTGCAATCTGTCGGCTCCGAGAAGGGCATTTCGTGATCTTGTCTAACGTGCGCTCGAGCAGTTGAATGCAAAAGGAGTAACCGCAATCGCCAGAGACGGCATACTTTATCATATGGCGCTCGATGCAGTACAATTGCTGACCTCTTCTGTCATCTTAGTTGTCGAGTAATTTCTAAGTGTAATAAGACTTAAAAGAAGCGACTCTGATTTTAATCGTACATGAAGGTAAACTTGCTCTGTGCTGAAGTATTTCTTGTTAATTGTCGTGCACCATTTTGAAGGCGAAAGAGAAATTGAAGTTGAATCTAAATGGAAGTGTGATTTCAAATGTATGGAGAGTGCTACAAGAAGAACACTCAATACATCTATGAAACTGCCGATATGACCAAGCCACCCACCTGTTCACCTGCTCCAATATTCTGATAACACCACCTTGCTGGCTCTCTATCCTACCCTCCAACGGTCCCAGTGTACGCTCAAATCCCACGTTGACCAGTCCACCACTAGATACTACCAGTGGGTCCTTTGTGTCAACCCCTCCAAGACCCAGGCAATCTTCATAGGCTGCACAACCCATTCCTTCCATCTCTATGATTTCTACCCAACTATTTACGCTCGCCCATCCAGCTCACCCCCAACCTGAGATGCCTTGGCCTCACCCTCGACTGTCACCTCACCTGAACCCCTCATCTCCTGACCATCCAGCAGGAAACCTGTTGCCCCTGTCCGGCCAGACATGAGGATTTCATTCTTCCACTGTCCTCCAGACCTACAAATCCCTCATATTTCATATTCTCTGTTATGCCAGAGCTGCTTTGATCTCTGCCCCACCAACACTGTCCTGCTTTTATAGGGCCATCCAAGTCCTTCAACGCTATGCGCTCCATCTTGCTTTCCGTATCTGCCTGCCGTCCCCCACACGGCTCCTATACAGCCTTGTCTCCTTTCCCCCCCTCCTCCTTTTCCTCCAACATACCTGCATCCGACAAACTGCCTATTGGCTTCTGTCTCGGGTTCTTCGGCCGACGTTCATCTAATGATTTTTCTGACGTTTCGCCAGCACGAGTGGCTGGCATTGTCAAAGCTTCACCCTCCATTGCCGGTGGTGAACTGGAGGCGAGCTCGCGGCCGCAGGCTATATGTACCTGGCGCGCCAACGTCCGAGGGCTTCTCCGCGGTCATTTCCGGTGCGTTTCTCCTCTTGCTACCTGCGACGGTCGTTCGCTGCAGTACGGGAAGCCAGGACTCGTTTACCTTAAGGCTTTCCTCTTTCTTGTTGAAACTGTTCGCGTGTTTTTGGATTTCTACAGCTTCTCTGAACAGGCGCGTGTGATAGTGCTTCTCTACAGACAGAACTTCCGTGTCGGCGAATTTTATTACGTGGTCGGTCTCATTCAGTGCGTGCTCTGCCACGGCCGATTTCTCCACCTGCCCCAACCTGCAATGTCGCTTATGCTCTTTGATCCTGGTATTAATGGATCGTCCAGTCATTCCGACATAAACTTTTCCGCATGTGCAAGGTATACGGTATATTTCCGACATTGCAAGTGGGTCTCTTTTCTCCTTCGCCGATCTAAGACACTCTTTGATCTTCCTTGTCGGTTTGAAAATCGTCTTTACGCCGTGTTTGCGCAATATACGGCCGATTCTGTCCGTCACTCTGGGAATGTATGGCAGAAAGGCCGTACCCGACATTTCTTTTTCTGGTTCCTTACTTCGCCGAGTGTTTGGCTCTGTTACACTTCTAATGTAATTTCTGGAGTACCCATTGCTCCTCAGAACAGTTTCCAGGTGTTGCATTTCTCGTTTGAGGTGTTGAGGCTCACATATTCGTCCTGCTCTCGTTACGAGCGTACTAATCATGCCTCTTTTCTGGCTCGGGTGGTGGTTTGACAGTTTGTGCAGGTATCGGTCCGTGTGTGTCGGTTTTCGATACACGCTGTGTCTCAGGTTTTCGCCGTCCCTTGTGACCAGCACATCTAGAAATGGCAGTTTCTTGTTCTTTTCTACTTCCATGGTAAATGTTATGTTGGCATGGAGGCTGTTCAAGTGTCTCAGGAATTCACCGAGCTGTTCTTCACCATGGCTCCACACCACGAAAGTATCATCGACGTACCTGTACCACACCTTAGGTTTGCAAGTCGCCAAGTCCAGTGCCTGTGCTTCGAATTGTTCCATGAAGAAGTTGGCCACCACTGGACTGAGAGGACTACCCATGGCGACGCCTTCCAGCTGTTCATAGAAATCGCCATTCCACGTGAAATAGCTCGTGGTGAGACATGCATGGAAGAGCTTTTTGATGTCTTGCGGGAACATGGAACCGATGTACTCCAGAGCGTCGCTGAGTGGCACTTTCGTAAATAACGAAACAACATCAAAACTGACCAGGATGTCGTTTGGCGCAAGTTTCAGTTTCTTCAGCTTCTCAATGAAATGTCCTGAGTCCTTAATGTATGTGTCGGTCTTTCCCACGTGTGGCTGGAGCAGAGAGGCCAAGTGTTTCGCCAGTTTATACGTTGGTGAGCCAGGAGCGCTAACGATCGGTCTCAGTGGAACGTTGTTCTTATGGATCTTGGGTAATCCATACAGCCGAGGTGGTAGGGCTTCTGTGTTGCGCAGGTTTCTCTGTATGTCCGCCGCCAGAGAAGATTCCTTGATTAATCGATTCGTATTCCGAGTGATACGCTGCGTCGGATCTGCGCTTAGGTTTCGGTACGTCGTCGGATCTAATAGGTCTCGGATCTTTTGCTCATAATCTTCGGTCTTCATTACGACGGTCGCATTCCCCTTATCGGCAGGCAGTACCAATATACTCTTGTCGGCGTTGAGATTCTTAATGGCTTGTACCTCTTCTTTCTTCAGGTTGCAAGCTGGTGGTTTTGCTCGGCACAGTATCCTGGCTGTTTCAGTGCGTATTTCCTCTGCCCTTTCACAAGGAAGGGTCCGAATGGCTGCTTCGGTGTTGGCAATGATGTCGTCCATAGGTATAGTTCTCGGGATGATAGCGAAATTCCCTCCTTTTTGAAGAACAGACACTTCCTCTTCGGTCAATTGTCGTTCCGTGAGGTTGACCACTGTGTGTGACATGTCGGGAATCGCCTTGTCGGTCTGCTTCCGGCATCTTTCAAACTTTTTCTTTTGCCGCTCGGTGCAGCGCTCGAGTTCGTTCTGCATGCTCCTGTGAGTGATGCTGTCGATCTTGTCCCAGTCGTCTCGATGCATTCTGCTACTTAGTTGATAGAAAATGTCCAGAAGTTCCTGATCCGTTCTTGCCAAGTCTCTCCGTGTTGTATGTATTCGCTCACGAAGAAAAGCTCGTTCCATTCTGTCGTAGATACGATGTGCTTGGGCGGTGGTGAATAGGCGCTTGCATCTCAAGAACTTCGGTGTAGCACATTCATCTCGGCACCGTGACAGAAAGGCGAGAGAGGACATCAGTCGCGCTTTCTTCTTCCGTCGTTGGTCAAGGCGTCGGTACAATCTGCAAATCTCCTCCCCGTAGAGGCGTAATACAAAATTGTTAAGGCTTTCGTGGCCACTTGTTGACAAACTGCCTATTGGCTTCTGTCTCGGGTTCTTCGGCCGACGTTCATCTAATGATTTTTCTGACGTTTCGCCAACACGAGTGGCTGGCATTGTCAAAGCTTCACCCTCCATTGCCGGTGGTGAACTGGAGGCGAGCTCGCTGGAAGGCATCGCCATGGGTAGTCCTCTCAGTCCAGTGGTGGCCAACTTCTTCATGGAACAATTCGAAGCACAGGCACTGGACTTGGCGACTTGCAAACCTAAGGTGTGGTACAGGTACGTCGATGATACTTTCGTGGTGTGGAGCCATGGTGAAGAACAGCTCGGTGAATTCCTGAGACACTTGAACAGCCTCCATGCCAACATAACATTTACCATGGAAGTAGAAAAGAACAAGAAACTGCCATTTCTAGATGTGCTGGTCACAAGGGACGGCGAAAACCTGGGACACAGCGTGTATCGAAAACCGACACACACGGACCGATACCTGCACAAACTGTCAAACAACCACCCGAGCCAGAAAAGAGGCATGATTAGTACGCTCGTAACGAGAGCAGGACGAATATGTGAGCCTCAACACCTCAAACGAGAAATGCAACACCTGGAAACTGTTCTGAGGAGCAATGGGTACTCCAAAAATTACATTAGAAGTGTAACAGAGCCAAACACTCGGCGAAGTAAGGAACCAGAAAAAGAAATGTCGGGTACGGCCTTTCTGCCATACATTCCCAGAGTGACGGACAGAATCGGCCGTATATTGCGCAAACACGGCGTAAAGACGATTTTCAAACCGACAAGGAAGATCAAAGAGTGTCTTAGATCGGCGAAGGAGAAAAGAGACCCACTTGCAATGTCGGGAATATACCGTATACCTTGCACATGCGGAAAAGTTTATGTCGGAATGACTGGACGATCCATTAATACCAGGATCAAAGAGCATAAGCGACATTGCAGGTTGGGGCAGGTGGAGAAATCGGCCGTGGCAGAGCACGCACTGAATGAGACCGACCACGTAATAAAATTCGCCGACACGGAAGTTCTGTCTGTAGAGAAGCACTATCACACGCGCCTGTTCAGAGAAGCTGTAGAAATCCAAAAACACGCGAACAGTTTCAACAAGAAAGAGGAAAGCCTTAAGGTAAACGGGTCCTGGCTTCCCGTACTGCAGCGAACGACCGTCGCAGGTAGCAAGAGGAGAAACGCACCGGAAATGACCGCGGAGAAGCCCTCGGACGTTGGCGCGCCAGGTACATATAGCCTGCGGCCGCGAGCTCGCCTCCAGTTCACCACCGGTAATGGAGGGTGAAGCTTTGACAATGCCAGCCACTCGTGCTGGCGAAACGTCAGAAAAATCATTAGATGAACGTCGGCCGAAGAACCCGAGACAGAAGCCAATAGGCAGTTTGTCAACAAGTGGCCACGAAAGCCTTAACAATTTTGTATACCTGCATCCTTTACACTGTCTGCAGGCTTCATCCCCCCACCCCCTAGTGTCCTCCTTCCTTTCTACCTCCCACCTGTTGCCACGCCTCCATCACTCTGTCCCCTCCTCTCTCCACCTCCATACCCTCCAATCCTTCATCAGGGCAAATTCCAACACCTGCTCCTCTCAGATGGTGAACTTCGCCATGACGTCGGCCCTTCCTACCAACTGTAGTTTGGCCTTGTTTTCCCCACCCCCTCCCTAGGGCCCCCTGTCCCCTGGCCTACTTGTCCCAGAGCGGTTTTTCCTCTTCCCCCCCCCTGCCCCTGGGTATCAGCAGTTCCTTCTCGGCAGCTTTCCTCTTCAGTCCTTCCCTCTTTGGCCCCCTTTGGCGCGCCCCACACCCCATACACCCTTCTCTCTCACCCCTCTAACACCACCATTTCCCCCCTTTATTCCCTTCTTCCTCCTATCCCTATCCCTGGCAGATCCTCCCAGTTTGTTCTTCGTCATCAGTGTGCTACATCAGTGTTCTGTTTGGTGCCATCGTCCAGTGACGTGTAGTGCTGTGCTTTTAATTCTGTGCTGGACTTGTACATAGTTTTGCTGTCTGTGATTGTTCTATATTCACCACCCATCACATGGCTGCTTTAATCATTCTGCAAGTCTAATGCTCTGGCCATTCTTTGCCATGTGTGGTTTTTCGTGTTAACTACAGTTTAGATTTTATCTCCACTTTTACAGTCACCCACCTTTTGTATACTCTCTTCCATTACATTCCGCCTTTTTATATCTATGTTCTGTCATTTTTCTCCTTTATGTTGTTTTAAATGTCGTCTTGTTGTGTACTTAATGTCACTCAGCTGAAGAGCAGCGCCAATGCTGCTGCCAGCCTACCCCGGATGGGGAATTGAAATACAATAAAGTGAAAAAAAACGTGTGAAGTAAAGGCGCTTCTTCAAAATTAATTTTCGATCTACCAAGAACCGCTATCGTTGAGTGACTGCTACGCTATAGAAAGGGTTGCATATAATTCTGTGGCACGGAAGAAGCTGAAATTTCTACATGGTCGTAATATTCCTCTTGTCACCATTGGACAGTTGGACTTGCAAATCACATTAATTCCACTCCACTGACTCCGAATGTATATGTAAGAATTCGCCATTGCACCCACGTCAACACGTGATCTGTCTTCACGACGTAGAAAGAATTTCAGAACGTGCAGCAACTTCCTGAGAACAACGTAAGAGAAAGTGAAAACTGAGAGTGTGGTGCGAGTGAGCAATGGTTAAAGCTATATCAACGGATTATTCAGTTACATAATTCTGCCACTCAGAAACAAAGATCCAAAATAGCATCTTTATATCAATTCAGAATTTATCTTTGTACATTCGTTGCAATTATTTGTTGTTCATGGCAACGACTGCTATCACTTCAGCTCTGACTGCTATCAGTTCATACTCAAGAACTACGTTAAAGGTGAAATCTGTTAACTGGCAGCATCGGATAGTGAACTATTGATTCAAGAGTTGAAATATCCAGCTACTTAGAATTTTACAATTTTCTCAGCTTTCAACGGAGTGATTGTGTGTGTGTGTGTGTGTGTGTGTGTGTGTGTGTGTGTGTGTGTGTGTGCTGTGTAGGCTGAAATTATTAGATTATGCCACTTTCTATCTAAACCACTCAGCCTTACACGCCACATGTACATTGTTACACATACACACAGTTCAGTTGCCAAATAAGGAATTAACAAATAAACAGACACATAATCGTACACCCACACGTGCGTCAGTAAAGAGAGAGATAACGTAATAGGCTGTCTTTAACACCACAACGCAAAAGGTTGCGTTTGGGGAGACAGTGAGACCAGCAAGCACGGACTGCTGATGAATAGCTTCGCGATGTATTCATCTATGAATCACCGTTCTGCACAACCACGGATTACCATCGTCAGCTAATATGGAGGCGACGTGGTGGGAGATCCCACTCTTCCAATGTTTTGGAGATGCACTGCAGCGTTACTGCTGGAGTCATAGTGTGAGGAACCATCGGATGTTAACTCCAGTTCATGGCTGGTAGTGACTGAGGGAATTCTGGCAGCACTGTGATACGTCACGGATACCGTGTGTCATGTTGCGTCCCATGGGACAGTATCGTGGTGCCTTAAATCAACATGTCAATCCTCGTCTACATTTGACAGTTGTCTCTATGAACTGTCTCCGTAATGTTGAGGTACTCCGGTGATCAGCGATATCCTCATGCCTGTCGCCGATATAACTTGCAGTTGGTCAACTGCCATTACCCAGGGTATAAAGAGCAGTTACAAAACTTGTGGGTCAGCTGGCCTCAGCAGAGGATAAAGAGCGTTCGACAATGTACAATGGGACAAGATGTTCGAAATTCTAAGAAAAATAGTGGGAAGCTATAGAGAAAGACGGGTAATTTATAATTTGTACAAGAATAAAGAGCGGTAGAAAGAGTGGAAGACAAAGAACGAAGTGTTCGGAATAAAAAGGTTGTGAGAGGGGGTGTAGTCTTCCGCCCCTGTTGTTCGATCTACACATTGAAGAGGAAATGATGGAAATGAAATAAAGATTCGAGAATGGAATTAAAATTCAAAGTGAAAGGATATCAGTGATGAGATTCACTGACGACACTGCTATCCTCAGTGAAAGTGCAGAAGAATTACAGGCTGTACTGAATGGAATAAATATTGTAATGAGCACAGGTTATGGATTGATAGTAAATCGAAGAAAGTCTAAAGTAATGAGAAGTTGCAGAAATGAGAACAGAACTGGTGTCCACGAAGTAGATGAAGGTAAGATATTCTGCTCCTTAGGCAGCGAATAACCCATGAGGATTGGAGCAGGGAGAACTAGCACTGACAAAAAGGGCACTCCTGACAAAGAGAAGTATTCCACACAGACGTCAATTTGAGAAAAAATTTTTGAGAATGTTTGTTGGAAGCATAGCACTGTAAGATTGAAAAACTTGGACTATGGGAAATCCGGAATAGAAGATAACTGAAGCATTTGAGATGTGGTGGTACAGAAGAACGTTGAAAATTAGGTGGACTGATAAAGTAAGGAATGAGGAGGTTCTCCACAGAATCGGCGAGGAAAGGAGTATATGGAAAACACTGACAAGAAGAAGAGACAGAATGGAAAGACATCTGTCCCGACATTATGGAATAACTTCCATGGTACTACTAGGGGGAGCTGCAGGGGGTAAAAACTGTCGAGGAAGGCAGAGATTGGAATATATGCAGCAAATAATTAAGGAATGTCGGTTGCAAATGCTCAAAATGGTTCAAATGGCTCTCAGCACTATGGTCTTAACATCTGAGGTCATCAGTCTACTTAAACCTAACTAATCTAAGGACATCACACACATCCATGCCCGAGGCAGGATTCGAACCTGCGACCGTAGCGAAAGTTGGCACAGGAGAGGAATTCATGACTGGCCGCATCAGACCAGTCAGAAGAATGATTAACTCAAAAAAAAAAAAAAAAAAGACGGAATCAGTGCATTCATCCAAGCTAGAGGGGGTGCAGCATCATACTGATAAGTGGGCAATACTCGAAATTCAGCTTTTTTTCTGTAAATATGACTTAACAATGGTAATACCGTCACACACCGTCTCAACCGATGCCATTTCGTATCGTTTCCTTCTACTCTTCTGGGAGACAGGGTAGTATGAATTTTGTTTGGCCCTTGTAAATGATTCAAAATAAGTTTTCACCACACGAGATTGAGTAAATTTCATAGGTGTGATATACACTCCTGGAAATGGAAAAAAGAACACATTGACACCGGTGTGTCAGACCCACCATACTTGCTCCGGACACTGCGAGAGGGCTGTACAAGCAATGATCACACGCACGGCACAGCGGACACACCAGGAACCGCGGTGTTGGCCGTCGAATGGCGCTAGCTGCGCAGCATTTGTGCACCGCCGCCGTCAGTGTCAGCCAGTTTGCCGTGGCATACGGAGCTCCATCGCAGTCTTTAACACTGGTAGCATGCCGCGACAGCGTGGACGTGAACCGTATGTGCAGTTGACGGACTTTGAGCGAGGGCGTATAGTGGGCATGCGGGAGGCCGGTAGGACGTACCGCCGAATTGCTCAACACGTGGGGCGTGAGGTCTCCACAGTACATCGATGTTGTCGCCAGTGGTCGGCGGAAGGTGCACGTGCCCGTCGACCTGGGACCGGACCGCAGCGACGCACGGATGCACGCCAAGACCGTAGGATCCTACGCAGTGCCGTAGGGGACCGCACCGCCACTTCCCAGCACATTAGGGACACTGTTGCTCCTGGGGTATCGGCGAGGACATGAAGCTGGGCTACGGTCCCGCACACCGTTAGGCCGTCTTCCGCTCACGCCCCAACATCGTGCAGCCCGCCTCCAGTGGTGTCGCGACAGGCGTGAATGGAGGGACGAATGGAGACGTGTCGTCTTCAGCGATGAGAGTCGCTTCTGCCTTGGTGCCAATGATGGTCGTATGCGTGTTTGGCGCCGTGCAGGTGAGCGCCACAATCAGGACTGCATACGACCGAGGCACACAGGGCCAACACCCGGCATCATGGCGTGGGGAGCGATCTCCTACACTGGCCGTACACCACTGGTGATCGTCGAGGGGACACTGAATAGTGCACGGTACATCCAAACCGTCATCGAACCCATCGTTCTACCATTCCTAGACCGGCAAGGGAACTTGCTGTTCCAACAAGACAATGCACGTCCGCATGTATCCCGTGCCACCCAACGTGCTCTAGAAGGTGTAAGTCAACTACCCTGGCCAGCAAGATCTCCGGATCTGTCCCCCATTGAGCATGTTTGGGACTGGATGAAGCGTCGTCTCACGCGGTCTGCACGTCCAGCACGAACGCTGGTCCAACTGAGGCGCCAGGTGGAAATGGCATGGCAAGCCGTTCCACAGGACTACATCCAGCATCTCTACGATCGTCTCCATGGGAGAATAGCAGCCAGCATTGCTGCGAAAGGTGGATATACACTGTACTAGTGCCGACATTGTGCATGCTCTGTTGCCTGTGTCTATGTGCCTGTGGTTCTGTCAGTGTGATCATGTGATGTATCTGACCCCAGGAATGTGTCAATAAAGTTTCCCCTTCCTGGGACAATGAATTCACGGTGTTCTTATTTCAATTTCCAGGAGTGTATTACAGCTGCTTACTTTCTAGTATATTTTAGCTTAACAACAGCTGTTGAAGACTGGCTTATCTTCAAGAAACCGCTAATTGGTATTTTTGAGGAGGAAAGGAAACCGCAAAATTTATCCACTATAGACACCGATACCTAATTAAAAACAAAAAATTATCGGTAGAAACGCCGAGTGTACTGTCTCGATCTAGAGCTAATGTAGAAAGATGTAGCAGTAGAAAACCGAGGAAAGTTGTTACAGTGGATGTGTGGAAGCTTCTACACGTAAATATTAATGGAAAGTAGGGATAACGTAATATTTCGAACGTCCACAGCTTAACTCACTGAAGTTGTTAAACAGGATTTAATGACTAAAACCTACTATAAAGTATTTTACCCCTGCTTGTATTATTACTAAATTGGTAAGCAGTGATGACAGTAAACCGAGTTGCTTAAGAAAATACCACCTACATCATAACAGTATTTAGCTTTGCTAACCGGTTTTATAGTTGCAATTCATTAGCTTCAGTAATAGTTCGTCACAGAAAGCAGTAGTCACACGAGGATTGTTGAATTGGGTAAAGAGTCAATATAATGTTACCTTTAAACGACTTAACTTTCATGGAATAACAGTTTCTGGAAATGGTATACCTGAAGATCTCCTAAATGTCATATCGAAACAAAAACAAGACAAAATGGTGTAGTGATTCATAGAGTGGCTTTCTCCACTAAGTGGCAACTTTCCCTGAAATATAATAGTTTTATATTATAAAATGTGAAATTTACTGTCATCATAGAATAAACCGTAACAGTGTTTTTAAATGATTTATCATAACTGTGAAACGGTAATGTAGTTACCGCTCCATAAGCAGCAGGTTTCGCTGCTCGCTCGCACCATGAATACAAACTGAGGAGGCTCCGCCGACAATTTATTGCACAACGTGGCCGGCCGCGGTTGCAGCGGAACCCCATGTGGACGGAAGGAGAACGTGTTAGGCTTCATTATACATATTTATATATGTTGTGTATCATGTATAACTTGTACTTGAATGCGGATCATGCACTTGAACGTTCCTAACACTCCTCCCACCTTTCCATAAAGCGTGACTAAATACTAGTTGGTAAACAGCAGAAGTAGTTCTGTAGGTACTAGTGCAAACCTTACTCCTGGATAGGGGATCAGAGATGCAGCACGTTCAGGACGAAGTCAAAGACGTTGCATTATCATAAGATTTGGTGTGGAGAAGTTGGTCACGGCCAACTGGTTCGACCATCCCGTCCACCGGGACCCAGGAAGACCTCCGGGTGCCCCCCATATTCTAGGAGTTTTACAGAAGACGGGTAAGTCAGTGCGTCTGTCTCGGTGTTCGCATGAAGAAAGGTATTTGAATATTTGTAATGTTTCTTTTTTATTTCCAGCTTCAAATTATGTAGGGAAACGAATGTACGCAATGATTGCTTTCTCGTTTAATTCCGAAATTTTGTGTGGAAACACAGTAGGCACCCAGCCTTTGTACAAAGCCACGTGGTGTCGTAAGCTAACAAGTCTCATCAGTAATTGCAATGTATAAATTCTATGGCGCAAATCGAGTGCCATGAAGAATATTAAAACAAGTGTGATTTATGTTGGTCGAAAAGTTGAACCGTAAAAAAATGTTTCTTTGTGCCAAGGACGTCTTATAACACGTGGTATTCCCCGTGCTAGTAATAGTGAACGTTGTTGATCATTGGGTAGCCAAATAATAACATCCAACGGTCACATCGTAATTCGCCGCCTCACGCCATAGTTATATTGATTGATGTTTCCACTCTCTTTGTAGTTGGATGAACTGTAATTCCACGTGGTCGACAGTTCGTTGCCGGAGGGCACAAGTTCCAATTAGCTACAAAACAGATATCGCTCCTGCCAAACTTCTTCAACCCCCGTGTCAATGTGTCTGGTCCCGAGACTGCCCGTTATCCTCCTTTCACATGGTGGATGTTCTATGTAAAGTAATGGTAGAATTTGGTGCTACACATTTTGGCCAAACACAGTTCCGTCTTGTTCGTAAAACAATAGTGAGAGTGCAGATTAGCATACAAGATAGCCAATCTCCACGTAGTAAAACCTTAATCTCTGCAAAGTGGAATAATTACTGTAATTTCTGTGAAGTGGAATAATTATGTTTAAAATAAATAGTTTATGCATGTTCATCAATCTTTAACATACCCTGAAATCACAATGAAGTCGCTCTAAGGAGAATTCATTTGTTCATAAAATAAAAAAAATTATAGAACGCAGGGAGCCACACATCAGCGTGTGATCCCTTCGGCCCCTTGCTTAATAACGTGCAACCCCTCCTCCAATTATCTAATGTGCTATTTCCATTCAGGGCTTACTGCAATTACTACCTCTTTTATTTATGCCGGTGTCAGGTGTCGGTTTCCGCCTGGTTGTGGACCAGTATAGAAACAAGACAATCCACAAAAAACACGAGGGCTGCGTAAAGCAGAAATACGAGCGATGTCAGAGGATTTTAAGAAAGCACAGGCAAAAGCATAGTTTTCTCTCCTCATCAATAATACGGTTAACTGTTATCTGGCGTCCTCTGCTAGGTTGATGAAAGTTTGTTTCACTCCCACAGTACGGTTGTCTTTCAACTGTTCAAGCAGAAAACAGCAAAACACCCACCCAATGGTCATCCGCTGGTGAAAATCTTTTGGGAAGGAACGTAGTGCAGGGCTTATTTAGCTTCTCTCGTCCTGATCGAAGATGCGGTGACACTAAGAAACGGTCCTGGAAATTTCCTGGATTTTCATAGAAATACTAGAACTAGAGTTTTGAAATTACCCGTTTATTCTTAACATTCTCTCCTGACACTAAAACACTTGGTACATCATTGTTGCAGCTTTTCTAGCCAGTGGAAATGAAATTCATGTGGTCGGTCGCGAAACTAGCTCCCCGCAGCCTCTTTGACAAATTCAGCGCCCAGAAAACGGTTATCCTTTTGCTGTTTCCACAAGTTACGAATTAGATGATGGTCCGGGAGGGACATGTCTGGCGAATAGGGAGGTGGCTGACTAGTTGAAGGCCCAGCTTCGTCGATCTGGCAGCCAAAACGTTGGATGTGTTCGCAGGTTCGTTGTCTTGCTGCAAATGCCTTTTGACAAATCTCTTCGGCATTTATTTATTATTGCTTCCTTAAATTGGTCCAGCAGGTTCGTATAATGTTGTCCAGTTCTAGTAGATCTCTGAGGTAAATAGTCCACCAACAGAATGCCGACATTGCCCCAGAAAACGGTCGTCATCTCTTTTTTGTACGACTCCTGGGTGCGGAGCTTCTTCGACCGTGGGGACGCGTTGTGGCGGTACTCGTTTGTTTGTATCTTGGTTTCAGGGTCATAAAAGTCAAGTAAAGTTTTATCCTCAGTTACTAACATCGCCAAAAGGGTACGGGGAGTGCCCAAATGGCTCAAAATGGCTTTAATATCTCAAAGCGTTCCTTACGCTAATCGCAATTCAAAGGTGTCAGTACTTATTTCACTGAAAGCTTTCGCACGTCTTCGATAATAAACAAACACTCTCCTAGGAGGTGCCCGGTACCGTGGCTTTCTTTTAGGCGGATATTTGTCGCACCTGAAGCATCAGCCCATAGGACGTATCACATGTTGCAGTTTCTGTTGTGGTTTGAGGGCGACCATTGCGGGATTCGTTTTCAACAGTGAAATGACCAGTCTTGAAACGTGATATCCGAGTTTTCACAGTGCTTTAGGAAGCACACTAGTCTCTTAGTGTTTGACATCTCACTACGAATGTCATTTGCCACTTGAGAAACAGGAACTTGATGACGGCCCGTAACTCTAGTGACAAACTTGCTTGAGATTCTGCCATCTCGGCTATCACCTGCAATAGAATGGATTGTTTGAATAGTGAACACCCAACATTTACACAGTTACAAATTAAGGTTTCAAACTTTCAAATGGACCCCCTCCCCCCTATTAACCTTTGTATTTCAACTACAAGACAACAAAAGAACTTTTCACAACCCCTTCATATGCAGAACATTCAACAGATGTACACTACTGGCCATTAAAATTGCTACACCAAGAA
This sequence comes from Schistocerca cancellata, assembly GCF_023864275.1. NCBI lineage: Eukaryota > Metazoa > Arthropoda > Insecta > Orthoptera > Acrididae > Schistocerca > Schistocerca cancellata. The sequence goes on from NC_064631.1 coordinate 527,074,602, forward strand.
GATGACATATACAGACGCTAAATTTAACCGACAGGAGAAGATGCTATGGTATGCAAATGATTAGCTTTTCAGAGGATTCACACAAGGTTGGCGTCGGTGGCGACACCTACAACGTGCTGACATGAGGAAAATTTCCAACCGATTTCTCATACACAAACAGCAGTTGACCGGCGTTGCTTGGTAAAACGTTGTTGTGAAGGAGAAATGCATACCATCACGTTTCCAACTGTGATAAAGGTCAGATTGTAGCCTATCGCGATTGCGGTTTATCGTATCGCGACACTGCTGCTCGCGTTGGTCGAGATTCAATGACTGTTAGCAGAATACAGAATCGGTGGGTTCGGGAGGGTAATACGGAAGGCCGTGCTGGATCCCAACGGCCTGGTATCACTAGCAGTCGAGATGACAGGCATCTTATCCGCACTGGCGGTAACGGATCGTGCAGCCACGTCTCGATCTCTGAGTCAACAGATGGGGACGTTTGCAAGACAACAACCATCTGCACGAACAGTTCGACGACGTTTACAGCATCATGGACTATCAGCTCGGAGACCATGGCTGCGGTTACCCTTAACGCTGCATCACAGACAGGAACGCCTGCGATGGTGTACTCAACGACGAACCTGGGTGCACGAATGGCAAAACGGCAATTTTTCGGATGAATCCAGGTACTGTTTACAGCATCATGATGGTCGCATCTGTGTTTGGGGACATCGCGTTGGACGCACATTGGAAACGTGTATTCGTCATCGCCATACTGGCGTATCACCCGGCGTGATGGTATGGGGTGCCATTGGTTACAAGTCTCGGTCACCTCTTGTTCGCATTGACGGCACTTTGAACAGTGGACGTTATATTTCAGATGTGTTACGACCCGTGGCTCCACCCTTCATTCGATCCCTGCGATGGTGATCAATGGTGGCCGAGCATCTGGCTCGTCACAATATGCGAGTCACTACTCCTGGTATCGTGTTGAAGCTGGATGGGCAGCTGTACCTGTACACGCCATCCAAGCTCCGTTTGACTCAATGCCCAGGCGTATCAAGGCCGTTATTACGGCCAGAGGTGGTTGTTCTGGGTACTGATTTCTGAGGATCTATGCACCCAAATTGCGTGAAAATGTAATCACATGTCGGTTCTAGAATAACATATCTGTCCAATAAATACCCGTTTATCATCTGCATTTCTCCTTGGTGTAGCAATTGTAATGGCCAGTAGTGTAATTTAACAAGGCAATCAATATAATTCCGCCCGCTGAGAAACAATGGAAGTGTCTTCATTTCTGGCAACAAATGTGTCTGCTGGGATGTGATTACAGTGATGATTTTGCTCTCCGTTCGTCTCATGACAGTTATTGGAGCAGTCATCCAACAGAAGAGGAGAGTTAAATAGCTTCAGTAAGTGCAGGTGTCAAACGTGTTACACACAGCAGTACTTTTCCCCTATAGAGATTGAAGGAAAACCCTGCACAGACAGTACTGAGTGCTACAGGTGGCTCGACGAACAGCAAGTGGCTCGGAGGAGCGGCCACGCAGACCGCGGGCTGCTGGTTTTCGGGCCGTACGTCCCACCTTTGGCTTGGGAGGCCGGCGGACCGGGATTTGCCTGCGCGCTGCCCGTCTGCTCCCTCGTGCGTTAAGAGGCTTACGCGGGCGGATCAGCTCGTTATGAGGCACTGGCCTCGCTGCCTCTCGGGTGGAGCCGCAGTCCCTTGGGACTTCTAAACAAAGTGTGCAAAACGTACCACACACAAGAAGCGGATTTTGACAATATTTCATCCAGTTTTTTCCATGTTGCCTAGTACATGCACATTATTATGGGTGACTTTAGGTTCAGCACGGTGATACCTCTCAGTGACGTCACTGTGATGCATACTTCAGTTTCTACCGTTGCGGATGTTTATCGAAGGGGATGTATATCGGCTGTCATGGTCGTATCGAGTATGACACAGGTGAGCCTCCCGTCAAAGGAAGCCAACACCTGATGAAGTCCTACTTGCTACCGTTGCTTAATGATTCTTAGAAGCATTGTGACTGATTGTCGTATTCAATAGCTAGTTATTGCCATGCATGAAAATGATTTGTGGATATCCGGGCTACGTTTAATTCCGAAATTCTGTCTGCAAATGCTTAATCATTATGCGCGCCTCATTCTGATTAATAAATGGAAACGAATCTATAGGTCACTGGCAACTGGACAAGTCATATCTTGCCCCATTTGTTCGATTTGACCCTTTTTATTGACATCTTTTGAATCTACACTCCTGGAAATGGAAAAAAGAACACATTGACACCGGTGTGTCAGACCCACCATACTTGCTCCGGACACTGCCAGAGGGCTGTACAAGCAATGATCACACGCACGGCACAGCGGACACACCAGGAACCGCGGTGTTGGCCGTCGAATGGCGCTAGCTGCGCAGCATTTGTGCACCGCCGCCGTCAGTGTCAGCTAGTTTGCCGTGGCATACGGAGCTCCATCGCAGTCTTTAACACTGGTAGCATGCCGCGACAGCGTGGACGTGAACCGTATGTGCAGTTGACGGACTTTGAGCGAGGGCGTATAGTGGGCATGCGGGAGGCCGGGTGGACGTACCGCCGAATTGCTCAACACGTGGGGCGTGAGGTCTCCACAGTACATCGATGTTGTCGCCAGTGGTCGGCGGAAGGTGCACGTGCCCGTCGACCTGGGACCGGACCGCAGCGACGCACGGATGCACGCCAAGACCGTAGGATCCTACGCAGTGCCGTAGGGGACCGCACCGCCACTTCCCAGCAAATTAGGGACACTGTTGCTCCTGGGGTATCGGCGAGGACCATTCGCAACCGTCTCCATGAAGCTGGGCTACGGTCCCGCACACCTTTAGGCCGTCTTCCGCTCACGCCCCAACATCGTGCAGCCCGCCTCCAGTGCTGTCGCGACAGGCGTGAATGGAGGGACGAATGGAGACGTGTCGTCTTCAGCGATGAGAGTCGCTTCTGCCTTGGTGCCAATGATGGTCGTATGCGTGTTTGGCGCCGTGCAGGTGAGCGCCACAATCAGGACTGCATACGACCGAGGCACACAGGGCCAACACTCGGCATCATGGTGTGGGGAGCGATCTCCTACACTGGCCGTACACCACTGGTGATCGTCGAGGGGACACTGAATAGTGCACGGTACATCCAAACCGTCATCGAACCCATCGTTCTACCATTCCTAGACCGGCAAGGAAACTTGCTGTTCCAACAGGACAATGCACGTCCGCATGTATCCCGTGCCACCCAACGTGCTCTAGAAGGTGTAAGTCAACTACCCTGGCCAGCAAGATCTCCGGATCCGTCCCCCATTGAGCATGTTTGGGACTGGATGAAGCGTCGTCACACGCGGTCTGCACGTCCAGCACGAACGCTGGTCCAACTGAGGCGTCACGTGGAAATGGCATGGCAAGCCGTTCCACAGGACTACATCCAGCATCTCTAGGATCGTCTCCATGGGAGAATAGCAGCCTGCATTGCTGCGAAAGGTGGATATACCCTGTACTAGTGCCGACATTGTGCATGCTCTGTTGCCTGTGTCTATGTGCCTGTGGTTCTGTCAGTGTGATCATGTGATGTATCTGACCCCAGGAATGTGTCAATAAAGTTTCCCCTTCCTGGGACAATGAATTCACGGTGTTCTTATTTCAAATTCCAGGAGTGTATCTGTTTATTCAGCTGCGAACGATATGCAGAGTGTAATGCCATCTTGTTATGTATGTCAAATTATACATGCTTTGTACACCACAATAATAAATGTAGTATTACCACAATACTCTTCATAAGTCGTAAAATCATTGTAAGTACTGAGTGTCGCTGCGGACGTGGTAATGCACACTGCACACGAAATAAACAGCAACTCTTTATACCTCCAGGTGGTGCATTCATTGCAAGTTAGGAAACGAGTGTAGCCTTGTCTTTCCTTGAAAGTCATAACCCGACCGCCTCATATTCGTCGTCTGCAAGTGCGTCACGAGAAGTAGTTAACAAAAAACTCTCCCAATGATAAAGGTGTGCTAGTTCGACGAAGTAAGTTATAATTTGTGTGAAAAATTACAATACACTGTGATGAAAATGAATTTTTTCCTTAGCACTTTAAAATAACTGAAGCAATTACAAAGAATAATAGCAGCATATGCCTGTACCGGTACCAAAATACATTTCGTCAGCATATGTACTTTAATTCAAGAATTTGGTTACCGGTACATGATTTAGACGAATGAGACTAACTAACCCAATTATTTTTCAAATGTGTCTGTGTTTTCTGTGCGTTTTATTCTGGATGGTACCTAGTTAGTTTCACTAGAGTATCAAAGTATTTTGAATATATACGGGCGTTTGTGTTTTTCATACTTATATGTTAAAAAATCTTCTTAGAGAGAATAGTTGATAGAACAAAACCAAAGATATGTAAGATGTACATTGATGATATATTAGTTTTTTCAAGAAATGTGAAGATCATATTAAAGCTTAGCTGAAGTGTTCAGCAGACTGAAAAAGCACAGCTTGCATGAAGCACTGAGAAGTGTCATTTTGCCGAAACAAAATTTATTATCGCAGACATATTATAAGTCAAAAGTGAGTATGGGCAGATACTTTTCTTATGTCATCCATGCTCGATTTAACAACACCTCAGAAAAAAAGAAAGTTACCATCATTTCTTGGCTTCTGTGACTATTATCATAAATTTGCAAAGGGGTGTGTTGAAATTGCATGATCATTAGTTACCTCAGAAGCGAGTCAATTTCAATGGAGAGCAGAATGTCAGAAAGCTTTTCAGAAATTGAAGGAAATACTGTTAGCAGGTCCTGTGTTACTATTCCCTGATTTTGAAAGAATCTATACCTTCCTATGATGCTAGAATCAATGTGTTAGGCAGTTTTTGAGCCTGTATTACAACATAAAGGAACACCCAGCGGATCACACATCTGGGTAGTTAAGCAAGGCTGAGTGACATTACGTAACAACAGAAATGAAATATTGGCAGTAATGTACTAAATTTCTTATTTTGGTTGTCATTTTCATGGTCAGGAATTCAAAGAACTAACAGACTACGCACCCTTCAAGTGGTTGTTAATGGACTCTTCAAGTTAATAAACATGATGGGCAATCACACTGAGTGAGTTTCACTGTGAAGCAGTTTGCGAACCAGTAGTAAAGCACACTGATACAGATACTCTACGAAGAAAAGTAGCGGTATTACAGGCATTAGGTAAGAGCCAAGCAGATTTGAGAAAGACACAGGTGGGAGACAGTCAATCTCAACTATTTATAATACAACCTCAACCTCACTTTATTACGCATGAGGGCTTACTGTGCAGGTATACAAAGTGCAGTTTGTGGATCGTGATTCCTGAAACAATCATAAATTAATTGTTACAACAGTCACATAAACCACGTGTTTTCAGATCATGGGGTTAGGAGAACATCTGACAATCAAGGTGCAGAAAGGTTAATAGTATGTCAAAAACCGGATCCTGTATATGTAAGAAGCAAGTTTAACTCATCAAAACATACAGTTACAGGGATTACCAGAAGCTGGAAAACTGTTTCAAATAGTAGCTCTTGATGTGATAGGAACCTTCAACCGAACTGAAGCTGATAAGAAATACATATTCTACATGATAGACCACATTTTCAGTATCTACCAACGTTTTCAATTACAGATCAGAAAGCTAGTACCATCACACATATGTTCGTAAGCAATTGCCTGCTAAAGTTTGGCATACAGGGAGCATATCCACAGCCCAAGAAACTAACTTTGTCTCCAATGTGATGAATCAGTTACGCCACTTCCTGCTAACGAAATAATTAAGTAGAAGCCCTTCCCATCAGCAAGTGAATGGGTGAAGAACTTACTGAGTAAGCATTAAAGTAAACCAAGAAAAATTGGGAGTAGGAATTTAAGTTCAGGGAGGATAGATATAAACTTTGAGGTTTGTCAGTGACATTGTAATTCTGTCGAAGTGGCTAGCACACTGGACTCGCATTCGGGAGGACGACGGTTCAATCCCGCGTCCGGCCATCCTGATTTAGGTTTTCCGTGATTTCCCTAAATCGCTCCAGGCAAATGCCGGGATGGTTCCTTTGAAAGGGCACTGCCGACTTCCTTCCCCGTCCTTCCATAATCCGAGGAGACCGATGACCTTGCTGTTTGGTCCCCTTCCCCAAACAACCCAACCCAATTCTGTCGAAGACAGCAAACGACTTCGAAGAGCAGTTGAACGGAATGGACAGTGCCTTGAATGGAGGATGTAAGATGAAAATCAATAAATGCAAAACAAGGACGAAGGTGAAACTGAGGGAAACACATTACGAAATGAGGGACTTGAAGTAATAGAAGAGTTTTGTTATTTGGGCAGCAGAATAACTGATGAAGTAGAGAGGATATAAAATGTAAACTAGTACTGGAGATAAAACTGTTTCTGAAGAAGGGACATCGAATATGGATTTAGGTGTCAGAAGGTTTTTGCTGGAAGTATTTGTATGGAGTGTAGCTATTTACGGATGATAAACAATTTAGACAGGAAGAAAATAACTTTCAAAATGTAGTGCTGCCGAACATTGTTGAAGATTAGGTGAGTAGATCTTGTAGCTGATGAGGAGGTACTGAATATAATTGGGGAAAAAAGAGACTTGTGACGAACCTGGATAGAAGAAGAGATCGGTTGACAGGACACATTCTATGACATCAAGGAACTCAAATCAAGTACTGGAGGGAAGTATGGGAGTGAAAAATTGTAGTCTTCAGACTGAAGACTGCAACAACAACATCGTAAATGATCAACCGTTAAATGAACAGCTAACACCGAATGGGATACGTATTTGAATATTATATTAGCACATATAATTCAAAAGTTCACATAGGAACAGGTCTTTCACCGTACAAAGTAGTGTATGGCTGGAAACTGTCGGCATATTTTGACATGACTCAACGAAAATTAGGGAGGAAAGGTAAAGTGGCAAAACAATTTGCAAAACGATTAAGAAAAGTTTGGCAGAAGGTAAAACGCGCCAACACTAAGTTTCTGGAAAATAAGATATTTCACAACGTGCATGTGAACTACTGCAATATATGAGAGGACAGTGGGTATTGCTAGCAAATCCTTGTACCTCAATGAGGAAAAAAAATGTACTTAAGGGAGTATCAAAGACCACACCCGGTCATCGAAATGTTTTCACCAGTAAATGTAAAACAAGAACTATCGACTTCAGCATTGTAGTCCATGTCAGTAGAGTGAAGTCACTTAAATGAGTGATTGATGCATTACTGCAGGTTCCTTAAACATTACTGTAAAAGAAAAAGTTGCCTAAAAAAGGAAAAGATACATGTAATGTACCGAATGAACTAAAGGGAAAGTAGAGTGAGTCTATACCTTTTACTTTAATTATTATGTTGAGATATGTGTTAAGGTAATTACTTTCATATTATTTTTCATTTCTTTGTCTTTAATACATACTGATCCAAAGGAGGGAGGGGATTGATGGTAATCCCTTTCCTTTGAGGTGGTGTACCAATGATGACATACAGAGAGATTTTCTTGGTCATCAAATCCAGAGGAGATACGATTCAGAACCATCCTCTGGACACTGGGATTTTGCTCTCAGGATAACCAGATGTACTACTCAGAAATCACGAATGAGCAATGAGCAATTGGGAGGTGAAGAATGAAGTCAGGAGACTGCTCAACATGTTCATAGAGTTGCATGATAATGCAATGGAAGGAGCAGCATTTGCAGAAGCGCAAAACCAATATCAGTATCTGAAGCTTTCTGCTAAAAGTTAAGGGCTCAGCTGCAGCTGTTGACAGAAGTCCACAGTTACTAGTGCAGAAGAAAATTAGACGCAAGTGGGAAGCTATTAAAAACGGTGCCTGTAGCAGCATGCGACAAGGATACGGCAAGCTTAAATGAGACGACAGGAATGATACAGGAGATGCAGATGCTAAAAAAAACGGTAGTTTGTCACACGATGCAGCTAGCAAACATGGAACAAGGGACAATGAATATTCCAAAACTGTGCAAAAGTTAACGACAGAATTGGAGCAGTACACATGGGGCACCACGGGTACCCTGAAAAGTGATTAAAAGAAACAGTAAGTCTCATAAGTGCACCTGATGGCAGGATAGTAGTACCGAAGTTGTTGTAAATGTTAGCAAAGAGTTCAGGGGACGCAAGTAGCGAAATTGAAACACTGCAGGAAACAGTTCATCTCGTCACCCATGGGCAATTAAGTGTAGCACTGCCACTCTCTCAGCAATTTCTTATAGTTGTACAGCAAGCTCAGAAGGACTTTTCTGCAGGCTTATAGCGCTTTGTATCTGTAACAGAAAAAATATATAGATTTGTGTTATTACGTGTCTACACTCAAAATTGGTACTTACCAAGGTAATTTGTGCATCACCATACAATTACCTATAGAAGGCGTAAACGCACGATATCTGTGTTTTAAAATCCATCATATCTTCTTTAGAAGTAAATCATGAATAAATGTAAAGAAGTAAACACTCGTGAAGTGTTATTGATTTCTGAAGAAAAAGACGTTCGTGTATTTAGTCTATAGCAGATCTAAACAACTGTATCAGATAGCATTGCATCTGTCCATCCAAGTTAGTTCAGACTAACGAACAAGCTAGTGAAACATTTTCGTAAAATGAGATCAGCAGAGGGTAAAACACAAACACTAGACCTGCAGCCTTATTTTCAGAAAATTTCAAACCGCAGGATTAACTACACATATTTATTGGAAACAATTATTATCAGCTGTTACAGAAATCAAAAATCAAGCATAATGATAAAATTGGAATTCCTGAATAACAGGTTAGTAATCAACAGAAGCAAGGGCGATGCAACTTGATTTTCATCCTCTAGCTACTATCACAGGAACAACAATGGTTACCTGTTCTTGGCCAATGTTGTATTTTCCAGAAGAACTATTACACATATTATCTGTACAGTACCTTACCTTCCTTAACAAATCCTTGGATTTCAGTTATTACACTCCTTAGATGAACTGATAATCTTAGAAGAGGGAAGATTTCCCGTTGATCAAATGGTACAATGTTTAAAGCAATGTCACAAAAATGTAGGAAACACTTTCTAACTGTTAGCATCTCGACAATAAGTGTTACCCTGAGCCTAGTCCTCATTTCTGTAATTTACTTCTGCTTAAAAAGTAAAATATCCTATTGAAATGAAAGGAATACTTACTAGTGACAGGACTTAACAACAAAAACTGCAAAGTATGTTAGTAATAGACAAAGTAATAGGGAAAGTCAGATAATTAAGTTAACATCAGCTTAGGTTAGATGCCTTACAGTTCAGCGTAAGACATAACCAAGGGTTATATATATATTAACTTCTGTTACATGTAGCAACAAGCTCTACCTCCAACACAATAACACCTTTGAGAGACTTGACAGTACTCTTAAAAGCCTTTAACAAATTGTTAAACATACACAGCAGAATTAGCACCACCGATGACTAGTAAAGAAACAGGCCAGATTTGGTCATCGTGGACAGAGCCTCATGTCATTACCTCCCGTCTATCTCCATAAATATTATAGTTCTCCAGCACTGAAATCAGTTGGTCATTAGGACCTATGGTGTTTGTACTAAAGCACTCAATTTGGTGATTATTGCTGTGTACTGACATCATTTCTCAAGAATGCTTAGCTTGCCATTCTTAAAATGACAACACCCAACTAACTACAACCTGCCACTCATGGGACTTTCCATTGGCCACTGCCTGCCGCATCACTAATGGGGACACTCAGGTCTTCCAACATCAGTACATTTTATGGTACTTATTGCACTAACATCACTATCACTACTGGATGAGAAGACCATTCTGACTCTGTCTTGATGACTGTTTTAGTCATTTTCAGGTGCCAAAGGCCTACATGTACAGTGGAACCAGAATCTGCTGACTACCTGACTTCCGACAGCACAGTGCTTAAAGAAGGGTCCCTGCCAGTCATCATTACCTACAAGATCAAGGACGCCATGTCATATTGTGGGGCAGCTTCACCTGCAGAGAGCCAGCCGTCAGCCAGCAAGACATTAGCCAAACTGCTGGTGCAGCAGCTCTGACGACTGTCCAGTCAAGCTGACAACCAAAGTTATCTGAATTCCACTATGTCACTGTAATGAGGCGTCAGCCACTGCTGATGAGAAGACACTGACCTATGTATCTGAGTGAGAAGGTGTTCAATTGTTAATCATGTCTTATTGGAGTCCTAAACACAGTTTACAGGTTCCACAATGCCATTCTGACAACAAAGAGGTCTCTCTGCTCCATACACAACAATATCTTAATTGCCAGAAGAGTGCAATGTAACACATGTTTATCGGCAACTGTATGTATAGGTTGCATTAGATTACAAAAAAGTCACATCCCAGACTGAACAAAAGGTACAAGAGTCGCATATAGGCTGCATAGATGGATCCTTGTTAGTGAATAACTTATATTTTATTTAGGTTTAAGTTTCCCTAATATTTTGATTCCTTTGAGTTTTAAGGAGAAGAGACATAATTCGAAAGAATGTTTATGACAATCACTGAACATCGTACACCATAAATGAAAAAATGAGTCATGGAACATCTCTAGAGAAGTATGATACAAATTTGCCAGTATCATCACAGAGATATCAGCGTAGCAATTACCGCATTTTTGGTAGGCTGAAGACGCGATTAGAAGGTAAACAAAAATAAAATATGGAATTCGATAGGTTTCAAAAAATATAATTCTTCAGTAGATAAAGATGATAATCAGTGACTAATACTTAAACTTGAAACCAATTTACTTCCATTAGTATAATTATGCCTAGGCTCTTAAAACATAATAAAAATTGGGGTGAGCACATTTAAACATATTTTCTTTTCATTTCATCATTCAGAATGTGAATTAAATTGATCTAAACTGGTACAAAATACCTCTCTGTTTTGGATTGTAATACAACTGTCACAGGAAAAGAGACAAAAGACGATAACACAATGTATGCATACATCATACCAGTAGTTTAGTCCAGGAACTATCAAGAGATGTCTCATTGTCACTGTTGGTAATGCAAGCTGTAGCTTCAGAGCCAGCTGATATCCCTACAAGTGATTTCTCTGGGGACGCACGTAGTGCAATAACTTAGTGGTATGTGCATATACTTTGAATTGGAGCTGAAGATCTTAAGAGGTAAGTGGCACGCAACGTACATTCGAAATGCAACTCTGTTTATGAGAAAACCAAAGGTGTCAGATTAAGAAAAAAACGTTTTGTAATTTTGAGTGGTTATGCACTATAGTTCATTACAACTGCAATGTCAGGACATTGAGAAAATTACGAAATTGTAATGTTTATCGGTGTATGGTGTAGTAGAACAAAATACATTATTAAATCTATAGTGATCTGAGAGTAAACAGTTAACGATTTGTTGCTGAAAGGAGTATACAGTGTCCATACTGCATTAAACTGTGCTGCCACCTCTAACAACAAAAACGACTCTGGTCCCTCTGGGCATCGCATCGAACATGACGCGGATGACTGATACAAACATGTCAATCCACTCTCCTTCCCTATACGTGTGAGTTTATCATCGTAATTTGCTAGCGAGCTGTAATGCGGCAGTCTTCCTGCAGTCTCTCTGACCAGATTGAGCAGATGATTTCAGTGGTTGAGAGATGTGGATAGCATTGTGATCATAGCATCGGTCGAACAACCTCTTTATCGAGGTAGAGCTCTACACCAAGGGCAGGGCAAAGTCTTACGTTATATTGTTAAAGGTAATGTCATTGAGACTTCAGGGATAGTGCACAGCCACCGGACTTAACGTGTCAAGAATATAATGACTGGAGATCGCTTTATAAACCAAATGGTATGCTATATCATCACACAAGGCGTTAGGCCATTAGGGCAACATTTACGGCAATCTGGTAACGTTAATTCTCCTCAGAGGCCCCACATATGGATATGTCTATCCCGAAACCCTACGCAGGACTGGGCACTTTCTTAAAAATGCGTTAAACGTCCCCTTAGAAAAATTGTAAACGACTATGCTTAAACTGACACAAAATATTTTTAGCGCAACGCAATCTGACTTTCAAAAATCCTTACTAAAGAATGGCCCTGACTAACAATAACCTATACCTTTCATGAATCACTTACCTCACAAAAATCCTTGTTACTAAAACTACTGCAATACAGCGTGCGCCAATACTGCCAGATGAATAAAAGATTCTAACTACTGAAGGCACTAACTACTGATGGGCATAGTTAGCAAATGAAAGATTTAGATACAGAACAAATAATGTACACTCCTGGAAATGGAAAAAAGAACACATTGACACCGGTGTGTCAGACCCACCATACTTGCTCCGGACACTGCGAGAGGGCTGTACAAGCAATGATCACACGCACGGCACAGCGGACACACCAGGAACCGCGGTGTTCGCCGTCGAATGGCGCTAGCTGCGCAGCATTTGTGCACCGCCGCCGTCAGTGTCAGCCAGTTTGCCGTGGCATACGGAGCTCCATCGCAGTCTTTAACACTGGTAGCATGCCGCGACAGCGTGGACGTGAACCGTATGTGCAGTTGACGGACTTTGAGCGAGGACGTATAGTGGGCATGCGGGAGGCCGGGTGGACGTACCGCCGAATTGCTCAACACGTGGGGCGTGAGGTCTCCACAGTACATCGATGTTGTCGCCAGTGGTCGGCGGAAGGTGCACGTGCCCGTCGACCTGGGACCGGACCGCAGCGACGCACGGATGCACGCCAAGACCGTAGGATCCTACGCAGTGCCGTAGGGGACCGCACCGCCACTTCCCAGCAAATTAGGGACACTGCTGCTCCTGGGGTATCGGCGAGGACCATTCGCAACCGTCTCGATGAAGCTGGGCTACGGTCCCGCACACCGTTAGGCCGTCTTCCGCTCACGCCCCAACATCGTGCAGCCCGCCTCCAGTGGTGTCGCGACAGGCGTGAATGGAGGGACGAATGGAGACGTGTCGTCTTCAGCGATGAGAGTCGCTTCTGCCTTGGTGCCAATGATGGTCGTATGCGTGTTTGGCGCCGTGCAGGTGAGCGCCACAATCAGGACTGCATACGACCGAGGCACACAGGGCCAACACCCGGCATCATGGTGTGGGGAGCGATCTCCTACACTGGCCGTACACCACTGGTGATCGTCGAGGGGACACTGAATAGTGCACGGTACATCCAAACCGTCATCGAACCCATCGTTCTACCATTCCTAGACCGGCAAGGGAACTTGCTGTTCCAACAGGACAATGCACGTCCGCATGTATCCCGTGCCACCCAACGTGCTCTAGAAGGTGTAAGTCAACTACCCTGGTCAGAGAGATCTCCGGATCTGTCCCCCATTGAGCATGTTTGGGACTGGATGAAGCGTCGTCTCACGCGGTCTGCACGTCCAGCACGAACGCTGGTCCAACTGAGGCGCCAGGTGGAAATGGCATGGCAAGCCGTTCCACAGGACTACATCCAGCATCTCTAGGATCGTCTCCATGGGAGAATAGCAGCCTGCATTGCTGCGAAAGGTGGATATACACTGTACTAGTGCCGACATTGTGCATGCTCTGTTGCCTGTGTCTATGTGCCTGTGGTTCTGTCAGTGTGAACATGTGATGTATCTGACCCCAGGAATGTGTCAATAAAGTTTCCCCTTATGAGACAATGAATTCACGGTGTTCTTATTTCAATTTCCAGGAGTGTATTTACCTTAATAGTGTTCAAAAGACAATATATATATATATATATCAGTTAATGATATCCAGTATTACAAATTTACTCTTCCTGGCGGACACACGTCCAGATCGTCCGCTCTTAATATTCTGCCATCTCTCTCCCCACATCCACCACTGCTGGCGGCTCACCTCCAACTGCGCAACGCTTTGCGCTGTTCACATCCAACTGCTCACCACTACAATAGCGAATATTTCAACAATGCCAACCAGCCACAGGCTGCACGCCGCACAGTCAGTGATCTTCATAGAGAGCGCTACGTGGTGTTACCAACATAATAACCTGAACAGCCGACTTACAAGCGACTTAGTGTCTGTGCTGTTTACAGCAGTGATGTTGGGCGCATCGCTGTCCACATGCCACTTTCTGTTGCCTCGTCAAGGGAATTTGCAGCTGTGGTCGCCGTGGTAGTGGTCAGTGATGCTCTAGAGGTCGGCACACAGTCCATTTGGACACTTGTTTGCTGTTAGAAAACCTGGTTCCTGGATCAAAGCATGTTATATGACTATTCGACCCTGCAGGGAAGAGCAGACAACACAGAGTTAGAGCGGGATAGGGTGGTGAATGCACCGTGATCAATTTCCGTCCAGACGGCTGGGCGAGTTCATTCGTTTCTTCAGAAGGGGAGACAGCCATTGTCTACTACGTTTCGGCCGGTCGGCGATGACTGATTCGAGGTGCATTCCCTGAAATTTTTCACTTCAAAATTTTACAGGAACTGTTCTGTAATAAAAAATTCATTTTTTTCTCTACTTGCAGCTTTATTTGTCAGGTTCATTATGATGTACGAATCATTTTGTTAATTGTCATGGTTACTGTGATATTTACGCGGAAATAATATACTGTGCGAAATTAGAAAAAGTTTACAATGAAAGGTACGGGTCTCTATGGTCTTGCATTTCGTGCATATTACACAATATGTTGCTGTATATGATATTTAGCTGACATACTGAATTTTTCTTTAAACTTGTGTCTGTCACCAATCCCGAGAAAACTGATCTGATGTAGCACTTTCATTTGCGTGCGCGCTACAACAGACATAAGGGCAGACTGGAATACCCACAACATTCCTCATATTTTATAAACGGTATGAGATATCGATATGAGATTTTAAAATATGATACCAGTCGTCGAGGAGTGTAATTTGCCTTATAGTTACTATGCAAAACTTCATTATCTGTTGTGGTATTTCACTATGTACAGATTTTTTCACCAAAAGAATGTAATTATAATGGCCGTCGATAGCTGGTGAAGCGAGAAATGCTGTGACTTTTGGAACAACGCAAGTGAAGGCATTACACATTAATTTGTGCGCAGCATGTACTTTCTTGTAACACACTCATCTTAGTTTTCCTCAATTCCTCACTTATTAAACTTAATAAACCACTGTCTCAGAATCCTCTCGCAGTTGCATCTGCACAACTTGTTGGTGAGGTGAGACTCTGTGTGAACTCCGCTGCGTTTTGGAAAAGAAACAGATTTTAACATGGCAACAAGATAAATGTGTAGGGTTTACTCAAAAGTCACCTGTCGTGAAACTTCTCTGAAGGTTACAAGTGGATAATAAATCGCTGTGTTGTCGGTGGAATTCTTTTTAGACACTATCCAAAGCAGAGGTGACAGATCATTTTGAATGGGCGCCATGCGAGTGTGTGTGTTTGTAGGTGCTCCACTTAATATTTACAAAAAAAAATGAGTTTAGGCCTCAGTTTAGTATGGCCCTTCCCCTCCAGCCCTTGGCACTTCCCCTATAGCGCTTGTCAGCAGCCCCCACCCCCATCGTTTTCCCTGCACATGCCCAGCCTTCTGCGCATCTGCCGGCTGCAGTATTCTGCGTGGTCTCTACCAGCCCTTCATACACCAGACGACCCAGGTCGTTAAGATATAGAATGTCAGTGAGTGTAGTCCTTGTGGAAACATCGATTCTACACTGAAGAGCCAAAAAAACTGGTACACCTGCCTACTATAGTGTAGAGCCCCAGCAAGCACGCAGAAGTGCCGCAACACGACGTGGCATGGACTCGACTAATGTCTCAAGTAGTGCTTGAGGGAACTGACACCATGGATCCTACAGAGCTGTCCATACATCTGTGCGAGAGGGTGGAGAGGTCTTCTGAACAGCACGTTGCAGGGCTTCCCAGATATATTCAATGATGTTCATGTCTCTGAGTTTGTGTGTTTAAACTCAGAGGAGTGTTTCTGGAGGCACTCTGTAGCAATTTTATACGTGTGGGTTGTTGCGTTGTCCTGCTGGAATTGCCCAGGTCCATCGCAATGCACAGTCGACATGAATGGATGCGGGTGATCAGAGAGGATGCTTATGGACTGTCACCGGTCATAATCATGTCTGGGTGTATCAGGGTCCCCATACCACTCCATCTGAGTTCGCCCCACACCATTACAGAGCCGCCACCAGCTTGAACACTCTTCTGCCGACATTCAGGGTCCATGCATTCATGAGGTTGTCTCCATACACGCATACGTCCATTTACTCGATACAATTTGAAACGAGATTCCTCCGATCAGGCAACATGTTTCCAGTCCTCAACCACCCAATGTCAGTTTTGACAGGCCCAGGTGAGACTTACAACCTGGTGTCGTGTGCCTTCGGCTCCGACTATCACACCACGTTAAAACTCACTTAAAAAACCTTGATAACATGCAATTGTAGCAGTAGTAATCGATCTTACAATTGGCCCAGATACTTGTGGTCTTACATAGGCGCTGGCGATCGCCGCGTCGTATTCTGCCACTTTACACGTTGAATTCGCATGCCTATACCAGTTTCTTTAGCATTTCAGTGCATATTCGATTGAAGTCGTAGAATGCCGTGAGCACCAATATTGCAGACAGTAACTTGCAGTCTCGATAGTCCATGATAAAGCCGCTGTCGAATTTAGACACTTTCTGTTGGGCTTTTAAGTTCTCACAAACAACATTCAACTGCCATTTCTAAAGGTGAATCCCTCTACGTAAATGTGTCTTATATGAGAAATGTAGACGACGTTAGTATGATTTAGTGATGCAAATCCTAATCATCTGAATATCGTAGCACTGTAGCACACTTCATACAAATTTGACGTTTTTTCTATGCAGTCTTCGTCGGTGGCTGTCTCTGTGTCTAATCCAAGCGTTTTAAACAACATTGCAGTCCACTTTTTCAGTTGTTTTGTAGACAACCGGTGTCAATATCTTGCAACAATGTTTTATAAAACTGAGGAAGATGTCAGCACCTGTCTTCCTTTGAACTACGACTGTTGTATTATTTCAAACTTCTGAGGGTATGTTGCCTGTCTAGTCTATCTGTGTTCTGTCAAATTCTTCTCACACTATCACATCTCCCTTATCATCTTCACTTCAATCTGCAACACTGTCCACAAGTTTGTTCCCCTGACGTAGTCCTTACTCCTACAGCTTTCCTTTTTTTGTTTAGTGTTGGCATGCTGTGTGAGCACTTTATAGCCATTCACTTGCTCCTCTTCTCTCTAAAGGTCTCTTTAATGGCCTTCAGCTTAGTTTTCCTCAGGAACACCATGCATCATGTACGCATTGACGAGATTCCCGACAGGAAGACGGTAGCATCGGTCGTAAAAAATTAAAAATTTACGGCCGATGCTGTCCTTCTTTTTATCGTGAATCTCCTTAATTTTTCTCTATGTGGCATCTAGGCACCTATTTTTCATTTTATAAGAGCCGAAGAACATGAAAAGGGATCCATAGTTGAGAAGGGAGTCACACGAGATTGTAGCTCATTCCAGATGTTACTCAATCCGTATGTTGAGCAAATTGTGGTAGAAAACAGGGAGGTAATTGGAAAGGCTACTGAAATGAACAGTGTCTTGGAAGCAGGGTGTAAGATGAACATCAACAAAAGCAAAACGAGGATAATGGAATGTAGTCCAATTAATTCGGGTGATGCTGAGGGAATTAGATTAGGAAATGAGACACTTAAAGTTGTAAAGGAGTTTTGCTATTTGGGGAGCAAAATAACTGATGATGGTCGAAGTAGAGAGGATATAAAATGTAGACGGCTAATGGCAAGGAAAGCGTTTCTGAAGAAGAAAAATTTGTTAACATCGAGTATAGATTCAAATGTCAGGAAGTCATTTCTGAAAGTATTTGTATGGAGTGTAGTCATCTATGGAAGTGAAACATGGACGTTAAATAGTATGGACAAGAAGAGAATAGAAGCTTCCGAAATGTGGTGCTACAGACGAATGCTGAAGATTAGATGGGTAGATCACATAACTAATGAGGAGGTATTGCATAGAATTGGGGAGAAGAGGCGTTTGTGGCACAAATTGACTAGAAGAAGAGATCGGTTGGTAGGACATGTTTTGAGGCATCAAGGGATCACCAATTTAGTATTGTAGGACAGCGTGGATGGTAAAAATCGTAGAGGGAGACCAAGAGATGAATAGACTAAGCAGATTCAGAAGGATGCAGGCTGCAGTAGGTACTGGGAGATGAAGAAGCTTGCACAGCATACAGTAGCATGGAGAGCTCATCAGACCACAACAACAACAACTGAAATTCAGAGTGAAGATATGAGAACGTACAGATTTGTCAATGATATTGTAATTCTGTCAGAGACGGGTAAGGGCTTGAAAGAGCAGTTGAACGGAATTGACTGTGCCTTGAAAACAGCTTATAAGACGAACATCAATAAAATCAAAACAGACATAATGAAATATAGTCGAATTAATTCAAGCGACGCCGTAGGAATTAGATTAGGAAATAAGACAGGGAACGTAGTGTATGTGATTTACTAGTTGGGCACAGAAATAAATGATGATGGTCGACGTAGGGAGATATGAAATCCAGATTGGCAATAGCAAGAAAATTCTTCCAGAGAAAGATGATTTTTGGCACGTAATACAAATGTAAGTCTTAGGAACTCTTTTCTGAAGGTATTTTGTGGAGTGTAGGCATATAAGGAAGTGAAACGTAAACGAAACCCATCTTCGACAATAAT
Organism: Schistocerca cancellata; assembly: GCF_023864275.1. Classification (NCBI taxonomy): domain Eukaryota; kingdom Metazoa; phylum Arthropoda; class Insecta; order Orthoptera; family Acrididae; genus Schistocerca; species Schistocerca cancellata. The sequence goes on from NC_064631.1 coordinate 527,093,351, forward strand.
AGTATAGAAGCTTTTGAAATGTGGTGCTCCGGAGGAATACTAAGTAGTAGGTGGGTAGATTGAGTAAGAATGAGAAGGTACAGCATCGAATTGAGGCAAAAATTATGGTACAGCTTGTCTAAAAGAATCGCTTAGCTGGTAGGGCACTCCCTGAGGCATTTGGAACAATTTGGTAATCGTTGATGCGAGCTCGCAGTTGTGGCACGTTTCTTGGTAGAGGAGGTTTAAGCACTGAATCTTTCACATAACCCCACAGAAAGAAATTGCATGGGGTTAAGTCGGGAGAGCGTGGAGGCTATGACATGAATTGCTGATCATGATCTCCAACACGACCGATCCATCGGTTTACCGATCTCCTGTTTAAGAAATGCCAAACATCATGATGGAAGTGCGGTGGAGCACCATCCTGTTGAAAGATGAAGTCGGCGCTGTCGGTCTCCAGTTGTGGCATGAGCCAATTTTCCAGCATGTCCAGATACACGTGTCCTGTAACGTTTTTTTCGCAGAAGAAAAAGGGGCCGTAAACTTTAAACTGTGAGATTGCACAAAACACGTTAACTTTTGGTGAATCGCGGATTTGCTGCACGAATGCGTGAGGATTCTCTACCGCCCAGATTCGCACATTGTGTCTGTTCACTTCACCATTAAGAAAAAAATGTTGCTTCATCACTGAAAAAAGTTTCGCACTGATCGCATCCTCTTCCATGAGCTGTTGCAACCGCGCCGAAAATTCAAAGCGTTTGACTTTGTCATCGGGTGTCAGGGCTTGCAGCAATTGTAAACGGTAAGGCTTCTGATTTAGCCTTTTCCGTAAGATTTTCCAAACCGTCGGCTGTGGTACGTTTAGCTCCCTGCTTGCTTTTCACACTACGCGTGAAACTTGCCCGCACGCGTTCAACCGTTTCTTCGCTTACTGCAGGCCGACCCGTTGATTTCCCCTTACAGAGGCATCCAGAAGCTTAAAACTGCGCATACCATCGCCGAATGGAGTTAGCAGTTGGTGGATCTTCGTTGAACTTCGTCCTGAGGTGTCGTTGCACTATTATGACTGACTGATGTGAGTGCATTTCAAGCACGACATACGCTTTCTCGGCTCCTGTCGCCATTTTGTCTCACTGCGCTCTCGAGCGCTCTGGCGGCAGAAATCTGAAGTGCGGCTTCAGCCGAACAAAACTTTATGAGTTTTTCTACGTATCTGTAGTGTGTCGTGACCATATATCAATGAATGGAGCTACAGTGAATTTATGAAATCGCTTCAATCATTTGTAATAGCCCTGTAGACGTGAGTTGCACGTGACACACTAACAGGGAGAGATGCATTAGAACAGTCTTAGGAATGAAGACCACAGTAACAACGTGTGAATATACGAGAGGGCGACCGATGCTGTAATGTAAAATCCAGGAAAATGATCTTTTGTACACACGAGAAACGTAGCAAGCTAGATAGTACAAAGCGAGCTGCCGAGTGCCCCGCCGAAGGGTGTTTCTGCCACCTGGACGGTGGGGCGGCACTCTGCGTGGGGCGCAGGCGACGCAGGGCTCGGGCACAAACGCGAGCTCTGCCACAGCCAGACAGTCCTTATCTCGCCAGCCCCCGGCGACCATCTAATCAGGCGGAAGCGGGACATGCATGCTCAAACATGTGTACATTGGCGGTTCGATACACGGCAAACTGCATGCTCCACAGTGGCGATTACACGCCGCCCAGGGGCTTATCTGCAGTAATAGAACGCGCTGCCACGCCGCACCCCGCGCTGCCGACACGATGGCTTCCATCACAGCCGAATTCCACCACGTCTTCACAGCGGAAGTCGCACAGCCTAGTTGTGGCATAACGTAATGTGACAAAACCGTGAAGAGCACGTCCCTTAGGTGTGATGTTGTTACCTCTGTCATTAGCTCTAAGTCTGAAAGTTGAGTGCTTGCTTACCAAGAATTTCATCTTATATTTGACTTCTTCTTCTTCAGCTGTACATCCCATTTCTTCTCGTATGGATCATTTCATCCCTAACATCCGCAGGTTAATACCTCGGATTCTGTTAAACTGTAGATTCGTACACTTACCATACATAATTTCAAAAACTTTAAGCTCTTTCAAATTGCAGTTAAATCTAAAATGTTGGAGGTGTCCCTTCTGGAGCAAAATTTCGTGCAAAATTAATTCTAAATATGTGTAATGCCTAGGATTTGGAGACAATGCAAACCATTCGAGCTCCGCGTATCTCACTTTTGCGGGGTTCGTAACGTTGACAGCACATTCATGTCGTTGTATAAGGTAGGTGCCGTGATTCACTGCAGGTGGCTGCTGTTATGTTCGCAGATGTGATTCAGCATTATTACCATTAAAACAACCAAATTAATTAACTATTTTAATTATAATTAAATACACTGTGCTCAAAAATATCACTGTAGGTGTTAGAAATGTTTACTTCTTTATTGAAGACATAGTTCTGCAAATTTCTATTTATTTGCGTATACTTTTACCATCGTATCACGTGTAATTAAATTCAGATAATCAATTGTGGTAAACATTTTTGGAACAGTGATCAATAAAGTATTATATTTTAACTAAAGTTCAGTCTTGATCACAACACTTATGGCTCAATAACATAGGTGACCGGTTTCGGTTATATTTATATAACCATCTTCAGACCTGTGAATTAATTTTAGAAAATACTAGAGACCAATCTTAAAATAAAATGAAAAGTGTCTAATGACGGCAAAATTTTAACAAGCTAAAATAAAACTTATTATACCCATGCCTTCCTTGTAGGATGGTTCTTCATTATGCAAATAAAGGCTTACTTACGAATATCTTAGAAGAAATCGAGATATATGCTCATTTAAAAACCAAATCATCAATGCTGCTCAATGAAGAATTAGATTTTCGTGAAAATTATTCTTACGACCTTTTTGACGAAATTTTATAATGCAGGTGCGCCTACTCTTTTGTGTTAAAATATAAGATTAGTTATACCCACGGCAAAAGCTATGTATGAAAAATATGCTATACAACATATAAATTTTTTGTGTTTAAATTCAGATTGATTGTTATAAAAACTATTAGATCGATGAGTTCTAAATATTTAATCAGCGGTCTCATCAGTTATTCAGACATACATAAAGCGGAACGTACCCTTTGCTGCTACCCTACTGTTACAAAGAATGTCACTATGAAAACTACAGTTAAAGTAAGACGATTTTGCAACATCCATCAAACATGCAATTGTGATGCAGGTGACTCGGTATAATCGATATATACCACAACTCCAAGGACTGTTACATCTTTGATTTAACTAACACTGTAATAATATTAAGGTTGCCCATAGAGGGCACAGCTATTACGCATCGTAGTTTACCGCTTTTTTCTAAAATATAAATAAGTTTTACACATACTAACTATATGTTAATCAGACATTTTAAATGAATCAATTTTATGTTATTAGTGTATTTCGTACTTTTATACTTTGACGATAGCGTCATATTATGAACGCTGATTGGCAGTTGTGAAGTAGTGTGAGAGGAAGCAGGCGTAGCCTCTGCATATTTAAGCTCATGCTCAGCACTCAGAACCATCAGCTGACTTCGTAGCAGCTGAGGAGAGCTCCGCCTACCATCCTCCAAGGAAACCATGGGTATAATAAGTTTTATTTAATCTTGTTATAATTGTGTCATCATTAGACACTTTTCATTTTATTTTAAGATTGGTCTCTAGTATTTTCTAAAATTAATTCACAGGTCTGAAGATGGCTATATAAATATAACCGAAACCGGTCACCTATGTTATTGAGACATAAGTGTTGTGATCAAGACTGAACTTTAATTAAAATATAGCAGATAATCAGATATCGCTGTCTTTGTTTTTTTTTGTAAGTTTCCCAAAGGAAACAGTCGGGCGTAGACAGATAAGGTGAGTGCGAGGACCAGAGACCTTTCTAATTACTCTGTGTCCAAAGATTTCCTCTAAGAGTCGTAGGGATTGGTGAGCCGAAAGAGTTGTAGCGTTGTCTTGTTGGAAAAATGAATGATTGATCTGATTTTGGTTCAGCAGGGTAATAAATGGGTAAATTATCTGGGAACAACAGACAGTGGAAATGAGGGTAGTATTGAAGAGGATCGGCCCTGTAATGCGCGCTCGCACTAAGCCAACCCACGCACTGCTTTTTTCTGTGTGCAATGGCGTTTCTCTTAAGGCGCGTGGATTTTCTGATGACCAAATTCATGAATTTTAACAATTAATGTAGTGAGATTAATGAGACCAAGCCACATCTGTGAAAAAGATTGCGAGTGTGTCGCAGCTGTTAGTTGTGTTATTGTTTAGTTCTTGTATAGGTTGAGTGTTTTCAGAATGCTTACTATTGTTTTTAGTGTAAGAGGATTCCCCTGCGGAGGGAACTTTACGGATCACGTGAGGCGGCGATTCAGATTGTCTTTTTCCTGTTTCGAGCCATGTACATCGTGACACTATACATAATTTTATTCCCGAATTCCAGACAACACGTTCAGTTCATGATTCACCATCAACTGGCAGGACCACAATTTTAAGGAAACGGAATCTTGACGATATTTCGGACATCATGTTACGCAGTCAAACAAAATCAGTAAGCAGAATATCACAAGGGACTAAGTTCTCTCATATGACATCACGTAAGACGTAACTAAAGAACTGGGGATGTACCAGTATAAAATTACTGCAGTGCAAAAATTACATGGTATTGACCACGCGAAACGAACGGTGCTATTTTGAATGGTTCCAGCGATTTCTTAACTGAAATGGAGTTTTTGCCTGGAAATGGTTCAAATGGCTCTGAGCACTATGGGACTTAACTTTTGATGTCATCAGTCCCCTAGAACATAGAACTACTTAAACCTAACTAACCTAAGGACATAACACACATCCATGCCCGAGGAAGGATTCGAACCTGCGACCATAGCGGTCGCGCGGTTCTAGGCTGTAGTGCCTAGAACCGATCGGCCACCCCGTCCGGCTTTGTCTGGAAATATATCGCCTCAACTGTAATTACGATATCTTCTTATTCGTTTTTCTTAGTGATTCATTTGCGCCCTGTTCAATACATGGTTTTATATTTTCCCATTCGGTTTCCAAACTATCATTTGCATCTGTCTGGTTTAAGCAAATATCCAGTCCGTTGTGGTAAAAATGTTTTATGCTCTTATCTTGTAACATGTGTAATGTGTACCGTAAAACCTTCTTCTCTTCTTATCTTCTGTCAGTTTTCTTACATCTAGGAAACAAAGCTGTTTTACCTTACACTAAATAGTGCTCCGACTAACAGTCACTATTTCTGAAAACATGAACGTACTGGACTTGTTTGCATATTTTACTGTTGGATTCCACATAATCTCTTATTGATCTCTCCCCCACTCGCTACAAGTGTAATTATTAGAGGAACAATTTTTAAGACAAGCTCACTATCAACGATGTGTTGTCCTCCCTTTCCATAGGGGCAGTGGTTTACTTCCTATTGTGAAATTAAAATCTCTGCAGATCAAAATCTGGATCGTTTTGCTGTATTTATCTACTTCACTTTGTAGGGTTTGATCAAGAGCATCAGCCTCTTCTTTTCTTCAGAAGCGTACTCCTGAATCACCGTTAAATGCCCTCAATATAAAACTTCCTGGCAGATTAAAACTGTGTGCTCTACCATGGTAGAGCACTTGCCCGCGAAAGGCAAAGGTCCCGAGTTCGAGTCTCGGTTGGGAACACAGTTTTAATCTGCCAGGAAGTTTCATATCAGCGCACACTCCGCTGCAGAGTGAAAATCTCATTCTGCCCTCAATATATTCTGAATCTCGATGTTATCATTCTGTCATTTACGTGAGTGTAATCATCGACATTACATTTCCAGTTATTATTTGTTAATGAGGCAACTTCTCTCCTAGCTCTCTTGTCATTTCCTAGACTGCTGAAAATCATTAGGTATCCACTTAAATCTGCAGTTCCTCTCAACTCTCTTTTTTTGCCTGTAACTGTTGCGATATTAATATTTCAAGACAATTATTTATTAGCCTATATTTTGCTCACACATGACACATATGATTTAAGCCTCGTGATGTGAACTTCACTGCCCATACAGGATAGCAATATACTTTAGAGTACGTGAGATTTCCTAGCAACATGGACTTTCGTAAGACAATAGCTAGTATATGAAGTGAAATATCTCGTCGAAACTTATGATCGGTGTGGCCTGAGCAACGTAACTAGATGGTAAAGTAAATTTCATTATGAACTTCATTCTGACTACTTACACCCGATTAGTATAGCTAGGGAACAATTGCGTGTTTCTTTTTAGTGATTTGCTGTATGCGTTACATGCAAATGACGTAGCGGTATGGTGAAAGGAAGAAGAGGAAGTCCTACAACAGTTCACTGAAAGGGAAGAAAACGTAAAAGTTTGTGGAATGATATGTAGTGAAACAATAGTGAAGTTTTGATCACAACTATGAGGCCAGAAGCGAACAGTAAAGTGTGGAGAATAACAGAGCTGAGTACAGTGTTTCAAATATTTGAGTGGTGTAACAGAAAAAAGTGGGAAAATAATGAAAATATAAATCAAAGAGGGTGAAAAACACTTGAATTCTTAAACGGTATCTGCGGAACAGTAGTACCCATCAGAGTTATAAAATGAGTTACTGAGCGTACTGTAGCCTAAAGTTAACGTCTACAAGGAAGACGTAGATAACGAAGAGAGAACACAAGACTAAAATATGAGGAGACTGATAAAAGCAAATAAAGCACCCAGAAGACATCGTCAGATTTCAATATACCTTCGTACACATACACAACGTCAGCGTGTATGTAACTGATTGGAGCTGCAGTTCACTGTGACTAGCAAAACGGCCACCAGAAGGTAGCACTGTTGTCTGTTCTTGGTGTCGTTACAATGCCTCGGCTGACCAACTGTGTCGGATTGTTTTCAACGATGAATCGAGGGTCAGCAGTACCCCGGATGACTATTGTGGCAACCTGGGAAGAGATACAATTCTTCCCATGATGTGGATAGCTACAGCGGTCTTTACGTCTAGGTAAGGGAAGCCATCGGGCATGACTTTAGGCCACGGCTGGTAGTAGATGAGGGAACTGCGACAGCACAAGTGTATGTCAACGACACTCTTCCTCTTCATGTGTTCCCTGTCATAGGACAGTATAGTAGAACCATCTTCCAGAAAAATAATGCTTGTCCACGCATGTCACGCGTCTTTATTGTCTGCACCATGTTAAAGAACTATCGTGGCCAGCATGATCCCGAGATCTGTCTTCGACAGTAGAAGTGTGGGATTACTGTATCTCGAACGTCAGCTCCATCCGAGCTGCCAGTACCCACAATATGAAGATTCTGTTACGACAGTTGCGGGACAGGCTACCTCACGGCAGGACGTAACGGTTTTGTGACAACCTTCCCAATGAAATCAGTGCATGAGTCCAGGACTGACAGCGTTCAACGTCATATTGATAAGCAGGCTCATATTGCGAAGTTCTTTGTAAATTTTCTTGATGCCGTATTCACTAATATAACAACACATATCCTCACAAACAAGAAAATTTCATTCTGTTTCGTACTCCACTTCTGGGAGATTCATTTTTCTTTTGTCAGGCTGTGTAAGCAAAATAAACTTCCTCACTGCAATAGTAGTCACAAATAGGACAGAATAAATGAGAATCACAAAGATTAAAGAGGATGCCCTGCCGGGAAAGGCTGAAAAAGGGCAAGACGAAAGTGGTATGTAGAGAACAGGATCAGAAATTATAAAACTTCTTTATTTAAATGAGTGTGTCTGTACTTAAATTTCCGAATGACTGAGAAGATGAAACTTCTACGTTATTTGATTCTCAAAAAGCTGAGTAAAATTGAACGTGCTGAGCCTACTTTCTTCTGTACTTAAATTTCCGAATGACTGAGAAGATGAAACTTCTACGTTATTTGATTCTGAAAAAGCTGAGTAAAATTGAACGTACTGAGCCTACTTTCTCGTATCATGTCAACACTGACCCACACAATATTCTAGCGCAACGGAATCTGACTGCTCAAAAAAAGGATAACCTGACTTCAAGTAATTAATTCAAAAGAATGTCCCTGACTAAATGGAAATCATAGCAATAACCTATACGTTTCATTACGTACTTACCTCACAAAAATCTTCATCACGAGAACTACTGAAATACAGCGAGCCTCTATACTGCCAGCTAAATAAAAGATTCTAACTACTAAAGCCACTAACTACTAATAGGAATGTGGTTAGCAAAGAAAAGATTTTGTTGCAAACCAAATAATGTATTTTTTATCTTAAAAATGTGATATCCAGTTCAAACACGAATATAAATGGTCATTGACATCTAGTACAAAGATATATCATCATGAATAATCTCCAAGCCGGATACTTCCAGATCGTTAGCCTGCGCTAACACTTTAGACCTCTACCCTTCATCAATGCAAAATTCTCACATTTAATATCCATCAATCCTGGCTGCACACCTCCAACTGCCCAACAGTACATCCATCATTGCTGGTGACTAACTTGCAACAACGAGTCCAACCAGCCACAGAGTCTCTTACAAAAAAAGCGCAGTCAGAGATGCAATGCAAAGCACTACACAGCGCTGCCAACACAGAAGTAGCCCATTTACAAATGTATCAGAGGTAACACATGAATTTAGGGGTCAAAAAACCAAGAAAGATTTTTAGAGGGATTAGATGAGGTAGTCTGAAAGCGAAAGGTAGAGAGGACAAAAGTGGACTCGGAAGAGGGTGTGGAAGGTCAGAAGGAAATCGTGTCAGAGCTTGAGGATTGTAGAAATCAACACTTATCATCATCTCTTTACTCAAGAAAAATGATATCCTTTTGATAAATGTTTCAAATGTTACTGTGTTCATCGTTGCATCATTAGTATTTACCCTCGTTGCATCATTAGTATTTACCCTCAAGAAAAGACATCGATTGCTGTCGAATTGTCGCTCGTTCTCTTCTCTTGCAGTCATCACAGGATTGCACGTTGCAGTGTCTTTCACACGTAGCGTTGATACATCCTTACGATGGACCACATTTTGAAAGCTTTTTCGTCGGCCACGTACAGCTATGTGTATACACACCACTTACTTACATTTATTAGCTTGCAGGTTCGTCCTCATCAGATAGAACAGTACTGAGAATCTATAATCGCTTCTTATTAGAACTTTCGTATTACAGTCGTCGTAGTATATCGGTAGTTGTTGTTATCGTAATGCTTGGAAAATCAGCGATTGTGTTTAATTGAGCGTTCACCTAAATACACAGTATATCTAGATTTCTCACTGTTATTTCGTGATAAACTTACTTCACTTTTAGCCTTCGTAGCTTCCTTTCATATCCCAATAGTATGTCACACTGGTATTCAAAAACATTTGTTATTTAGTGCAAAACAGACTTTGTTGGTACATTTCAAAACCAAAATTTCGTTATTTTGGTCACTTTTTTGTACAGTTCGTATCATGAATACCTCTGTCAATACATCGTTTCGATTGATTAAACATTCAGACAGTTGATGAAATAAATTTCTTTTTGAGTGAGTAATAAATTATTCAGGTAAAATCAAGTACTGTGCTTCATCTTCAGACTTGGTTCATTAATAGCAAAGGATTCATCACAGTGACGTGTGTTGGAAAACTTTAAGTAACATAGAACATATACAGGGTGGTCCATTGATAGTGACCGGGCCAAATATCTCACGAAATAAGCATCAAACGAAAAAACTACAAAGAACGAAACTCGTCTAGCTTGAAGTGGGAAAACAGATGGCGCTATGGTTGGCCCGCTTGATGGCGCTGCCATAGGTCAAACGGATATCAACTGCGGTTTTTTAAAATAGGAATCCCCATTTTTATTACTTATTCGTCTAGTACGTAAAGAAATATGAATGTTTTAATTGGACCACTTTTTTCGCTTTGTGACAGATGGCGCTGTAATAGTCACAAATGTATTAGTACGTGGTATCACGTAACATTCCGCCAGTGCGGACGGTATTTGCTTCGTGATACAGTACCCGTGCTGAAATGGACCGTTTATCAATTGCGGAAAGGGTCTATATCGCGTTGATGTATCACTATTGTGATCAAAATGTCCAACGGGCGTGTGCTATGTATGCTGCTCGGTGTCCTGGACGACATCATCCAAGTGTCCGGACCGTTCGCCGGATAGTTACGTTATTCACGGAAACGGGATATGTTCAGCCACACGTGAAACGTCAACCACGACCTGCAACAAGTAGGTGTTTTAGCTGCTGTCGCGGCTAATCCGCACATCAGTAGCAGACAAACTGCGCGAGAATCGGGAATCTCAAAAACGTCGGTGTTGAGAATGTTACATCATCATCGATTGCACCCGTACCATATTTCTATGCACCAGGAATTCCATGGCGACGACTTTGACCGTCGTGTACAGTTCTGCCACTGGGCAAGGAAGAAATTACGGGACGATGACAGATTTTTTACACGCGTTCTGTTTAGTGACGAAGCGTCATTCACCAACAGCGGTAACGTAAACCGGCATAATATGCACTATTGGGCAACGGAAAATCCACGATGGCTGCGACAAGTGGACCATCAGCGACCTTGGCGGGTTAATGTATGGTGCGGCATTATGGGAGGAGGGATAACTGGCCACCATTTTATCGATGGCAATCTAAAGGGTGCAATGTATTCTGATTTCCTACGTAATGATCTACCAATGTTACTACAAGATGTTTCACTGCATAACAGAATGGCGATGTACTTCCAACATGATGGATGTCCAGCACATAGCTCGCGTGAGGTTGAAGCGGTAGTGAATAGTATATTTCATGACAGGTGGATTGGTCGTCGAAACACCATACCATGGCCCGCACGTTCACCGTATCTGACGTCCCCGGATTTCTTTCTGTGGGGAAAGTTGAAGGATATGTGCTTTCGTGATCCACCGACAACACCTGACAACATGACCGTGATCCACCGACAACGCCTGACAACATGCGTCAGCGCACTGTCAATGGACATTGACGGTTTTGTACCCTAACGATTTTGTATTCTAAATCGCCAGTAAAGAAAAGGTCGTTAACTGCCATCTATCCCATGTCTTCATTACAGTAGTAGATCAATAGTGGTGATCAGACAATGCCCACACTGACAATGGACTTCATGCAAGCAAGGAACCCCTCGAGGGCGAGGCCTCTAGTTCAAGTTTTACTAAGACTCATGCGAAAAATCTGTGTGAACAGTTATGACAGGAAAAAAATATTAGCTGCTAATGACTCACCATGTGCAACAGGAGGGCGCCACAAAAAACAGTGTTTGGGAGGTGCAGATATCAACTTTCTCGTGAGACGTATGTGTTACACTTCACAAAATGGACATCGCCGACATTCAAGAGATGTTCAAAACAAACCATTAACTTACACCATGAACACCGAATGAAAAATGGCGCACCACTGTTACAAACCGTGCAGGACGTTCTAAACGAAAGCATATAGAATCATACTGGTGTAACGGGGAGAAGAGAACTGATGGAATGTGATGGCATGCAGCCGAATGCGAAACAGTCTGTCGTGGAGCTTATCGTGGGCTGTACTTTAAAGTGCACCTGCAGATAGAGCGATAATATGTTTTAAGGGCACGGTTCCATGTGATATGAATTGCATGCAATGTCACATACGTTTCAGGAGGAATTGTTTGCTTTAAAAAAAAAGAGTGATAGAGAAAGAAAAAGAGTATGATTTTCAAAATTGTTAAGGCTTTCGTGGCCACTTGTTGACAAACTGCCTATTGCCTTCTGTCTCGGGTTCTTCGGCCGACGTTCATCTAAATATTTTTCTGACGTTTCGCCAGCACGAGTGGCTGGCATTGTCAAAGCTTCACCCTCCATTGCCGGTGGTGAACTGGAGGCGAGGTCGCGGCCGCAGGCTATATGTACCTGGCGCGCCAACGTCCGAGGGCTTCTCCGCGGTCATTTCCGGTGCGTTTCTCCTCTTGCTACCTGCGACGGTCGTTCGTTGCAGTACGGGAAGCCAGGATCCGTTTACCTTAAGGCTTTCCTCTTTCTTGTTGAAACTGGTCGTGGTGTGGAGCCATGGTGAAGAGCAGCTCGGTGAATTCCTGAGACACTTGAACAGCCTCCATGCCAACATAACATTTACCATGGAAGTAGAAAAGGACAAGAAACTGCCATTTCTAGATGTGCTGGTCACAAGGGACGGCGAAAACCTGGGACACAGCGTGTATCGAAAACCGACACACACGGACCGATACCTGCACAAACTGTCAAACCACCACCCGAGCCAGAAAAGAGGCATGATTAGTACGCTCGTAACGAGAGCAGGACGAATATGTGAGCCTCAACACCTCAAACGAGAAATGCAACACCTGGAAACTGTTCTGAGGAGCAATGGGTACTCCACAAATTACATTAGAAGTGTAACAGAGCCAAACACTCGGCGAAGTAAGGAATCAGAAAAAGAAATGTCGGGTACGGCCTTTCCGCCATACATTCCCAGAGTGACGGACAGAATCGGCCGTATATTGCGCAAACACGGCGTAAAGACGATTTTCAAACCGACAAGGAAGATCAAAGAGTGTCTTAGATCGGCGAAGGAGAAAAGAGACCCACTTGCAATGTCGGGAATATACCTTGCACATGCGGAAAAGTTTATGTCGGAATGACTGGACGATCCATTAACACCAGGATCAAAGAGCATAAGCGACATTGCAGGTTGGGGCAGGTGGAGAAATCGGCCGTGGCAGAGCATGCACTGAATGAGACCGACCACGTAATAAAATTCGCCGACACGGAAGTTCTGTCTGTAGAGAAGCACTATCACACGCGTTTGTTCAGAGAAGCTGTAGAAATCCAAAAACACGCGAACAGTTTCAACAAGAAAGAGGAAAGCCTTAAGGTAAACGGATCCTGGCTTCCCGTACTGCAGCGAACGACCGTCGCAGGTAGCAAGAGGAGAAACGCACCGGAAATGACCGCGGAGAAGCCCTGGACGTTGGCGCGCCAGGTACATATAGCCTGCGGCCGCGAGCTCGCCTCCAGTTCACCACCGGCAATGGATGGTGAAGCTTTGATAATGCCAGCCACTCGTGCTGGCGAAACGTCAGAAAAATCATTAGATGAACGTCGGCCGAAGAACCCGAGACAGAAGCCAATACGCAGTTTGTCAGTATGATTTTCACACGAAAACCAATAACAAAGCATAAGCAAGCTATTTCGACAAGCTATTGCTGCAAAGCAGTGTTCATACTGTAGTTGTATTTCTCTTACGCCCATTTTCCCACTCTTGTATGCTGTGGTGGAAATATTCCCTACCGCTCTTGCAACATCATGCACGCGAGAAAGAATCATAGGGTGCATATCACCTCCAACTTATCGCAGCACATTAAACAATTTTTCCAGCCTATTTTTAATTCAAATAATCAGTCGGCCTTATTGTTTATGAATGCGTTAAGTGTTGTTGTTAGCTGATCTTGATACAACTATTTGGCAAATCTCATTTCCAGGATTTCTTTCAGATGCATTTCCTCTTCAAATCCGGTTTGGTTGGAGTTAAAAGGAAATTCCGTACTCAACGATGGATCAGTTTGTTTATTTCATTTACGAATTTTCGGGCCGAAGTCGCAGTTTGCTGAGATCGTCAAGATGACGCTTCCTTCGAGATTTCATATCTTGCGTCTTCCAATTCCGTACCAATGTTTGAAGTTATGCAACCATTAATTTCTTCCCTTGAAATCACTGTACTCTTCATCGAGGGCAATTTGATATGCATAGCGTGGCAGATCAGTATCATGCACATCCTGTAAATTGTATCGAGTATCTTTCAAACGCGCTAATACCAGTTTTGTAACAAGTGCGCCTAGTCCTCCCTTGAATATATGTTGTTTTTCTTATGCACTACACGGTCAAATTGCTGAGGTCGTATTCAAAATCTCTCCATAACTGCTTTTTTACTGTGCTGCGGATGATCTTTCGTGTACGTAATTATGTTTAGTACCCGCACCTGGGACAACAAGTGTCCTTTACTACGTTTCACTGGAGACGAAATTTGTGGCTCTTTGTCTGACAAGGATGGTGAGCTACATAGTTCCACACTTGTTTCAGAGTTACTTTTACTTGTTAAGCACGTAGCGTCATCAAACTACTCCTCGTGTACATTTCCACACAGTTGAACTTAAACGATACCATACATTTCGCTGACTCATGTTGCAGAGAGGCTTTTATTTCATCTAGTACTTCCTTGTTATTTTGCGAAATGTCTGAAGTTTCCTTTTGAGGAAGTCATGTCTTCGGCAACTGTTGTTGCAGATATAATACAATGTATGCTTTGTTTATCGTTGCCATCGCTTTGCTTTGTATGAGTACCACTACCACTGTAGTACTGTTGTGAGCTACTCGTTGGCTACCAATGTATAGCTTCAGTCCCACGCCGCCGGTTCCGCCGGCCGATGTGGCCGAGCGGTTCTAGGCCCTTCGGTCTGGAACCGCACTTCTGCTACGGTCGCAGGTTCGAATCCTGCCTCGGGCGTGGAGGTTTGTAATGTTTTTAGGTTAGTTAGGTTTAAGTAGTTCTAAGGCTAGGGACTGATGATCTCAGATGTTAAGTCCCATAGTGCTCAGAACCATTTGGGCCATTTTTGAGCCCCCGGTGCCATTAGCAGCTAATACTGTATTTGCGTGGCAGACAATATGTAGGAGGCCAGCTCCTGCGACCTCGCACTGAAAGGGTTCCCTGTAATATTCGACGTGAGATGACTTTACAATCATGCGTATATTCGTGAAGTGAATATGTCAATCCGCGAAACACTACTTGAACCATAAAACTGTTAGAAACAGTTGTGCTCTCAAGTTCTTGGCACAGATATAGTTTTTTTTCATTATATTCTGCAACAGCACAGATACGGTACTACGTGGAACAGGCACTTACCAGTCACCTACGTTTTGGACACACGACACACTACGTAGCAGGGCGGAGTGGCCGTGCGTTTCTAGGCGCTCCAGTCTGGAACCTAGTGACCGCTACGGTCGCAGGTTCAAATCCTGCCTCGGGCATGGATGTGTGTGATGTCCTTAAGTTAGTTGGGTTTAATTAGTTCAAAGTTCTAGGGAACTGATGATCTCAGAAGTTAAGTCGCATAATGCTCAGAGCCATTTAAACACACTACGTAGGGACTATGTAGGAAGATTCAATACTTCAGTGTAATCCAAGAATTCCTTTGGAAATGGGTCACTGTGCTCAAAGTGTGAGATAATTACAAGGATGGGGTTAGTTTGCGTGTTTACTAATGACTTGCCAAGGAACACACTGACGACAGCAGACAAGAGTCCGCCGTTCCACCATTGCGAAATTTCCCATCCTTGAGAAGGGAAATATCCGTGCACCAGTAGCAGAAACGCCCCGGACGCGTCTTCGCTAATTCCGCCCTCCTGCGCAGTCAGGTGTCCTCGAGCTTTACGACGCCATCATCTTTCGACTGCTCGGCGAGTCCTCGTATGCCGCGATCAGAGCAGACAATAGCCTCGCGGGGCTGGGAGGCTACTAATTTTCGGGAGAACACTGGGCGTGCTAAGTGCAGGGCGTGCCCGGCCCGGAGAAGCAGGCCACGTGGGCGTCACGTGGACCTGGACCGGCGCTCAGTAATTAGGAGCGGCCACCGGGTTTACCTTGTAATTAGCGAGCGTCCACTAGCTCGGCGGACTGCTGGCCTGCTATTAGCTGTATCGCGATGAGCCGCCCGTCCGCGTCGCGCCGGATCTCACCGCACTGTACGCACGTCAGGGGAAAGGGTTGCAGCGTGGTGTTGCGTCACAGACTTCTCTCTTTGCGTCAATTCTCTTGTCGGGCACAAAGGAAACCATCTGTACACAAATAGAAAATACTGGACAGAAAATTTTGGCATTGGATCGAAGCGAATATCGTTACTGGCGTTTCACTTGAAACATCTCCTTAGAAAAATTTACGAGGTGCATTCACATTCTAAGGCCTCCGATTTTTTTTTCTCCAGACTGGAAAGAGATAGAAACAGGCGCATTGTTTTAAAATGAGGCCGCGTTCATTGTCAATACGTCCCAGAGATGGCAGCACCGTACGGCAGATGGAATTTTACCGCCAGCGGCGAGAATGAGAACTGTTTTAAATACTTAAAATGGCGACGTTTTCCTTACTTGAACAGCGTGCAATCATTCGTTTTCTGAATTTGCGTGGTGTGAAAAAAATTGAAGTTCATCGACAGTTGAAGGAGACATGAGGTGATGGAGTTATGGATGTGTCCAAAGTGTGTTCGTGGGTGCGACAGTTTAATGAAGGCAGAACATCGTGTGACAACAAACCGAAACAACCTCAGGCTCGCACAAGCCGGTCTGACGACATGATCGAGAAAGTGGAGAGAATTGTTTTGGGGGATCGCCGAATGACTGATGAACAGATCGCCTCCAGAGTTGGCATTTCTGTGGGTTCTGTGCACACAATCCTGCATGACGACCTGAAAATGCGAAAAGTGTCATCCAGGTGGGTGCCACGAATGCTGACGGACGACAACATGGCTGCCCGTGTGGCATGTTGCCAAGCAATGTTGACGTGCAACGACAGCGTGAATGGGACTTTCTTTTCGTTGGTTGTGACAATGGATGAGACGTGGATGCCATTTTTCAATCCAGAAACAAAGTGCCACTCAGCTCAATGGAAGCACACAGATTCACTGCCACCAAAAAAATTTCAGGTAACTGCCTGTGCTGAAAAAATGATGGTGTCCATGTTCTGGGACAGCGAGAGCGTAATCCTTACCCATTGCGTTCCAAAGGGCACTACGGTAACAGGTGCATCCTACGAAAATGTTTTGAAGAACAAATTCCTTCCTGCACTGCAACAAAAATGTCCGGGAAGGGCTGCGCGTGTGCTGTTTCACCAAGACAACGCACCCGCACATCGAGCTAACGTTACGCAACAGTTTCTTCGTGATAACAACTTTGAAGTGATTCCTCATGCTCCCTACTCACCTGACCTGGCTCCTATGACTTTTGGCTTTTTCCAACAATGAAAGACACTCTCCGTGGTCGCACATTCACCAGCCGTGCTGCTATTGCCTCAGCGATTTTCCAGTTGTCAAAACAGACTCCTAAAGAAGCCTTCGCCGCTGCCATGGAATCATGGCGTCAGCGTTGTGAAAAATGTGTACGTCTGCAGGGCGATTACGTCGAGAAGTAACGCCAGTTTCATCGATTTCGGGTGAGTAGTTAATTAGAAAATAAATCGGAGGACTTAGAACTTGAATGCACTTCGTATCGATTATTGTGCTGATAAACCCCTTACGTTTTTGGTTTTTAAACAGTTGAGCAAAACTGAACGTGCTCAGTCATTTCTCTCTTGACTTATTCTGATCATCAATAAAGTGACACAATATTTTTAGCGCAACGCAATCTGACATTCAATAATCGCTACAAAAGAATGGCCCTGACTAACTATAACCTATACCTTTCATGAATCACTTACCTCACAAAAATCTTCGTTATTAGAACTACTGCAATACAGCGAGCACCAATATTGCCAGCTAAATAAAAGTTTCTAACTACTGAAAGCACTAACTGCTGATAGGCATAGTCAGCAAATGAAAGATTTTGATAGAGAACAAACAATGTATTTACCTTAATAGTGTTCAAAAGTATATATATATATACACTCCTGGAAATTGAAATAAGAACACCGTGAATTCATTGTCCCAGGAAAGGGAAACTTTATAGACACATTCCTGGGGTCAGATGCATCACATGATCACACTGACAGAACCACAGGAACATAGACACAGGCAACAGAGCATGCACAATGTCGGCACTAGTACAGTGTATATCCGCCTTTCGCAGCAATGCAGGCTGCTATTCTCCCATGGAGACGATCGTAGAGATGCTGGATGTAGTCCTGTGGAACGGCTTGCCATGCCATTTCCACCTGGCGCCTCAGTTGGACCAGCGTTCGTGCTGGACGTGCAGACCGCGTGAGACGACGCTTCATCCAGTCCCAAACATGCTCAATGGGGGACAGATCCGGAGATCTTGCTGGCCGGGGTAGTTGACTTACACCTTCTAGAGCACGTTGGGTGGCACGGGATACATGCGGACGTGCATTGTCCTGTTGGAACAGCAAGTTCCCTTGCCGGTCTAGGAATGGTAGAACGATGGGTTCGATGACGGTTTGGATGTACCGTGCACTATTCAGTGTCCCCTCGACGATCACCAGTGGTGTACGGCCAGTGTAGGAGATCGCTCCCCACACCATGATGCCGGGTGTTGGCCCTGTGTGCCTCGGTCGTATGCAGTCCTGATTGTGGCGCTCACCTGCACGGCGCCAAACACGCATACGACCATCATTGGCACCAAGGCAGAAGCGACTCTCATCGCTGAAGACGACACGTCTCCATTCGTCCATCCATTCACGCCTGTCGCGACACCACTGGAGGCGGGCTGCACGATGTTGGGGCGTGAGGGGAAGACGGCCTAACGGTGTGCGGGACCGTAGCCCAGCTTCATGGAGACGGTTGCGAATGGTCCTCGCCGATACCCCAGGAGCAACAGTGTCCCTAATTTGCTGGGAAGTGGCGGTGCGGTCCCCTACGGCACTGCGTAGGATCCTACGGTCTTGGCGTGCATCCGTGCGTCGCTGCGGTCCGGTCCCAGGTCGACGGGCACGTGAACCTTCCGCCGACCACTGGCGACAACATCGATGTACTGTGGAGACCTCACGCCCCACGTGTTGAGCAATTCGGCGGTACGTCCACCCGGCCTCCCGCATGCCCACTATACGCCCTCGCTCAAAGTCCGTCAACTGCACATACGGTTCACGTCCATGCTGTCGCGGCATGCTACCAGTGTTAAAGACAGCGATGGAGCTCCGTATGCCACGGCAAACTGGCTGACACAGACGGCGGCGGTGCACAAATGCTGCGCAGCTAGCGCCATTCGACGGCCAACACCGCGGTTCCTGGTGTGTCCGCTGTGCCGTGCGTGTGATCATTGCTTGTACAGCCCTCTCGCAGTGTCCGGAGCAAGTATGGTGGGTCTGACACACCGGTGTCAATGTGTTCTTTTTTCCATTCCCAGGAGTGTATATATATATATATATATATATATATATATATATATATATATATATAAATCAGTTCATGACATCCAGTATTACAAATTTACTCTTTCTGGCGGACACACGTCCAGATCGGCCGCTCTCAAAACTCCGCCATCTCTCTCCCCACATCCACCACTGCTAGCCAACTGTGCAATGCTACGCGCTGTTAACATCCAACTGCCCGACACTACAATAGCAAATTCCAACAATGAAAACCAGCCACAGACTGCACACAGCACAGTCAGTGATTTTCATACAGAGCGCTACATGGCGTTACCAACATAAAAACCTAAACAGCCTACTTACACACTTAAGTCTTCTGCCAACTACTCAAGTTCTCGCCCTCACTGGCAGTCGCCGCTTAACATAGGTAACTACCAGATTTCTCTATGAGGCTATCAGTGTTCCGACTAAGCACTGACATCAGAAGATTTAGTAGTGATCAGCACACAGAAGTGTATGCATGTGAATTAATGCTGAAAAACAGTTCACTTTTAATTGTAACAGAATACATATCCCCACTGGGAAATTTCAAATTATTTATAAGGAACCTGGATACCTTACTGTGCTGTCTGTCAGACGTCAGCAAGCACTTAACAGTCTGTGGTGACTTCAGTGTAGATGTTCTGAAGGATTCTGATAGCAAAAATGATCTGGGAACCTTATTTGGATACTACAATTTGCTCTCAGTAGTTAACTTTCCAACACGGCTGGATAAAGACAGTAGGTCCCTAATTGATAACGTTTTCTTTGATGAGGCACAAAGCAAGAAGATAACGGTTTAAACTGTTTACCCAGAAACAAATGTTCTCTCTGATCATGATGCACAGTTAGTCAGGATACCTGACATGCTGCCTTAAAGTGTGTCTACACCTCTGTAGAAGTCAGAGGAAATGTTCTTAAGAGTAGTATACAAGAAACAACCTGGGATGAAATTTATAAAGAACCAAATGCCAATATAAAATTTAATCTATTCCATGATAAATTCATATCAGTATTTTAAAACAGCTTTTGGCTTAAGCTAATCAGGAGGGACATTAAGCAGCCATGTAAACAATCGTGGATAACTAAGGAAATTAAAGTATCTTGTGAAAGGAAAAGGGAAGTAGAGACCCAGCAGTAGTTGCACACTACAAAAACTACTCAAAATTACTAAGAAATGTTATTAAAAATCAAGAAACTTGCATGTAATGTCAGAAATCAATACGTCTGACAGCATAGTTAAGGCAAAATAGAATATAGTGAAGCAAGAGACAGGACAACTAACCACAGAAGAGGATAACATTGCTATTGAATTGAATGGAAGGGTTATAAATGACAAGTCACAGGCAGAAAATGTATTTAATAATCATTTCTTAAACATAGTAGAAAGCATAGGGACCAACAATAGAAAGAACACAGCAATACATTGAAGAAGTAACTCTCAAAAAATTACATAATATGAATATACCATCAAACTTCTACTTCTGAAATTAAGAGGGTCATACATTCTCTCAGGAATACAGAGAGACTAAAAATGCCGTTGTTAAACCCCTCTTTAAGAAAAGTGACAAGAGAGATGTCAGTAACTACCGACCTATTTCACTGCCGACATCATTTTCCAAAATTTTAGAGGAGTGGTATTCTAGAATAGTACCTCACCTTGGCAACAATAATATCCTCAACAAATCCCAGTTTGTGAATCAGAAGAATTGCTCTACTGAGAATGCCATTTACATGTTCACACACCGGATATTACAAGCATTAAATAGCAAAATATCACCAGTAGTTATTTTCTGTGACCTATCGAAGGCATTTCATTGTGTGAATCGTAGTATACTCCTAGATAAATGTTTCAAATGGCTCTAAGCACTATGAGACTTAACAACTGAGGTCATCAGTTCTCTAGACTTAGAACCACTTAAACCTAACTAACCTAAGGACATCACACACATCCATGTCCGAGGCAGGATTCGAACCTACGATCGTAGTTGCACGGTCCCGGACTGAAGCGCCTAGAACCGCTCGGTCACAACGGGTGGCACTCCTAGATAAATTGAAGTACCATAGGACTGATGTTATAGCCCACCAATGGATCATGTTATATGTAACTAAAAGAATGCAGGAAGTTGTACTTAGTAGTAATCCAACCAACACAATCCAGGGACATAATTATAACAAGGGAGGAGTCACTTATGGGGTTCACCAAGGCTCAGTCTGAAGTCCACTGATGTATCTCATATAAGTAAATTATCTACCGTCTAAAGTACAAGCAGAACTACTTTTTTCGCAGATGACACCAGCATTGTATTCACTCCCACTATACATACGGAAATGGAAGAGAAGGTGAACAACTCAAAAGTATCATTGACTGGTTTTCTGCGAATGGTCTCACTCTGAATTTTACAAAGGCACCATATTTAGTTCTGCACCTCTAGGGGTACCGCACCAGTGATAAATGTAACACATGCTGATGAAATAATACATATGGTGGAATCTTCAAATTTCTTACTTGTCCATTTTGATGAGAATTTAAATTTGAAATAAAACACATTTTGGAACTCCTCAAACAACTTAGTTCAGCCACATTTGCACTTAGTATCGTAGCAAATTTTGGGGAGAGAGAAATCAGTAAGCTGACATAATTGGCTTATTTTCATTCAGTAATGTCATATGGAATTATGTTCTGGGGTAGCTCATCATTAAGAAAGAAAGTCTTCATTTCCCAAAAACGTGCTATTAGGATAATATGTGGTGCTCACCCGAGATCACCTTGTAGACATCTGTTTAAGAAGATGGGCATTCTGACTACTGCTTAACAGTATATTTATTGTCCCATGAAGTTTGCTGTAAATAATCCACTATAGTTCAAAAGTAACAAGCACAGCACTGCAACAAAAATTTTTGATCACTTACCCAGTGATATAAAACGTCGGTCAGACAGCAAGGTAAAATTTGAAAACAAATTATAAAATTTTCTCCTTGACAGCTCCTTCCATTCAATAGAAGAACTGCTATGTTTGTGATGTGTAGAAGGTGGTGCGTAGGATTTCCTAACTCAATCTGTATAGCTTGATTCCATTTCGGTAAAAAATTATATGGTGATGTTTAGAGTACAAATTGATGTACAAATTAATTTGCAATATGAATGTAAAATGACTTATTGCACATCATGCAGATTTGTTGTGCAAAATGGTCAATGGTAGATGATATTTCGGAGAAATATCATCCGCACAATTCCGAACAGAAGAGGATCGAAGCATTTGAGATGTGGTGCTACAGACGAATGTTGAAAATTAGTTGCACTGATGAAGTAGGAAATGAGGAGGTTTAGCTCAGAATCGGAGAGGAAAGAGGTATGTGGAAAACAACGACAAGGAGAAGGGTCAGGATGATCGGACATCTGTTAAGACATCAGGGATTGACTTCCATCGTACTAGAGGGAGCTGTAGAGGACAAAAACTGTAGAGGAAGATAGAAATTGGAATACGTATAGCAAATAATTGAGGACATATCTTGCAAGTGCTACTCTGAGATGAAGAGGTTGGCACAAGAGAGGAATAAATGGTGGTCCGCATCAAACCAGTCAGAAGACTGATGACCCAATAAAGAAAAGTCCGCGTCGGTTTATTGTGATAGCGGCCATTGGCAGTGGCTGGCGGCGGCTGCGAGTCCTCCCTGACGCAAGACATATATACACTCCTGGAAATGGAAAAAAGAACACATTGACACCGGTGTGTCAGACCCACCATACTTGCTCCGGACACTGCGAGAGGGCTGTACAAGCAATGATCACACGCACGGCACAGCGGACACACCAGGAACCGCGGTGTTGGCCGTCGAATGGCACTAGCTGCGCAGCATTTGTGCACCGCCGCCGTCAGTGTCAGCCAGTTTGCCGTGGCATACGGAGCTCCCTCGCAGTCTTTAACACTGGTAGCATGCCGCGACAGCGTGGACGTGAACCGTATGTGCAGTTGACGGACTTTGAGCGAGGGCGTATAGTGGGCATGCGGGAGGCCGGGTGGACGTACCGCCGAATTGCTCAACACGTGGGGCGTGAGGTCTCCACAGTACATCGATGTTGTCGCCAGTGGTCGGCGGAAGGTGCAGCGACGCACGGATGCACGCCAAGACCGTAGGATCCTACGCAGTGCCGTAGGGGACCGCACCGCCACTTCCCAGCAAATTAGGGACATTGTTGCTCCTGGGGTATCGGCGAGGACCATTCGCAACCGTCTCCATGAAGCTGGGCTACGGTCCCGCACACCGTTAGGCCGTCTTCCGCTCACGCCCCAACATCGTGCAGCCCGCCTCCAGTGGTGTCGCGACAGGCGTGAATGGAGGGACGAATGGAGACGTGTCGTCTTCAGCGATGAGAGTCGCTTCTGCCTTGGTGCCAATGATGGTCGTATGCGTGTTTGGCGCCGTGCAGGTGAGCGCCACAATCAGGACTGCATACGACCGAGGCACACAGGGCCAACACCCGGCATCATGGTGTGGGGAGCGATCTCCTACACTGGCCGTACACCACTGGTGATCGTCGAGGGGACACTGAATAGTGCACGGTACATCCAAACCGTCATCGAACCCATCGTTCTACCATTCCTAGACCGGCAAGGGAACTTGCTGTTCCAACAGGACAATACACGTCCGCATGTATCCCGTGCCACCCAACGTGCTCTAGAAGGTGTAAGTCAACTACCCTGGCCAGCAAGATCTCCGGATCTGTCCCCCATTGAGCATGTTTGGGACTGGATGAAGCGTCGTCTCACGCGGTCTGCACGTCCAGCACGAACGCTGGTCCAGCTGAGGCGCCAGGTGGAAATGGCATGGCAAGCCATTCCACAGGACTACATCCAGCATCTCTACAATCGTCTCCATGGGAGAATAGCAGCCTGCATTGCTGCGAAAGGTGGATATACACTGTACTAGTGCCGACATTGTGCATGCTCTGTTGCCTGTGTCTATGTGCCTGTGGTTCTGTCAGTGTGATCATGTGATGTATCTGACCCCAGGAATGTGTCAATAAAGTTTCCCCTTCCTGGGACAATTAATTCACGGTGTTCTTATTTCAATTTCCAGGGGTGTATATATATATATATATATATATATATATATATATATATATACAGTATATATATAGGGTCGTTAGTCTTCCGACTGGTTTGATGCGGATATAAGACGTTAGGATGGAGTGAACTGATGTTCCGCCCCTTTCCCGAGGTCACCTTACCTCCGAAGCCATTGTCATTACCACATTTGTAATGATGCTGTAAGACGGAAATAACAGAAAGATTCAGTACATGTTTAAACCCTGAAGTGAAGTGATATTAATGGCAGGAGTAGCTGCTGACATTTTTCTCCTCGGGGAAAAGAGAAAAAGAATCACAAAATCTTTTGAATAGAATAAAACGTCTTATAAGTACAGAATATAAAATTGGAGTAATTCGAAGTTAGAAAAAAGTAGTAAGGTGTCGCCGAATTAACATTAGCGCTAAAGTTAATACTAAAGTTGATGACTACAAAGGAGATGCAATGAATGAATGCATAATGCGAACCAGCACAGGCAAAGACGGCGTTCGTGGAGAAAAGATTACTGGTATAAAACAGAGGCCCTGATATGACGAAGAAATTTCTGAAAATGTGCGATTGGAGTGCAGTATCGTGTCGACAACTAAGAAAACCAGAAAAGTGGAGAATCGAAATGTAAGATATGTGGTGCTATAGAAGAATGTTGGAAATTAGGTGATTAGGTGTACTCATAAGAAATGAGGAGGTTCTTCACAGAATGTTTAAGGAAAGAATCATTTCGTTAGGATTCATAGATTCTAAACTTTTTCTTTTGTAGTTTTCATGAGTTCTTGGCAAGTTTGTCTTACTCCGTTACGTGATCTTCCTTAGTCCTTTTATGGTTGCTTCATCCTCGTGCATTATCCTTTTATGACATATGTCAGTGACATTTTGGCACAGTCAAAATATTTTTAATTGTACATGCTATTATAAAGAAAGCATTGACATTGTGCAGTACCGTCGCGTTGTAGCCACCTGTGACTCCTTTGTTAATGGCTCTCTGGGCCTACCTGCAGTTGCATGTGTGGAAAACTCTGGTATGTATCCTCAAGTACTGTGGAGAGTACAGTGTCGAAAATGCTTCCTCAACGGGAACACTCCTTAATACTTGCTATCTTTTGCACGACACCTCGATGCCGGAGGCCCAGGAGCTAGTTGTGCCTAGCAGGCAGCCGAAGATGTCCGCGTCGGTTTATTGTGATAGCGGCAATTGGCCGTGGCTGGCGGCGGCTGCGAGTCCTCCCTGACGCAAGACATGAACTTGGTGGTGTGAGGCCAAGTCACGCCGAAATACCACAAGCGCTCTATGACACTCTCAAGAAGTATGCAGACCCCACACTGAACCTAGGACCCTCGGATACTGGTTGGCGTGCAAGACCGTGTTGCGGCCTCGCCTCAGCGGGTCTAATTCGAAGCCCAGGACCATCCTAGCTAGCTGGTGGCTTGTAGATCAACAGCTTCGTGTTATTGGCGACACCCTTCACTGAGGCGCGAATAGCTTACCTGTACATTCGAACAACGGCTGACACTAAAGTAATTCTGCTACCGACTTCGCCGACAATATTTATATTTATACTTATCAGGCCGGCTGTATTATGAAAGACATTGTGGTGTCACTGCCAGACACCACACTTGCTAGGTGGTAGCATTTAAATCGGCCGCGGTCCGCTAGTATACGTCGGACCCGCGTGTCGCCACTGTCAGTAATTGCAGACCGAGCGCCACCACACAGCAGGTCTAGAGAGACGTACTAGCACTCGCCCCAGTTGTACAGCCGACGTTGCTAGCCATGGTTCACTGAGAATTACGCTCTCATTTGCCGAGACGATAGTTAGCATAGCCTTCAGCTACAGTTGCTGCGACCTAGCAAAGCGCCGTATTCAATTGCTATAATACTTCTGTATCATCAAGAGCAATGTTCTACAATTGTGGATTAAAGTTAAGTATTCCAGAAGCTACGTACTTTTCTTTATAGCGTTCATTACGTATCCTGTTTCAGACCTCACGCCAGCCTGAGTGAGCTTATAGCGTGCATTTCGGCCTCCTCTAAAAACAGTGTTGGCAATTCTGCCGACACTTCAGACATAGGCTCTCGTCATGTATTCAGCCGTGGAACCAGTGCGTTGTGCTACAACATGTAACATCACTGTCAGCCACTGATGATAGGATACTGTGTTGCAGGTTTTCGCGTTAGCACTACCGCAGCACTCTGTAAGGTATCTAGCTCGTTTTTGGTATTCAGTGGAATAGAAGTCTTCAGTAATCGATATGTTACGCCACAGAGGTTCTGAGGACAAACAATGTGATTTTCTGTTGTCAGCAGCGTTGTTGTTGCGAGTAGCATTCAGTGAGAAGTAAGTGAGGGTCATTGCTTGCTTGCGCGTAATTTATGATGCGCTTGAAAAAGGGGAAGTTTTAGCGGGATTTTTCTTTATTGCTTCTGATGGTTAGTTCGACTGTCTAGACGTGTTTAAATAAAATTATCTGTTCACATAGCTAGTGCTCAGAGTTATAGACACACCACTCTTTTACCATTATATTAACTAATCTCATGGTACAGTAATATTTTCTTAATAAGAAGTAATTTTTGTAAAGCCGACTGTAATTGTTTCGCAACATAGTTTTTGAATTCTAGTCACTTCTACATCTTTCTCGTCGCAACATTTTGTTGTGGCGGCCGGACCGGAAAACTAGTTACATTTGAAAAACGAACTCCTGGCGAGAAATAAACAATTCTTGCAGTGTGAGGCGTTGAAATTCCATACCTGTCACCCTAAAGCTGTCTCGTATTTTCCGTTAGTTAATCATTTGTGCAGCGCGTAGTACGTTGAGCGGGACGGTAAACTGGCTACTGTTCAGGGTGGAACAAATGTCCAGAAATTCACGTAATTAGGTGCTGTGGGGTATCAAAATTAGAAAATGGATAAAATCATGGATTGATCTTTCACATTTGGCTAATAAATCCGAAAAGGCCAAACTAAGCACCACAAAGCAGAAAGGGTTTAAAATTTGGACCTCTAACATGGTGGCAGAGCGTACCCTGGCGTTTTAGAGATTGACACAGCTGTGATTTCAGCATTTCAGTCACAGGGTGGTTTCTTGGGATGGTGCTTTCTTCTGATACCACAAGACTCACATACACTATAGTGTTCACAGTACCACACAGGAAATAATCGAGGGACGTACATCCTGGTGCCGGTAGTGGCCGTGGAATAGGTCCCCTTCGAGCAGTTCTTTCATTTGGATGTTTGATGCGTAGGTGGTATATCACATTTATAAGAAAATGAGCTGACTGCTCCGTCAGTTTGCAGCCATATAGTTTGCCGAACCAGTAAAGTAGGAAGAACATCTCTGAGAAAACTGAGACAAACGAGTTCTATTACTCTATTTCCAATTATATACGAGTCAGTACCTAGATTGCTGTCGTGGAGCGCAAGTTGACAACGTCGTCGCATATTAATTTAAATTCATCGATGAAGAGCTACAAAAGCCGAAAAATGTGGCTGACGTACTTAATACCACTGGGCAAACTGAACTTTTCGTGTGTATTCCTCCAATATCAATTTATGAATGTTATGCAAAAGATGTAGATATATCTGTTGTTTACAGACACCTCTCCACACGCTTATACGTTTTCCTACAGCCTAGAAGGGCGTTTTTGCTGGTTTCAAGGGCACATACGAACCTGTGAAAACAAACTTTTTGTTGTGGCTGCAAAGGAGGCTTTCCCCCTCCAGCCTTCCGTTCGCTATGAGACCCTGCGAGGAGTCACCACATACATGACGTGGGAGGCCTTGCTGTTGGGAGGTTCAGAGGACAGAAGTGAGAAGCAATAAACTTGTGTCAGCGAAACCCTCAGTGTAACCATTGCTTATCTTCTCCCAGTCACGAGAAGCTGAAGAAGTGTGACATTTCCAGAATGAAATTTCCACTCTTTAGTGGATTGTACGCTGATATGAAACATCCTAGCACATTAAAACTGTGTGCCTTTCGCGGGCAAGTGCTCTGCAAAGTGAGGTACCGAAGCCCAACTCTCGACCCGTACTCTCACGTTTACTTCAGGCAGTACCTCGCCTCTTATCTGCCAGACTTCACAGAAGCTGTCTTGCACAACTCGCACGACTTGCACGCCTAGAAGAAAGGGTATTGTGGAGACATGAATTAGCCGGGCTTAACCGGATCCTGAATGGTGCTTGGGTAGCTCAGTTAATAGAGCATTCAAGTCTCGGTCAGGCACACAGTTTTAATCTGCCTGGAAGTTTCAAGTGGGATATTTCCCCTTGACATATGGATTCCTGTTACGGCGGGAAGATCGACCAGTGTGTCAAGGACACGGGTCTCTGACCTGCATATTTTAAAGGAGTATGTTTTATTTGATGATCTGAGTGCAGATCTATATCTCCGTCGGAACTTATCTTTCGTTTTAAATAACAATGAGTCGAGTGAAGTACGTGTCTAAATTTCTGTTCGTCGTCAGAGCTCCTTCCCAAACCACTGGGTGTAGATTTTATTGTGTTACTCAGTGTTTGGGTCACCCGTCAGTCTTAAGTCACACTTCCACTGAAATATGGGTTCTTTTAATTACATCTGTCCATGTACATTATAGCTGATTCCGTCTATAGCTAGCATGCTATGTTTTTATTTGCATTTCTTGAACTGTCTTTTATGATGCTTCAAACATCAATGACCTATCTTAAATTGAATTTTATTGACCTGTTTGCGTTGAAGATGTAGAGCACAGTAGATCCAATTGCCAGGTGCACACATAAACTATAGTAACTACTGCTTAGCGAGACGGCATAGAATCAGGTCCGGCTCGTGCCATATTTCACAATGTGTAACTGCATCATTGAAAGAGTGCCAGTGCTGCATAGGGCTCAGCATCGTTGGTAAAATATGGCCTCACCAAGCCAAACCGTAACCAGGGAGTGCGACTGGAGCAGTATGGCACCACCCTATACGTCATTCTGCGATCCTTGCCATGCAGAGCCATAACGTACAACATCAAACCTGAGCCGATCCACAGTGTACTTGTCACATGTCTTCTGACGGGTGTGATGAAACCCGTAACGAATTCCTCTTCTGCGCTAATGCGCTGACCTCTTCATTTCCGAGTATCACTTGCACCCCACGTCCTCAGTTATTTATAGGGTGTATTCTAGTCTCTGTCTCTCCCTGCAGTTTTCACCCTCTACAGCTCCCTCTAGTACCGTACAGGTGTTTCCAAGATGTCTAATCACATATCCTACCATAATCTCCCTTCTTCTTGTCTGTATTTTCCACACATTGCTCTCTTCACCGACTCTGTGAAGATACTCCTCACTGTTTATCTTATCAGCTCAGATAGTGTTCAATATTCTACTGCAGCATTGCATCTCAAACGCTTTAATTTTTCTTCGTTCTCGTTATCCCACTGTCCGTGATTCACTACCTTATAGTGATGAGATCCAAACGTGTGTTCTCTGAAGTTCTTACTAAAATTAAAGCTTGAAGCCAGTAGATTTCTATTGGCCATGAATGCCTTCTCTTGGTCAGGATTACCCACTCTGCCTGTGCTTTTCACGTCCCCCTTGCCTTGTCCATCATGCGTAGTTCTACTTCTGAGGTCGCAGAATTCCGTAAAATCGTCTATTGTGTCATCACGAGTTTTGATGTTAAGTTTCTCGCTATTATCATTTCTACTCCATCATATTATTTTTCCCTTTTTCCGGTTTACTCTCCATATTCTGTAGTCGTTAGATTGTTTATTTCTTCTAACAGATCCTGTAACGGTTCTTCATATTCGTTGCGAATTACAATGGCACTAGCGAATCTTAACATTGATATTATTTCATCCAGAAGTTTACTTCCACTTTTGAACCTTTCTGTTATTTCCGTCATTGCTTCTTCCATGCATACACTGAACAAAAGCGGTGAAAGACTGTATCTCTGGCTCACATTCTTTTTACTTCAAGTGCTTCGTTCTAGGTCTCCAGTCTCATTGTAACGTCTTGTTTTTTTTTTTTTTTTTTTAATATTGTATACTAGCCTCTTCCCTGTGACGTCACCTGCATATGTGTTCCCCACATATACTGAGCGCAGCTCCCCTACCCCCCTCTGTGTCCTCCTCTTCCTCACTCTGTCTACCTCATCCTCCCACCTGCATCTGTCTACCTTATCCCACTGTATCTATCTCCTCCTTCCAAATCTCTGTTTCTTCATCTCCTCATGCCAATCTCTCAGTCCATTTTCTGTATTCCATTACTCTGACCACATCACCTTCCCCTCCCTCTGACCAAATCCCAGTCCTCCTTTCCATCTCTTCAGCACTCCTTCACACCTTCCACCTGCCTGATGTACTTCCCAATCCTTCTCTCTCTCTGTCCATTTCCTACTCTCCATCGCTCTTTCCATCCCCTCCTCTGCTCGTCTCAACCGGTCCCCAACCATTCTCATAAGCAAGTGTAGCCTCTGTAGCACATTTCGATAAAGCTGGTCGATACCACAACACGGCAGGCTACCTATCAGGGCCTGAAAATCATTTATTTTCCCCTGACATACAGGCTGTCATAAAAAGCAGGTCGATAAATGAGGCTGATACTACTCTAACACAACAGGCCTGTTGTGGAAGACAGCCTATATGCCAGATGCTGGAAAATGTTTTTGCCCATATCTACATTCCTATTGGAGCTAGGAGGTCATGAATACCACACTACTGATGCTCTTGATACATATTTGGGGGCCAAATGGGATTTAAATCAATCCACAGATTTCAGAGGAGATCCTGGACGTGCACACTCTGCTTTTTACATATAACAGGTTACTCATCTATTGATACAGCTTACTTCTTTTCAGAAATTCGAAGATCTTGCACCATTTCAAATTGTCAAAAGCATTTACTAGGTCAACAAATCCTATAATGTTACTTGATTTTCCTTCCGCCTTGTTTCCATCATTGAGCATTGATGTTCTGTCCATCTTAAATACCATCATTTCAGAATCCTCAGTCCTTGTGTCTGATCATCTCATCAGCAACTCTGATTTCGGTAGAATGACAATCTCGCTAGTTATACGATAATTTGGTTGTCAACGTTTAATGAGCTCCCTGCAACCTGAGTGAAGACTTTGTTTCAGAGACCACAGGTAGCCAGCTCTAGCAGATTTTGCCACAGCGAGTTAGGACTCTAGTGTGGACTCCTAAGTGACCGATAGAAGATATAGATGAGCTGGTGCCTTCCCCTGGAGAATGATCATGTGAACTGACTGCCAACTACTTCCTTGAATCTGCTGGGTGGGGCACCTTAGTACCACTTTCTCATTCCTGGCTACACTTGGTAGCATCTACTTGTCTGTATTCTGCACTGGTGATTTGGGTCCCATGCTTCCACCCCCACTTCAGCCTTCATGAACCCTGCCGTTCATGACAAGCTGTTAGCACACGGTGAAGGGAGTATCCATCTTCAGGTGTGCTGAGCTGGCTGCTTGAGCTGCTGGTGACCCAAGGTAGACTCCCACTTGCAGACTCCTGATCCAAGTACCTCCATGAGATCGTTGTTGGATGCTCACTTGTAAAACGCCATCGTGCTCCATCCGCATTGCTTATCACACCCAAATGTGTGATTCAGCATGTCTTCCGGCACGCCAGGGAATAAAACCGCACTGTAAAATCACTATTCATCAGTATGTTTCAGGACAATAGTGTTTAACTGACACCTTCTAACGTACAACAGCTGCCTTCACTAATTCCCGAGTTTGGTCTCCTGCATCTGTAGAGCCGCCAACT
Organism: Schistocerca cancellata; assembly: GCF_023864275.1. Classification (NCBI taxonomy): domain Eukaryota; kingdom Metazoa; phylum Arthropoda; class Insecta; order Orthoptera; family Acrididae; genus Schistocerca; species Schistocerca cancellata. The sequence goes on from NC_064631.1 coordinate 527,125,297, forward strand.
CATATTCTCAGCGTCCAGGTCAACTAGAAGTCATGATCTGGGGAGTGACCATTACAGATTTTAACCAACTTAGTCTGTATTTTATTCCATGCATAGGCGCTGACGCATCACAGTTTCTTTCTGTCCGACAAAGCTATATACACACATGCATGCACGCGCGCGCACACACAGGCACATACAAAAACACACACACACACACACACACACACACACACACACACACACACAGGAAGAGAGAGAGGTACTGCACTTGCTAACACTAGATGTCTCAACACTTGTCCCACTTTGTTGACAGTTTCTGATGTGTTTTAAAACTCCTTCATGAAACTAACTGTTCTAACTGAGTGTGCACGATTTGCATCCTTACGTGATACCTATTAGGAAACAATAATGTGGAGGAACTGAAACGGTATTCAGAAGGCCTGCCATATGCGCAACAAATTTCTCAATACCACAACGTAATACAATGAATACAGGAAAAAAAGTAACAACCGCAGTATCCGGTACTTTCCTGTAAGTACAGTCGTGCTCAAAAGTATCCGAACGACCTGAATTGCATTTCGCCTGATTCGCATGCAACCGGCATAACGCAGCTGTGTAACAGGTCCTCTAATCGACCCATGCTACAGTCGGTACAGTCGTTTGACTATTGAAAATGGTTCCAACACGTCACCACTAGAAAACACTGCTCTGTATCGCAATAACTCAAGATGTAAAGTAATACCACGATACTACAAATATCAGGGAACACCTTATCACAGATAAGACTGTCCTTAAGGCTTGTAAGCTCACATTTATTACAATAAATGACATACCTGAAATGTTACCACTCTCATTATTATGTCAGATGGGTAATGCACTTAGTAAATTCGTCGTATTCATGGTTTACTCTTGGAAGTAACATACCGCACTTATTATTTAACACAAAATAACACTAAAAATTTAAGTTATTCACTAGCAGATAATTGAGAACGTGTATGAATTTCAAATGACACGACGAACAGTTTCATTCTGCATATGGATTCAAACCTAGGTCATGCAGACTAAGCAAAGATTAAGTGACTGACGGAAACTAACAGTCATTCCTGATTAGGCATACACAGAGTGATATACCGCGATTTTAGACAGTATCAGTTAACAAATATCAGCTTTAAATTACATAACGCAGACATTTTTAACGAACGCGAATTCCTACCCAGCATCTACTGTCCCTGTTAACGAACTACAATAGATCTTAAATATTGCTTCTTCACAAGTAACTTACTTGAAATGCCGTGAGGCAAAGCTTGGTGTTGAACAGGGATTCGAACCCAGAACCTAATGAGATTGATATCGAAGCACAATCAACTGTGACACATCGGATTTTCTCGGCAGTAGCTAGATGTCTTAACTCAAATGACGAGAGGAAACATAAATTTTTTCCTTCCCAGGACTCCAACCCGGCAAATATCGCTGTTATATTCTAGAGAAAACGAACGTTAAATATGGGATTGTTGCAACAGCAGCGACATGTGAGCATGTTTGAACTAGAAATAATATGGCGAAGAGTTCAGTGCTGACTGGGAATAGAGCCCCACACATATCATTGTTGACTACACACAGAGAGACGTCAGCTACCGAATTTTTCTCCAGCAGCAGCTCGGAATAACATCTTGAACTTACAGTCATCTCGCAAATAGTCCTGTGTCTCACTGGGAGTCAAAAATGTCAAATATCGTTAGTGTTGACAACGAATGAAAATACATTAAACATCAAAATTATTATCCACCAGCAGATAGCTTTTCTCATGCTAGAGCTTGATAATACATAATGAAATCTTTAGTGCCGGACCAGGATTCGAACCCATTCACGCGCAACATGTGGAGATGTTGAGGAATCTGCAGTTTTGAACAAACAACAAATTGTAGCCGAGCTGTATTATCACGAAGGGATCAAATTCCGCGTTAAAGGTGGTCTGAGTTTCATTACCAGTTCAGAGCCAATTTTATCGACATACAGAAGCTCAAATAAAAGAAGGAACAAGTGTCCTGTGACCCTACATAACGTTTGTTTTGTCACTAGAAATATATAATTAGTATAAGAAAGATTACTGGTGACAGAGTTTCTACATGTCACCACTCCTGACCTTATTGTGGTTCAAACTAACGTCTACTTGGTAGAGAAGGAATATCATTTTTAATGTGAATTTCGGACCACAGTGCCATTATATCTTCTTCACTTGGTGTAGCCAGAAGAGAATGGGATCTGTCTCTCCCTATATAAAATCATGGACAGAAGTTGGAATCGAACCCAGAGCATACGTATATGAACCTATCATCAGTCCAACACACCACCATCTCCTCTTCTCTGTGACTCATTTCTCTATCGTAACGCCGTTGCGCCACACTGGATGAGAATTCTGACACAGAGGCTCCCTGTAGTAATTTGCAACATGTTCAGTAAATTCATTTACTTGGTTGACCGAATGGCCATGAACTAGCTGCCTCGGCTACCCAGTGCATACATTCCACACTATTTTGTAATCACCGAAATAAAATCACGTAACTGCCACCAACACAGAACTGCCAACAGTGTAGGATGCAGAAATTTAAATAGGAAGTGTTCCTTTCCACTTGAACTACTCCATTGCGCTCTCTCTTTGTTGAAAACGTAGTGCAGTGCAAAAGAAAAGCTGTAACTGATTGTCTCTCAGAAGTCTAGACCCGGCCGTATGCATTATCTCACAGCGCAGTGGAACGCAGAAGTTCTGGAGGAATTGTTGTTGAATTCTGGAGCTGCTGTAGGTACGTGTCAGCTAGGAGCGATACAGTAAGTGTCGCGCACTCTAGATAAGATGTCGCGAGTTTGAGTACATTCACTGCTATGTTTTTTAAAACACAAATCTGCTGTCTGCTAAAGTTATCAATCTAATGGAACTTTGAACATAATTCCCTTCACTTCTCAACCCAAAATAGTCGCATGTCAAAAAAAGGCTAACTTTTGCGACATTTTGTTCTTTTCAGATTTAATAGACAGCCAGGCAGCAGAGGCATCTCAAAACTTTTGTATTATGTATGGGGAGAGCGCATTGTGCCAAAATAAGAAAGAAAAGTATTTTCTACATTAGCTGTCGTGTGGTAGTGGCATTTTATTCTTCTGCAAACCTTGTTTACTATTGTTTTAACAACACCAAAGGAAAACTTACGAAAATTGTGCACTGTATTATAAGAAATGAAATAAAACTGCCCACGATAACCTTTCGACGAAAGTCTGTTTTAATAAAACTGAGTATGTGTACACACGCGTACCTATATGGACACGAATTAGTAAAATACTACTCATTTAGATTTTGATTGGGTCTGGGGAGACCAAGGGATGAATACACTAAGCAGATTCAGAAGGATGTAGGTTGCAGTAGGTACTGGGAGATGAAGAAGCTTGCACAGGATAGAGTAGCATGGAGAGCTGCATCAAACCAGTCTCAGGACTGAAGACCACAACAACAACAACAACTGTGTTTAATTGGTATGCTGTGACATACTCAAGGGGTATACAAATGTGGCATTTCAGAAATAAAGTTACATATTCCTATAACCCCAAATTTTCTTGCCAGCAGCGGAAAGAGGCGTTACCTGTTGTGCAGCATTGTAAGTTTTTCACCATTGCACTATGCGCCGAAAGAATTTTCTTGCGATTTCCTTATCGATGTTTGATCTGACTGCTTCTATCTCTTCCACAGAAGGGATGAAAACGTTACAGATAGTGAGAGTGGAACTGCGAACCATAACAGATGCTTCTTCACAGTTCAGAACTTTACCAAATAGTGGCGAACAGGTATGTGTCTTAGCTTCCTCTTACGAGGCCAATAGTTGCCAGAACTTGTAAACCGCTATTTAAAAGACGAGATTAGTTGCTATTTCCACGTGCAACGACTTTCCAGGGCTGAAAAACGTAAATTTACAATCTTTTATATAACTGAGATTATTCAATGGAAATGACAGGTAAATTCAAGTGAACTTTGAGGCTTATTTCCGTACACACCAGGAAGTAAATCATCGATGACAGAGTTGCCAAACATACCCTGCCTTGTTGCCAAATATCAGTTACAGTACCAGAGGAAGAAGACGAACTGACGTGATCCTACAACGGGCTGGGAAGTTACCATAGCTGGCGTCTCCAAGTCGCGGCTGCTACGGCCTGGAATACGTAATGCGTCTGATTCGCATCTCTGTAACTAGGTTCAGGAACTGGAGCGTAGTTGCTAATAATACTCAGAACTGACTGCATACTAAGCATCATAAATCAGTAACTCTCATAGTTGTTTTTGTATTTCTTTCGTAAGTGCACTCAAAACTAAGAACTCAATCACAGAAATTTTCGTGCCTATCTGATAGTCGAACACAACAAACAAATAAAAATTTAAAAAAAGAATATATTGTATGTGTGTGTGAAACAGAGTGTGAGAGAGAGAGAGAGAGAGAGAGAGAGAGAGAAATAAAAATAAAAGGAATGAGAGAGAAAGAGTAAAAAATTGTTGTAGAGGAATTGAATCATGGTATGTAAAGAAATGTTTGATTAAAATAATACGTTCCACATTATTACGAAATGTCGTATTCATGATCTATGGAACAAGAATTAATGTAATGTAATCTAATGTAATCATATCACATTGAGAAATAGCAAATAAGAGTCATGAATTACCGAAACTTTTGCCAATTCCAGTAACCAAATCTAAACTTGACAATAAAAGACGACAATTTTTGTAATAAACCGGGACTCCAGTGTGAGAGATCACTGGCAGACAGTCTTCTCTACATTAGGTTACTTAAACTGGTGTCACTCTGAGCTAGAATTTATGGTCAGCTGCTAAGCGTAAGGTCAATGAGTTGGATGCGAGTTTTACAACTGTGAAATACTTTCCTACATTATAGGAGCGAATATTAAATTTGAACTAATATTGCGAAAATTTTGTACTTGGATAGCTTAGAATGAAAATATTTCTGTTTTTTGCAAAGGAAAACATTTGATTTTCTAAAACATTGTCTGTCATACACAACTTAAAACAGGTCATGTCGACCAAATCATATGGAAGAACTGGCAGCGACGTATATCAGAAGGCAGTAAGATCTCTTGCGTTTTGGTTTGGCAGAACTTCAAATGTTCAAATGTGTGCGAAATCTTATGGGACTTAACTGCTAAGGTCATTCAGTCCCTAAGCTTGCACACTACTTAACCTAAACAATCCTAAGGACAAACACACTCTCCCATGCCCGAGAGAAGACTCGAACCTCCGCCGGGATCAGCCGCACAGTGGCAGTACTAGATAGCCATTTCTAGGCGCAAGTAAGTGAAGAAAGGCAGCTCGTTTTTGTTATCAAGTAACGTCTTCATCAATTACTTTAGTTTTAATGTAATCTTCGAGTAATTGCTGATGCTTGATATTAACATGAAAAGGATTCCGTAGACAGGGAAAGAACCTGTTCTTGGGAAACTACTTCTATAATGACCAAAAGGCATTAAATGATCTTCAAGCACATATGTTCCAGCAGCAGTCTGAAGAGAATGATAGTAATAATGACGGTAATAATCGAATTATCCAGTAACTTCACACTTCACAGTCGATTTTCTCGAACTAAGAAATTTGCTGAATTTGTGAAAATTTCAAAATGGCTAGCCTATGATGGCTAGAAGAGTCTTTACATACTGCTGACATGAGAATAGCATAATCTGCGCGTCAGAAGCATGCTTATACTTAACCATTGAATAGACTCGCATTTTTTCCACCGTGACTAATTTTGTAAGCTAAGCACATTATCCGTTACAGCATACTCCTGGGGCTGGGAAATGTGGCCACAATCGTCTGGTGGAACGAACTATCACAGGTGCAATGCGTGGGTTCAGGCATTTACTTTTAAGAGGCTAAACAGATTTGCTTTATCTCTGGTAACCTCAAGAGAAAGACGTTATAATCCAGAATCCGCATTAAACTTCACGTTCCTTCATTACCAACTGGGCAGAGCCGGTTTACGTTGGGAAATGCCATAGCGGAAGTCATGGTAAACAGAAATACAGTCGCCAGTAAACTTACTAACATTAGGATTTTTTTTTTATTTGATGAACAAATAGCTATTTAAAGGAACAGGGCTCTTATTTTACTGGTACTTGATTGAACTAGAGACGTTGAAAAATTTGGTGCTGGACTGTGATTCGAATTTGTATCTCCTCCTACGAGGATCTGAATCTCTCGGAACAGTATAGTTCAATCATTTCGTTCCTTTTCGCAAGACTGCAATCTGCTCTAGGTCTCCTCCAAAGGTAAGTATGTGGGTCCGAATACTGATCCAATACAAAAATATTCATAATATCATTTCAAGCCCTATCACGTGCTTACCGGCCTGCTAGTGAAAATTAAGGTGCATTTTCAATGTCTGTTTATGTGATGCCAACAATCGCATTAGGTGCCGTTATTTCTGGCCAAACACGCACACATCTCACTGTTGGTGAGTAAGCAGCTGATACTTAAGCTATATTCGTGGATGCACGGTAGGTGTGCAGTTCGATTGTCGCTTAGGCACGAAAGTTTGTATCAGTGTTTTAGATTCAAACACCTAGTAGCTGGTAAGAAAAACCGATACGTAACATTTGATTTTACTTAGTTAACAATCCGCTATGTGTTACGTTCGTATCTCCGTCACAGAACTCCACATCATGCACTTCATCTTTAAATGCATGCACACTTTGATACTTCAGAATGCAGGTATATCAGACATCTTTCGTGGTTAGTTAAGAGGGACGAAAAGGTCTTGATAGGAGTCCCGGTTTATTACGAAACGATTTATTACAAATATTGTCGTCTTTTATTGTCAAGTTTAGATTTGGTTACTGGAATGTGCAAAAGTTTCGGTAATTCATGACTCTTCATTGCTATTTCTCAATATGATATGATTACATTAGATTACATTACATTAATTCTTGTTCCATAGATCATGAATACGACATTTCGTAATTATGTGGAATGTATTATTTTAATCAAATATTTCTTTACATACCATGATTCAATTCCTTTAAAACAATTTTTTACTCTCTCTCACTCATTCTTTTTTATTTTTATTTCTCTCTCTCTCTCTCTCTCTCTCTCTCTCTCTCTCTCTCTCTTTTTCACACACACACACACACAAGAATCGCAAAGAACACGAGTAGCGACCTAGAGGACAGAGATATTGTACACTCAGCCGTGCAAGATAGCAAAGGTACATCTCCGACCTCTATTCGGGAAATGAGCAAGAAGAGAATCCACAAGGACCGTGTGAAGATGTCTGTGGTACCACAGAGTGTCAGCACGGCTACCATTGTTGCAGATCATGTTGACGTAACAGGAGGGCAGGAGAGCCGACAGTGTTGCTGCTAACGACAACACTTGGTCGCAGGAGGGGCATAGCGTCGTCTTTTCAGTCGATGCCATGACGATGTAAGTATCGCTGCGTGGTCTCTCGGAAGAGAATGAGCGTTAACAGACATAATATGTCGTGGTCTGGGCCAAGCACCTAGACTGGTGGTACGCGGTACCACTGGGTATACCACACGATCACCTCTTATTCGCACAGCCGGATATTTGGCCATCAGCAGTTACGATTCTGTCAATGGCTGTGACCCATCTTTGAAGTCTGCGTATCGATATCTTTCAACATGAGAACGCCAACATGCACGAGCCTTTCCCGTCCTGAACGATCTCGATACGAAGTGCCTTCAAATGTTGCGCTAGGAACCAAGTTTTCCAGAATTCTAATCCACTGAGAACAGTTGTTCACAATTTGCTGGAAGACCGGCATGCCACCAGTCGCTTGCCATTCTGAGTGACGAACAATGACACGCAGTTAAAGCAGACTGAACAACGTGTCTGTTTGACGTCCCAGCTTATTCTACTCAATGCCTAGCAGTGTTCGAGCCATAGTAGCTGCCAAAGGTGGCGTCACTGAAATCTAGATATTGCAGTCTTTATACCCCCATAATCCCTTCAGATTAAAATATGCACTAGGAAAGAAAACGAAGCACATCGAAGGAATTATCCGAATTGGTCGGAAAATGGGTAGACGTGATGTACATGTACAAAGAAATGATCAAAAGCTTGGAAAAATTGGTTATTTATTCAAGAGAAAGAGCTTCACAGACTGAGCAAATGAATAACGCGTTGGTTCATCTCAACCCTTATGCAAGCTGTTATCCCACTGGGGTTTGATTGGCAAAGTTGTTGGGTGTGCTCCTGAGGTGCGTCGTCTTTTTGTCTTAGAGTGTATATTTTTCCTACTAAACTGAATATCTTTTTTCCTTTGCTTTTGTGTTCATCCCGTACCTACACGGACATACAAAATCTGTCGGGCGGTCTCGATCTGGGGTCGGTGCACCTGCCCTAATCTCGGAAATGGCGTGCTCACACGCGCGGCTAACTGGGCACGTCCTTTTAAACTGAATATCTACATCTACATCTACATACATACTCCACAATCCACTATACGGTGCGTGGCGGAGGGTACCTCGTACCACAACTAGCACTTCTCTCCCTGTTCCACTCCGAAACAGAACGAGGGAAAAATGACTGCCTATATGCCTCTGTACGAGCCTTAATCTCTCTTATCTTATCTTTGTGGTCTTTCCGCAAAATGTAAGTTGGCGGCAGTAAAATTGTACTGCCTCAAATGCTGGTTCTCTAAATTTCCTCAGTATCGATTCACGAAAAGAACGCCTCCTTTCCTCCAGAGACTCCCACCCGAGTTCCTGAAGCATTTGCGTAACACTCGCGTGATTGTCAAACCTACCAGTAACAAATCTAGCAGCCCGCCTCTAAATTGCTTCTATGTCCTCCCTCAATCCGACCTGATAGGGACCCCAAACGCTCGAGCAGTACTCGACAATAGGTAGTACTAGTGTTTTATAAGCGGTCACCTTTACAGATTAACCACATCTTCCCAAAATTCTACCAATGGACCAAAGACGACTATCCGCCTTCCCCACAACTGCCATTACATGCGTGTCCCACTTCGTATCGCTCTGCAATGTTACGCCCAAATATTTAATCGACGTGACTGTGTCAAGCGCTACACTACTAATGGAGTATTCAAACATTACGGGATTCTTTTTCCTATCCATCTGCATTAATTTACATTTATCTATAATTAGAGTTAGCTGTCATTCTTTACACCAATTACAAATCCTGTCCAAGTCATCTTGTATCCTCCTACAGTCACTCAACGACGACACCTTCCCGTATACCACAGCAATACGTGCAATAAACAAAATTTCGTTATATGCTATCCATATAATTTTACAAAATAGACAGTATTGCAGTTTCCCAAGCTATGGAAAATCCTTAATAATGTCGAAAACACGGGCACAGTTTATGTTTTTCACGAGAGGCAGTGATGTGATAGCGCGGTATACAGAGTGGCATAATCGGTCAAGTTGACGTTTTACTCTGGGAACACTCATTAGTCGTCGAACAATAGACATATACTAATTAGCATATAACACGTGCACAGCACAATATAATAAAGGGATCACTTTTACGAAAGCTCGTAGATATTTCAACTGTGACCTATATAAGTTTGTAATTTGGCTCAAATGTGCCTATAGCCATCCACGGTAATGATATGAAAGTGTGGTCCCATGTGAAGTCACCCTCGAGTTCCGTGACGCTTTAGACAGTAAGGGAGGGGCCGATATGCGCAAAAAAAGGCCAGAATTCAGAAGTCCAGGTGGGGTGTTAGGTGGGTTAATGATACCACACTGGCACTAATTGTGCCTAACGCCAAAATGGAAGTGCAACACGATGAAAGATCGTTGTACCACCTCATACCCACACACCACCCTTTCCTTTGATGTCTCCACGATGGAGATCGGAACCTCGACGCCCACTGTTGAATTATGCGGTTTTCTTAAGTGTGGTCCAGGAGAATATTTCAGACATACTGCCATTGGGAATCGACACGAAACGGTCTCGTGGGGTGTCATAAGTGCCGTCAGTCGAACAATCTATTGCCTTGAGTAGTTGATTTGGCTGTCAAGAACGACAGCTCATAGATGAGCAACAGGATGATGTTCTTGACAGTCTTTGACACTACTGCTAACACGCCACGAACGCTTCAACTCTTCTCTAAGGTCATCGTGGGCCGGCAACGCCATTCAATGTGATCTGGCCGATTTGGAACACAAGTTTTCCTCTGGTGTATGCTGTGGAACCATAACGGACCGTTCAGAACCATTCGACGAAATATGAACGCAAACTAAAGCAGCAAAGGACGATTTTGTTTTTTCAGGCTCCCTGTTTTGTACCAACCTGTGCCGTGATTTCTGAGTGCTGCAACATTCACACATGCGTCAATAAAATGGCAAAGAGCCCCACTACATTCCCCGAACTTGGGAATACTGTCAGTGAAACGCGCCCCCGTAAGTTGAGTTCTTTAAATATGTAACCTTATAGAGAACCCCTGTGACGAGAGTCCTAGGTGCCTACAGGTAGGCAACCATCTTGCAACATCTCTACATCGCCGTGCTTATTAGCTAGTAGCCAGAACTCTCTCACAGGTTCTGTGTATACTTTTAAAGTGCTCATGCGTGTGGGTAGACAGTTTGCCAAACAGGGGTGGTGGGTTAGGGAGGGGTCTTAGATGGACTCCTTGCCATTATACTCGTGTACGTGTCAATTTAGAACCCCTGAGTGATCACGCCAGAGGTTGGTGGAAAACTCGATGGCCGAAAAAGCATAAGAACCCTTTGCTCCTTCGGATCATGTTTGAATGCTTTTGATTGGTCCCTTGTGGTTACACACTGTACACTACAGAAAAAAATTTAGCCGAAGTGCACTCCAAAGAGATGCGACTACGTTGAGTGTGGTTACTAGCCACGATGGCTAGTCCGTGGGGTGTCAGCAGTGTCAGCGATCGTCAAGAATCGATCTGTTGCTCATCACTGTGCAAACCATCGTTTTCAACTATAGAGTGTGTGGGAATCAACACCTCAAGAGAAGGTGTGATTTAATTGGCGCCCTTATGCCACTGGTTGAGGCTTTTTCTTGTGGTTTCTGAGCAGCGGTGTGTCTCAAACGTTTTCCTCGACCACACATAAGAAAACAGCGAGAATTCAATAGTGGCGGTCACAGTTCTTATCTCCATCGCAAAGACTTGAAAAGAATGGTTAAATGTGGGTAACACTGCGTGTAATGCCCTTCCATTCACCTCATATATTCACTGTCCAGTTTAGCAGTATTGTGTGAGATTTCGTGCAAATGTGACATCATTAACTCGGCTTACACCTTACACGAACTTCTGAGGTCTGGTCTTCGTTTCGCATGTGTCGACATCTTATTGTTTGAATGGTCACCGAGCCCAAGGATGACATTGCAGGTACCAACGTTTTTGCATCGTTACAGAGGATGGTTGGAGGCACCCTTGAGCCAAATTTCAAACTTATACTCGCAATGGGAAAATATTACGTGCTTTCAAAATTGTGGTCCTTCAATTGTGTTGCCTAGCGTATTTTTGTCCTGATGAAGGCTGCAGTGCACGACTTCACGAGACAGTGAAAGCTCTAGCGCTAATATCTCCCAGTTATTGTTGAGAGCTAGATGCGCAACTTAGATATTCCGTTCCCTGGCGTCCCGGATGACTTGAAAGGACGGAGTAGGATAACAGAAGCTCACTCATACGTATTTAGCGTTCTTCGACACATTGTGATGCTAATGGTATCATTTCTTTATTTTCTTCTAGAACGTAATTACTGACCATAACTGCATCCTCTCCTGTGTCAACCTCTTTATTTTAGAGTATTATTTACAGACAACGTCCTCATTTTTTAAATTACATTCCGAAATCGGTTTTCCCTACAACTTTCCTCTTGCGGCTCCGTTTAGTAGATTATCGTGGTAGCTGTTTCCTAACGTCTTAACACATGTCCTGTCTTTTAGTTAATATTCTCCATGCGTTTCCCTCTTCACATGTACTGTGGAGAGCCTCCTCAAATTTTGTCACTGATGCAGAAGCTCGTTAATGAAAATAATTTACCTTAAGTTTACACTGAGGAAATGAAGTTAGACACATAAGGGTTGTAATCCCAGCTGTATCTGCCTTGCAATAACCTGAAAAGATACTACTTCTTTCAGCCTTAATTCCTGTGAAATTCACAAAATGCACCTTAACCTCAGATGGAGAGAGAAGGATCGATCGTTAAGACTGCGAACTCATGCTCGTTACAGCCATGGTTCCAACCCCAAAACCAGTTTCCCTGACTCAGATGAACCAATTCCCGGAATGGTTGGTTCGAAATGCTGTGGTGTATTTCTTGCCGTTTAACCCTTCGCCCCATTCGCTCCACACATAAACACAAACACACACACACACACACACACACACACACCCTATCGCGTTTCAAGCAGTCCAGGTTGCTATTTCGGTTCTTAATGCCATCGGCGTCTACAGAATGTTAAGCCAAAAACTAATTTTATCTCTGTTCGCAGACCCCGTATGAATACAATACACATATTTTCTTCGTATCAGCGCACGTGGAATGTATTATGAATTTGTGCACATACACAGCACGTTACGTGCTTTGTGTGCGCCCGTGTGCTTTCCTCAGCAGCATATATTTCCCCTTCGCAAATACAGTATCTCTTTAAAACGTGCATTCAGGTGAGATGATAACCTCTGCCGGACCCCACGTTCATATTAATGAGAGATATCACCTGTACCTCCGTGTTTACACTCAGAGATAGTGTAACGTTGGAGCTCTGCAAATGACCTGCCGTATCATACGCTACGTGCGGCTATGTTTCCAGGACGTATGTTCTCTGTCGTGCCAAAATTCTATTAAAGGCAGTCTCCCCTCTTTAATAATACCAGCAAAGGCAGTTCGCTAGGAGAACCATCTGATACCTAGCTCTCACATAATAAAGGCATAGCACAATTACTAGTGTATCATTACTTGTTGCAAACGGAAAGAAACAGGAGACTTTATTATGCATTCGGTATGGCTTATTTCCACTCACATGAGACATTGCTCAATACTGAATGACTTGTTTGCACAAAATATTCAAAAATACTTCGATTCGTGTTGCATTAGGATTGCATGATAATATTATCAAGCTTTATTCTTGGTGTAAAATAACTACGAATTTTAGTAGCTTATTTTACTTTCGATCCATCGCAAGCAGTGTGGGTGAATACATTGTTGAATACACTGACGCACAAATAAGTAAAACTTCCGAAAGAAAGAACACAGCAGTGCCCACGTAACAAAAATCTCCGTTTAATGATTGTTTAATATGAATAACTGTAAATGGAATTACTCTAGTTAGGATAACTTAGAAGCGCCTATAAATACAGTAGTTACTGGTTACATTTAATATGCAGCGCACTGAATGGCTAGAAATAAGTTTTGTGTTGAATATAATATACAATTTTTTGGTTCAGTTTTTGTAAGTACTGATCGTACCATACTACCGTGGTGATACTGATTTAATTCAGTAGCAAAAATTAAGATCACTGCAAAATTTGTAAGACAATGGTTCAGTGATATGAGCAGCAGCCTGTATTTTGACTTTACCTGATATCAAGTATATTTTTTATGCTGTGTTAATTAAAATCATCTGTATTAAATAACTGCTGAACATCCATGTGATTCGTAAATTTCTTCGTAGTCACGACCTGCCATCTTACTAAGTCACATTATAACAATATTAAAGTGTACTGCACTTGGTGGTCTAAGTTTCTGACATTATAATAAGCCAAGGTCTTACGTAACCTTTTCAAATTACGGTAACTTACGAAATCATCTTATTTTCAGCCGTGATTATACTTGTTTTCGATGCATAGTGTCTCATTCATATTTTTAGGTATTTACACAACTTTCCAGCAGTCTCGCGGAATACTGCCGTACATAATGTTAGTAGAGTATGTTGGTGGGACCTGTTCTTGAGTACTGCTTCAGTGTTTGCGATCCGTACATCGCCGGATTAGAGCAAGACGTCGGAGCAATTGAGAGGCGGGCTGCTAGATTTGCTACTGGTAGGTTCGAACAACACGTACGGGTTACAGAGATGTTTCGAGAACTCACATGTGAATGCCAGGAGGGAAGGCGACGTTCTTTTCAAGAATGCTACAGACATCTACGGGCATCTGAAGCTGACTGCCGAACGCTTCCACTGCTGCCAACTTACATTACGTGTAACGACCACGAAGATAAGATACGAGAAACTAGCGCTCATGTTAGGGCATACAGAGAGTTGTTTAGGGACCGACGACCTCAACATTTTGGTCCCATAGAGTTGGATCTTGCCCACACGTTGCTTATAAGGTGCCTAAAGGATGCTTCGTTCTTGGGATTCCAAAAAGTAACTTTAGTAGGTTTATTTCTACTAGCAGCTTGACAAGACTTAACTATGCAGTTATATCGGTGTCGAAAGTAACATGCAGATAGTAATAGTCTTCGCTATAATCAAAGTCGAGACAAGTAACGAATAAGGAACATAACTAGTTGTTCTTGTAGCACGCTCTGCAAATACGTTCCCCTTGCCGGTCAAAGTGGCTGAGCGGTTGTAGGCGCTACAGTCTGGAACCGCGCGACCAAAAGGTCACAGGTGTGAACCCTGCCTTGGGCATGGATGTGTGTGATGTCCTTAGGTTAGTTAGGTTTAAGTAGTTCTAAGTTCTAGGGGACTGATGACCTTAGAAGTTAAGCCCCATGGTGGTCAGAGACATTTGAACCATTTTGGACGTTCCCCCTAATGTCAGTACACTGAGGCGATCTGAGCGGCCGAGATTGGCAGGAGCGGCGCTTTTGTTCACTTGTTGCAGGGGGCGCTCCTCGCCCTGTGCTGTCCAATTCCTCGCACCATTGGCCGACGTTTCCTCACCACCTTTTCTGGTCTTGCATTCCGTATCTTCATTCCGGCGCTTGTGGCTACGCCACACACACAGGAACTTACCACCACCACAGAGAGTCGTTTCTCCCTCGCTATATTTGCGAGAGGAACAGGAAAGGAAATAACTAGTAGTAATTCAGCGTATCAGTGAAGTACGGTGGCTTGCAGAGTATCTATGTAAATGTACACTACTGGCCATTAAAATTGCTACACCTAGAAGACTTGCAGATGATAAACGGGTATTCATTGGACAAATGTATTATACTAGAACTGACATGTGATTACATTTTCATGAAATTTGGGTGCATAGATCCTGAGAAAGCAGTACCCATAACAACCACCTCTGGCCGTAATAACCGCCTTGATACGCCTGGGCATCGAGTCAAACAGAGCTTGGATGGCGTGTACAGGTACAGCTGCCCATGCAGCTTCAATACGATACCACAGTTCATCAAGAGTAGTGACTGGCGTATTGTGACGAGCCTGTTGCAAGGCCACCATTGACCAGACGTTTTCAATTGGTGTAAGATCTGGATAATGTGCTGGCCAGGGCAGCAGTGGACCATTTTCTGTATCCAGAAGGCCCGTACTGACCTGAAACGTGCGGTCGTTCATCATCCGGCTGAAATGTAGGGTTCCACAGGAATCGAATGAAGGGTACAGCCACAGGTCGTAACACATCTGAAATGTAACGTCCACTGTTCAAAGTGCCGTCAATGCGAACAAGAGATGACCAAGACCTGTAACCAACGGCACCCCTTACCATCACGCCGGGTGATACGCCAGTACGGCGATGACGAATACACGCTGGCCGTAATAATGGCCTTGATACGCCTGGGCATTGAGTCAAACCGAGATTGGATGGCCTGTACAGGTACAGCTGCCCATGCTTCAACACGATACCACAGTTCATCAAGCGTAGTGACTGGCGTATTGTGAGAGCCAGTTACTCGAGTTACTCGGCCACCATTGACCAGACGTTTTCACTTGGTGAGAGATCTGGAGAATGGGCTGGCCAGGGCAGCAGTCGAACATTTTCCTTACCCAGAAAGGCCCGTACAGGACCTGCAACAAACGGTCGTGCATTATCCTCCTGAAATGTAGGGTTTCGCAGGGATCGAATGAAGGGTTAGAGCCACGGGTCATAACACATCTGAAATGTAACGTCCACTGTTCGAAGTGCCGTCAGTGCGAACAAGAGGTGACCGAGACGTGTAACCAGTGGCACCCCATACCATCACGCTGGATGATATGCCAGTATGGCGATGACGAATACACGCTTCCAATGTGCGTTCACCGCGATGTCGCCAAACATGGATGCGACCATCATGATGCTGTAAACAGAACCTAGATTCATCCGAAAAAATAACGTTTTGCCATTCGTGCACCCAGATTCATCGTTGAGTACACCATCGCAGGCGCTCCTGTCTGTGATGCAGCGTTAAGGGTAACCGCAGCCATGGTCTCCGAGCTGATAGTCCATGCTGCTGCAAACGTCGCCGAACTCTTCGTGCATATGGTTGTTGTCTTGCAAATGTCCCCATCTGTTGACTCAGGGAACGAGACGTGGCTGCACGATCCGTTACAGCCATGCGGATAAGACGCCTGTCATCTCGACTGCTAGTGATACGAGGCCGTTGGGATCCAGCACTGCGTTCCGTATTACTCTCCTGAACCCACCGATTCCACAGTCTGCTAACAGCCATTGGATCTCGACCAACGCGAGGAGCAATGTCGCGATACGTAAACCGCAATCACGATAGGCTACAATCCGACCTTTATCAAAGTCGGAAACGTGATGGTACGTATTTCTCCTCCTTACACGAGGCATCACAACAACGTTTCACCAGGCAACGCCGGTTAACTGCTGTTTATGTATGAGAAGTCGATTGGTATCTTTCCTCATGTCATCACGTTATAGGTGTCGCCACCGGCGCCAACCTTGTGTGAATGCTCTGAAAAGTTAATCATTTGCATATCACAGCATCTTCTTCCTGTCGGTTAAATTTAGCGTCTTCAGCACGTCATATTCGTGATGTAGCAATTTTAATGACCAGTAGTGTAGATGTACATCCACTGTTTGCAGGTGATTACGAAATACGAATGTACAGCAGCGTTTTGACCATAAAGAAGCTGCTCTTTGTTGGCGTAAATGAATTGTACGAAAAAGTTTGTTACATCACAAACACAGTGCATACACAGAGGAAAATAAGCTTATATGGGGAAGATATGGACAAGGGAAGAAGACAAGGCAGTATTTGCTGTAGTACTAGTACTAGTAGTAGTAGTACTAGGAAATAGACACGATGAGGACTTTAATGATGGTGATGTCGATGAACTGAACTACGAAGTTTGTCATGTTACGAACGCAATGGATACACTATGGAAAATAGAGGTGTTGGAGGAGAATGTCAGCAGAGGAAGGAGGGTAGTGGTAGTGGCGGTGGAGGTGGTGATAGTAATAGTAGTTGTAATAAAAAAAGAATAGTATGAACAAAATAATCATGATAATACCGATGGTGATATATGGGAAAGCATAAATCGACTTTACACCAGACTCCAAATTGACTAAGATAATGGTAATTTAATAAAAGCTAGAAAATTGCACCGGAGATTCAGCTCTGGTTCATATTTATTAATCATTGCACAAAGGTTCCATCAAAAGTTAATATTTTTGATAACAAAAGAGAAGTATGGCACTATTTGGTGCGAGACTTTAACGGGTATACAGCGAAGGCTTTCCGTTCGGTATTCGGGTCTTGGTAAACTTGAAAGAATTTACTTATTGTTAAATGGGAGGAGCAGAGCTTAAAAATGTTTTATATAATAATTCATTTATTGCATTGAGATCAATTACGTATTTAAACATTCACATCACAAATTCCGTCTTTATTGCCATCGTCAGCTGTGATAATTAATAGTCAAACAGCTTCGTCACGCTGTTTAGTATAGAATGTATATAATTGGAGTTAACATATGGTGATGAAGCTGTTCGGGGATTAATTACCAAATATGAGGATGACAATAAAGCACCAAAATTGCCAGTGTCAATTTTGTATTAAATACACGACCCAATAAATTATTGGTCAGTTTGGTTTTATGGGAATTAGGCCATGGCCCAAGGTATATTTTATAAGCCTAATGTTTCCCCTCCTAATGGTGGAATCACCATCAGACGCTGTTGAAGAAAGAGAACTTCAGACGACCAAGAAGGAACCCCGTTATTGCTTTCGATAAGCTGAATGTGTGTTATACTGAAAAGGGACATAGATATCTCTTTTGGATTTACAAACACGTAGAAGACCTGTCGGAACGTTGGGGTACAATGGCCATATAAAGCCCAACTACACGATAGATAACTTCAGAAAAATTCCATTTGTCATCCCTCGCAGAAAAGTGGAGGCATTAAAACGCAAGTGGACCGGGCTAAAGGAATTTCTTTGAGGAAGAGCTCGATCATTTAAGAACTACTTTTAGAAGAAATGCCTACTCGGACAAAGTGATAAACAGGGAACTATATCCTGAAAGGCTTCTAGTGAAAAACAACCAACTAAAGGGAAAGTTTTCAACACATTCTTAAAAACAGTCACAGATGGCATCAGTAGAGTACTAAGAAGTCAACATTTTGACAGAGTGTTTAAATCAACAAAGAAGGCGGTTCATATTTGAACACTGCAAAGGAACCTGCTCTCGCCACTTGCTGCAGCATGAGAAAATGTCCCTTGCACATGCGGTCAGATATAAACTATAAAAGAAAGCGTTAGCAGAAGCTCGTTGTCGTTTGATGCAAGCAGTGTTATCCTACCTGCAGTAGCGGATCATGTAGTTTGACCAGGGATACACCACATTCATTACTCCAGTTCTATCGTTTTATCAACATTCAATATTCACTATGCTAGGTTGGGTTAAGTTGTGTTAGGGGAAGAGACCAAACAGTGACGTCAACGGTCTCATCGGATTAGGAAAGTACAGGAAAGGAAATCGGCCGAGCCCTTTCAAAGGAACCATCCCGGCATTTGCCTGGAGTGATTTAGGGAAATCACAGAAAACCTAAATCAGGATGGCCGGAGGAGCGGTTGAACCGTCATCCTCCCGAATGCGAGTCCCGTGTGCTAACCACTGCGCCACCTCGCTCGGTATATGCTAGGATGTAAAGATAGGTCACAGGAATTCAAAAACATGAAAACAGCATTAATAGAAATGAGGAAACATTGAAATCATACAAATTGTGACCCTTAGTGTTAAACAAAGCAAACAGCGCAGACTCTTCCTCACAACAGTCTCCGTCACAGACGAATCCACGATCTTGGACAGTGTTCTGATGACGTTGCCGTCTAATCACGCACAAACAGTACAGCTTACTGAGCTCTTTTAGGTTTGAAGCTCCTGTGTGAGACTTTGTAGCCTCTGTCTCCGCCATTAGGAGACGAAACGTTGGACACAAATATTATCTTGGACGACGACCCAGTACCTATGAAACAGAAGTCAACAAGGACCCCAAGGGTTTGTTCAAATTATCTCCCTTTACATCTAGCTGGCCGGGGTGGCCGAGCGGTTCTAGGCGCTTCAGTCTGGAACCGGGTGACCGCTACGGTCGCAAGTTCGAATCCTGCCTTGGCGATGGATGTGTGCGATAACCTTAGGTTAGTTAGGTTTAAGTAGTTCTAAGATCTAGGGGACTGATGACCTCAGAAGTTAAGTCCCATAGTGCTCAGAGCCATTTGAACCATTTTCCTTTACATCAATGGCTTATTTACATGTGTTCGTGATGGATGAGAGTTGTGTCATAAATATCTCTATTGAGATATTTATCTCTATCTCTATTGGTGGGTGCAAAGGGTTGTGTGTGTGTGTGTGTGTGTGTGTGTGTGTGTGTGTGTGTGTGTTAGTGAAGTCAGCCGGCTGCTGTGGAAGAGCGGTTCTAGGCCCTAGTCCGGAACCGCGCGGCTGCTACGGTCGGAGGTTCGAATCCTGCTTCGGGCATGGATGTGTGTGATGTCCTTAGGTTAGTTAGGTTTAAGTAGTTCTAAGTATAGGGGATTAGGGGAGCCTTAATGTCCCATCCCAAATCTATGTACGGATTGCCATCAAATAATGCTGAATGGCGTCTGCCCTAGCTTCCTTGTGGCGTTTCTGCCACATTTTTCATCCAGATGACATTGTATTTTACTTGTACGTGCTGTCAGTCGGACAAGAACAGTCAGTATCAGCAAGATAGAGTGCTGTGCATTGAGTGGTGCGGCAGATGGTCTCAGAGCGTTGGAACCAACCTGCTAGCTGTGGCTGTAGCATACTAAGGTACAGTATAGAGAGCTGGGAATCACATACTGAGAATGGTACGAAGCAGTACAATTTTGTTAGGTAATATTC
The DNA here is from genome assembly GCF_023864275.1 of Schistocerca cancellata. Lineage (NCBI taxonomy): Eukaryota > Metazoa > Arthropoda > Insecta > Orthoptera > Acrididae > Schistocerca > Schistocerca cancellata. The sequence continues at coordinate 527,145,554 of NC_064631.1, forward strand.
ATTATTTTAACACTGCTAAGCTCCTCCAACCATACCGTCGGCGTTAGGTGCACCTACTTACTTTTTTTTACTTTACATGTGGCAAGAGCCTTATCGACCATACGCCTGCTCTATGAGCCTCTTCCACTTCTACCTGTCCAGTGCGCTGTTTGTCTAGTTGCTGTTGCTGTTCATCCTTGTTGTGTCCTCCCGAATGTTATCCCGCCATCTGATTCTGGGTCTCCCTCTTCCTCTCGTTCCATCTATTGTTCTGCTGAATGCCATTCTAGGTAGTCTATTCTCTGTCATTCTTGCTATATGGCCTGACCAATTCTACCTTCTCCTCTTCAGCACTTCGGTGATGTTACGGTGTTTGTACAGCCCTCTAATTCTTCATTTCTTCTTATTCTCCATTCTATGTTATTTTCGCCGCATACAGTTCCAAAAATTTTCCTTAGCACTTTTCTTTCGAATATTAATAGTTTTTCTTTATCTTTCTTTCTAAATGTTAATGTTTCACATCCACATAACATCACAGGTATAATGGTCTATCGATAAAAGCAGATTTTGAAGTTACTGCTAAGTGATCTTTTTCTTAGAATTTTGATGAAACTAAAAAGTGTCTTGTTTACTGTTGATAAACGGGCATCTATTTCTATATCTGTTCTGTTGTTATTACTAAAAAGACTTTCCAGGTACTTGAAGTGGTCAACAGTCTTGAAATTGAATCCATCTACAGTCAGAGGTGCATCTTTTCTGGTTTTCTTACTTATAGGCAGGTATTCCGTGCACCTACAGCGGATCAATAATAGTTTCATAAAGTCATTAACTAAACTAGAAACATTAATGAGAAGAACATTTCAGCTTATTGATGGAAGACGATGGTCTGGTCAGAAGCGCGCGCTGAATAAGCAGGCTCCAAACTGTTGCTGTTAAGTACCTAGGAGTCTTCTACCGGGTACGAGCGACAGAACACGCGCTGGAACGATCAGGTGGAATGCGATGTCGATAATTATTCGCTGCAACTAACAGTACCTCGGAAAACGTTTGAGTGTAAGAACTAACTAAAAATTTTGTAACAGTCACGAACAAATGCAACACACGCTTTGGACGGAATAAATGGCTGGCTCTGAGCACTATGGGACTTAACATCTGCGGTCATCAGTCCCCTAGAACTTAGAACTACTTAAACCTAACTAACCTAATGACATCACACACATGCATGCCCGAGGCAGGATTCGAACCTGCGACCGTAGCAGTCACGCGGTTCCTGGAAGGTATAATGCAACAAGTCACCGAAAATCATCTGCTATGTTGAACAGTGCCTTGGTGAACGATAGCGTGAAGTTTTGAACATCTTGTAATACTGTGAATCATTATACTGTCTCCTGTTGCGGTGCTCTGAACATAGTTTACGTGGTATTGGATTAAATGAATGCAAATAATCAGGCTCTTACTTGCGTTTCTTGAATACCGCTAAACGTTAGAATAACAATCAAGTGGCACCCTATGTTTTGATAATTTTATTTCGTAGCACTGGATTTTCTCCCAGACTATCACTTCAATTTCGCATAGTTTGTAGTTTGCACGTTGAAGAACCAATCGGGACAAGATCTACGAGACATCTTTGAAGGATGTGTAAATCTAAGTCAGTGCAGCTAGAGAAGTGAAAGGAGATAGCCTCATAAACTGTAGTACTGATAGAACCTGGCATTTCTGCTGTGGTGAGTAGGCATTTTATAAAACCCACCATGTAACGGATGGATAGGCGAACATTACAATAATAATCCACCGTCGCCATTCTTCTATTTTTTTAAACGTTGGAACCTCTCATAAAGTTGTTATTAGTAATGGCTAACGAGGCTTCACCAGGTGCAACAGATGGGTTTTTGCTATTTGCTTATAACCATGTCTGGGAGAAGAGTTGCGTGCTCAGTCAACTGTATTAATTTCATTTCCTTCTATCTCGTATCAGCATTCAATGTTATCCTTACCCGTAACTTAATTTCGTAGCAGCAACCGATGTTATTCTTACCCATAACCAGTCACAGTTAGGTCAGTGATGTATGAATGATGGTTACTTGAGTGTGCATGCGCTATCCTAGAATAGATATAGCTTTCTTGGTTTTCGTAGTAAAAGCGTGGGAACGTGTGTTTAATTTTAGCTACCAAAGTTGGCCTTTGCCGTGACCAGACTAGACAACAAAGTGTTCCGCTATTTTAAAAGTTCGTCTGGTGACTGTAAAATATTCCAGCGTACTCATGTTCCAATTTCTGCTAGGTCAGCTGGTTGGTGACTAAGAAGCAGGTATTGGCGTTTGCATTCATCCGAAGAGCTAGGCAAGGGGCCGATTCTCGTGACGATTGACTGACGGCCGCAACTCTCACACAATTTGCACCAGAGCACAGAGTCTGGCGTGTTTTAGAAATATTTTGGTACCTATACGTGGCGGTCTGGTTGTGTGGTGAGCAACTCTTGCTGCTCTCCAGCACACTTAGCATAAAACCTTTTATCTTGAAATCCGATTAGCCTTTTCGTTCCGTAATGTAGGTAACCGAAGCAGTAATTAAATTCAGTTATCAAAGAAGTTACGTAGCTAAATTTCACGTGTGTAAATTTTATCGCTTTCAACTTAACTTTTGGAAAGATGACTTGTTTTTCATTATCTAACCCCGTCCTTAATTGTCCTCTGCAGACTTTCTTGAGCAGAATGAATGGCCACAAGACATGTTTGATGGTAACCCCTACGCAGTTCGTGGGACTTATTGATGAACTTATCTTCTAGTGTTTTCGTTCAATTACTGTAGCGAGTGCTTGAGTTCCAATGCGTTCACAAGAGTAAGCGTGACCCATCATTCTGATCACACGAGTCTTTTTTGACAGAGTAATGTCCATAGAATTAGTTAAGAATCAACCCCAATAAGGGATCATAATATACGATGATCTATGCTTTGCTAAATGATTATTAAATCACTACAAGAGTATACCTTGCGTTGAAAAATTTCCTTTTTCATGGAGTAAGATTTGCTAGTCTTTTAGCATACGTTCCTTTCCACCTCCTGTGATTACTCTGAATGGCTGTCTTGCTTCAGAAATGTCTGTTTAAATTATCAATGAAATGTCTTTCCTGATCAGTCATGCTAAAGTCATTTGATCAGACCAGGTTGCAGGTTTTAGTTAAATGATATGGTCAGATATTCTTATATTCCGTTACCGACTACTGACGGCATCGCTCTAAGTGGAATTTACCAATAGGAAGGCACCGGCTGGTCTTTACAGGAAGCACAATACCTCGACGAAGTCCATACATATAACCAAAGGTCTATCCCGTATTTGGAAACAGATTAAGGTTGAATCTAATTAAAATAACAAAGGGCATCTTTTAGTGTCACAAGCGCCCGTTCAAAAAAAAAAAAAAATCCACCAGCGTATCTGTACGGAATGTAGCCCAGAACACTAGCACACAAGTGAACAATAACTTCACGTCACGGGCCAAATACTGTGGTGAGAATTCCTTCCGCTATCACGACTCAAACTAAATACCTCCAAATCGAGCACAATCGCAAAAGCGTTTGTTAGGAACCTCGGACAAGGAGGCACGTAGTGTTCTTGATATTTTGCATTAGTTTATCCTTTGTGAAGAAAGTGAACTGTTATCAAGAGGTCTCCACATGCCAAGGTGAAACTGGATGGAAGATACTGGTAGTGAAAGGATCGGTAGTAGCAGGTTTTTTGCGCTTGTTTCGAGTCCCAGTTCGTGCCGACGGGGAATGAAATGAGTCGGACGTTGTTCGGCCACAGCGCCTTGGGTGATCGAATTCGTCTTGCTATGCCGTGCTCTGCGTCACGTTTCGTGTATAATTACACGGAGCGTCATGTACGCGTATATAATGGCACGGCTCAGTGAAGGCTGCCGATGTTACCTCAACGCTTCTGCAGAGAAGACACGGTAATTTTAGTTTGTAAACCTCAGTCGTCAAACATTGGATGATATCATCGAAGGGCCAGCTACATTCGCCGTCCTGCCGACGTTTAAATCTTGATGTGAGCTCTGCAAGCCGTGAATCCATTAAGTTCCCTGGACAGAAACCTGCAATGTAGAGCTTCAAATTTAATCAAACTGGTCCTTAAAATTAGAGGATGGCACACAAATATAATCTTTTAAAAGAATGCATGGTCTCGCGGCAGTAAAAGCTGATAAAGTCTTTTCAAGCTTCCATATGCGTCAAGTGGCTAAGGGTGAGGGCCAGAGGTGACTCTCGATTCTGGAGCCGATTTTCATGATTTTTTTCTTTCAAGAAACTAATAAATAAATTACAGAGCTCACTTCAGACCGTCGTTGTACACCCTTAAGATTGTATTATATACCTTTTTAAGTATAAAGTTGGGCCGCAGCTGGTGGTCGTGCGGTAGCGTTCTCGCTTCCCACGCCCGGGTTCCCGGGTTCGATTCCCGGCGGGGTCAGGGATTTTCTCTGCCTCGTGATGCCTGGGTGTTGTGTGATGTCCTTAGGTTAGTTAGGTTTAAGTAGTTCTAAGTTCTAGGGGACTGATGACCATAGCTGTTAAGTCCCATAGTGCTCAGAGCCATTTGAAGTATAAAGTTGCACCCAGAGGGTACTACACGACATCGATGAGAGACATTCGCGGAGTTCGAGGGCCGCTGGTGGTAACTCTGAACGTCATAAAATTACAAAAACTGCTTTGAAACTGGTTGTGCTGTCTAATGTAGTAACTAGGAATATTAAAAAAAAATAGTTTTCAACCAAATGGCGCACTCTGAAATAAAAGTCTATTTTTTCGACAAAGTCATTATAAAAACATACACCAAAAATCGAAATTAAAGTATATCGTACAGATACTATGTACTACAGTTGAAAAAACACCGGCTCACAAGTTACAAAAAGGTGTAATGTAACGCGTGTATGTTTAATGAGTTATGGCTCCCGCCAGCTTAAAAATTGTTGTTTTGAAATCACAAACATTTAAAGTTGCAACTTGTGTTTTCAATATTGGAACTGAACAAACCATTAATTGGCAGTGTTAGCATTTTTGCGCCGATGTCAAAAATATATCGCTTACCAACCGACGTGCTTTTTGAGAGAGTGGTATTACTTTTAGAACTTCATTGATCGGCATAAATACATTTTTTTGACATTTTCATCCACTCACGTTTTACTGCGTATAAAAAACAACAAATTAAAAGTTAAGCAGACACGAGACAAGAACTTGCTTTGAGACTGTTTACCTTAAACAAATCACCTTAAGAAGAGAAATTTTGTTGAGAATTGTGTTTTGGTCAATAATATTTTAAACTGACCTCTATGTCTTCAATAACTATGACAGTATTACATCGGCTGCGTTCGAGCACTCGGATGCTCCAGATCCACGATGCAGCAAATCGTGGTTTCAACATACTTTTATGGATAACTTTATATGAAAGAATCTTAAAAACAGACACTGCAAGGAACATTTGAAGCCAATAAAAAAAAATAGGCTAAAAGGAGTGCCCTGGTCTAGCCCCTTAAATTAATATGAAACTTCGACTGAAAGCTACTCGACCACTGTCGTGAGATAACTATCGATAATAATGATGGTGGGTTTCTTATGAGGACTGTATAGACCTGCTATCCCAGTTATTTTGAAGCACAATTAAGGATCTGAGTAGAAGCAATACTTTTCCTTCACTTAAGAGCAGACATTCATCGACCCCTCATACGTTAGCGCCTCCATTCCACTTACGGAAGGTATGTTTTAGCTCCTTGTATATTTAGGTTGAGTTTTTAGTAGACAGATCAGCTAGATACGTGAGTGTGCAAAGAACAAGAAATAAATTTCGTTCCAGTTGCATGATTTATTGGCACTTGCAGCATGCAAAGCTATTGTTATATTATTAGAGCGCCGTTCTCAGTGCAACGTAGGAAATAAGTTTGCAGTGCACAACAGCCTCATTTCTCGGGTACGCAACCAAATTAATAAAACTAAAAGTATTTGATGCCCGGGAGCAACCGAACAAGGAAAGGTTGTTCAACCTCGTCCACGACTGAGTGGGGAGAATTAAATTCAGTTGTAGTCAGGCCCTGCAAATAGGAAAATAAAGGAAAATGCCCAAAGTCTTCTTTGTGATGATAGCCAATATCAACGTATGTCTACGGTGTGGGTCCTATTAACAACACCACACGACAGTTCTTGAAAGCAGGAAAATCGTAAATAGTCAAGCAGTTTTCATCTCTCCGACGAGTTTTGTGCCCGAACAATTGGGGCTTTCATATCCGCACGAACAGTTCCCCTTACCGTGGTGGCGGACTCATTACTGTGAGCAGAATCAGTCGTCGGACAATGGTTTGTCCCTGTACTGGTACCTTCTTTAAGCTACAACAGAAATTGTATACGATATGGCACAAGCTCTATATTTCAAAGCTCTTGTCACTACAATACTTACCATGTTGGATAAAACTATAATTCCCTTGCAGAATATAAGAGGTATCTCCACAACGTAAGTTCCGTTTGGTTATATAAAACAAACGTGTATAGATACAGAAAAAAATATTTACTGTACAATTTACTTTTGTGCATAACTTCCAAAATTTTGTATGCACTTGTCATAGCGTGGCACAAGTTTTTTTATGCCTTCTTCATAGAAGGTTCTGTATTCAACCTCGTGGGAACATGTTGTTCCAGCTCGTCGTCATCGTTCAACTGTTGACCACCAAGTACAGATTTTAGGCGTAAGAAGAAATGAAAGTCGTTGGAGCGAGATCCGGGCTGTACGGAGGATGGTCAAATGCGTCCCAGTGAAATTCCCGTAGGAGTTGTGTGATCACATTCACCGTGTGAGGTCGGGCATTATCGTGGAAAATAACAGCACCTTTTGACAGTAATCCTCGTCGCTTGTTCTGTATTGCGCGGCGCAATTTTTAATGGTCCACCAGCAACCATGTGCATCGATCGTTTGGCCTTGTGGTAAGAAATCAATCACAAAAATGCCTTTTCTGTCCCAAAAAACTGTGGACATGACCTTGAGAGGTGTCAAGCTTTGCTTAGGCTTAACCTTTGTTGGGTATGAAGTGTTGGTCCTTTCTATTAATTGCCATTTTGTTTCAGGCGTGTCGTGCGATACCCAAGTTTCATCCCCCGTGACTATCCGAGAAAGAACAACATCGCCTTCTTCATTACAACGAGTCAAATACTGAAGTGCCGTGCCCATCCGTGGTTTTTTGTGTTGTTCAGTAAGAATTTTCGGTACCCAATGTGAGCAAAGTTTTCGAAATTTCAGTTTTTCAGTAACAATTTCATGAATTATTGATCGTTAGATTTGCGGAATTTCCATAGCAAGGGCACTAAGTGTAAACTCAAGGTTGCGCTTAATCTTCTCTTCAGTTGGGTGACCCAATTCATCAGTAACCACAGTCGGGCGTCCACTTTTCTCTTCATCGTACACTTGATCACGTGCTTCATTGAACAGTCTGACCCATCTTCTAACCATTGAATCACTCATAGCATTTTGTCCGTAAACCTCGCAAATTTGATGTATTTCCTTCGGTTTAACTTTCTTTGCATTTAGAAAACGAACCAACAGATCCGATTTCACACGCGGCGGCATTTTCCATTAAGACTGACATTATAATGAAGCACTACAAAGCACACGTCGGAAGCAGCGATCTGAAAATGGCGTACATGTCTTCTCCTTGAGTCAGAGTTACTGCCGCGCATGTTCGGAACTGCGATTCTAGCGCTGCGGCGGATAGATATAGAAACGGAACTTACTTTGTGGACGACCCTCGTATTAAGCTGGACCGTAACCTCCAACGGCTGTTGGACGAGTAGTACATGAACTTCACAGTATCACTCTGTCAATGCCACGCCAAATACACTGAAGCGCCAAAGAAACTGGTACAGGCACGCGTATTGAAATGCAGAGATATGTAATCAGGCGGAAACGGCGCTACGGTCGGCATCACCTATGTAAGACAAGTATCTGGCGCAGTTACTGCTGCTACAATGGAAGGTTATCAAGATTTAAGTGAGGTCATAATGGTGAGGAGCGTGTGCAGATGGAGTGATATGGGACCCCTGATACGTGTACCCCTGATGACTCTGACAGGTGACACGTACCTAAGAATGCTATCTGATCACCTCCGTCCATTCATACCCATTGTGATTCGGGCGGACTTGGGACACTTCAGCACATTGCGGCACCCGCACTTCCAGAATTGCTACAGAGTGGCTCCAGGAATATTGAACATTATTGAACATATATGGGATGTCTTGCAGCGTGCTGTTCAGAAGACATCTCCTCTCCCTCATCGTCTTACGGATTTATGGACAGCCATGCGGGATTCATGGTGTCAATTACCTCTAGCAGTACTTCAGAGATTAGTCGAGTCAAAGCCACGTCGTGTTGTTCCACTTCTGCGTGCTCGCGGGGATCCTACACCGTATTAGGTACATGCTCTTCAGTGTATAACAAGACAATCCGTCACACGCACTGGTCTGTTACCTTACGGCTGCTTCAGTTGCAGGTAAGAAACTAGAGATTTAGAGACGTATAGTTGTTGTGGTCTTCAGTCCAGAGACTGGTGTGATGCAGCTCTCCATGCTACTCTATCTTTCGCAAACTTCCTCATCTCCCAGTACCTATTGCAACCAACATCCTTCTGAATCTGCTTAGAGTATTCATCTCTTGGTGAACCATTGATGCCTCAGAATATGTCCGACCAACCGATCCCTTCTTCTAGTCAAGGTGTGCCACAAATTTCTCTTCTCCTTAATTCTGTTCAATACCTCCTCATTAGTTATGTGATCTACCCATCTCATCTTCAGCATTCTTCTGTAGCACCACATTTCGAAAGCTTCTATTCTCTTCTTGTCCAAACTATTTATCGTCCACGTTTCACTTCCATACAAATGCTTTCAGAAACGACTTCCTGATACTTAAATCGATAGTAGATGTTAACAAAATTCTCTTCTTCAGAATCGCTTTTCTTGTCATTGCTAGTCTACATTTTATATCCTCTCTACTTCGACCATCATCAGTTATTTTGCTCCCCAAATAGAAAAACTCATTTACTACTTTAAGCGACTCATTTCCCAATCTAACACGCTCAGCATCGCCCAACTTAATTAGACTACATTCCATTATCCTCGTTTGGCTTTTATTGATGTTCATCTTATATCCTCCTTTCAAGACACTATCCGTTCCGTTCAGCTGGTCTTCCAGGGCTTTTTCTGTCTCTGACAGAATTACAATGTCAGCGGCGAACCTCTAAGTTTTTATTTCTTCTCCATGGATTTTAATTCGTACTCCGAATTTTTCTTTTGTTTCCTTTACTGTTTGCTCAATATACAGATTGAATAACATCGGGGATAGGCTACAACCCTGTCTTAATCCCTTCCCAACCACTGCTTCCCCTTCATGCACCTCGACTCTTTTAACTGCCATCTGCTTTCTGTACAAATTGTAAACAGCCTTTCGCTCCCTAAATTTTACCACTGCCACCTTCAGAATTTGAAAGAGAGTATTCCAGTCAACAATGTCAAAAGCTTCCTCTAAGTCTACAAATGCTAGAAACGTAGTTTTACCTTTCCTTAATCTATTTCCTAAGATAGTCGTAGAGTCAGTATTGCCTTACGCGTTCTAATACTCCTACGGAATCCAAACTGATCTTCCCCGAGGTCGCCTTCTACCAGCTTTTCCATTTGTCTGTAGAGAATTCGCCGCATTAGTATTTTGCAGCTGTGGATTATTAAACTGATAATTCGTTAATTTTCACATCTGTCAACACCTGCTTTCTTTGGGATTGGAATTATTATATTCTTTTTGAAGTCAGAGGCTATTTCGCCTGCCTCATACATCTTGCTCATCAGATGGCAGAGTTTTGTCGGGGCTGGCACTCCCAAGGCCATCAGTAGTTCTAATGGAATGTTGTCTACTCCCGGGACTTCCTGTGGATCACATTTTTGAGACGTTTGTATTCCTTTTTGCCTGTTTCATTTACTGCATTTTTATATTTTCTCCTTTCATCAGTTAAATTCAATATTTCTTCTGTTACCCAAGAAATTAACTAGGTCTCGTCTTTTTACCTACTTGATCCTCTGCGGCTTTCACTATTTAATCCCTCAAAGCTACCCATACTTCTTCTACTGTATTTCTTTCCCACATTCCCTTCAATCGTTCCCTCATGTACTGCCTGAAACTCTCTACAACCTCTGGTTCTGTCAGTTTATCCAAATCCTATCTCCTTAAATTCCCTCTTTTTGCAGTTTCTTCAGTTTCATGCTACAGTTCATAACCCCCCATGAAACATAGACCTTGCCGTTGGTGGGGAGGCTTGCGTGCCTCATTGACACAGATAGCCGTGCTGTAGGTGCAACCAACCACAACGGAGGGGTATCTGTTGAGTGGCCAGACAAACGTATGGTTCCTGGAGAAGGGCAGCAGCCTTTTCAGTAGTTGCAGGGGCAACAGTGTGGATGATTGACTGATCTGGCCTTGTAACATTAACCAAAACGGCCTTGCTGTGCTGGTACTGCGAACGGCTGAAAGCAAGGGGAAACTAATGCCGTAATTTCTCCCGAGGACATGCAGCTTTACTGTATGGATAAATGATGATGGCGTCCTCTAGCATAAAATATTCCGGAGGTAAAATAGTCCCCCATTCGGATCTCCGAGCGGGGACTACTCAGGAGGACGACGTTATCGGGAGAAAGAAGACTGGCGTTCTACGGATGGGAGCATGGACTGTCAGATCCCATAGTCGGGCAGGTAGATTAGAAAATTTAAAAAGGGAAATGGATAGGTAAAAGTTAGATATAGTGGGAATTAGCGAAGTTCGGTGGCAGAAGGAACAAGACTTTTGGTCAGGTGTATACAGGGTTATAAATATAAAATCAAGTAGTGGTAATGCAGGAGTAGGTTTAATAATGAATAAAAAATTAGTTCGGGTAAATTACTACAATCAACATAGTGAACGCATTATTGTGGCCAAGATAGACACGAAGCCCACGCCTACAACAGTAGTACAAGTTTATGTGCCAACTAGCTCTGCAGATGACGAAGAATTTGATGGAATGTATGATGAGATAAAAGAAATTATTCAGGTAGTGAAGAGAGACGAAAATTTAACAGTCATGGGTGATTGGAATTCGATGATGATGATGATGATGATGTTTGGTTTGTGGGGCGCTCAACTGCGTGGTTATCAGCGCCCGTACAATTACCCATTTGTTGCTCAGTCCAATTTCGCCACTTTCCTGGATGATGATGCAATGATGAGGACAACACAAACACCCAGTCATCTCGAGGCAGGTGAAATTCCCTGACACCGCCGGGAATCGAACCCGTTGGAATTCGAGAGTAGGAAATGGGAGAGAAGGAAACATAGTAGGTGAATATGGATTGGGGCTAAGAAATGAAAAAGGAAGCCGCCTGGTAGAATTTTGCGCAGAGCATAACTTAATCATAGCTAACACTTGGTTCAAGAATCATGAAAGAAGGTTGTATACATGGAAGAAGCCTGGAGATACTAGAAGATATCAGATAGATTATACACTCCTGGAAATGGAAAAAAGAACACATTGACACCGGTGTGTCAGACCCACCATACTTGCTCCGGACACTGCGAGAGGTCTGTACAAGCAATGATCACACGCACGGCACAGCGGACACACCAGGAACCGCGGTGTTGGCCGGCGAATGGCGCTAGCTGCGCAGCATTTGTGCACCGCCGCCGTCAGTGTCAGCCAGTTTGCCGTGGCATACGGAGCTCCATCGCAGTCTTTAACACTGGTAGCATGCCGCGACAGCGTGGACGTGAACCGTATGTGCAGTTGACGGACTTTGAGCGAGGGCGTATAGTGGGCATGCGGGAGGCCGGGTGGACGTACCGCCGAATTGCTCAACACGTGGGGCGTGAGGTCTCCACAGTACATCGATGTTGTCGCCAGTGGTCGGCGGAAGGTGCACGTGCCCGTCGACCTGGGACCGGACCGCAGCGACGCACGGATGCACGCCAAGACCGTAGGATCCTACGCAGTGCCGTAGGGGACCGCACCGCCACTTCCCAGCAAATTAGGGACATTGTTGCTCTTGGGGTATCGGCGAGGACCATTCGCAACCGTCTCCATGAAGCTGGGCTACGGTCCCGCACACCGTGAGGCCGTCTTCCGCTCACGCCCCAACATCGTGCAGCCCGCCTCCAGTGGTGTCGCGACAGGCGTGAATGGAGGGACGAATGGAGACGTGTCGTCTTCAGCGATGAGAGTCGCTTCTGCCTTGGTGCCAATGATGGTCGTATGCGTGTTTGGCGCCGTGCAGGTGAGCGCCACAATCAGGACTGCATACGACCGAGGCACACTGGCCGTACACCACTGGTGATCGTCGAGGGGACACTGAATAGTGCACGGTACATCCAAACCGTCATCGAACCCATCGTTCTACCATTCCTAGACCGGCAAGGGAACTTGCTATTCCAACAGGACAATGCACGTCCGCATGTATCCCGTGCCACCCAACGTGCTCTAGAAGGTGTAAGTCAACTACCCTGGCCAGCAAGATCTCCGGATCTGTCCCCCATTGAGCATGTTTGGGACTGGATGAAGCGTCGTCTCTCGCGGTCTGCACGTTCAGCACGAACGCTGGTCCAACTGAGGCGCCAGGTGGAAATGACATGGCAAGCCGTTCCACAGGACTACATCCAGCATCTCTACGATCGTCTCCATGGGAGAATAGCAGCCTGCATTGCTGCGAAAGGTGGATATACACTGTACTAGTGCCGACATTGTGCATGCCCTGTTGCCTGTGTCTATGTGCCTGTGGTTCTGTCAGTGTGATCATGTGATGTATCTGACCCCAGGAATGTGTCAATAAAGTTTCCCCTTCCTGGGACAATGAATTCACGTTGTTCTTATTTCAATTTCCAGGAGTGTATAATGGTAAGACAAAGATTTAGGAACCAGGTTTTAAATTGTAAGACATTTCCAGGGGCAGATGTGGACTCTGACCACAATTTATTGGTTATGAACTGTTGATTAAAACTGAAGAACCTGCAAAAAGGTGGGAGTCTGAGGAGATGGGACCTGGATAAACTGAAAGAAGCAGAGGTTGTAGAGAGTTTCAGGAAGAGCATAAAGGAACAATTGACAAGAATGGGGGAAAGAAATACAGTAGAAGAAGAATGGATAGCTTTGAGGGATGAAGTGGTGAAGGCAGCAGAGGATGAAGTAGGTAAAAAGTCGAGGGCTAGTACAAATCCTTGGCTGACAGAAGAAATACTCAATTTAATTGATGAAAGGAGAAAATATAAAAATGCAGTAAATGAAGCAGGCAAAAAGGAATACAAACGTCTCAAAAATGAGATTGACAGGAAGTGCAAAATGGCTAAGCAGGCATGGCTAGAGCGCAAATGTAAGGATGTAGATGCTTACCTCACTAGGGGTAAGATAATACTGCCTACAGGAAAATTAAATAGACCTTCGGAGAAAAGAGAACCACTTGTATTAATATCAGGGGCTCAGATGGAAACCCAGTTCTAAGCAAAGAAGGGAAAGCAGAAAGGTGGAAGGAGTATATAGAGGGGCTACACAACGGCGATGTTCTTGAGGACAGTATTATGGAAATGTAAGAGGATGTAGATGAGGATGAAATGGGAGATGTGATGCTGCGTGAGGAGTTTGATAGGGCACTGAAGGACCTTAGTCGAAACAAGGCCCCGGGAGTAGACAACATTCCATTTGAACTACTGACAGTCTTGGGAGAGCCAGTCCTGACAAAACTCAACTATCTGGTGAGCAAAATGTATGAGACAGGCGAAATACCCCCAGACTTCAAGAAGAATATAATAATTCCAATCCCAAAGAAAGCAGGCGTTGACAGATGTGAAAATTACCGAACTGTCAGTTTAATAAGTCACGACTGCAAAATACTAACGCGAATTCTGTACAGACGAATGGAAAAACTGGTAGAAGCCGATCTCGGGGAAGATCAGTTTGGATTCCGTATAAATATGGGAACACGTGAGGCAATACTGACCCTACGACTTATCTTAGAAGCTAGATTAAGAAAAGGCAAACCTAAGTTTCTAGCATTTGTAGACTTGGAGAAAGCTTTTGACAATGTTGACTCGAATACTCTCTTTCAAATTCTGAAGGTAGCAGGGGTAAAATACAGGGAGCGAAAGGCTATTTACAATTTGTACAGAAACCCGATGGCAGTTATAAGAGTCGACGGGCATGAAAGGGAAGCCGTGTTTGGGAAGAGAGTGAGACAGGGTTGTAGCCTCTCCCCATAGTTATTCAATCTGTGTATTGAGCAAGCAGTGAAGGAAACACAAGAAAAATTTGGGGTAGGTATTAAAATCCATGGAGAAGAAATAAAAACTTTGAGGTTCGCCGATGACATTGTAATTCTGTCAGAGACTGCAATGGACTGGGAAGAGCAGTTGAAAGGAATGGATAGTGTCTTGAAAGGAGGATATAAGATGAACATCAACAAAAGCAAAACGAGGATAATGGAATGTAGTCGAATTAAGTCGGGTGATGCTGAGGGAATTAGATTAGGAAATGAGACACTTGAAATAGTAAATGAGTTTTGCTATTTGGGGAGCAAAGTAACTGATGTTGGTCGAAGAAGAGAAGATATAAAATGTAGACTGGCAATGGCAAGGAAAGCGTTTCTGAAGAAGAGAAATTTGTTAACATCGAGTATAGATTTAAATGTCAGGAAGTCGTTTCTGAAAGTATTTGTATGGAGTGTAGCCACGTATGGAAGGAAACATGGACGATAAATAGTTTGGACAAGAAGAGAATAGAAGCCTTTGAAATGTGCTGCTACAGAAGAATGTTGAGGAGTAGATGGGTAGATCGCGTAACTAATGAGGAAGTATTGAATAAGATTGGGGAGAAGAGGAGTTTGTGGCACAACTTGACAAGAAGAAGGGATCGGTTGGTAGGACATGTTCTGAGGCAGCAAGGGATCACCAATTTAGTATTGGAGGTCAGCGTGGAGGGTAAAAATCGTAGAGGGAGACCAAGAGATGAATACACTAAACAGATTTACAAGGATGTAGGCTGCAGTACGTATTGGGAGATGAAGAAGCTTGCACATGATAGAGTAGCATGGAGAGCTGCATCAAACCAGTCTCAGGACTGAAGACCACGACAACAACAACATTGTGGTCAGAGTCCACATCTGCCCCTGGAAATGTCTAACAATCTAAAAGCTGGTTCCTAAATCTCTGTCTTACCATCATTTAATCTATCTGGAACCTTCGAGTATCCCCAGGCCTCTTCCATGTATACAGCCTTCTTTTATGATTCTTGAACCAAGTGTTAGCTATGATTAAGTTAATGCTCTGTGCAAAATTCTACCAGGCGGCTTCTTCTTTCGATTCGTACCCCCATTCCATAATCACATACTACGTTTCCTTGTCTTCCTTTTCCGAATTCCAGTCATCCATGATCATTAAATTTTCGTCTCCCTTCACTATCTGAAAAATTTATTTTATCTCATCATACATTTCATCAATCTCTTTTCTTCTGCGGAGCTAGTTGGCATATAAACGTGTACTACAGTAGTAGGCCTAGGCTTCGTGTCTATATTGGCCACAATAATTCCTTCACTATGCTGTTTGTAGTAGCTTACCCGCACTGCTATTTTTTATTCATTACTATACCGGTTCCTGCGTTCCTCCCCATTTGATTTTGTATTTATAACCCTGTTTTCACCTGACCAGAAGTCTTGTTCCTCCTGCCATCGAATTTCACTAATTCCCACTATATCTAACTTTAACCTATCCATCTCCCTTTTTAAGTTTTCTAACCTACCTGGCCGATTAAGGGATCTGACATTCCACGCTCCGATCCGTAGAACGTTAGTTTTCTTTCTCCTGATAACGATGTCCTCCTGAGAAGTCCCCGACCGGAGATCCGAATGGGGGACTATTTTACCTCCGGAGAATTTTACGTCATCATTATTTAACCATACAGTAAAGCTGCTTGCCCTCGGGAAAAATTGCGGCTGTAGTTTCCCCTGGCTTTCAGCCGTTCGCCGTACCAGCACAGAAAGGCCGTTTTGGCTAGTGTTACAATGCCAGATCAGTCAAGTATCCCGACTGTTGCCCCTGCAACTACTTAAAAAGCCTGCTGACCCTCTTCAGGAACCACACGTTGGTCTGGCCTCTCAACAGATACCCCTCCGTTGTGGTTACACCTACTGTACGGCTATCTGTATCGTTGAGGCACGCAAGGCTCCCAACCAACGGTAAGATCCATGGTTCATGGGTCGGTAGAGACATTCAATGAAATTAATTTACGGAAACACATGGACATTCTATGTTTTTTATGGACAACTGCGATAATGAACCCTTTCCAGCAAGTAGATTGAGGTAAAATGGAAATGTCGTGTGGCTAGGGCCTCCCGTCGGGTAGACCGTTCGCCTGGTGCAGGTCTTTCGATTTGACGCCACTTCGGCGACCTGCGCGTCGATGAGGATGAAATGATGATGATTAGGACAACACAACACCCAGTCCCTGAGCGGAGATAATCTCCGACCCAGCCGGGAATCGAACCCGGGCCCTTAGGATTGACAGTCTGTCACGCTGACCACTCAGCTACCGGGGCGGACTAGATTGAGGTTAGAAATCTTCTTGTGAATTGAAATTACTGCCAATGCCTGCTACTTAACAATACTACAATTCTATTATAATATCTTTAATTTTACATCATATCCGTTGTACGAAAGATCAGCATTTGAATAAGAACGTCTCTATAATGGGCTTTCACGAAATCGTTTTACTTTCGTGTGTAATTTCCATCATACCAGATGATCAGTACAAAGAAATGAGGTTTAATTCATTTCAATTTCTTCATTCGACAACCGAGGAATTTCCCAGAAGTTTCGACGTTGAGTACATTGATATCGTACATTTTACAGAAGTAAGGAGGCTCAGTCAAGGCTATAAGTTAAAAAGATTCTGTAGCATAATTAATAAAATCAGATCGTTCATGATATCAAAAACATCATCTTTGCCGCAACTTGAAGATTCGCAACTTGAAGATGACATTTGGGTGGCAAATTTAGAATTTTTGCTAGATTTTACTGCTAATTAGGTGACTTAAACAAGTGGAAACCTGTTTACCAGTATAATGTTTATTATTATTATTATTATTATTAGTCGTAAAGCTCCCAACATGGAAGACGCTAAGTAAAGATGGTTCACTTCTGGGGCTTCTTATTCTTCTTGTTTGCCCACCAGGTCTTCATTCTTTGCGAGAATTCAGCTTTTCTTTCTTCGCTCCATTTTGTTCCAGTTCTCGGCGCTTTTGTCTCTGGTTTGACCTCCCATTTGTCAACTTTAAGTTTGAAATTGTTTCTTTTGTTCATGTCTTCAGTAGTAATGTTGGCTAATTCCAGATCTTTCTTTACATTTTTGATCCATTCTCCTCCATTAACATGGGATGCTACGTATCTTACTATTCTTTTTGTAAGTCTGTGATCGGGAAGTCTCATTATGTGGCCATAGAATTTTAGACGCCTCTTCCTCATGTCTATCTCTATGTTAGAATATTCTTCAATTTTAGAATTTTTCTGTAATCTATACCCCTCTTTGGTCCATCTTGGTCCCAGAATTTTCCTAATGATTTTCCTTTCCTCTTTCTTCAGGTTTTCCATATCTGTTTTTCTTTTAAGTGTCAAGGTTTCGCTGGCATATAGCATTATTGGTTTAATTACCGACTTATAATGTTTAATTTTTGTATTTATAGATAGACATTTTTATTGTAAATGTTTTGGACCAGCCCTAGACCCCTACGAGCTTTTAATATTCTTTCTTGTTGTGAGTATTTTTCAGAAATTATCTCTCCTAAATATTTAAAGTATGGTACCCTCTTAATTTCTCCATATTTGGTTTGTAACTTAGAAATTTTTAGATTTGTTGTTGTAAACACCGTTTTCTCAAAAGATATTTGTAGGCCAACTTTTCCTGCACACTCTTTTAAGGTTTCTATCTGTTTGACTACCATTTCACTAGAATCTGCCATTATTGCAAGATCGTCTGCGTAGGCTAAGTAGGGGATTTGTAGGTCATCTTTTTTGGTTCCCAGTGATATTGGTTTCCAGTACTTTTCTTTTTTGAGTTCTTTTTCCCATTCCGCCATGACTCTACCCAGAACTAAGTTAAATAGCAGAGGTGATAATCCATCACCTTGTCTAACCCCAGTTTTTATCTCAAATGATTTTGAAAGTTTTCCCATGAATTTCACTTTGCATTTTGTATTTGTTAATGTCTGCTCTATGATGTTCCGTGTCTTCTTATCCAGTCCTTGTTCTTCAAGAATTTTAAATAGTGTGGGTCTGTGAATTGAATCATATGCCTTTTTAAAGTCGACAAAGACATATACTGTAGGCTTCCTTCGCATTTGTCTCATCCTTGTAATCAATTTCAAGTTTAAAATTTGTTCTGGACATGATCTGTTTGGTCTGAAACCAGCTTGGAAATCTGAGATTTTGGGTTCTAGCAGTTTTTGTGTTCTTTCAAGAAGACAAGCTGATAATTTCTTGTATGTGACGGCAAGTAAGGAGATTCCTCTATAGTTGTTCACATCCGATTTATCCCCTTTTTTATGTAATGGATGTATTAGGGCACATTTCCAATCTTCTGGTATTTCTTCAGTAACCCATATGTTTTGAATAATTTTAACTAGCTCATTTCTTGAGTTAGACCCTAGACTTTTGAGAAATTCGGCTACAATTCCATCTTCTCCTGATGCTTTGTTATTTTTGAGTTTGTTTATGTGTTTGATAATTTCTTCTTCAGTTGGCGGTACAGAGTCTTGCTGTTGCGGGGCTTTAGTGCTGGATATTGGAAGAGCTTCTGTTGGTTCTGGACAGTTTAGTAGCGTTTCAAAATATTTGGCTAATTCTTCACAGTTTTCTTCGTCGCTTAGTGCCAGATTCCCATCTGATTTCCGAAAACAGACATTTTGAGGGATATACCCTTTAATTTGGTTTGCAAAAGTTTTGTAGAATCCATGCGTATTATAATTTTTAAAATCTGCTTCTATTGATTCCAGTTGCTGAGTTACATACTTTCTCTTCTCTTGTCTAATAAGTTTATTTGAAAGTTTCCGTGTTTCTAAAAAGTTTTGAAGAGTTTTCTCATTTTTATTTGAACTGTACTTCGCAAAGGCTTCTGTACGAACTTGAATTGCCTTTTCGCATTCCATATTCCACCATGGATGTTTGTGCTTCTTCTTCAGTGGTATTTGCTCCTTCGCTATTTTTGTGATTTTTTCCTTGAATGTTTCCCAGTTGTTTGCGGGAGAATTTTCCCATTTTTTAATTGTTTCTGATTCTGTTAGTTTTTGTAGGTCAAATTTTGGGATTGCTGGTGGAATTCTTGGTGTTTTCCTTCTTGGGGTGAATTGGACCCGAACTCTTGTGAGATAATGATCTGAGTCAATATTTGCACCTCTCCTAACCTGGATATCTCTGATCTCTTTTTGGAAGTTATATGAGATGGCCACATGGTCAATTTGAAATTCTCCCAATTGGCTTATAGGGGATCTCCAGGTCTTCTGTTTTCTTGGTTTCTTATTGAACGACGTTGAGCTGATTTTCATGTTGAATTGTTGACAAAGTTGGATTAGTCGCATGCAATTTTTGTTGGTCAATTTGTGTGCTGGGTATAGCCCAACCGTCTTCCTGTATTTCTTTTCTCTGCCAATCTGTGCATTGAAATCTCCAAGAAGTATTTTGACATCATTCCTCGGTATCTTTGACATTTCAAGTTCTAATCGTTCCCAAAATTTATCCACATTGTCTAGGTCCTTTCTATTGTCAACGTTGCAGGGTGCGTGAACATTAATTAGGGTGTAATATTTATTCTTGTGTTTCAACCTAAGAAACATTAGTCTATTGCTAATAGTTTTTACAGATTTTACAAATTAAACTGAGGATTTTTCGACCATAAAGGCCATACCAAGCATGTTTGCCCCTTTACCAATTTTTCTGTCCGTTCCACTTTTGAAAATTCTGAAGCCATTGTAGTCAGTGATTTGATTATCAGGAAATCTGGTCTCTTGTACTGCTAGGATTTGGATTTTCAGCTTCTTTAATTCTTCTGTTAATGTGTATAATTTTTCCGTTTGCATTAGTGTCCGTATGTTTACTGTTCCAATGTAATCTTCATTTTTGGGAAGTTTTCCAGAGTGCTGCGATCCACTCACAAGTCGTGTAGGTCTGGTCTCCCCAGAATCCGATAGACCGGTTGCCACCTTTCTGCTAGGTGGGTGGATTTCACCACCTGGGGTACTTTTGTTATTACATACACGAACCATGATTTTACTTGTAATTGTATTTTGGTCTGACATGTGCCAATTGGTAGGATCAAGGTTGTGGAGCCTTGAAACACAAATCAGCCGCCACTAACATGTGGAACAGACGCTGTCGGGAAACCGCCACTGACATGTGGAACCGTCGTGCCCTAGTTTGCTAGTTTTGGTCCACCCCGGGTATTTTATTTCCCCGGTACTCACCATATCTGGTGAGCATTCCCCTATCCGCCACCTGGGGATAATGTTTATTAGTACAATCTTTCAAACAATAAATGCGTTCCTCATTAAACTGAAATTAAGGCAAGTACAAGTAAATACAAACTCTTGTTTTTCATTTCAACACGTTGCAAACATAATCTTGAAGACGGGTTGAAGTCATCTGAAAATCGAGTTCAGGATTTTCGAAATAATTATTAAAATTTTTGGATTTATGCGACTTCTTTTACAAAGAATGTAGATACGTCGTCAGAAGATTTTCAGATGGATTGCATAGAAATACAGTCTGACATCCAGCTAAGGGAAAAATTTGATCATTCATCTTCGTTCGACTTCTGCAAATGATATCTTCGCAGAGACAAATAGCCCTCGCTGCACAATGATGCGTCATTCATGCAATCTTTGCTTGCAAGTACGGACGTTTGTGGCCAGTGATCTTCAAGAGTAAAGCACACAAACTGTAAAAAATAGAACTAAAATCTCAGATGAAGAAAATGAGAACACGCTAATTGCAACCACTTCTACCCAACGTCATACTAATACGTTAGTTTCCCTTACTCAGAGTCTTGTTAATTCTACGATTTGAAATTACTTATAAATAAAATTATTGAAATCTCATATATAAAGTGTCAAAATAATCTCGTATTGCTTTTTAGAATAAAGAACCATAAATTAATAGATTCTAAATTACTTAAATGTGTTAACTCTGATTTAAATCTTGGCATGCCACTTCTGAGTTCTCTTATTTTATAACGATAGTCGTTTTTCCCTGTGTAGGTAGGACTCAAGAAAATGTTGTGGCATTCAGTGAAGAATGGTTGCTGATGATAATTTCATGACAAGATCCCGCCGCAACGAGAAACGCCTCGATATCAATTATCGCTACCCAAACATTTTTATCATATCCGTGACATTTCTCCACTTTTCTGCGATAACACAAAAGGAGCATCCTTTCTTTGAACTTTTGGCGTCCTGCCTCAGCCATGTCTGTAAGAATCATATAGCACGCAGCAATGCTCCAGAATATAACGGAAGTGTAAAGTAGGGAGAGTCTTTGGTAAATTTCATTCACGATCTAGGTGTTTTGCCGGTAAAATACAGCCTTTGGATCGTCTTCTCCGTAACATATTCTGTGTGATCGTTTCAGTTTAAGTTCTTCGTATTTGTGCTCTCTAGGTATTTAGTTGAACAGGCAACCTTCAGTTTTGTATATTTAATGATGTAAACAAAAATTCACGGAAATTTTTATCACTCATGTGAGTGGTGTCGCAGTATTTTCTGCTCTGGGTCAACTGTCACTATTCAAAACATGCCGATATTATGTGTAAAGCATATTTGTAGTCGTACTGATCTGCTGATGTGTTTACTAGTCGGTAAAGTACAGTCTCTTCTGCAATAATATGATAGGACTGTTCAAATTACCGCGTAAGCCGCTAATATACGTATAGCGTGTCCCAAAAATGTTGCGACAAACTTTGAGGGAGCTCTAAAGCGTTTATTGAGGAACAAATCGAGGACAGAAACCCATGTCCAGAAACGTCATTCAAAGGAGCTGCAAAGTGTCGAAGCTATAGGCGCGAGCGCCTGCCATTAGGCCATCCCTTTGACAGGAAACGTGACGTACGCTGACGAACCGTAGGCGGAACGTCTCGAAATGCTGTTTCCTATTCAGTAATTGAGACTAATTGCAACGACCGCCAGTGGAGAAGATAGAGCTAGCTTCCACATAGAAAGACCTTTTCTCCTATGAATTCTAAGCTCGTTTGCCTAGGTGGACGACGGTTTTAGAAATGTGTTTCCATCCATAGTTTATCTTTTTTCCTGGAACCCTCTAAAATCTCCAATATTTTTCGGTCTACAGAGGAAAAATAAACTGCAGATTGAAACGCATGTCCGAAGCCGTCACCCACTGAGACAACAAAGCATCACTATAATAGGTGACAAAACCTTTCTACGCAGCTGCTAGGCCCATCATCTCCACTGACGATCGTGGCAGTGGGCCACTGAATAACATACAACATTGCGAGACGTTCCGCCTATGGTGTCTCAGCGTACAAAGTAATGTTTACTGCCGAAGTGGTGGCCCAGTGGCATGCGCCAGTGTCTGTAACTTGGAAGCTCTATAGGGTCGTTGATTGACGTTTCTGGACACGGTTTCCTATTCTGAATTTGTTCTTCAAGACATCATGTATAACCCCTCGAAGTTTGTCTCAACATTTCTGGGACACCCTGTAGATTAAGACCAGTAGAGAGCCTTTAACAGTATCTACATGGAAGAGCCAAAGAAACTGGTACACCTGGATAATATCGTGTAGAGCCACGTCGAGCATGCAGAAGTGACGTAACACGAAGTGGCATGCACCCGACTAATGTCTCAAGTGGTGCTGGAGGCAACAGACACCATGAATCCTCCAGGGCAGAGAGTGGATATTCTTCTGAACAGCACGTTGCAAGGCATCTCAAATAGGCTCAATAATGCTCAAGTCTGGGGAGATTGGCAGGCAGTAGAAGTGTTTAAACTCAGAAGAGTGTGCCTGGAGCCACTCTGTAGCAATTCTGGACGTGTGGGGTGACGCATTTTTTAGAAATTTGTGCTAAGATCTTATGGGACCAAACTGCTGAGGTCATCGGTCCCTAAGCCTACACACTACTTAATCTAACTTAAAGTAACTTACGCTATGGACAACACACACACACACACACCCATGCCCGAGGGAAGACACGACGGTGGGTGGTGGGGGGGGGGTGGGGGAGGGAGAGCCGCACGGACCGTGACAAGGTGCCCTAGACTGCGCGGCTACCCCACGCGTCTGATGTCACATTGTCCTGAAAGAATTGCCCAAGTCCGTCTGAATGGGGGGGGGGGTTGTTTGGGGAAGGAGACCAGACAGCGAGGTCATCGGTCTCATCGGATTAGGGAAGGACGGGGAAGGAAGTCGGCCGTGCCCTACCAAAGGAACCATCCCGGCATTTGCCTGGAGCGATTTAGGGAAATCACGGAAAACCTAAATCAGGATGGCCGGACGCGGGATTGAACCGTCGTCCTCCCGAATGCGAGTCCAGTGTCTAACCACTGCGCTACCTCGCTCGGTATCCGTCTGAATGCACAAGGGACATGAACGGATGCAGTTGATCAGACAGAATGCTTACGTACGTGTCACCTGTCAGAGTTGTATCTAGATGTATCAGGGGTCCCATATCATTCCGACTGCACACGCCCCAGACAATGAAAGAGCCTTCACCAGCTTGAACAGTCCCCTGCCGACATGCAGGGTCCATGAATTCATGAGGTTGTCTCCAATCCCGAACACATCCATCCGCTCGACACAAAGTGAAACGAGAGTCGTCCGACCAGTCAACAAGTTTCCAGTCACCAACAGTCCAACGTCGGTGTTGACGGATCCAGACGAAGCTTAAAGCTTAATGTCGTGCAATCATCAAGGGTACACGAGCGAGCCTTCGGCTCCGAAAGCCCATATGGATGATGTTCAATGGTTCGCACGCTGACACTTGTTTGCCGCGCGGGATTAGCCGAGTGGTCTATGGCGCTGCAGTATGGGCTGTGCGACAGATAACGGCGTAGTTTCGAGCCCTTCCTCGGGCATGGCTGTGTGTGTTTGTCCTTAGGATAATTTAGGCTAAGTAGTATGTAAGCTTAGGGAATGATGACCTTAGCAGTTAAGTCCCATATGATTTAACACACACACACGTGTGTGTGTATGTGTGTGTGTGTGTGTGTGTGTGTGACACTTGTTTACGGCCCAGCATTGAAATTTGCAGCAATTTTCGGAAGCGTTGTACTTCTGTCACGTTGAACGATTCTCTTCAGTCGTCGTTGGTTCCGTTTTTGCAGGATCGTTATGCGGCCGCAGCGATGTCGGAGAATGTTGTTTTACCGGCTTCCTTATATTCACGTTCACTCGTGAAACTCGGTAAAATCCCCACTTCATTGCAACTTTGTAGGTGCAGTATCCCATAACTCATGTGCCAAGTATAGCACCACGTTAAAACTCACTTAAATCTGATAACCTGCCGTTGGAGCAACGGTAACCGGACTATCAATTGCGCTAGACGCCTTTTGCCTTATGTAGGCGTTGCCGACCGCAGCGCCGTATTTTGCCAGTTTACATATCTCTGTATTTGAATACGAATGCCTATATCAGTTTCTTTGGCACTACAGTGTAGGAGAACAGCAAACACCACCTCGGTTGCATTAGAAGGCTTCTGACAGGAAATCGCGAATGCTGTCGTACAGCTGAGATGATGCTCTATAAGTGTGAAATTTGGTTAGAAGTTGCTTACATTTTGTTTGATGAGGTTTGCACTAATATTCCAAAACGATTGTCAGGGATAACTTGTTACAATTCAATTAAAACTTTCCGCCTCTCAATACTTTATATCTCATATTGAAATGTTTCTCTGAAAGTCATTAACGTCGTCGCGGGAAAAACCGTGTACAGATTACAGCAACCGAGCTCCTAGAATGTGTAATGAATAAATCTGTCAGGCACAATTTGTTTTGGAAATTGGGTTCCAGCTGCAGTGTTAATGGGCTACGCCCCGCGGGATGAAGAAATCGCTGGCACTCGCTGTTTATGTGGTGCGCCGTCCCTGGGCGGGATACCGGGAGGAGATATATAGAGCTAGTAAACGTCAGGATGCGCTCTGCGCCGGCATGCGTGCGGCTTGAAACGGCGCACGCACTCACGCACCTGCGTCCTAAGTCCTCCTCGGCTGACGCGTGTACGACGTGCCCATTAGCAACCTTATCTGCTCAGCCTGTTCCAGTCCCATGTGAAACCCCTGTCGGCAGGCAGTTAATTTCTGAAGGCAGCAGTCAAACGTTAATTACATGTCCTTCTTGTTTCCTTTGCACGTCACATGATGGAAGAGACTGTTGTTTTACGTTTTCTTAGATTGAATCTCTTGAACGGTGGAACTCATTTGAGACGGTGGTCGTTTGAAGTTCTTCGTGCGCCCTTGAAGTCCCAGTGTGCGGATCGGACTCATATCGCTGTCGACGAGGCTTCCACTACATCTGGCTTACTAAGCTTGTCATGTGAAGCTCACTAAGTAGTCCGTGACGTTGTTGATCGATGCTTTTGATAATACACTGCAAACTTGATACCACTGAGAATTTCTCAACGTAACAAAGTAACTCTTCTAAAGGTGGTTGTACGAGACAGTACCACCTGTTGGCATATCTGTGACGGACTGTCTAGCTGGATCCAAAAGGGTCTGTGTGTTGAACCAACAGGTGTAACATTTGCTAATGGAGACAAAGAATGTTTACGGAAATATATTGTTGCGAAGATGTTGACTGTGAACAATTGTTTTTCTAGCATTAATTTATTGTTCAACACAGTCACAATATATTATTAAAATTTTATCAGTTTCAGTTAATAATACTAAAAATCTGCTGTTCTGTTCAAAGCTCACTACTGCATAGTATGTATATATGAAAATCTACTCATCAACATCGCTGTCACACTCATGATATCTGTACAAAGATCTTATGTTTACTTTGGACGACAAAACAGTGTCTGTCACGTGCTTTGGTGTAGTTTTGCCCGACAATGGATTTACATACGTAAATTTTATCAGATAAATGCTGATTTCTTTTGCACTCTTCGCGAAATCCTACGTCTTATTTTGAAATACTCTCCACCTTAACTTCCTTTATGATGTTACACGATAAGTCACTCGAACACAATGATTGTCGATTCAAATAAATACCAAGGGATTGCAATTACGTAAAGCTTAGAACCATCACGCAAAAAATGTTGTGGTGAACTGGAACATAATACCGGATTTCATTCACAGAAGTTGCAAGAAATCTAGGAAAGATACTGCGTTCACTCTGCTTGTCCAACGTCTTCTGCATAACTGCCTCAAATTATTCAAATAAAAACTGAAAATGGTTCAAATGGCTCTGAGCACTATGGGACTTAACATCTGAGGTCATCAGTCCCCTAGAACTTAGAACTACATAAACCTAACTAACATAAGGACAACACACACATCCATGCCCGAGGAAGGATTCGAACCTGCGACTGTAGCAGTAACGCGGTTACGGACTGAAGCGCCAAGAACTGCTCAACCACCGAGGCAGGTCAAATAACTACTGAAAATATAGACTTGCGCCCATCTTTTCCAGCACAGGCTGAGTCCTTTCGCAGCCAATTCCTAGGAAGAGGTGGCTGTCGGATGACTTAGGTTAGTGAAGGTAGCCCAAGTGACTGGTGTGTTGCATTGTCCTGCTAGAATTTGAACTTCCCTCCATTTTCTGGGGGATGGGAGGGGTGGGAGTTGGGGAGGGGGTTACATTAGTGGAGGCAACCCAACTTATCTATTTTCCCGACAAAATTTTACTTCCCACCATGACTTCATTGTGATGATGCCATAACTATCACCGCCATTTTGGATCCGCCATCTTGAATAAATTTGGCAACAATGGAGAGTGGGACTGTGTGAACTTTGTTCTACAACCCCAAATACAGAAATCTGCAAGTGTAGGTCAAGAATGTCCTATGTTGCCGGTGCTCATACCTATGCTCTCCATAATTATACACGACCACTGTGGTGAATGTTAGTGTCATGTAATTGTTTGTCGATTGAAGACGAGGTCTTGCTGCTACTGCTGCCTGCTCCCTACTCTTCCGCACTGATCTCTGACTCTCACATACGTGGCTGACATGCCAAAGACGTACACAGCTACGCATCGCTGTAAGAAATCTACATGGATTCCAAATCAACACCAAGACGTTTCTCAATTTTGTCAGATTCTAATGCCCTGTTATATTTTTTCGCGCCACACCGTGCCTGCCCGTCAATACTGACAAATACAACACACAGCTGTCCAACCGTGAGGAAATCCTATTGCATACAAAACCCCACTTAAAGCAATGCAATATGATCTGATGCTAATCATACCACAAGACGCCCTCCAGCTACTAAAGAAGCTTTCACTTCAGTAACGTCGCTTACTAATATACACACTGGCACGTTTTCATAACTATCTACTAGTCTTCCATTACTGGTCCTCTGAAATTCCAAGAGCAGCTCATAAGGTTTCCCCAATATTTTCTATAGGCCGTGTTTTCTTCCTAAAAACGTCAGATAGCCATCTGCAAAGAAAGAAAGAAACACCTGCTGCTAACGTCATCCCCTCCTCGGCCACTTGCAAGATGAATCAGTAAAATTACATGATAGCTGCAACCCCTGGCTGAACTCTGGCACCCACGTTTCCACGAAGTCATCAACTGAGGCAACAGCCTGGTCTTATATCAAAGTCCCATTTTTTCCGTTGCAGTCTCAATTCTAAAGCTTTGTGCTTTACCACACAAACAAAATCATGCATAAACAGTTCAGTCCATGTTAAAGGAAGGAAATGGAGCTACAAAGAACTCGGAAGTTACATCTTATATGAATGCGTGGTATCTGTTCTTTTCCCGTTTCTGGAAGAACAGACACCACGCATTTATACACTCCTGGAAATGGAAAAAAGAACACATTGACACCGGTGTGTCAGACCCACCATACTTGCTCCGCACACTGCGAGAGGGCTGTACAAGCAATGATCACACGCACGGCACAGCGGACACACCAGGAACCGCGGTGTTGGCCGTCGAATGGCGCTAGCTGCGCAGCATTTGTCACCGCCGCCGTCAGTGTCAGCCAGTTTGCCGAGGCATACGGAGCTCCATCGCAGTCTTTAACACTGGTAGCATGCCGCGACAGCGTGGACGTGAACCGTATGTGCAGTTGACGGACTTTGAGCGAGGGCGTATAGTGGGCATGCGGGAGGCCGGGTGGACGTACCGCCGAATTGCTCAACACGTGGGGCGTGAGGTCTCCACAGTACATCGATGTTGTCGCCAGTGGTCGTCGGAAGGTGCACGTGCCCGTCGACCTGGCACCGGACCGCAGCGACGCACGGATGCACGCCAAGACCGTAGGATCCTACGCAGTGCCGTAGGGGACCGCACCGGCACTTCCCAGCAAATTAGGGACACTGTTGCTCCTGGGGTATCGGCGAGGACCATTCGCAACCGTCTCCATGAAGCTGGGCGACGGTCCCGCACACCGTTAGGCCGTCTTCCGCTCACGCCCCAACATCGTGCAGCCCGCCTCCAGTGGTGTCGCGACAGGCGTGAATGGAGGGACGAATGGAGACGTGTCGTCTTCAGCGATGAGAGTCGCTTCTGCCTTGGTGCCAATGATGGTCGTATGCGTGTTTGGCGCCGTGCAGGTGAGCGCCACAATCAGGACTGCATACGACCGAGGCACACAGGGCCAACACCCGGCATCATGGTGTGGGGAGCGATCTCCTACACTGGCCGTACACCACTGGTGATCGTCGAGGGGACACTGAATAGTGCACGGTACATCCAAACCGTCATCGAACCCATCGTTCTACCATTCCTAGACCGGCAAGGGAACTTGCTGTTCCAACAGGACAATGCACGTCCGCATGTATCCCGTGCCACCCAACGTGCTCTAGAAGGTGTAAGTCAACTACCCTAGCCAGCAAGATCTCCGGATCTGTCCCCCATTGAGCATGTTTGGGACTGGATGAAGCGTCGTCTCACGCGGTCTGCACGTCCAGCGCGAACGCTGGTCCAACTGAGGCGCCAGGTGGAAATGGCATGGCAAGCCGTTCCACAGGACTACATCCAGCATCTCTACGATCGTCTCCATGGGAGAATAGCAGCCTGCATTGCTGCGAAAGGTGGATATACACTGTACTAGTGCCGACATTGTGCATGCTCTGTTGCCTGTGTCTATGTGCCTGTGGTTCTGTCAGTGTGATCATGTGATGTATCTGACCCCAGGAATGTGTCAATAAAGTTTCCCCTTCCTGGGACAATGAATTCACGGTGTTCTTATTTCAATTTCCAGGAGTGTATAATTGATACGCCTCAGTGGGCTATGAATCCATGACTATTAGTGTAGATACGTATTTAAGTTTGACCTCCAATGGGAATCTTAAAGCAGCGAGAACAGAGGAGACGGACAGGGGCTACAGTGGCGAATCTTGATGGGGATATGGGTTGGCCGAGAAACGTGCAGCGATAGTCCACGCATTTGCTATTAACACAGAGCCCAGGCAGTACAGTAGTTAATGCACGTGCCTTGTAAGCACGAGATCCCAAGTTCGTGCCCCAGTCTGACCAATATTTTCACTCATCGCCGCTGATCTCCATGCGCCTGATATCACCAGTTCCGTCTCTTTCCTTCCCTTCCTCCCCCTTTACCTTCAAATTACATAATCAGCATTTACAGTCACTGTGGTTCTATACATTTAGATAAAGGCATTCCGCACGGAATCCGTTCCGATATCACCCTCTAATTACAGGTACGACCTTATTTTCAATGAAAGTGGCTTGCAGTTTTGCTTTCCAAGTTTCAATGTCAGGAAAAGGAGGGTTACATGAAGGCTATGCAGGAGTTGAGAATGGCAGATGGTTACAGTAGCCTTACTCAGTATTTTTAGTCTGTTGTGAGCTATTTGCTGAATGGATACTCAAAAAGTTGGCTCAAATGACTCTGAGCACTATGGGACTTAACATCTGAGGTCATCAGTCCCCTAGAACTTAGAACTACTTAAACCTAACTAACCTAAGGATATCACACACGTCCATGCCCGAGGCAGGATTCGAACCTGCGACCGTAGCAGTCGCGCAGTTCCGGACTGAAGCGCCTAGAACCGTTTGGCCACCACGGAACGGCTGAATGGATACTAAATGAAGATTCTGTGTTAGTGACAATTTACTTTGACATGTTGGTGGATTAAATATGTAAAAGTTAAATGAACAGTGAAAGTATTGATTCTGAAACACATGGGTGATTTTCCTGCAATGGGTTTTTGATGAGATAAAGGGTTAGAAAAATGTTGTCGTTAGTATCGTGGAGGATGGCGAAACGAGTGGCTGCCCCACTATCTCGGCGGAGTAAACGGTGTAAATGATCAGAGTGGAGTCTAGAGGCATGCCCGATCTTCAGTGGAAGCTGCGAGAATTGAGTGATTAGTGGATATGGGTTGGATAATTCGACAGAAAAAAGAAGTTGTTGCATAACTCTGGATTTTTAAGTGATCACATTTCCATTCACTGTCACAGGATTTTTAATTATTGAAACTGAAAAAAATTATATGTTGTTATGATGACAGGGTAGGATTTGGCTGAGCTACAGAAAATGGTCATTAGCAAACACGTTCGGACGAATCCCACACTGGGTTGCAAAAAGGAAATGGTAGTGGCATGTAGGAATGGTAATAAATTACGTATCTGTTACAACGACTAGTGACAGAGAAGTTGCCGTTTTCACAGTAATAACTTGCTGATATATGACAGTGATTTCAGTCACAAGTAGGAACCAAAAGTAGCACCGTAGCATTCAGTACCCTTCTCCACCTGCTGGCAGAAGTTCGTACTTATTTCCAAGAACCTTATGTCACGCTTTCGATTTTCGGCTGTTATCAAGATTCACAGCTGGAAGTCACGAGTAGCAGCTAAAAACAACATTGTAAAATTCGGTTTGAAATATGATAATTCGGTAGAGAGGTGGCGAAGTCTACGCAGGCGAATACCAAATAAAGGCGTGGTGACAGGTTGACTTATAGCGTTGCCTCATGTTTACATTCCCGGCTAATTTAAAGCATTTAACGAATATCGTAAAACCTCAAGATTCGAGATAAATTACACTCCTGGAAATGGAAAAAAGAACACATTGACACCGGTGTGTCAGACCCACCATACTTGCTCCGGACACTGCGAGAGGGCTGTACAAGCAATGATCACACGCACGGCACAGCGGACACACCAGGAACCGCGGTGTTGGCCGTCGAATGGCGATAGCTGCGCAGCATTTGTGCACCGCCGCCGTCAGTGTCAGCCGGTTTGCCGTGGCATACGGAGCTCCATCGCAGTCTTTAACACTGGTAGCATGCCACCACAGCGTGGACGTGAACCGTATGTGCAGTTGACGGACTTTGAGCGAGGGCGTATAGTGGGCATGCGGGAGGCCGGGTGGACGCACCGCCGAATTTCTCAACACGTGGGGCGTGAGGTCTCCACAGTACATCGATGTTGTCGCCAGTGGTCGGCGGAAGGTGCACGTGCCCGTCGACCTGGTACCGGACCGCAGCGACGCACGGATGCACGCCAAGACCGTAGGATCCTACGCAGTGCCGTAGGGGACCGCACCGCCACTTCCCAGCAAATTAGGGACACTGTTGCTCCTGGGGTATCGGCGAGGACCATTCGCAACCGTCTCCATGAAGCTGGGCTACGGTCCCGCACACCGTTAGGCCGTCTTCCGCTCACGCCCCAACATCGTGCAGCCCGCCTCCAGTGGTGTCGCGACAGGCGTGAATGGAGGGACGAATGGAGACGTGTCGTCTTCAGCGATGAGAGTCGCTTCTGCCTTGGTGCCAATGATGGTCGTATGCGTGTTTGGCGCCGTGCAGGTGAGCGCCACAATCAGGACTGCATACGACCGAGGCACACAGGG
This sequence comes from Schistocerca cancellata, assembly GCF_023864275.1. Lineage (NCBI taxonomy): Eukaryota > Metazoa > Arthropoda > Insecta > Orthoptera > Acrididae > Schistocerca > Schistocerca cancellata. The sequence goes on from NC_064631.1 coordinate 527,177,595, forward strand.
CCAACACCCGGCATCATGGTGTGGGGAGCGATCTCCTTCACTGGCCGTACACCACTGGTGATCGTCGAGGGGACACTGAATAGTGCACGGTACATCCAAACCGTCATCGAACCCATCGTTCTACCATTCCTAGACCGGCAAGGGAACTTGCTGTTCCAACAGGACAATGCACGGCCGCATGTATCCCGTGCCACCCAACGTGCTCTGGAATGTGTAAGTCAACTACCCTGGCCAGCAAGATCTCCGGATCTGTCCCCCATTGAGCATGTTTGGGACTGGATGAAGCGTCGTCTCACGCGGTCTGCACGTCCAGCACGAACGCTGGTCCAACTGAGGCGCCAGGTGGAAATGGCATGGCAAGCCGTTCCACAGGACTACATCCAGCATCTCTACGATCGTCTCCATGGGAGAATAGCAGCCTGCATTGCTGCGAAAGGTGGATATACACTGTACTAGTGCCGACATTGTGCATGCTCTGTTGCCTGTGTCTATGTGCCTGTGGTTCTGTCAGTGTGATCATGTGACGTATCTGACCCCAGGAATGTGTCAATAACGTTTCCCCTTCCTGGGACAATGAATTCACGGTGTTCTTATTTCAGTTTCCAGGAGTGTATATTACAAAATGGACAAAGTTCCGAAGAATATTCTGATACGTATTATGCACATAAACCGTAAATAAACCTACGAAACATTCAAGGGAGCCTGGCATCCACTACCTAACTTTTACCAAATGTTTAACAACAGCGTATTCAGCAAACAGGTACTTTTTAGCTTTAAGACACACAGGTAAACGTTTTTGTGTATCTTCAAGTATTAAACTACTCGCTATGTAACTTTTTAACTCTTTCGATGATGATGTTGGTTTGTGGGGCGCCCAACATCGAGGTCATCAGTGCCCGTACAAGTTCCAGTATTTCCATTTACAGTCTCGCCACTACCCAAATGGTGATGAGACACCCAGTGATGAGACACCCAGTCCCCGGGCAGAGAAAACCCCGACGCGTCAGGGAATCGAACCCGGGACCCCGTGAACTAGAGGAAGCAATGCTAGCCTCTAGACCACGGTAACAGTTTATACATGCACATCGTCAACCTTAAAACACATAGGCGACTCTTTATCTATAACCACAAGATAGAAAACTTTGGTCTATGCGACGGCTTGAACAACGGGCGAAGAGAATTTTCATTTTCCTCCACCTTGTATTTCACTCCCGTTTACCCTGCCTTTCAAATTGCCAAATGACTTCAATGACACACTGTTGAAATCCTGAACTGGCAGACTCTACAGGCAAGAAAATATAACTTCCGTTGGCACAGTTCGCCTGGCTGGATACACTGCCAGTGCCTGTTCGTTGTTACTTGTGACTACTCCCAACGTAACGTCTACGGCGTTAAATCGCAGAAGGAACATTTTAACGTAGGTGGTGTGTGAAAAAATACAACGCCTGAATCAGTAGATTGCGATTTAAGGTGTGACAAACTGCTACTGAAAATAACTGTTATCGAAAAGCAGGATCTACAGAAATGACAGATACCGGAAAGTCACAGTTTAGGCCATCGCTACTGGTATTGGAAGTGGCGTGACACGCCACGTCGAGTGCAAGAGAATGAGCGTAGCAACTTACGCCCACCGACAAAGATATTAGTTCCGTAGCTATATTTGGAACTCGTTGTACAGGAAACATTAAGGTTTCAGATGCATGCAATCCATACAGGCCAGCTTAGGATTTCCTTGACACAAAAGTTGGCTTATGATAACAATGGGGTCTAATGTTGGACACTGAGAGTGAGATATATCGTAGGTACACTGGAAAACTATCAATGGTCAGTCCCAACACCAGCTGACCTACGACAAAACCGTATTCATCATTGAGGACGTAATTAAAACCAGGAGATTCTGATGAAGACCTTATCCATCGAACTAAAACGTTAGATTTCTACAGACACATAATTTGGGACTTTACTAGGGTAGACTAGGGTTGCGAACTGTATCAAACCAGTCTTTGAATCAAGACCACAACAGTAACAACAACAGACAGGTAAAAAAATGTTTGCTGGGTCGGGTCACAAACCTCGACTGTTAACTTTCCCGAAAAGTGATGTGTCAACCGAGCTATCCAGATTTCGTGCAACAGAAGTAATGTGTCAGTGTAGTGTCAAGCTAGAGGACAAAGACGCGCCGGCGCGGTGGCCGTGCGGTTCTGGCGCTGCAGTCCGGAACCGCGGGACTGCTACGGTCGCAGGTTCGAATCCTGCCTCGGGCATGGGTGTGTGTGATGTCCTTAGGTTAGTTAGGTTTAAGTAGTTCTAAGTTCTAGGGGACTTATGACCTAAGATGTTGAGTCCCATAGTGCTCAGAGCCATTTGAACCATTTGACAAAGACGCCCTTTCGGCGAGCAGGCATGTTAAAATATTATAGATAAACCCAAGGCGGTTTTGTGACACAGTGACAATCCACATTTTGGAGGAAAAATCGAGACCGTTGTTACCTCGAGGATAGGCCTCCAAGAGTCGTATGTGTTCGTCAGCAGGGAAAACGGTGGCGCCCGCCCGTTAACGCGTGAGGCGCTGCCGGCGCCGCGGGGTTATTAAGCATGCAAATTGGGCTCCATTCTTCATTTCCACGTCGATAAATCAACATCAGAGCAGCCGAATCAGCGGCGTCGTTTTTAATTTATTATCCGTCGGCTCCTCTTACGAGCATTTTGCCCGCGCCCATAGCTACGAACAGCATGCGAGCCTAGCGCGCGTGTATTTGTGTGTGTGTGTGTGTGTGTGTGTGTGTGTGTGTGTGTGTGTGTGCGAGCGTGCGCGCGCCCGTCGTGCGATAGCGAGCGACTGCGCTGGCGCGCACGCCCGGTATGCGTGCAACACAACCGCGGAACTCCAAATTACGACGGCGCAGGTGGTCCCAGGCGGAATCTTGTTAAAATTTGACGCCTCTGACCCGGGAATAGCGTGCGGCGAATGTTGTTCGGCATCGCGAGCTCGCTAGTAGCCCTTCCTCAAATAGGCTCCGAGGGCTTTCCCCTACAGCGTGTGCAGTCTATAACGAGACGGACGGACGGGTTGCTATGGGCTTCATTTGGAGAGAACTGGCTCTTTGCTTTATTTGCTGCGTGGCAGTGCTGTAGCTGATAATCTTCATTCACACTCGCTGGTGGGCATCGTCTTTATGTCGGTGCCATCACACTAGCTACGCGACGTGTTTACCGGTCGTTTGTTTATACGCACCCCCTCCCCCACCTCCCCCTCCCACGCCTGTAGCCACAAGGACTATACCCATGTTGTCCAGCAGCAAGTGAAGGTCAAGAGATAAAATGCACTGCGGCATTGTGAAACGCATGGCAGAAGACTGCAAATTGGCTTTTCTATCTATTCTGCATCAGATAACAACTGGATACTTCCTTATATGCAAAACACAACGTCTTCAGTATTATTTATCTTAAATTTTGATCCTCAGCTTCATCTACATTCATACTCCCAAATCGACTTCGTGGTTTGTGATCCGCAGCTCGTGGTCGTGCGGTAGCGTTCTCGCTTCCCGTGCCCGGGTTCCCGGGTTCGATTCCCGGCGAGGTCAGGGATTTTCTCTGCCTCGTGATGACTGGGTGTTGTGTGATGTCCTTAGGTTAGTTAGGTGCACGTAGTTCTAAGTTCTAGGGGACTGATGACCATAGCTTTTAAGTCCCATAGTGCTCAGAGCCATTTGAACAATTTGTGGTTTGTGGCGGAGGATGCATTGCGTCCCACTGCCAATTTCGTTTCCTGCTCCAGTCGCGAACAGTTTGTTAGAAGAAGAATTGCTAGTATGTCTCCGTATCAGTTCCAATGTCCCCCAGTAAACGTTCCCGCTCTTTTCTCGAGATGCGCAATGGGACTTCAAAAACTAAGTTACACATTATCACGACAGGCCAAGTAACTTTTCTTGAATGATGCTCTACACAAAAAAGTAAGGTAGAGACAGGGTGGTCGTAAAGTGTCGATCCATTTCCATTTCCATAACATAATGGATGCATTTCCATAATACACATGTATGTTTATGAAAAATATATGTATACATTTTCATTACACTTCAGCATTGTCTCGGACCACATCAGACCAATACTCGCATCGTTGAGAAGGTGACCTGCAAACTTTCTGAAGCCAATCCTCTGAAACAGCTGACGCTGTATCCTGGTTTCCGGCACTTAGAACTTGCAATCGCTTGCCATTGTTTTGTACGCAAAAAAATTCCAGGTTGTCGAATCAGGTGAAAGCGATGGCTACAGCCTTGCTGAACCTCCTTTACCAACCTGTTAGCGAGTTTTCGATTTAGGTACTTTATTAATATGAGGGAGAATGAGGGCGTGCTCCATTCTGGTGAAACATAACAGAGTCAGAAATGCCTTTATGCTGAAGCTGAGGTTCTAGAAATTGCTCTTCAGTGGTAGCGTGAGGTGGCTCATTACACTTTATGAGACAGTTACATTTCTTAATTTTTCCACAGATGTTGAACGTGCCTTCATCGGTAAATAAAAGGTGATGCAAATGGCGTTTGTTGTGTTGCAGCTCCTATCAAATCGTAACACGCAGCTGGCCGTGTTGCGTAATCTTTGTGGTGTGATTTTGTGAATCACCTGAGCTTGGAACACATTTTTCTTTAGCGTAAAGTGTCAAACTTTCGTAGTTATTGATTTTGACACGCTGAAGTTCTTCTTTAAACGATGAGTTGATGCGGTCAGACTTCTTTCGAATGGTTCTCCGATTCGCTGAACAGTGTCTTGGGGTATATGAGGACCTCCCAGCGCGTGACGTATCGGCACTGTTCCTAGTTGCTTGGAACTTACTAACAAGAAATAAAACGTTTGCACTTGTGAGTGCTTGCTTTTGAAATTTCCGAGTGATTCCTTGTCTGTTACTGTTACTGCACTGATTGGAAAAAGAAGGGAGAGAGAGAGACAGAACCATAGACCTACCTTATGACGGAAATGGGTTATAGTGATTCACTGTTCAAAACAGTGGGACGATTAAATTTTCGGGTTATTTATCTCAATTTGGAGTTAAATATATAGATAGTTGGCAGATGAATGTATGGCGGAAAAAAATATTTAGTGTCACGCTAGAAACACATAACCAATTATTTTTTAATATAAGCCAAATTTTTAAGAACTAGAAGCATTTATCTTGAAAAATTAGCTGTCGACTCGTATCGTTTACTGATTATCAATATTATCAAACATTTTCGGGGTCGTCTTAGTAATAATTAATGAAGTACTTTCTTCTGTTAATATTGCAGTAGAGCACTTTGGTCCTCCAAATAAACTATTTACAATTTCCTTGAAAGCATAACTGTACTGTGAAGTTGTAGCGCAAAATTCTCGCTATAGCTTTTGTACTTTAAAAAGTTTTAGATGAGGTTGTTACTTCCGGAATATAAATTAATTAAAATCAGTGTAAGTTATCATTGGTTTCGGTAAGAGAGGTGCTAATGTAAAGCTTGAAAGTAGCTGAATATAGTTATTCAAACAGCTACCGAATTTGTTCTTTCCAACTTATATTCCCGTTCATATAAACACACAATTAGCTGCTCGGCAGTCGCGACGAGCAGCAACCAGCTGAGAATGTACACAAGGTGGTCTATTTATTTATTGGATTTTGATCTTATGACAACACAGCCAACCAGAAGATATAGCGGAATTTACACAGCGTAATTTATACAACCACTCCGGCGGCAGAACCGTGAATCTTGTACTCAGTAGATCCACCCAGCCTAAAGAATCACAACAACCAAACAGTTTCTTGATACAGCCTTGTTTCGATACTAAATTAATACACAGAATGGAGTATGCTTGTTTGTTTAGTTGCTTATTTGTAATTACCAGAGAAAACATTTACAGAAAGTTGTTACTATTTTTTGGGTATGTGTTTGCCATAACTTTTCTGTAAAAAAAATCTATTAAGTTTGAACGTAGCAGTCTCACAATTTGCACGAACAAGCTAGTTTTAATAGATATCCCTTAAATTGAAAGCAATTTACACACCTGAGAAACAATATTTTAGCTAATTATCGATTTCTCCAACAAAACAAATGGTAACTCCAGTGCCGCGCGGGATTAGCCGAGCGGTTTCGGGCGCTGCAGTCATGGACTGTGCGGCTGGTCTCGGCGGAGGTTCGAATCCTCCCTCGGGCATGGGTGTGTATGTCTGTCCTTAGGATAATTTAGGTTAAGTAGTGTGTAAGCTTAGGGACTGATGACCTTAGCAGTTAAGTCCCATAAGATTTCACACACATTCGAACATTTTTTTTTGTAACTCCAGCCACTGGTGATAGAATAAATATGTGGCTGTTAAGTTTGACGACTTACAACATAGCTTTAAAAGAATTATATTTAGCTGAACCGGAGTCTGAATCAAACTCTGCCTTCTTTCAATAGTAGCCATTAGTACATAACAAAGAGTTGGACATGCGTTCATTCATTCTCTTTAAGAAGAACTGACCGGAAGGCAATGATATCTCAACGTAAGATCATTAACACAAAGTAGCTCGCTATTATTCACCAACGGAACAATAAAAGTGTTCGGAAAATAGACCGAAAGCCAAAATTACGATGGTATCACAAGGAGGAGGGGGGCCGGAGAGACACAATAAGTGGAGCAAAACAACCTGGTGTTAGCATCGTATCGTACCTGCACTGACGTGACTAATATCTGCACTCTCTCATTATGGACTAAAATTAGGGCCGACTGCAATTAGAGCAGTTAGCGTCACTCCCTCGGCCCACACTGCCGCCGCGGCGAGTATTAATAATGGCGATATCCGCGTGGGATGCCGGGTCCGGCGGCGACTTATCGCTCGATAGAATCTGTTATCGCCGCCGTCCAGTTGCGTATGCCGAGCTCGCAACACCCATTTATCTCCATCTCTTGAAATTAAGTCCGTCTCGGGCGGAGAGGTCGGTGCGGACGGAGGGTGCATGTTAAAAGCTCCGGATAAACGGAAGTAATAAATCTAGCGACTGAGGCGCGTGGAGTTGTAGGATAAACCGCGCGTTTAGTCGCTTGCTTAGCTTTTCCACAAAAGAGCGGAGAAGCTCTCCGAGCGCGGGATTTGGTAACGCAAACTTTTGCCCTCCTTTCTCTAATAAAATGAATTATGGTCGGCGTTGCGCACGTCGGCGGCGGCTGGCGGCGGCGACTTTCGTGCCACTCCGGTTTCCGCCAGACGCGCGCGGCCTCGGAGGAGGAGGCGAGACGAAAAGTGGCCGAGGTGACAAAAAACGCTAAACTCGCCGACAGGGCCTCGTTAGCGCTGCCCGGCGAGGAGGCCGCTTTACAATTTGGGGCCCTAAAGTGATCCCTGCGGAGCTGGGGACAGACCCTGGCGTTCGCTCCTACAATCGTAGCGGCGCCTCCAGCTAATGGACGCAGGAAAACGCCATTTACCTCTCTCAGCTCTCATCCTAATTGCTGTTCCTGATATGGACATTCAGGTTACCAGGCGCCTAGACACGTTTGTTTTCTGTCTTATTCGGGGTAATGGTATTCCTTTCTAAACTATTTACCTATACATTTCCTGAACAGCAGTGCTACGTACGTTACAGGCATCAAATTTCACTTCGTAATATCCCGCAGAGAATTTTATTGTAAAACAAAGGCTAACTTGTACTAACAATTCTGGCTTTTGCAAAGTAGCTATATTTCGCAAAATCAGAATTGTTAGTACAAGTTTGCCTTTGTTTTACAACAAAATTATCTGCATACCCAGTGTTTTCCGCTCATGTATTCAGACCAATCTTCAATTAGTCCGCCTGCTACTCCCACTTCCTGTCCATCTCCATCACTTCTTCCACGCCACACTCTCCGGCCATCTCCTTCTACCCTTCTCTCTGACCATCTCCTGCTCCGCACTCTCTCTGTCAATCTGTTCCTCTAACATCTTCTCCTTCTCCTTCTGTCCATCTGCTTCTCCTCACACTAATTCCATCTCGTCCTCTCCCTCTCTTGCTCATTCTCTTCTGCCCCTCTCTCTTCATTGTTTCCATTCCCTCTGTCCACCTCCTCCGTCCCCCTCTCACTGATTATCTCCTCCCTTTCGTTTCTGTGCTTATCTTCTCCTTCACCCAAACTGTCAATCCATCTCTTAGTCCTCTCTTGTCTCTCCACGTTATCTCGCTCACCCCACTAGAAGGTTCGTGGTTCTTACCTCTACACTATTTCTTAGCAGACTGTAATTGGTATGTGTGCCAAATATGAGTGAAATCGTTCCAGTTGTTTAGCATGAGCTTTTTACCTGTGGATCTGCTGGCACACACATATGTCAACTATATTTAACACATATTTAATATATTGCACGTGTATTTCTACACATATATCATTTCTGTGTCTAGAGAATTTCGCCCTGCAGTTTTGTTTTCACGCATCCATGTTTATGACGTTGTAAATTCTCAATTGGATATTATACAATGATACAACTGCTCAGCAACATCGAGTAATATTTGTGACTACTGTCTGCGAAATGTGTTGTGAACAGAGCTAGTACTGAAGAAGTAATAAATTAAAACATCATACATGATGCGGCAGTTTCTCACGCATCTCAGTGTCCATTCTAAGCCTGTGTGAATTCTTAAGGGGCCAAACTACTGAGGTCATCGGTCCCTAGACTTACACACTACTTAAACTAATTTGAACTCACTTATGCTAAGAATGACACACACAGCGATGACTGAGGGAGGACTCGAACTTCCGGCGGGAGCATGTCTCCTGAAATATGTGTCACACGGAGATATATTTTTCTAGCTTTTTTCAGAGCTGATAAATATGCCTCGAATAGAGTTAGCAGCAAAGAAGTAATAAACTAAAATGTCATCTACGATACAACAGTTTTTATCTCGCATCTCACTATTTGACGACGTTTTTCCTGAAATGTGTGTCGTGCAATGATACATTTTTGTAGGTACATTTAGCGGCAGGTATGGACACTGCCTGCCAAAAATGTAGCGCATACAATTAGCAATGAAGTAACCAAATTAAAATTTTTGTTTAATGTTGTAATTTCTCACGCATCTCACAGTTTATGACGTTATATCTTCGGAACTAACTGTCGCAGAGTGATGTAACTTTACTGGTACATTTAGTGGTATACATGAATACTGTCTGCAAAATCTTCCACGAATACAATTAGCAGTAAGGAATTAATAACTTAACACATCATTATTCACGTGGCAGTCGTACTTCGTGGCTAGCGAAAATGCAATAAGCGATAAACTTAATTCTTTTCATCATTTTGCTAGAGTCGTAAGAGAGAAAAAGTATCGTAGAGTTTGAAATCATGTGGAAAGTTTGTTGCAAGTCTCCAAGTGCTCCCATTCTCAAATACTGGAAGTCTCATGTATGTGTGTCCTCACGTCGTAAGCTGCACTGCTTTCCCAATGCCACCCTCACCTCCTCTTAACTGGATGGTCCTGTTTCCACACACTAAATGATATGTGTACCAATTTTAGTTTAAATCAGTGCAATAGTTTAGAAAGAAATATGGAACACACATATATCCATACCAATACGTAGTCCGCCCCAGTAGCTGAGTGGTCAGCGTGACGGATTGCCGCCCTCCGGGCCCGGGTTCGATTCCCGGCTGGGTCGGAGATTTTCTCCGCTCAGGGACTGGGTGTTGTGTTGTGTTCATCATCATTTCATCCCCATCCGGCGTGCAGGTCGCCCAATGTGGCGCCGAATGTAATAAGACCTGCGCCAAGGCGGCCGGACCTGCCCCGCGAGGGGCCTCCCGGCCAATGACGCCAAACGCTCATCATCATCATCACCAGTACGTACATATATCAATTCTTATAATTTGTATGGATTGTGCATCCCAATCCCGTCGAAAAGTGGAAAGATCGCCGTATATCGCAACAGGATGAAAACGTGAAGACATCCTGCAGCAAGGACATCTGTGGCATTTGTAGTACACGATCAGTCATCTCCTGAGAAGATCCAACAGCCGACAGCAAGAGCCATCTACAGACCATTTCTCGACCGATCCGCTTTCGAATAGCACGTGGGAAAAATGAATACCTAATACTTACCGCGAGAGCTATGATTTAATACTATTTAATAACCTTGGTCATTTCTCCCGCTGTAAGTGGATGTCAACAAAGTATCTTCGCATTTGGTGGAGAAAACTGTTGATTTAAATGTCTTGGAAAGATCGCGCCTTTCATTCAATAACTGCCACCTCAACTCGCGTATCGTATCAGTGAAAGTTCTCTCTTATTTCGTGATAATACAGAATAAGCTGCCTTTCTTTAAAAATTTTCGGTGTCCTCCGTCAGTTTCATCTGCTAAGTATACCGTACAGCGTAAAAGTACGCCAGAAGAGGACGAACGAGCGTAGTGTTGGCAGTCTCTGTACCTCACTTGTTGCATCTTCCAAGTGTCCTGCCAATAAAACGCAGTCATTGGTTCGCCTTCGTACACCATTTTCTATGTGACGGCTCCAGTTTCAGTTTTTTGTGGTTGTAGTCCGTAGGCATTTAATTGAGCCGACAGTCTTTAGGTGAGCGTGATTTATAATCGAAATTGAACGGAATTTTTTTAGTATTCGTGAGGAGGACCTCACACTTTTTGTTATTTAGAGTCAATTGAAATCTTGTGCATCAAACAGATATCTTGTCCAAAGCATTTTGCACTTTGATTTGATCTTTTGAAAATTTTGCAAGTCAACAAATGACAGCATCATCCCCAAACAATTTTATTAGTTTGTCCCTTAAATCGTTAATGTATAGTAAGAAGCGCAGAGGGCCTGTAAACTTGCTCGTAAAACCCCAGATATCACTTCTGTTTAGTTAGATGACTTCTCGTCATTACTAGGAACATCTTTCTGACAAGAAATCACGAATCTTGACGCATTACTGAGACGGTGCTCTATAGGCACGCCATGCTACGCTAAGCTGTTGCCGGAACGACAGCAACCAAATCATAGAACTTCTGCATCTGCCAGAAGATTGCTGTGGGTTTTACGTTTTGGTTACTGGATGTCACAGGATTCTTCACTGCTGTGAAGATGATTGCACAGAAACAAGAGTGACTGCAGTAACAGACTGAATAATCCATTATAATATTATTATACTGTAACGAGCCCCTGGAGACCGCTGGTCCCTTGTAACTAAATACTGGGAAGCTATCGTTCAGCATCCTCTGAGAGTCTGCCCTGTTCGTTGTTCTTAATAAATTTTCTCTCCTTTTCTTACAGCTATGCCACTTCTCATCCAGTAAAATTTGATCGCCACTGCACCTCATCCCTAAAGTAATTCGTGACCACTTATGCAGTGTGTCATTAAATCCTTCAGCTTGAACAAATACACTTTCTTTTTTTACATTTTGTTCCTCGTTATATATTTCTATTCTTCCTGCTTGTCTTTAAGTACACTTTATTTTCTTCGCAGGGATGTCCCTCACTCTCGAGTAGACACTGGTGTTTCTAGCAGTTTAGTCTCAAAACATATTAACTTGCAACTATTTCCATGTCAAAACGTACATAACAAACATTATACATGAATGTACAGTATGGACAATGAGAGCAACAGCAGCCTGTAACCATTATTAAAGTGAAGATTAAGCCTGTTCATAAAGGTGTGGAACAGTATTGATTCCTTCTCGCATGGTCCATTTCCTTTTGCTGTTTACCAAGCAACTATTGCACTGTCTCCAATCTTTTTCCACAAACTGTAGATCGTATGAGCTAGTTACTTGATCTCTTAATAGTTATTTTAATATCAGCTCTGACATGTTTATTTTTTCCTCCAATTTTTCGCATTTCTATTATAATGATAGGGACAATGTCCCTTCTAATGGCAATGGTTTCTATTATTTTATTCGACTGATCTTTTAGCTTTGCTGATAGTATGAAACATTAACAATCCCACGCCTTGGATGTAAATATCGCAGGAAACCTGTTCTGCACACAAAATGGTCCTCCGGGCTTATGTATAGACATTCGTTAACACTAAACATGTCCATAATTGTTTTTGTAAGTCATTAATATTTCGAGCTCTTCACACTTGCAAAGTTCGGACATGGGAAACAATACAAAGATGTTTTTACATATCTTTGTTCCCTTAACAATTCCTGTCCTTTTTAAATTGTCTGAAGAGAGTCAGCATACAACGTATTAGAAGTATCTTAACAGTACATACTCTTTTTAATCTTAAATATTTTTCTATCTATATCGGATCACGTTATGTTGCACTGTAATCCCTTTATGCATACGCACGATGGTATCTAGTAACTGCCCATATTCGCTACATAATTATTTAACTAGTAAGGCTAATTGTATCATCGGTTTATTGTTGGTGAGGTTTGAAAGTTAATGATATATGGCCATTAGCGATCGCTAGATAATTTTTATCTTTGATCAATGATCATTAAATAAACTTTATCTCTGGCGATAATTTTCTTTTAACATCTTTTTGCTCATGGAACTATAGTGTATCTTTGTCTTCAGCGGGCGAAGACGTACCACTGGCAGAGACCACGGTCATCGTAGGTTTAGCAGCTTCGCCACAAGTGTTGGTAACAATGCCACGTCACCACCAGCGGCCAGCGATGCAGCTCTCTTCGGGCAGCCACATCGGGCAGATTATTTCCTACTACGCTAAGCCATCGTCATATTCCCGCCACTGCCGCTGAACTCAAGTATGACATCACTCTGCTCTGAATTCTCTTTGGATATCTATGCTAGATATCTTAAGTCGTCTGAAACACAATTGTCAATCACTGCTCATTGCATCCTCTGATAGACGCTGAACTTACGGAAATTAAAGAGCCAGTTTCTCCGTTTACTTTCTTGTGGGTTACAGCAATATATCTTACTAAGCATAAACTATGTCCTTAAAAAGGCGGTACTATACACTGAGGCAAGCACATGTACTGATGGCGGTAGTATCGAGTACATAAGGAACAAACGGCAGTTCACTGGCAGAACTGTCCTTTGTACTCAGGTGATTCATGTGAAAAGGTTCCGAGGTGATCAAGGCCGCATGAAGAGAAATAACAGACCTTGAATGCGGATTGTTAGCTGGAGCTAGACGCATGGGGCATTTCATTTCGAAAATCGCCAGGGATTTCAGTATTCCGAGACCCACAATGTCCAGAGAGTGCCGAGGCATTAATTCTGACCAAGGGCAACACAGTTGCCGACGGCCTTCACGTAATGACCTGGAGCTGCACCGTTTGCGTAGAGTTCTCAGTGCTAACAGGCAAGCAGCGCTCCATGAAACAACCACAGATATAAGTGTGGGTCGTACGACCAGTGTACAGTATGGCGAGATTTGTTGTTAATGTGCAATAGCAGCAGTGACCGACTAGACCGCCTTTGCTGATAGCACGAAATCGCCTGCAGCGCCTCTCTTGGGCTCGTGACTACATAGGTTGGACCCTAAACGGCGAGGAAACCGTGACCTCCTCAGATGAATCCCTTTTTCAGTTGGTAAGAGCTGATGACAGTTTTCGAGTGTGGCGCAGACTCCCCGAGGCCATAGACCAAAGTTTTCAACAAGACACAGAGCAAGCTGGTGGTACCACCATATGATGTGAGCTGTATTTACATGTAATTGACCTTCGGTCAAGCTGAACCGATCATTAACCGGAAATGATTCTGTTCCGCTGCTTGGAGACCATTTGCAGCCATTCATGGAATTCATGTTCCCAAAACGTGATAAAATTTTTATGGAAGACAATGCGCCATGTCACCCCGCCACAATTGTTCACGACTGAATTGAACAAGACTCTGGACAATTCAAACTAATGATTTGGTAACCATATCGCCCGACATGAATCGCATTATACACTCCTGGAAATTGAAATAAGAACACCGTGAATTCATTGTCCCAGGAAGGGGAAACTTTATTGACACATTCCTGGGGTCAGATACATCACATGATCACACTGACAGAACCACAGCACATAGAGACAGGCAACAGAGCATGCACAATGTCGGCACTAGTACAGTGTATATCCACCTTTCGCAGCAATGCAGGCTGCTATTCTCCCATGGAGACGATCGTAGAGATGCTGGATGTAGTCCTGTGGAACGGCTTGCCATGCCATTTCCACCTGGCGCCTCAGTTGGACCAGCGTTCGTGCTGGACGTCCAGACCGCGTGAGACGACGCTTCATCCAGTCCCAAACATGCTCAATGGGGGACAGGTCCGGAGATCTTGCTGGCCAGGGTAGTTGACTTACACCTTCTAGAGCACGTTGGGTGGCACGGGATACATGCGGACGTGCATTGTCCTGTTGGAACAGCAAGTTCCCTTGCCGGTCTAGGAATGGTAGAACGATGGGTTCGATGACGGTTAGGATGTACCGTGCACTATTCAGTGTCACCTCGACGATCACCAGTGGTTTACGGCCAGTGTAGGAGATCGCTCCCCACACCATGATGCCGGGTGTTGGCCCTGTGTGCCTCGGTCATATGCAGTCCTGATTGTGGCGCTCACCTGCACGGCGCCAAACACGCATACGACCATCATTGGCACCAAGGCAGAAGCGACTCTCATCGCTGAAGACGACACGTCTCCATTCGTCCCTCCATTCACGCCTGTCGCGACACCACTGGAGATGGGCTGCACGATGTTGGGGCGTGAGCGGAAGACGGCCTAACGGTGTGCGGGACCGTAGCCCAGCTTCATGGAGACGGTTGCGAATGGTCCTCGCCGATACCCCAGGAGCAACAGTGTCCGTAATTTGCTGGGAAGTGGCGGTGCGGTCCCCTACGGCACTGCGTAGGATCATACGGTCTTGGCGTGCATCCGTGCGTCGCTGCGGTCCGGTCCCAGGTTGACGGGCACGTGCGCCTTCCGCCGACCACTGGCGACAACATCGATGTACTGTGGAGACCTCACGCCCCACGTGTTGAGCAATTCGGCGGTACGTCCACCCGGCCTCCCGCATGCCCACTATACGCCCTCGCTCAAAGTCCGTCAACTGCACATACGGTTCACGTCCACGCTGTCGCGGCATGCTACCAGTGTTAAAGACTGCGATGGAGCTCCGTATGCCACGGCAAACTGGCTGACACTGACGGCGGCGATGCACAAATGCTGCGCAGCTAGCGCCATTCGACGGCCAACACCGTGGTTCCTGGTGTGTCCGCTGTGCCGTGCGTGTGATCATTGCTTGTACAGCCCTCTCGCAGTGTCCGGAGCAAGTATGGTGGGTCTGACACACCGGTGTCAATGTGTTCTTTTTTCCATTTCCAGGAGTGTATGACGTAATCGAGATGTCAGTTTCTGCACAAAATCATGCACCGGAAACATGGACTGCTACAGAGGCGGTATGGATCATTATTTCTGCAGGGCACTTCCGACGACTTGTTTGAGTCCCTGCTACGTCTAGTTGCCGCACTACACGGGGCCCAAGCAGATTCGACACGAAATTAGGTAGTAAGCGCAACTTACGTCACCTCAGTGTAAAGTGACATCAACGGTTCTACAAATCAGTGCTTATTTTTTCCAGTCACTTTTCTCCAGCGTCTGCAACGCTGCCTTTATAAATAATGCAAGTCCACTGAGTCTCTGTTCCGTTCAAGTACTTCAACTTTTAACAAACTTTCAATGGATTTCACGCACCCATGAGTCATGCACTGGACCGCAGACGCTGTCGACATCTCGTAAAGTCACTAACAAAGAACGCCTTCAAGTTCAATCTTTAGTAAGGCTCATTTGATAGTGTTAAGTTAACAATTTTATGGCAGGGAATATGTCAGCTGCTAACGACTCAACATGTGCATCAGAAGGGCGGCAAAAGATGAGTATCCGGGAGGTGGAGAGATCAGCCTTCTGTGGGATGTACGAATTACACTTCAAAAAATCGACATAGTCGACGTTCAATTTAAGTTCAGAAACAAACCATTAACATGCACTATGGATACCTAATGAAAAATGGCGCGCCAGAATTATCGCAAAGGTTCACGTCATCAAGATCTAAGGCGAACTCATTAGGAGATATAAGCCGTGCAGGAAGTCCAACTAGGTATCTAAATAACGCATATAAGATCATAAAGGGGTGATGAGAACTGGTGAAATGCGATGGTGTGCATCCGAATTCGAAACAGTGTGTCGTGCAGTTTATCGTTAATCGCTTTCCCTTAAGGCGTAGCTGCAGACAGTGCGATATGTTTGATGCACACGATAAAACAATGATCTGGAAGCCGAATTCGTCCAATGGTTCCAGGTGGTATGAAGTGTAGCGTGACACACTCTCAGGGGGAATAATTTGCTCTACAGCAGTGGCCGCGGTGGTCTAGCGGTTCTAGGCGCTCAGTCCGGAACCGCGCGACTGCTACGGTCGCAGGTTCGAATCCTGCCTCGGGCAAGGATGTGTGTGATGTCCTTAGGTTAGTTAGGTTTAAGTAGTTCTAAGTTCTAAGGGACTGATGACCACAGATGTTAAGTCCCATAGTGCTCAGAGCCATTTGAGCCATTCTACAGCAGTATGATTTTTGTACGCAGACTAGGAATCAAGCAGAAGCAAGTTATTTGACCAGTTATTGGCGAAAAGTAGTGCTCACGCCATTGTAGTTATCTCACGCCCATTTTCCCACTGTTACTTGCTGTGACGTAAGTATTCCCTGCTGTCGTTGCATCACCAAGCACACGAGAAAAAATCGTAGATGGTGGAGAACCTCCATCTTCTCGCAGCACAGTAAACAACTTTCCGGTCACTTTACCTTCCAGATTAACAGTCGTTGTGATTGTATACGAATGGATTAAGGCGTTGATATTAGCTGATCCTAATACAACTCCTCTGTACCTCTACTTCCCAGATTCCTTTTGTATACATTTCCTCTTCAAATCCTATTTGGTCGGAGTGGAAAACAAGCTCCTAGCTCAGTGGTGGGATAAGTTTGTTTATCTCATCTACAAATTTCGGAACGAATCCGCATTTTTCTGTACATCGACAAGTTGACTCTTTATGTGTAATGTCGTTATCCTATGTTTTCCAATCCTGTAGCACTGAAGTTATGCAACCATCCACTGCTTTCCTTGAAGTCACTGTAATCTATGTAGCGACTAATTTGATACGCATAACGTAGCAAGTCACTATCAGGTACTCCGTCGATAGGTCACGAGTGGCCTACCGGGACCATCCGACCACCGTGCCATCCTCAAAGGAGAATGTGGATAGTAGGGACATGGGGTCAGCACACCGCTCTCCCGGTCGTTAGGATGGTATTCTTGACCGAAGGCGCTACTACGCGGTCGAGTAGCTCCTCAATTGGCATCACGAGGCTGAGTGCACCCCGAAAAATGGCATCAGCGCATGGCCGCTGGATGGTCACCCATCCAAGTGCCGGCCACGCCCAACAGCGCTTAATTTCGGTGATCTCTCGGGAACCGGTGTATCCACTGTGGCAAGGACGTTGCCGTCACTATCAGGTACATCCTGTAAATTATGTCGAGCATCCCTGAAACCCTCAAATACTAGTTTTCGAAAAATCCGCTCCATCCTCCTCTGAACATCGGTGGTTTCGGTTATGCACTACACATATTGCTCTGGATGTACTCGAAATTGTTGATCATTGTTTTGTTACTATGCTGCGGATGATTTTGTATGTACGGAATTACGTTTAGAACAGCCGCTCCTTGGAAAAGATTACCCTTCACTATGTTACACTGGAGACAGGATTTGTGTCTCCCTTACCGACAAGGACGATAAGCAACTTGTCTCGGCAACTATGTCAGTACCACTTTCACTTATTATCCACGTATCGTCATTACTGTACTCCTCATGTACATCGCCCGCACATTCCGTATACGACACCACGCATTCCACTGACTCATCTTGAAGAAAAGCTAATATTTTACCTGCCATTTCTTTTTCACTCTGCGAAATTCCTTGGGTTCTTATTGTACGAATCGAGAACTTCGGCAACCGTTGTCATAAGTTTGCTTTGTTTATCGTTGTGATTGCTCTGCTTTGTGTGAACACCATTAGCGCTGCAGTACTGTGGTGAGTTAATCGTCGACTAAGCAGTTCAACTACGCTCCTAGACTCATGCTGCGCTCACTACTGGATACCTCCATTCGCGCCGGTCGGGATGGCCGAGCGGTTCTAGGCGCTACAGTCTGGAATCGCGCTACCACTACGGTCGCAGGTTCGAATGCTGCCTTGGGCATGGATGTGTGTGATGTCCTTAGGTTATTTAGGTTTAAGTAGTTCTTAGTTCTAGGAGACTGATGACCTCAGAAGTCCCATAGTGCTCAGAGCCATTTGACGTTCTCGCTTCCCGAGCTCGGGGTCCCGGGTTCGATTCCCGGCGGGGTCAGGATTTTCACCTGCCTCGAGATGACTGGGTGTTTGTGTTGTCCTCATCATTTCATCATCATCCAGGAAAGTGGCGAAATTGGACTGAGCAAAGGTTGGGAAATTGTACGGGCGCTGATAACCACGCAGTTGAGCGCCCCACAAACCAAATATCATCATCCTCATCATCAGAGCCATTTGAACCATTTTGAACCTCCGTTCCCGCCCCCTGTTGCCATTAGGAGCCAATATTGTGGTTACGTGGTAGACAATATGTGGTACGTCGACTGCCGTAAACAACACTGGCCTTTGCCGACCTTGTCTGTTCAATGGGACGCATAGCTTTCTGGTCCATTCGACAAGTACAGAACACAATCATTTTCTTCCACTCGTTACGGCTGACTATTTAAAGCACTGATATGGGACTGCGGTATGTATACTGGACGATAAAAACGCCTCTTGAACAGTGCTTGCGTTGCCTCATACGAGCACAGGCTAGAGTCTAAAGTAACTGCGATACAATCTCCACTCACATCGAGGCGGTTCTATAATCCGAGATATGTAGGCAGCCGGCGCAGTTGCACTTGGAGTCGGCGTGCGTCGTGGGCCATTTATATTGAGTTAGCGAGTGTTTCGCTGCCGGCCGACTGCTCTGGCGAGCGGACGTGCGCCGTAAGCAGGCGCGCGGCGCGGCTCATTATAAGTTGCGGCCGGCCACTCGACGGCGGCTCTCCAGGCGCGTGCCCACGTGTCCTCATTGTCTTCTGCGCCTGCGGGCCGCCGCCGGCGCCGCCGCCGTCGAGGACCCGTTCCCGTTGCGAGGCCAACATTTGGCGGAACCGCCCTCATCATTAGCGAACCGTCTTCTGGACATGTCGACAAGTATCCGGGAAGCATGTAACCGAGAACTCTAAAGGGCACAAAGTTGCTTTTACTCTCAAGTAGCCTCCCCTTACGCGGTACTCGAGACCTACAACGTTTCCACTCCGCACTGGGATGAACACTTGAAGTCTACTGTTTGGATTACGACTTACCATGCAATGCACTGAATAAATATGGTGCGCAACCTAATCAGGGCTCTTACCTTTCTCCTCCACGTGATTGCTTAACTTTCCCATCCTTTTCAAAACCAGTTCCGTGGTGACTGGCGGTAGGGTGTTCTACTTGCATCGCTGATATCGATATTTGGCTGTCTTGCTATATTTGACTGCTCGCCCAGGAGGTTTTCCGGGTAAAGGTGTGACGAGCCGTGTTGAAAACAAGCCCGCTTCCCTAACCGTGGCGAGGGAGCCTCGCCGTGCTCGCCGCCCTTGTCTCTTGTCGCGCCGGGTGTACGGTGCCGACCATTGCGCGCCTCGACGTGCAAAACTGTGATGGGTTCGTCGTCTCAAGCAGAACAGCTACCCTACTCGTAATTTGCAAGATGCAGTTAAACAGTGGTACTACTCAATTCTTTAAAAAATTAAAAATTACAATATCACCACAGTTATTTAACGGAAAAGTGCAGCCCGGGATCACAAGAGATGAACAAGCTTGCGACTGTTTTACAAATTTAATTTTACTCAAAACAGCCTTTGTTATGAACTTCAGTATCGACATTTTCCCTCTTACTCATTCAATATACAAATCTTCACCTTAATTGAATTACATAAACACGAATAAGCATCATATTTTGCGTGCGCATCCAAATTCATACAAGTTAGGCACGGTGAAATAATCAATCATATACAATCGTTCTTGTTTAGCCGTATCTCAGAACACTAGTAATACTATACACCTCCTACCCAAAGTTAAACAGCCACATAACAGCAGAACTTCATTAGAAAAAAACAAAGATCTTAAAGCTTAATAAAACTGAACTCCCCACATAAGGGTCCTCAGTGAAACATGCTTATATTATAAATGCAAATAGGTCGCAAAACTGGCACACAGGAAAAATAACAGTTTGCACATTCATTAAAGATACACAAATGATTAACATAAGTGTTAAATAAGAATGGCTAGCAATAATTCAACCAGTAAAATGACTTACAAAATCGCTAATAGTAACAGAGTGACCTCACTTAACTAACGGACATAATGACTCGGAATGATTCTCAAATTACTCTTAACTTTAGAGAAAGGCGTTGAGGCCCACAGGAGTTTTTGGAAGCGATAACCCTGCGGCCGCAGGCAATATGAGCGGTCACTCCCCACGCCTTGTGCACAGGCTCGCTAGCAGGCGGTATATATTTATATATAGTCCGAACGGCCTCACAATGAGCGGTCCTCACATGAATACGTAACCGCACAGACGCCAGGAAACGAGCAGACTTAACAAATCGCCTGCAGCACAAATAGAGTACATGGAAACAAGGTCAAATCACAGACATACTGGAATATATAATAAGCATGCCCACCAATTCTTATCCAGCTATACTCTAACATTGCCCGTCTCCCAGTAAATTAGCAGCAAACTTAGGGAAAAAAATGTTCAAATGTGTGTGATATCTAATGGGACTTAACTGCTAATGTCATCAGTCCATAAGCTTACACACTACTGAAACTAATTTATCCTAAGGACAAACACACACATCCATGCCCGAGGGAGGACTCGAACCTCCGTCGGGACTAGCCGCACAGTCCGTGACTGCAGCGCCTTAAACCGCTCGGCTAATCCTGGGCGGCGGAAACTTAGAGATCACTTCCAGTTGCCTTAAGGCACTTTCAACATTAAATAAACACACCAAATCCTTCCGGGACAAATGATTAAACCATTAACTCAACGGCTGCCGGACGCGTACACCACCGCAACCAGACCCAAAGCGGTCAATATGTTATAAAACAAGTTAAAATGCGCATGAAAGCCACTTAAAACACACACTCCACAGACGATGAGAAACGAATTGAGGAACATTAGCTTCCTTAAAATAGCCACTATGGAACCAAGTACAGAACATCTCCGGCAGCTACCCATGCCACAATTAGTTTCAACAATCTTCTTAGTGAAACACAGAATAAAAGTCATACGTAACTTGAAGCTTGCAGATTACGAGATGGGAAGCTGTTCAGCGTGAGACGACGAACCCACCACAGTTTTGCACGTTGAGGCGCCCAATGATCGGCACCGTACATCCGGCGCGACAAAAGACAAGGGCGGCGAGCACGGCGAGGCCCATGCACCACGGTTGAACGTCGACCGGAGGCTCTTTCGTCACAGCTTCATCCGGAAAACCGCCGGGGGCAGCAGTCAAAGATAGCAAGAGATCGGAATATCGATATCAGCGACGCAAGTAGAAAACCCTATCGCCAGTCCCCACGGCTCACCAGTGTCGCATGATGCAACTTTTCCGTTACTCCCTGCGTATAAGTTGACCGAACAGTCCAATAACGAGCAGTCAGACACTAACAACAGTTAACCAGTTGCTTGTCCGATCAGCGTCCCGAGGGTTTCTTTCTACACCTACATCTACAGCAGTACTTCGCCAAGAACCTTATGGTGTGTGGTGGAGAGTAGCCCGACCAGTACCACGCTCCCCCTTTCCCACTCCCTTCGAGCATGGGGAGAACGACTCTTGATAAATTTCCGTGTGACATCCAATTCCTCCGACTTTTTCATTGCGGTCATTCCACGAGACATATGTAGAAGCTTTATCTTCCGTAACTCTTTTTCGAACTCACGCACTATGAATTTCAACAGTAACCTTCTCCATGACACTACACCTGTCTTGCAGCAGCTGCGTCTGGAGTTTGTTGACCATCTCTGTAACGCTCTCGTGCTTGGTAGACGATCCCATGACAAAGCGAGCCGCTCACCGCTCTTCATTGGGTCTTCTCTATGTCTTCTGCTAGTCCCACGTGGTAAGGGCCCCAAACAGTAGAAATATACTCAAGAACTGCTCGAACAATTGTTTTGTAAGCCACTTCCTTCGTGGATGAATTAAACTTCCTTAAGCTTCTTCAAATTAATCTCAGCCTGGCATCCGTTTTACCTCCATATCCTTTTCATTTCACTACAAAATTGTTAAGGCTTTCGTGGCCACTTGTTGACAAAACGCCTGTTGGCCTCTGGGAAACGTCAGTTTCCAGAAATTTTTGTCACCATAACACATACCCGGAGATTTTACAGCCAATTAAGATCCTAAAATCGTAAGAGGACGAAAGTATTGTTTAGCCATAGTGCCGACAATATGGCCACCAAGGTCAATTCCTTACCCAGCGGCGTTGAGGGAACAGCTGGGGACAGGATGCTGGGCCCGCTCTAAGAACTGAGACTTAGGTTACTTTTAAAAGTGAAGGAATATCACAATATTAAAAACTCGACAGTATTTGAAACACTTGTCGGAGAACTAATCTGAGTACATCAAAATGGCCAAACAGTCATAACGCTTCACCTACATTTACATGGATACTCTGCAAATCACACGATTTGCAGAGTGCCTGGCAGACGGTTCATCGAACAGCCATCACAATAGTTCACTATTATTCTACTCTCTGACAGCACGAGGAAAAAATTAACACCTCTATTTTTCCGTGCGAGCTCTGACTTCCGTTATTTTATTATGATGACTGTTTCTCCATATGCAGATAGGCGTCAACAAAATATTTCCGCATTTGGAGGATAAAGATGCGGATTGATATTTCGTGAGAAGATTCTGCAAAACGAAGAACGCCTTTGTTTTTATGGTGTCCATCCCAAATCCTGTCTATGTCAGTGACATTCTCTCCTATATTTCGCGATAATACAAAACGTACTGCTCTTCTTTGAACTTTCTCGATGTACACCGATTATCCTATGCAACGATCGCAGACCGCGCAGCAGTACTCCAAAAGAGGACAGTCTCTTTACTAGATCTGTTACATCTTCTAAGTGTTCTGTCAATAAAACGGAGTCTTTGGTTTACCTTTCCCACAACATTTTGTATGTGTTCTTTCCTATTAAAATGTTCTTAAATGTAATTCCTAGCTATTTAATTTAATTTACGGCCTTTAGATTAGACTGATTTATCGTGTAACCGAAGTTTAACGGATTCTTTTTAGCACTCATATGACCTCACACTTTTCATTATTTAGGATCACCTGCCAATTTATGCACCATTCAGATATCTTTTCTAAATCGTTCTGCAATTTGTTTTGATCTGCTGCTGAGTCTGCTAGACATTAAACGATACCATCATCATCTGTAAACGACCTAAGACGGCAGCTCAGATTGCCTCCTAAATCGTTAATATAAATAAGGAACAGCAGAGGATCTGTAACACTACGTCGATGACTTTCCATCAATTATTACGAACTGTGATTTCCCTGTCAGGAAATCACGAATCCAATCACCTAACTGAGACGATAGTCCACAAGCACGCAATTTCACTACAAATCGATTGTGTGGTACAGGGTAAAAAGCCTTTTGTAAATCTAGAAATACGGAATTAATTTCAAATCCCTTGTCAATTGCACTCAACAAATCGTGTGTCTAAAGAGCTGGCTGTGTTTCACAAGACAGATGTTTTCTAAATCCGTGTTGACTGTGTGCCAATAGACCGTTATCTTCGAGGTAATTCATAATGTTCGCACACAATGTATGTTCCAGAATCCTGCTGAATATTGACGTTAGTGACATGAGCCACTAATCTAGTGGATCACTCCTCCTACCTTTCTTGAATATCGGTGTGACCGGTGCAACTTTTCAGTCTTCGGTTACAGATCTTTCGTCGAGCGAGCGGTTGTATATGATTGCATCAGCGTACTCTGAAAGGAACCTAAATGGTATACAGTCTGTACGAGAAGACTTCCTTGCATGAAGTGATTAAGTTGCTTCACTACTCCGAGGATATCTACTTTTAAGTTACTCATGTTGGTAGCTATTCTTGATTCAAATTCTGGAATATTTATTTCATCTTCTTTGGTGAAGAATTTTCGAAAGGCTGTATTTAGTAACTCTGCTTTCACAGCACTGTCGTCGATTGTATTTCCACTGCTATCGTGCAGAGAAGGCATTGACTGTGTCTTGCCGCTAGCAAACTTCAGAGACGACCAGTATATCTTTGGATTTTCTGCCAGGCTTCGAGATAAAGTTTCGTTGTGGAAACTATAATAAGCACCTCGCTTTGATGTCAGCGCTAAGTTTCGAGCTTCTGTAAAAGATTGACAATCTTGTCGATTTCATTTAAATTTGGCACGCTTTTTTCTCTGTTTCTGAAACAGTATTCTGACCCGTTTTGTGTACCAAGGGGGATGAGCTCTATCGTTTGTTAATTTATTTGTTGTAAATCTCTTAATTGCTGTCAATACTATTTCTTTGAATTGAAGACACATCACGTCTACAGTTACACTGTTAATTTGGAAGGAGTGAAGATTGCCTCTCAGGAAGGCGTCAAGTAATTTTTATCTGCCCTTTTGAATATGTATATCTTTCTTATATATCTGGCGGATTTGGGGGTTACAATAATCAGTCTCGCTCTACTAACCCTGTGTTCATTAATCCCTGTATCCGGTTTGATGCTCATTATTAGCTCAGTATTATTTGCTGCCAAAGTGTCAAGTGTGTTTTCACAACCATTTACCGGTCGCGAGGGCTCATGAACTAACTGCTCGAAATAATTTTCAAAGAATGCGCTTAACACAATTTTTGATGATGTTTTATGCGTATCTCGGAAATTAATCATGTATTTTTGCCAACATATCGAGGGTAAATTAAAACCTCCACCAACTACAATTGTATGAGTCGGAAACGTGTTTGAAATTAGACTGAAGTTTTCTTTGAACCTTTCAGCAATTGTTTCATCTGAATGGTAACTTCACTAAAAGGATCCGATTATTATTTTATTCCGGTTGCGAGCAATGAGCTCTGCCCATAACTCACAGGAGCTGTCTTGGCCACCAAACTCCCAAGACATGAACATTATTGAGCATATCTCGGATGCCTTGGAACGTTGTGTTCAAAGAGTTCTCCACCCTCTCGTACTCTTACGGAATTATGGACAGTCCTGCAGGATTCAAGGTATCAATTCCCTTCAGCGCTACTTGACACATTAGTAGAGTCCATGCCACGTCGTGTTGGGGCACTTCGGCGTGCTCGCGGGGCCCCTACACGATGTTATGCAGGTTGAAACGTCCCCTCAGAACAATTATACACGACTGTGCTTAAACTGACACACAATATTTTTAGCGCAACGCAATCTGACTTTCAAAAATCCCTACAAAAGAATGGCCCTGACTAACATTAACCTATACCTTTCACAAATCACTTACCTCACAAAAATCTTCATTACTCGAACTACTGCAATACAGCGAGCGCCACTACTGCCAGCTAAATAAAATATTCAAACTACGGAAGGCACTAACTACTGATAGGCATAGTTAGCAATTGAAAGATGTTAATAGAAAACAAACAATGTATTTACCTTAGCAGTCATAATATATATAGCAGTTCATGACATCCAGTGTTACAAATTTCAAAACTCCGCCATCTCCCTCCCCACATCCACCACTGCTGGCGGCTCACCTCCAACTGCGCAACGCTACGCGCTGTTCACGTCCAGCTGCCCAACACTACAATGGCAGACAACAATGCAAACTAGCCACAGACTGCACACAGCACAGCCAGTGATTTTCATACAGAGCGCTACGTGGCGTTACCAATAAGAAAACCTAAACAGCCTACTTACAAGGTGTACCAGTTTATGTGGCTCTTCGATGTAGTTGTTAATTATTTCTTTAAATCTGCGCTGTACAGAGGTACACTATTAATTATTTCTATGAAATTATTGAGTATAATGTATGTAGTATGGTTGTGTTTGAACCAGAAAGAACTGAACTTGTATGAATTCTAGATACTTTTATTACAATAGTATACAGCAAAGCATGATGGTAATCGTATGAGACATCCTATTACATTAAGTAAGACTGTAAGTTGGAAGGGAGACAGAATGTAGCCCTTTGCCGTGGACCTATACGCAGCCGCCCGTCTTATTGGCTCCGATCAGTGTTGGGGGCCGTCCGGAGGCCGGCAGGTAGTAAGCGGACGATGGGAAAAGCGGAGTTCATGTTACGTGGCCGAAGAAGGAGTTACATGCGGGGAGTCGTAAGAACGGTTTTCAAGTGATGGTTTAACTTGGGTGACGTGTCGTTGCACTAGATACTTGAACAGTCGTCGCGACTCTAAAAATATTCGTGTGATGTGGGACTAACACAAAACTCAACAGCTAAGATGTGTTGTCGAAAAGAACTCTATGAAAAATTAATACTGCGGAATGTGATACATTTTCATGTCAATACAGAATAGCAAGCGGCACTGTGGGATTTGTTTTATTATTAATTATTCAAATAATTTATCTTGGACCACCACCATCAATTATTTCATAGAGCTACCGAATTAATAAACCAATCATAACATTTAAAATCTTCATGATCGACACACTAGTTAACTGTATCATCACCTAATATCATATCTTCTATTTATTTTTATTTTTTGTTACTTTTTATTCACAATGACAAGCCAATATGTGGTAAATTATGCTGTAAGATCACTGGCAATTTTTTATGTATATTACACGGTCAAGCTACTCCAGAGCGTTAAAGCTGAAGTTTGTGGCTCAACCTCTACGACGTTAGACTGTCAAATACCTAATCTGAGCAATACATTGCTCAGTACGGGGTTTCAAGACATTTGTTTCAGAAACGTTGTAAATAGCCTGTCTCGTACGGGATAATGAATTACGATCTTAACTTTCCTCACTCATTTCACTCCGGTCAATGGTACTTCGCATGACCAACAGAGTAATCTCTTAGTCTTTTCACGCGCAATATGTTACATCTAAACACATTCTGGATCGATTGCCAGCGCCTGTACCAAACATTCACCTTTTACAAGTCTTTCGGCATTTCACTGCGTTGTAATAATTCTAGTCAGCAGCATCATCTGCAGAAAGTCTCATAGAGCTTCCACCATTACCTTAGAGATTGTTTATACTAATATGCTCTGAAGACCCAAAGAAACTGGTACACCTGCCTAGTATCGTGTAGGCCCGACGTGAGCAGGCATAAGTGCAGCATCACGACGTATCATGGACTCGACAAATGTATGAAGTAGTTCTGGAGGGAACTCACAACGTGAATCCTGCAGCGCTGACCATAAATCCGTAAGCGTACGAAGGGGTGGAGATCTATTCTGAGCAGCATGTTGCAAGACAGCCCAGATATGCTCAATAATGTTCATGTCGGGGGAGTTTGGTGGTCAGTGGAAGTGTTTAAACTCAGAATAGTGTTCCTGGAGCCACTCTGTAGCAATTATAGATGTATGTGGTGTCGTATTGTCCTGCTGGAATTGCCCAAGTCCGTCGGAATGCAGAATGGACACGAATGGCCGCCGCTGATGAGACAGGATACTTACGTTTGTGTCACTTCTCAGAATCGTATCCAGACGTATCAGGGGTTTCATATTATTGTAACTGCATAATGCCCCACACCATTACAGAGCCTCTACCAACTTGAACATTGCCCTCTGACATGCAAAGTCCTTGGGATCATGAGGTTGTCTCGATACCCGTACGCGTCCATCCGCACGATACAATTTGAAACGAGACTTGTCCGACCAGGCAATCTGTTTCCAGTCATCAACAGTCCAACGTCGGTGTTGACGGATCCGGGAGAGGCGTAAAGCTTTGTGTCGTGCAGCCACCAAGGGAACACGAGTGGGCATTCGGCTCCGTACACCCATACTGACGATGTTTTGTTGGATGATTCGCACACTTGTTGATGGTCGAGCATTGAAACCCACAGCAATTTGCGGAATGATTACACTTCCATCACGCTGAACGATTCTCTTAAGTCGTTGTTGGCCCCGTACTTGCAGCATCTTCTTCCGGCCGCTGTGATGTCGGAGATTTGATGTTTTAGCGGATTCCTGATATTCTCGGTACACTCGTGATATGGTTGTACGGGAAAATCCCCAGCTGATTGCTACCTCGGTGATACTGTGTCCCATGGCTCGTTCGCCGACTATAACATTCCGTTGAAATTCACTTAAATCTAGATAACCTGCCATTGTAGCAGCAGAAACCGATCTAACGACTGCGCCCACTTATTGTCATATATAGGCGTTGCCGACCGCAGCGCCGTATTCTGCCTATTTACATACCCCTGTATTTGAATACACATTGCCGGCCGTTGTGGCCGAGCGGCTCTAGGCGCTTCAGTCGGGAACCGCACTGCTGCTACGGTCGCAGGTTCGAATGCCGCCTCGGACATGGATGTGTGTGATGTCCTTAGTTAGGTTTAAGTAGTCCTAAGTCTAGGGGACTCATGACCTCAGATGTTAAGTCCCATAGTGCTCAGAGCCATTTGATTTTTCTTTTTTTAATACACATTGCTATACCAGTTTCTTTGGCGCTTCAGTGTACATCCGCAGCACAATCTGAACGAAAAACACTGTGACATTTCGAGCGTTGAGTTCGCAAGGGAATTTGGTGGCTTTGAGTACATTTGATGGGTCTGCTGACGGCCGGCGAGAATACTGTTGCATCGGTTGTGCCTTGGCCAGTGCGAAAGCGCAAGCGGCTCCGGTGGGCGGGTTAGCGCTGGCCTGCGGTTAGCGCCGAGTCAGCAGTATGGAAAATCCCGGAAGCGCCGAACTGAGCGCCGTGCTCGCTGAGCAAGCTTTACCTGGCGGCTTCCGTTACATCATGTATGGAGTCAAACTGTAATATTCACTAAAAATACACGGGAGGCCGTACAGAGATTTAAAGAGAAAAGTGAATACAGCTTATCAATCGTGGCGGTGGGACGAGCTAGCTGCTAATTAAATCTCGTTTATATACACAACATTTAAAAAATTATTACCGTGTATAATTTTCATGTTTATGAAAATGATATCAGACGACCCCAATACATAATTTAAGCTCCGATACGTCATATGAAAGCTGATGATGCCCCCGGTTATGGTAACAAGTTACTTTGAAAATTAAACATATTAGTTAACACTGCAGATTGAAACTGAAGAAACTGCAAAAAGGTGGGAATTTAAGGAGATGGGACCTGGATAAACTGAAACAACCAGAGGTTGTAGAGAGTTTCAGGGAGAGCATTAGGGAACAATTGACTGGAATGGGGGAAAGAAATACAGTAGACGAAGAATTGGTAGCTCTGAGGGATGAAGTGGTGAAGGCAGCAGAGGATCAAGTAGGTAAAAAGACGCGGGCTAATAGAAATCCTTGGGTAACAGAAGAAATATTGAATTTAATTGATGAAAGGAGAAAATATAAAAATGCAGTAAATGAAGCAGGCAAAAAGGAATACAAACGTCTCAAAAATGAAATCGACAGGAAGTGCAAAATGGCTAAGCAGGGATGGCTAGAGGACAAATGTAAGGATGTAGAGGCTTGTCTCACTAGGGGTAAGCTAGATACTGCCTACAGGAAAATTAAAGAGACCTTTGGAGAGAAGAGAACCACTTGTATGAATATCAAGAGCTCAGATGGCAACCCAGTTCTAAGCAAAGAAGGGAAAGCAGAAAGGTGGAAGGAGTATATAGAGGGTTTATATAAGGGCGATGTACTTGAGGACAATATTATGGAAATGGAAGAGGATGTAGATGAAGATGAAATGGGAGATAAGATACTGCGTGAAGAGTTTGACAGAGCACTGAAAGACCTGAGTCAAAACAAGGCCCCGGGAGTAGACAACATTCCATTAGAACTACTGATGGCCTCGGGAGAGCCAGTCATGACAAAACTCTACCATCTGGTGAGCACGATGTATGAGACAGGCGAAATACCCTCAGACTTTAAGAAGAATATAATAATTCCAATCCCAAAGAAAGCAGGTGTTGACAGATGTGAAAGTTACCGAACTATTAGTTTAATAAGTCACAGCTGCAAAATACTAACGCGAATTCTTTACAGACGAATGGAAAAACTGGTAGAAGCCGACCTCGGGGAAGATCAGTTTGGATTCCGTAGAAATGTTGGAACACGTGAGGCAATACTGACCTTACGACTTATCTTGGAAGAAAGATTAAGAAAAGGCAAACCTACATTTCTAGCATTTGTAGACTTAGAGAAAGCTTTTGACAATGTTGACTGGAATACTCTCTTTCAAATTCTGAAGGTGGCATGGGTAAAATACAGGGAGCGAAAGGCTATTTACAATTTGTACAGAAACCAGATGGCAGTTATAAGAGTCGAGGGGCATGAAAGGGAAGCAGTGGTTGGGAAAGGAGTGAGACAGGGTTGTAGCCTCTCCCCGATGTTATTCAATCTGTATATTGAGCAAGCAGTAAAGGAAACAAAAGAAAAATTCGGAGTAGGTATTAAAATTCATGGAGAAGAAGTAAAAACTTTGAGGTTCACCGATGACATTGTAATTCTGTCAGAGACAGCAAAGGACTTGGAAGAGCAGTTGAACGGAATGGACAGTGTCTTGAAAGGAGGATATAAGATGAACATCAACAAAAGCAAAACGAGGATAATGGAATGTAGTCAAATTAAGTCGGGTGATGCTGAGGGAATTAGATTAGGAAATGAGACACTTAAAGTAGTAAAGGAGTTTTGCTATTTAGGGAGTAAAATAACCGATGATGGTCGAAGTAGAGAGGATATAAAATGTAGACTGGCAATGGCAAGGAAAGCGT
Organism: Schistocerca cancellata; assembly: GCF_023864275.1. NCBI lineage: Eukaryota > Metazoa > Arthropoda > Insecta > Orthoptera > Acrididae > Schistocerca > Schistocerca cancellata. The sequence continues at coordinate 527,208,482 of NC_064631.1, forward strand.
TTCTCAAGAAGAGAAATTTGTTAACATCGAATATAGATTTAGGTGTCAGGAAGTCGTTTCTGAAAGTATTTGTATGGAGTGTAGCCATGTATGGAAGTGAGACATGGACGATAACTAGTTTGGACAAGAAGAGAATAGAAGCTTTCGAAATGTGGTGCTACAGAAGAATGCTGAAGATAAGGTGGGTAGATCACGTAACTAATGAGGAGGTATTGAATAGGATTGGGGAAAAGAGAAGTTTGTGGCATAACTTGACTAGAAGAAGGGATCGGTTGGTAGGACATGTTCTGAGGCATCGAGGGATCACAAATTTAGCATTGGAGGGCAGCGTGGGGGGTAAAAATCGTAGAGGGAGACCAAGAGATCAATACACTAAGCAGATTCAGAAGGATGTAGGTTGCAGTAGGTACTGGGAGATGAAGAAGCTTGCACAGGATAGAGTAGCATGGAGAGCTGCATCAAACCAGTCTCAGGACTGAAGACCACAACAACAACAGTTAACGGTTACAAAAAAATTAATTTAATTATATCCATGTGGTACCACAACTGCGAGTTCCTCCCCATGAACACACTGCATCAGGCCACTGTGAGAATTTATGGTTCTTTATCCAATTGATTCTTAGACCTACGTTTAGTTAACAATAGCTACGTGTTTGCTTTCACTAGAGTCAGGCTTCTGATTCGCTTGTTGCTAGAATTTAATAAAATTATTCACTGTAGGAAATTTGATAATTTCTTTTTTATTTTGTCTGTTTTACTTGCGTGAATATACGATTCATTGCTGCTTTGGTTACTGGTATGGGTTAACTCTCCCATTCCTGAACGACACACCTTGTTATCAACTGTAACCAGTCATACAACGAACTGTATATCGTTCGAGTGTGGCAGCAGACATATGGGCTGTCTTGTCACTTAGAGAATTTGTTGCTTACACTTTGACTTTCTTGTACAAAACTATTCGTGCCTTTTGACTCCACTTTCTGTACATAGTTGCAGTTGACAACAAGGTGTGTGGTTTGATAAAGGGTGAGTTGCCCCAAAACCGGTAACCATAGCAGCAAAAATTTGTATATTCATGCAAATGAGACAGATAAAATAAAAACATTTACAAATTTTCGTCAGTCCTATAGAGTTGCGCACTTACCACCCCTAAGGCAACTTGCCTCGAATCAGCAATTATTTATTTTTATAACATCATCATTCATATGTTCCACTATGAGGTCGGAAACTGATCCAGAGTATTGATTACATGTCCTACTTTGTATATATGTGCAGCTTACGTTTAATTTTCTCGAACTACGGTTGTGTTGAAAATAAAACTATTGAGTTTCGTAATGGTCATGTGACTGAGTCTTTAAAGAAGACTGTATTGGTTAGCAGTCGGTCCTTTGTAGGATGCTCATCACTGTGGAAACATCAGTGATGTTTCGGCAGTCAAAGCGCCGCTGGGTGTCAGACTCTGCTTCTGGGATTTGCAAAACATTTTGCGATAGAAGTTCAACATTTGGGAATATTTCAGGACTTTCTGTTCAGTCAGAGTTTTTGAATAGCTGACAAACTTTGATTATTTTTCAGCCAAACAAACTTCCTCGTTGTTTAACTGCTTAAAAGCAGCTGTGAACATAATGACTTTCTTTTATTTATGACTTTTATTGTGTGGCAAAGTTGTTGTACATATAAGAGTAAAAATGTCGCATCACCCCGACGTGCTGTGCCGGTGTGTTGCAATTGCGACTGTACCTGCAACGATCGAAAGTCGCCCCAGACTTCGTTTTCAAACCTACACACAGTTACAATTAGCGCTAACTGCGAGAACAACGCCGCACTCGAGTGGACAGCTCCAGTCCAGTTGGGACGCATTACTGACGTCTTTGGAACAGTACAACGAACATTAATCATGCCATGTAGGAGACTCCCGATCAATGATTGGGTCTGTGTCATGTTACAAGCAAAAGGCCTATCAACCAGGGAAGTTCGTCGACGTGCACCGGGATCGATGTGGTGCGGACATGGAATCGGTTCCAGCTGAGAGGCAATGTTGAGGATTTAGACCGCACGGGCGGTTTACGTTTGGCACGTACACAGGATGATCGATATCTACGACTTTTGGGCCGAAGGAACTGTGATCTGCATGCTCCAGAACTAAATTCGGCGTTCGAAGAGGCTACAGGACCTCATTTATCGCACCGAAATGTTAGGAGACAGCTGTATGGTGCGAATCTCCATTCCCGATTATCATGGCAAGTATCACATCGTACGGCGTATCTTGGACTCCCGTAGAGAAGGACAAGAACTCAAGCAGAATGGACGTCCCAGGATTAGTAGTGAATGCTATTTATGGGCGAATCTCGGATCTGTTTGTACCGTACTAATCGCAGACAAGGTGTTTGGAGACAATCCGGTAATATCGAAAGCCGCCAGCACTTTGTCCTACAAGTGCATCAAATTAATGGAGAAGTGAAGTTCTGCGGTGGCATTACCGTACACCTCTCGGGGTTGTTCGGAGCAATCTGCTCTACTACACAGGGCCGAGATTCTGCAGCTTATAGTGGAACCGTATGAGCAACATTTTGGTGACAGTTATATCTTGGTGGATAACAATTCCCATGGTCATCGCGCTGCTCTAACGAACACGTTCCTTCAACGTGACGGGAGTACCAAAATGAAGTGGGCTGCCTGTTCCCAGAACATGAACACAATCACACATGTGTGCGATCGATTGAAATGAGCTGTTTTAGGACGTCGACAACGACCGAGTACTCTGAACAACTTACACAGAATCGTCATTGAAGAGTGGGACATGCTGACGATCTCACTGATGGTCTGCTGCGATGGATACAATCCTGCTGTGTGCATATCAGTGACGATAATCATCATGTCAAGGAAGAGTTCATTGTGAATGGTAGTGAGATTTCTCGCTGTTAAGCTCTACAATCCGCTTACCGATTCTTAGTTATATAACGCATGGTTTTGTGCTCTTATTCCGCAATTGCTACAGTGTACGAATGCTATGCATGCACTACATAACTATATTTTGCAGCGTTACTTTGAATATTGAACAGTTGATGTATTTTTACGTGAGGCAACCGTTGACATGTACTTATGTTCTTATATAAATAAAAACTTAAATGTTCATTTCTTCAAAATCTCAATCTCTGAAGATTCATCACTGTTTCATTTGAAATTTTTACTCAACATTTCATTAGATTACGTGCGTGTTTAAACAGAAAAGTTGTATTATGGCTTCATATCTTGCTGATTGGAATACTGGAATGGAATGTGAATTTGCAATAACAATAAATAAGGCTCGAGGTGTGAGGGCAAGAATAGATGGACAGAGAACGGGGGTGGGGGAAACGAAATGGAAATAGAGAGGGAGAAGGAGGAGATGGAAACAGAGAGGAGAGGAGGAGATGGAGAGGGAGAGGGAGGAGAAGGAGCTGGGTAGAGTGAGGGGGGGGGGGGGAACGAGATTAACACCTGTATCCAATTCCAATATGCACTCCTGGAAATGGAAAAAAGAACACATTGACACCGGTGTGTCAGACCCACCATACTTGCTCCGGACACTGCGAGAGGACTGTACAAGCAATGATCACACGCACGGCACAGCGGACACACCAGGAACCGCGGTGTTGGCCGTCGAATGGCGCTAGCTGCGCAGCATTTGTGCACCGCCGCCGTCAGCGTCAGCCAGTTTGCCGTGGCATACGGAGCTCCATCGCAGTCTTTAACACTGGTAGCATGCAGCGACAGCGTGGACGTGAACCGTATGTGCAGTTGACGGACTTTGAGCGAGGGCGTATAGTGGGCATGCGGGAGGCCGGGTGGACGTACCGCCGAATTGCTCAACACGTGGGGCGTGAGGTCTCCCAGTACATCGATGTTGTCGCCAGTGGTCGGCGGAAGGTGCACGTGCCCGTCGACCTGGGACCGGACCGCAGCGACGCACGGATGCACGCCAAGACCATAGGATCCTACGCAGTGCCGTAGAGGACCGCACCGCCACTTCCCAGCAAATTAGGGACACTGTTGCTCCTGGGGTATCGGCGAGGACCATTCGCAACCGACTCCATGAAGCTGGGCTACGGTCCCGCACACCGTTAGGCCGTCTTCCGCTCACGCCCCAACATCGTGCAGCCCGCCTCCAGTGGTGTCGCGACAGGCGTGAATGTAGGGACGAATGGAGACGTGTCGTCTTCAGCGATGAGAGTCCTTCTGCCTTGGTGCCAATGATGGTCGTATGCGTGTTTGGCGCCGTGCAGGTGAGCGCCACAATCAGGACTGCATACGACCGAGGCACACAGGGCCAACACCCGGCATCATGGTGTGGGGAGCGTTCTCCTACACTGGCCGTACACCACTGGTGATCGTCGAGGGGACACTGAATAGTGCACGGTACATCCAAACCGTCATCGAACCCATCGTTCTACCATTCCTAGACCGGCAAGGGAACTTGCTGTTTCAACAGGACAATGCACGTCCGCATGTATCCCGTGCCACCCAACGTGCTCTAGAAGGTGTAAGTCAACTACCCTGGCCAGCAAGATCTCCGGATCTGTCCCCCATTGAGCATGTTTGGGACTGGATGAAGCGTCGTCTCACGCGGTCTGCACGTCCAGCACGAACGCTGGTCCAACTGAGGCGCCAGGTGGAAATGGCATGGCAAGCCGTTCCACAGGGCTACATCCAGCATCTCTACGATCGTCTCCATGGGAGAATAGCAGCCTGCATTGCTGCGAAAGGTGGATATACACTGTACTAGTGCCGACATTGTGCATGCTCTGTTGCCTGTGTCTATGTGCCTGTGGTTCTGTCAGTGTGATCATGTGATGTATCTGACCCCAGGAATGTGTCATAAAGTTTCCCCTTCCTGGGACAATGAATTCACGGTGTTCTTACTTCAATTTCCAGGAGTGTGTATTTAACAATTGTGAAGTGACTGAAACCGTTTACCAGAAAAATGAACACCATTTGCGATCTAGACTAACTGTTTCTGCCACATTACAGTTTACTGAAATATCGTGAAATAGGAAGCAGAACGCCCAGCACCTACTTTCACCATTGAGTCACTGAATGTTTGTGAATCAGAATCTCTTGATCCAGTGAGAATTGCGGACTATAATTTAACTCGTCACACAGGTTTTTAACTGTAGTAGAAATGTGGCATTAAATCTACATCGGAATGAGGTTTTTTGTAGTAGTGGCCTTATGCTGAAATGTATTTTATGCAAACCATAATGAGAAAAGTAATGAAATTCTATCATATAATTTGTTAAGAAGTTCACTATTTACTTGTAGAAACGAAATCTTTAATAATTTTCTATATGTTACAATTATTGTTATACTTACTCTAAGAACGTTTATTGGAAGTAGTTCGAAGAACTCAAAATGGCTAAGCTTTACAAAAACATAGAAAAGAAAAACTGTTAATGAATCACTTCCCATACTACAGAACTCAAAATATGGAGCAAATAAATTTATATCCGATACTTAATCTTTTATATAATTGTTGTTACGTCTGAACCTCCGTCTCATTATTTGCAGTAGCTTTTGTTTAGCTGAGAACTATAGAAAATGAAGAACTTCACGAAATAATTGCTGTCGGTGTCAGATAGAAATTACGTGACAAAAATCGGGATGAAATAATAATTACCCTAAAACAAATAATTATGAGACCATGTTATATGATAATTCCCTTCGAGATAAATTTCAGACATTTATAGACTCGTTTTCAGCCTGGACATGAAGTATCCCTACGTTAGTGCATGTAAAATCATTTAATTCAAGACTATATCCATTGATCAGGTTTATATTTAAAGAAATATGCAACAGATCAACCAAAACCCGTGTTCAGAATTACTCTTCACTCTTAAAACAATATTTCAAAATAAAAATAAAAGGGTAATAACTACTGTTTTGTTCTGAATAGTTCAGACTCTAAGTTTGCTCGTCAAATTGCACAAAATGGGTGTCAGTCATTAATTCTTCAGGATCGCCCAGGGAAGATGAGATCAAGTGAATCGGAATTAAATTATGCACCCTCTGCTATTTATAAAATAATTACTATTGTAAAATACAACAAATTTCAGCAATACATCTCAATTGCACTATTTTCTGTTTTCATTTATTTATCGTAAACAAAAATAATTTCACTTACACATTTGATACAAGAGCCCACTAGATAATCACTCTCTCTCTTTGCAACTCCTGAAAATATTTTTCAGTTTGGTACACGTTAGGCGTTTCTCACGTTGCACAATAAAGGAAGGCTTTTTTCTCATAACGGAAATAGAGAAGCCAAAGTACAGATATATTTTCTTATCAGATACTGTGCATTTTTAAAACGATACGATTTTGTCTCAAAGAAACAAAGAAAAATTCTGTTAGGTACCCATTCGAATATATACCCCAGGACTTCAAACATCTACGAAATGACTGTGTAACGAACCATAATAAATAAATAAGTGTTACACCAGTCTTTGTAATTTTGAATGTAGCAGGAGGGAAGGACAAAAGAATTTTTGAAAATTTGTACAGAAACTATTGTTACCAGATTAGAAGGGAAGCAAGGGTTGAAAAGGCAGTGAGTAGTTGTAGATTATCCACAATGCTTTTCAAGCTGAGCAAGCCGTAAAGGAATCCAATGAGAAATCTAGAAAGTAAATCAAATTTAAGGAAGCAGAAAGAAAACTTTCAGGTTTGTCGTTAGTATGGTCATTGTGTAAGAGAATTTGGACGAAATGGATAGTTTCCTGGGAAGGTGTTATAAGACGAACTTTAACAAAAGTAAAAAAAAAAAAAGTTTAAATGGCTCTGAGCACTATGGGACTTAACTTCTGAGGTCAGCAGTCCCCTATAACTTAGAACTACTTCAACCTAACTAACCTAAGGACATCACACAATCCATGCCCGAGGCAGAATTCCAACCTGCAACCGTAGCGGTCGCGCGGTAATGGTTAGGGAATTAGCTTAGCAAGTGACACTTAAAAGTAGTAGATGGATTTTAGTATTTGAGCAGTAAAATGATAGATCATGATAGAAGTAGAGATGTGTAGCAGATTGAAAAATGAAGACTGGCAATGGCAAAAAAAAGCAGTTCATCAAAGCAAGAACTCTTTAATATGTAAATTAAAAGTAATTGTTGGGAAGTCTTTCCTGTAGGTATTTCTCTGGAGTGCAGCCTTGTACAAAAGGGAAACGTGGATGATAAGCAGTTCAAACAAGGAGAGAACAGAAATTTTTGGAATGTGGCGCTACAGAAGAAAGCTGGAGATTAGTTTGATAAATCGAGTAACGAAGGTGCACCTAACAGTTGAGTGTAGCAGACTTGTAGCAAAGAAACTAAGCAAAGGTCAATAGTGAAAGATAGTAGGAAGAAAAGAGTGTTCCTGCTATGTAGTATCCAAGGGAGGAGTGTAGCGCAAATGGTACCAGACGAGTTAGGAACAGGATAACAGTCCGCAAGTGTTGTGAAGCCTAGTGCTAGATTGAGCCAGGTGACAGACAGAAGACGTAGAGATACTGAGTACACATTTTGACTAAGATAGATCATGTTATCATAGTAGATGGAGCAGAGAACAGCCTGTCTGAAGAAAGAAATTATTGCATTAAGAATGCCTTGGACGAAATGGCAGGGGCAGCTGCCAACATAAGTGTGAGTTTTGTCGAGGCCTTGCAGAGCCGTGACTTACCCTGGATTAACTCTGCTGTGAGAAGATGAACATTAAGTTGATCAGCTGCTGCTGACTGAAATGACACAGCAACTTAGTGCATAGCCTGCTGCTACAGTTGCGAGATGGGATTTACTAGACATGGTCTACATCGGAGTAAGTAAGAGAATGACAAGTTGCCTAAGCTTCTTGCAGAAAATGCACAAGAGAACACCATCACACCTATGATGGCAGAGAATTAACTTTCTTACCTTAGAGACATCCAGTTATGAACGAAGCTGAAATGCGGAAGAGCACCACAGAATGCTTAAGAATGCAAAGAAAAGTGAGGTTAGCTCATTTCATTACAATATGAGAGGACAGAGTAATATGGTAGAAGAGCTTCTTGTCTGTTTGAAAAATTTAGCGAGTTCTAAAAAGATATACACCCTGTGCTACCCTGAGCACCACACAATTACAGACTTAAATAAGTCAAATACAAAAGATTACACTCTAGCATCTTACTCATGTAGAACTAATACGGGAAAGGAGTAGGTTTTACAAATATGAAGACACGCCACCAGTTCAACAACATTGAGAAGAGTATATTTTACGGTGATTAGCACACAGAATTGTGTGCTTGTGAATTATCACCGAAAAATAGTTCACTTTCAATAACAACTGTGTACAGATTCCCACTGGGAAATTATGGAGTTTTTATGAGAGATTAGGATTTTTTACTATGCTGTATGTGGTTATTTCAGTGTAGATATTATTAAAGGATTTTGTGAGGAATATTCATCTGTAAACCTTATTTGAAGTTTACAATTTTTATCTCACTAATCAACTTTCCATACAGAACAGCTGCATGCCATCGGCAGAATTTATGGCTGTAGTTTCCCCTGGCTTTCATCCGTTTGCAGTACCAGCACGGCAAAGCCGTTTCGGTTGATGTTACAAGACCAGATGAGTCAGTTACCCAGGGTTAGGAATTCTTTTGTGAAGGTACTTGTCTCGAGTGTAGCCATGTACGGAAGTGAAACGTGGACGTTAAGCAGTTTAGACAAGAAGAGAATAGAAGCTTTTGAAATGTGGTGCTACAGAAGAATGTTGAAGATTACATGGGTAAACACGAAACTAATGAGGACGCACTGAACAGAATCGGGGAGAAAAGAATTTGTGACTTAACTTGACTAAAAGAAGGAATAGTAGGATAGCAGACATTGGAGAGGAAAGTAGGTGCACTAACACGCTGACTAAGTTCTAAAGCAAAGATGTAGAGCTGGAATGTCTATCGTCTGCAGAGGACATGGTATTAATTTCCAAGAGGAAATAGAGTGAAAAACTCTCGAAGTACGGAACTGCTACACTCAGCTGATACAAAAAAAATATAAAAGAACAGTAACTGTGTGACAACTCACACTATCACGTACCACACTATGCGTAGAAGCAGATATGGAACGATCGTTATAAACCTTGTGATATCTTCGTCTCAGTTTCCTAATATGGCGCAACAGTATTGACATGCAAGTATTTTACGCCTGCTCCACTTCTATGAACATTTTCAATTAATCCGAGATCCACAGACTTTCATCTCATACAAATCGGGATATTTACAGAAAGAAAAAATATGCAACTGCTTCTTTCCAAACATTAATTATCTTAATAGGTAAAAGATAATATGTTAAAAATACCAAATAAAATAGAAACAACTTACTTTCATAAAAAATCAGTAAAATGTATAAAAAAGAATCTCTGACATTCTGTTTATACTTCTGATCAGTTAGTGGTTTTCGATGTAGGAAAACAGTGGACATAATTTAGTATCGAGGTGAAAGTAGCCAGATTCCGCTACATTTTTGCTACTACATTTTGCCTAATGTTTAACGAGGAATTCGAGTACCAAGATCCCATGCTACCCTCACTCAAAATGTGACAACTCTTCCAAGTGCTCCCGAAAAAGCTTAAGTCCCACGCTAAAACTGAACAGTGTCATCCACAATGATATACCTCGTTTACCATCCATCCACGCTACATATACCGTGGAGACTACAGTCTACTTCTGCCCAAGAGGTTCACACAGGAGACTGCAACATCAACTCCTGTGTGCACTAGACACATATGTGCCTTACCCCCCCCCCCACTCCCTCCCACTAGAAACAGCATTCCATGGCTACATATGTGTCTGCACCTCGTATACCACTGGGAATGCTGTCCGACGGATGATGTACCGCCGTTCCCCTTTAACGATCAGTTATTCAGACGTCGCTCATCGCGCATTTCGTTTCAGCAGTCACGCGCCTTATGACCCAGTTCCTCACATTTATAGCACTCCCCTGTTGATAACATTCCTTTCGGATGTGCTTCAAGAACACTTCACAGGAGAAAACAATGCAGTCACTGTGACACCGTAGATCAACATCTGTTCCCCTAGTTGCATGGTGATCCCAATGGCGGCAGATAAATCACCTTAGTTCCCCATTCTGACCCTCAGACATGTCAGTAGAAATACCCATTAAAGACATCCAGAGCCCTATTCTCTGCCTCATGGATGATAAATGTGTCAGCCTCCGCATAGTGCATTAGCTCGTACGTTGGTGCATTCTACGCTGAAGTGCCAGAGAAACTGGTATAGCCACACGCACTCAAACACAGAGATATGCAAACAGGCAGAATACGGCGCTGTTGACGGCAACGCTTATATAAGGCAAGTGTCTGGTGAAGTTGTTAGATCGGTTGCTGCTGCTACAATGGGGGGTTACCAAGATTTAAGCCAGTTTGCACGTGGTGCTGTAATCGGCGCAGGGGCGAAGGGACACAGCACCTCCGAGGTTGCGATGAAGTGGGGATTTTCCTAGCCGAACATTTCACGAATGTACCGTGTATATCAGGGATCAGGCAAAACGTCAGATCTCCGACGTCGCTGCGGTCGGAAAAAGATCCTGCAAGAACGGGACCAAGGACGACTGTAGAGAATCGTGCAACGTGGCAGAAGTGTAACCCATCCGCAAGTTGCTGCAGATTTCAATTCTGGGCCATCGGCCATCGGCGTGTGAACCATTCACTGAAACGTCATCGATATGGGCTTTTGGAGTCAAAGGCCCGCTGGTGTACCCTTGATGACTGCCCGATACAAAGCTTTACGCCTCACCTGGGCCCGTCAACACCGACATGGGACTGTCGAAGACTGCAAACATGTTTCTGTTCGGAAGAGTCTCGTTTCAAATTGTATCGAGTGGATGGACGTGTACGTGTGTGGGCCCTGCATGTCATCAGGGGACTGTTCAAGCTGGCTGAGACTGTGTAATGGTGTAAGGCGTGTGCAGTTGGAGTGATATCTAGACACGACTCTGACATGTGACACGTACGCAAGCATCCTGTCTGATCACCTGCATCCATTCAAGTCCATTGCACATTCCGACGGACTTGGGCAATTCCAGAAGGACAACGCAACATCCACACATCAAGAATTGCTACAGAGTGGTTCCAGGAGCACTAATCAGGGTTTTAATGCTTCCTCTGGCCACCAAACACCGCAGACATGAGCATTATTGAAGATATCTGGAATGCATTGCAAAGTGCTGTTCAGAAGAGATCTCCACCCCGCCCCCCTTTTCTCTTACGGATTTGTAGATACCAGGGGTATATGGACTGCCCTGCATGATTCATGGTGTCAGTTCCCTTCGCCTCACTACTTCCGACATTAGTGGAGTCCATTCCACGTCGTGTTTCGGCACTTCCGTGTGCTCGCGGGGGCCCTGCACGATATTAGGCAGATGTATCTGTTTCTTTGGCTCTTTAGTGTATTTTCTAATTACGCCAGAGAAAGTCTGTCTCCGAAAAGCCTTGCGCTATCCTGCATACGATTGAACTGCACGAGACTGTTTACATCTAATCAAACGTCGAGGCTTGCAAAAATTCTTGTGGTACTTAATGTACGTTTTCACTTTACCTGTTAACTTCAGTTTGGTTGTACTCAAGGCCGTTTCCCCCCATCAGTTTCCCAATTCGGCGGCAGACTTCAAGTCTGCCATAAAAGCACATACGTCGTCGGTTATTTTCCCCGCAAATACTACTACAGGTATAAGGTTAGCTACTGAGGGACCAACGGAAGCGGCTGGTGCACACGACACAGTTTTGGTCTCTCTCGAACCAGAGAGTTCTTGCCCACCAACAGCTTCCCATCATTCCGCTACCCTCTCATAGAATGCCTCGTTGTACTGCTTTTTTGGGTCGTATTCTCCTACAACTCAGCTATTTGCCCTCCTGGGCTTCCACTTGTGTCTGGCATTTGTGTAACAACAAGCCTTTTATTTTATTTATTTAATTTTTTGGGTCATCAGTCTGCTCACTGGTCTGATGCTGTCCGCCAAGAATTCCTCTCCTGTGCCAACCTCTTCATGCCAGAATAACTCTTGCAACCTACGTGTTCTATTATTTGCTGGATGTATTCCAATCCCCGTCTTCCTCTACAGCTTTTTACCCTCTACAGCTTCCTCTAATACCATTGAAATTATTCTCTGATGTCTTAACAGATGTCTTATCATCCCATCCCTTCTTCTTGTCATTGTTTTCCGGATATTCTTTCCCTTTCCGATTCTGCGCAGAACATCCTTATTCATTACGTTATCAGTCCACCTAATTTCAACATTGGTATGTAGCACCACATGTCAAATGCTTCGATTCTCTTGTGTTCCGGATTCCCACAGTCCATATTTCATTACCATACAATACCGTGCTTCAAAAGTATGTTCTCAGGAAATTTCTTTCTCAAATTAAAGGCTATGTTTGATCGTAGTAGATTTCTCTTGACCAGGAACGACATTTTTGCCAGTGCTGCTCTTCTTTTGATTCCTCTTTGTTCCGTCCGTCATTGGCAATTTTTTTGGCCCAAGTGGCAGAATTCATAACCTTGATGTTAAATTTCTGACTGTTTTCATTTCTGGTACTTATCATTACTTTCGTCATTCTTCGATTTACTCTTAATTCATATTCTACACTCATTAGGCTCCTCATTCTATTCAGATGGCCGTGTAATTCTTCAATTTCACTGAGGATGCAATGTCATCAGCAGATATCTTTGGCTACCAACGAACGTGAACACGTGTGTCTGTCTGTTGTTGCAAAAGTCATTCAAATCATGATTTAAAGCAGCTGTAATAGTTCATGAACTAGATTCAGTTATAGTCTAGTTGACAAGAGTCACTGCCGTCTAATTCGTTATAATGGGGGGAAACACCTTATAACCCTCCTACCACTCCTGCTAATTAGGCTTTTCTGTATGACCGAAAACCTAAAGTCACTAATCTGTGGGGAAAGGCATCTACTTCAAACAATACTGTAAAACCGGGAGAAGTTGTTGAAGCTAGAACCGAATCGCCACTTCTCCATATTTTAGCAGTGGTGATTAGAAACAAATTCGGTTAACTCTATATATTTCATTACGTAAACTAATTTTTAATTAACAGTAGTTAGTGGAAATTTTGAAAACAGAAAGAACTTTCCAAAGTATGCCATTAATGAAAAGAACCAATGGTTTTCCTCACCGGAAAAAGAATAATTACATTGAAACTCAACTTTATACCCTTGAGCAATCTTACGTAAGAATAGTTACTGGCTTCATAACGTAGGAACAGTACCTAACGCACACTTTCATGTACTTCACACCACACATGATAATAATCAAATAGAAAACACATAGAACATATTACATTAGTTTTCAAAGATCAATTAAAGTAATATTATTTATTGTCTGATCATAGAAACTTTTTTACATTACTCACCATAATACTGACTGTCGTAATTGTAGCAAGCAGAAAGATTGTTTGAATTTACTCATTCGTAAGGCCCGTCATTTACGTAGCAGTTACTCTGATATATCTTTGTGGTAAAAGTTATAAATTGTGCTACAAGACATAAATTAAAAATTCACTTCGACAGTGAAATTCAGTGTTCAAGTTACGTAAAATTCTACTAACAATTTATTATTTTGAAAGTTACACTATTTTTAGCAAATGAATTAATACTGGCTTTTGCGTCATCCTATTTCTGACTTTATTCATACTACAGCCAAAGATTTCATTATTGCGTAATCGTCCAAAAGTAGGAAAAAATACGTTTTGATAATTTGATGAATTAATGTTAACTTCATTTACAATCTGTTTCCTGACTATATCGATTCGTACAAAGGGACATGATGGATACTACTGGGACAACTACTAAGGAAAATTATTTATGTTACAATATACACCAAAACAATGTTATTTAAGCGATAAAATTCTAACTACACTACTGAGCCTATTGCATTTCTAGTTATAAAAGTCTTTATCTTACTTCACTTTATGATGCCGTTGATTTGTCGAGCAGCTTGATTTAGCGGTAAGATAGGGCACAGGTTAATCTTCTTGCTATTCCATAGCCAGTAACAATGGCCCACTCCACTCTTGATGTTGTGTGAATTACTATAGCTGCTTTTGTACTGCGTCCAATAAATGCCATACGTATATTAAATATCCACCAAAAAAAACCATTTCATTTTTCACTGCTCCGCACTTCGGATACACTCTTTTTATCTTCGCCCTTTTGCATAGCCACACCGACTCATACATACACCTAACGACACTGTTGTGGATTGGCAAGACAGCCAACCCACTATGACAGGAAGCCGAAAGGCACGCGTTTAAGCTCACGCAGGCTGGCGTGAGGTCTGGAATAGGTCAAGTAATTGAGACTAGCAAATAAAGTACGTAGCTGATGGAATACTTAACTTTAATCCATAATTGGTGAACATCGCTCTTGACGGTACAGGTTTTACAGCATCAATAGTAACTGGTAATGGCGCCTTGCTAGGTCGTAGCAAATGACGTAGCTGAAGGCTATGCTAACTATCGTCTCGGCAAATGAGTGCGTAATTTGTCAGTGAACCATCGCTAGCAAATTCGGCTGTACAACTGGGGCGAGTGCTAGGAAGTCTCTCTAGACCTGCCGTGTGGCGGCGCTCGGTCTGCAATCACTGATAGTGGCGACACGCGGGTCCGACGTATACTAACGGACCGCGGCCGATTTAAAGGCTACCTCCTAGCAAGTGTGGTGTCTGGCGGTGACACCACAGATACCAGCCGTGTTCTCGCGACACCGAACTGCTACTCTTTTTGTCGCGCTCGCACGCCCAGCGATTATGCGTTTACATTTTATTACACTCTTTGAAAATCTCACTGATCAAATCATTTCGTTTCTATCACAGTCAATAATTACTTTATGCTTAGTCATCCGATCCATACCTGCCATTATTTCAGTACTTAGCTGAAGAAACACTAAGAAATCATGTTCAAACAACACATTTTTAACAACCATTTGTAACAACACCTGAGATTTTATTGGTTTACTACAACTACCAGTAGCACGTATTATCTTAACGCCCTCGACTGGCATCTCGACTATTTTACGTTCGTTCCTAATATTCTTATAAAATGAATGGGAATACACACTACTCTGACTGCCATTATCGATTAATATCTGAGTTTCTACACCGTGTACATTTACCGGGATAATTATCTGTTCACATCGTCTCGACTCGTGACCTCTATCTTCCCATAGTAAATCCTGTTCCACTTCCAAATCATTTTACAGAACACCAACGGGCTTACCCATCCTATCCGGTTGTTTTTAGTGCCTGCTACTACTACCTTCTTCGCATTGAAACAAAAAATGTTCTATTTCCACAGTATCTGTTGCAACGTCAAGCTGGCTTACTTCATCTGAACACAATACTTCTGCCGTAACTTGGTACGCATTAGGATATTCCGTTTAGTTCACTAATCTCACCCTGTTATCAGAATAAACATACTCTTGCCCTATAACACAGTTTCCGGCTGTCTTTTCTAATATGTTGAATTCGTCGAGTTAGGGAATTGCGTTAACAAACACATTATTGTTATGCCCTGTCCGCGGCTCGTGGTCTTGCGGTAGCGTTCTCGCTTACCGCGCACGAGATCCTGGGTTCGATTCCCTGCGGAGTGAGGGATTTTCTCTGCCTCGAGATGACTGGGTGTTGTGTGTCTTTCATCATCATTTCATCCTCATTCACTCTCAAGTCGCCGTAGTGGCGTTAAAGAACTTGTGGAGCGGCGGCCGAACCGCCCCGCGAGGGGTCTCCCGGCCACCAATGCCATGCGCTCATTATTATTATGCCCTCACGTGCCATTCTTTCTTTATTATATTCATGTATCTCATCAACATCATCTACTTTACGTAACACCTGTTTCAAATTACTTGCCCCTTTCGCCTCACAAACAGAATACTCATCTTCGTTACTCAACACTTCCTCATTACTTTCCATAAATTATACGCTACCTTCTTTGTTCCATTCCTCCAAACCATCGTACATATTACTTAATTGCGTCATCCATTCCTTATCCTCAATTATTTCAACTTCATTTACCGAGACAACTTGCTTATTCGCTACCGGAAGAGGCGCTTAACTCGATGCAGCGGTACTGTCTGTACTCGCACGAGTAGCCACTAAAGCAACATTCTTGATTTCACTTGCTAATGCATTTGATTCGACCAGCGCCCGAATCACATCTCTGCATCATTCTCACTGTTTCCAGCGTACGCTTGACCTTGTTTAAGTTCGTTACTCGTGTTGCTTCCCTTTTCGTCGTCACTGTTGCGGCAATACTGCCTCTGAAGCCGGGGGGGGGGGGGGGGGGGGGCTCTCACAAAGCGATCCGCAGCAATACTACCCGCTACTGTTGCGGATCCCCGTTTTCCACCATTGCCATGGAATTACAATCTCCCCTACCACGGCCAAAACATATTCCACCGCGTCTTCCTCTATCAACATGTGCCGATCTCACGAACGTAATCTCTATTTAAGTTTCCGTTTTGACCTCGTTTGTCGTAATAATTACTACTTCCGTTCTGATTATAGCTGCTGTTGCGATGACTGTACTGGCGATTTTCGTCGTCACGGTGTAACATATCTAGAGCTCCTACCTTTTTCAAAAACGCTGGCTTGCTGCAGTCACCAATTATGTAGCCACGGACATTACGTGACAATGTGCCGCACAGTATGTCCAACATTGTCATTTCGGCTATGTGTGTCCTCTTACATACTCGACCTTTTTTTTATACATATCCTCGCAACAGCTTTTCGTATTTGAGTCACTGCTGGCACGGTACGGCGGAGCATACGTAAATTCCGTAATTACTTCCTCCTGTTTACTGGCTGACCTGTATTCGTCTTCAAATCGTTTTAAGAATTCGTCAAGCGCTTCGCAACCGCTCACGGCGCGAACTGCCCAACTAACTGCGTTACCGCTCAGTCGAGTCCTGGCAATCTTAATGCTTATTCCTTCTGGCAATTCTTTCGGAATTAAAGACTTACGTTTGTCCATGAACACGAAAGGATTACTACCGCTTTTCGGATCAAGTTTATCACTATCACTGCTTATTTGACTCTGACATGCCCCTTCTACAACGTACGTGGCCCTTAGATTTCATAAGTACTCCATATTTTTAATACGCTCATTTATCCCACCAACCTCTTTCTCTTTTATTTCAAAAACCATATCATTAACATCTGTTTCCAATGACTAAGCTTTGACCTTAGCACTTACAACTTGACCGTTCAAAGAATCCACCGAATTTGTAGTCAGATCGGATTGTTGCCATATTGTGATTTACCTTTTCGTTGACATTTTCATTGATCTCGTCCGTTCTCGCACCGATATCATGTTTCAGTTTATTTTAAATACGTCCACATTTTTAATCTATTAAGTCGTCCAACTGTTGTTGCAAGCTGTCTTTGATTCTTTTCGTTTGGTCGGTAAAAAATCGTATCATATCTTTCCTGTCATTACTAAATTTAGTATGTAAGTCATTTATTTCTTTTCACAGGGTTTTGTTTCAATTTTTATTTCACCTATCACAGCAGTTATTTCCCCTTTTACAGATCTTATCTCACTACTTATGGAGAGTTAATCTCACTGATTACTAATTTCGTAATTTCGCTTTTCACAGAGCTAATCTCACCGTTTCTTTGCTCACTCATTGTTTGAACCATTTGCATTAAAGCATTCGTACTAAATACCGGCAAATTACTACCCTGTTACATTTTCTGTTTCGTTTTCGTCTCTGTTACGTTTACATCACTTTTACATCGTGGGTCATTTACTTCCAAGTAATCAATACTGTCATCAAATATTTCTTGCTTCACCTTTGCGCGATTTACACATTCCGTTCCTTCAGTATTGTTTAGTTTGTCGTCAATATCTGAAACAATGTCGAACATATCTACGTTCGTATCGTTACGTTGTAACACCGATTTCGCCTGTATTGTTGTAACTGAAATTTACTCACTATTATTCGTTGAGAAAAACCACTGCAAATATAACACGGCTCAGGCAGTCATAATTATAAAAAAACTGTCGTATCACCGGTCACCACGTATAACTCTGACTAATTAGGCTTTCCTGTATGACAGTGTACCTAAAATTCCTGTTTGATACGGTCCGCCAAAAATTTCTATCCTGTGCCAACCGCTTCAAGTCAGCAGAACTCTCGCATCCTACGTGTTGTGTTATTTGCTGGATGTATTCCAGTCCCTGTCTTCCTCTACAGCTTTTTACCCTATATAGTTTCCTCTGCTACCATGTAAATTATTCTCAGATGTCTTAAGAAGGTCCTATCATCCCATCGCTTTTTCTTGTCATTGCTTTCCCCATATTCTTATACTTTCAGATTCCGCGCATAACCTACTTATTCATTAACTTATCAGTCCACCTAATTTTCAACATTCGTCTGTAGCACCACATCTCAAATGCTTCGATTCTTTTGTGTGCCGGTTTTCCCACCGTCCATATTTCAGTACCATACAATACTGTGCTTCAAACGTATGTCTCAGCAATTTCTTCCTCGAATTAAAGGCTATGTTTGATACTACTAGATTTCTCTTGGCCAGGAATTCCCTTTTTGCAGTCCTGGTCTGCTTTTGATGACCTCGTTGTTCCGTCCGTCTTTAGCTGTTTTGAAGCCTAAGTGGCAGAATTCATCAACCTTGATGTTAAATTTCTGGCTGTTTTCATTTCTCCTACTTCTCATTACTTTCATCTTCCTTCGACTTACTCTTAATTCATAATCTATACTCATGAGACTCCTCTTTATATTCAGATGGCAGTGTAATTCTTCAGTTTCACTGAGGATAGCAATTTCATCAGAAGGTATCTTTGACTACCAAAGAACGTAAACATGTCTGTCTGTTGTGGCATAAGTCATTCAAATAGCGATTTCAAGCAACTGTTATAGTTCGTTAACTTTATTCTGCTATAGTCTAGTTGACAAAAGTCACTCTCGTCTAATTCGCTGTAGCGGAGAGAAAACAGTTTATAACCCTCCTACCAACCCTGCTAATTAGGGTTTTCTTTAAGACCGTATACGTAATGTTCCTAATCTGTGGGGAAAGGCATCTACTCCAAAGAATAATGCAGACCCGAGAGAAGTAGATGAAGTTATAAGCGAATCACTGTATCTCAGTATTTTAGCAATAGCGATTAGAAACGTAGTTCGGTTAATTTTATATACTTTTATTACGTAACCTATCTTTTAATTGACAATAGTTAGTGGAAAATTGGAAAAATAAAGGTTTTCAAAGTATGTCATTTATGAAAAGAACCAACGGTCGTCAGTTCCTCACAGGAAGAAGAATAATTTCATTGAAACTGGCCTTTATACTCGTAAGCTATCTTACGTAAGAATAGTTATTGGCTTCATAACGTAGGAACAGTACCTAACGCACACTTTAATGTACTTCACACCACACATGATAATAATCAAATAGCAAACACATACAACATATTGTATTAATTTTCATAGATCAATTAAAGTATGATTGTTTACTGGCTGTGGACAGAAACTTTTTGTTACGTTACTCACCGTAATACTGACAGTCGTAATTGTTGCAAGCAGAAATATTGTTTGAATTTACTCATTGGTAGGGACCGTCATTTAACTAGTCGTTGCTCTGATATTTCTTTTTAATAAAAGTTATAAACTATGCCACAAGCTAGAAATTAGAACTTTGCTTTGACAGTGACATTTAATGTCCAAGTGACATAAATTTCTACTACAATTTTTAAAATATGAAAGTTAGTCTATTTCTAGCCAATGATTTAGTAATGGCTTTTGCGTCATCCTTTTTCTGACATTATTCATACTACAAATATTTCATTATTACGTAATTGTCCAAAGTTGGAAAAATTATGTTTTGATAATCTAGTAAATTAATGTTCACTTCCATTTCTGTTCATTTTCTGATTACCTCAGTTCATACAAAGAGATCTTACTTCACTTTATATGATGCCGTTAGTATGGGGCGCGGCTTGATTTAGCAGTAAAATAGGGCACAGGTTGATCTTCTTGCCATACCATAGCCAATAACAAGGGCCCACAGTAGTAATGTGTGAATTACTCTTGCTGCTTTTGTACTGCGCCCAATAAATGCTATAAGCATATTAAATATCCACCAAAACTACCATTCACTGCTCTGCACATCGGACTTTTTATCTCCACCCTTTTGCATAGCCACTCCAGCTGATACATAAAACCAACGACACCAACCGTCTCCTCGTGGGCACCAACTGCTACTTTAATTGTCGCACTAGCACGCCCAGCGACAATGCATTTACACTTTATTACACTCTCCGACAATAGCGTTCCCCTGACTAGGACAGCGTGTCTACTTATAAAATGTTAACATACGATGCATATTCTCTCTCTTAAATAAGAAATAACATTTCTACATTGACAAAATATTTGGAAGAATAACATACAGCACCACTAATAAATCAAACTTCGTAAAACACGTAGAAAATGTATGGTCATCCACAGATTTCTGGTGATATAATCTCCTATGTGATCGAGTTTAATAGGGCAGTTTAGTCGGCTTGTCGAGCTACCTACACCGTTCCAGTGTGGCGCTATAGTCAGTCGTCAACACCGATGCTACCAACGTG
Source organism: Schistocerca cancellata (assembly GCF_023864275.1). Lineage (NCBI taxonomy): Eukaryota > Metazoa > Arthropoda > Insecta > Orthoptera > Acrididae > Schistocerca > Schistocerca cancellata. The sequence goes on from NC_064631.1 coordinate 527,229,147, forward strand.
CGTGAAAAAGGCCGCAGTTGTGAAACTTCCACTACTGAATAGACTCAACAAACGTCGGTTGCTCCACTAAAACAGCAATCTTCCGTTTCTACTGATAATGTGATCTCACCACAAAAACCTGTCATCATCGACAATGTGGTGTGACCGCCAGACACCACACTTGCTAGGTGGTAGCCTTTAAATTGGCCGCGGTCTGTTAGTATACGTCGGACCCGCGTGTCGCCGCTATCAGTGATTGCAGACCGTTCGCCGCCACACGGCAGGTCTAGAGAGACTTCCTAGCACTCGCCCCAGTTGTACAGCCGACTTTGCTAGCGATGGTTCACTGCCTACTTATGTTCTCATTTGCCGAGACGATAGTTTAGCATAGCCTTTAGCTACGTCATTTGCAACGACCTAGCAAGGCACTATTATCAGTTACTATTGATATTGTGAATCATGTATCGTCAAGTCCGACGTTCATCATTAATGGATTAAAGTTAAGTATTCCACCAGCTACGTCCGTCTTTTCTAAATTCTAATTTCCTTGTGATGTTCCAGACCTCATGCCAGCCTACGTGAGCTAAAATGCGTGCATTTCGGCCTCCTTTAGTAATTCAGTGTTTGCTCTCTTGCCAACCACGACGTTGGCGACGAGGCAAAACCGCGTTCTTATATCAACTGTTCTGATTTACTTGTGTAATGGCTTCGCTACAATCTCCAGATGTACTGTCCGAATTTTATCGCTTACAGAATCAGCAGACGCAGGCATTACTGAATGCCCTTGGACAGCTCGTCCAGGGTCAATGTGCAATGCAAAACGATGCGGCAGCCGCCGCTCCACCGCTAATGTAGCCACAACACGCTGTTGCACCAACTTTTCGACCTTTTGATCCAGCACTGGAAAGCTGGATGGAGTGGTCACGCCAATTTTGATTCCATCTCGCCGCCTACAGAATTCAGGGTAACGAGCGGCATCCTTATCTCTTATCTTCGGTCGGCGTGAATACATACTGTGTGATAATCAAATTATTTCCCCGGCGCGACGTAGCAACTCTGTCCTACGAAGAAATTTTGTCTGCACTAGATGCATATTTCAAAGAATCAGTCAATGTAGTTGCAAAAAGGTATACCTTCTTTCGTACAAAACGTACGGCAGGTCAGACTAATCGGGAGTGGGTTGCAACCTTGCAAGGCCTCACTAGGGATTGAGTTTTGAGTGTCAATGTGGACTCCCTCATTCAGATACTATGGTGCATGATGCAATTGCACAGAACGTTTCTGATGTTCGTATAAGGGAACAGATTTTGAAACTAGTCAATCCCTCCCTTCAACAAGTGATGGACATATTGGATCAGCAGGACACACTTGCCTTTGCTCAGGAATCTTTTGAAACTTCGCCACCCGTGTGTCAGGTTACCCGGCCCGCTGGGCGAGCTGCACGGAACAGTAAACAGTCCTCGCGCCCAGTCGCGCCGAAGCCACCTGGCTCTCAACCATGTGTACCGCGCCAGCAAGCAAATGCAGTGAAATCATGCCCGCAGTGTGCTACTAGATATTCACATAAGAATTGCCCGTCACGCCAGGCTATTTGCTTTTTCTGTAATAAAAAAGGACATGTTCAAAGTGTTTGCCAGAACAAGCTCCGATCGGACACTCACAACCATTCCAGGCCCTTTGCTTTGCGCCGGAATCGGAATCGAACCAAGGATACTCAGGCTCGCGACGCTTCGCCCATGGAAATTCATGTAGTTCATTCCACTCTGCCCAGTGCCACTCTAACAGCGACTGCGTTCGTCCCACAAATAGTGTGCGTCGACATCGCCGGAAATCCCGTCAAGTCACAAGTGATTTTGTACCAAAGTCAGTTCACATTGCACGAGACAGTCGCTCTTGTCATCAGCAGGACAATAAACATTTTGTAGACTTGGACATTAATGGCAAAGTGATACCATTCCAGCTCGATACCGGAGCTGCAGTTTCACTGATCAATCAAGACACGTACAAACAGCTGGGCACACCTCTCTTGCATGCTGCAAATGTTAGGTTAACTAGTTATTCCGGTCAAGATATCCCTGTGTTAGGACAGTGCAGCCTTCTTGCAACATACAAAGGACAAACAAAACTTGCGTCATTTTACGTCCTTCGGTCTTCTTCTGCAGTGAACTTGTTTGGTTTCGATTTATTTCAGTTGTTTAACTTGTCTATAGTACATCAGGTCCTATCAGTGAACCAGACTGTGCCTTCCGACATTGTTTCTCGTCTATGTGAAGAATTTGCAGACATTTTTGCACCGGGCCTTGGGTGCACTAAGAACTATAAAGCACATGTGGAACTGAAAGTAAACGCGCAACCGAAATTTTTCAGAGCGCGCAATGTTCCCCACACATTGCGTGATGACGTCGCATAAACATTACACAATTTGGAATCACAAGGTGTAATTGAACGTGTGCAGGCTTCTCTCTGGGCATCACCCTTAGTAATTTTGCCAAAACCTTCCAGAAAATTGAGACTTTGTGTGGACTTCAAGGCAACAGTGAATCCACAACTAGTGATTGCAACTTTTCCTTTACCCCGCCCGGAAGATCTTTTTGACAAATTGTGCCCGGGTAAATATTTTTCGAAGTTGGACCTAAAGGTTGCGTACTTGCAAATACCGGTGGACGAAGAATCCCAGCGCGTTTGGTGGTTAAACACGCATCTTGGTTTGTATCGATTCAAACGACTGCCATTCGGGTGTGCATCCGCCCCTGCATTGTTTCAGCAATATCTACAAACTGTTTGTGCGTCGGTCCCTACTGCAGCAAACCATCTGGACGATATTATGATCTCCGGAAAGACGGAAGAAGAACATTTAGCCAATCTGAGAACATTATTTCAGGTCTTGCGACAAAATGGTCTTCGCTTGCGGAAGGACAAATGTGTGTTTTTTGCTCGTGACTTGCCATACCTGGGACATGTACTCAATGCCCAAGGCATACATCCCAGTCCCGAGCACCTTCGTGCCATACAAGACTTGCCTTCGCCGCAGAATTTGTAGCAGCTACAGAGTGTGCTGGCAAAAATCTACTATTATCACTGATATGTTCCACACGCCTCTTCCACTTCAGCTCCGCTTCATCGCTTACGTCGTAAAGGCGTTCCGTTCGTCTGGACGACGGAATGCGAACGCGCCTTTCGCCAGTTGAAATCGGCGTTGCTTTCCAATACTTACCCTGTCCTTGCTACCGTTCTGCGTTTTGGTTCTACGCAATGGCCCTTGTCAAAGACACGGATCGGGGACCCGTTGGTTCGCCGGTATTTTGCTCATAAGGAAAGACATTTAGTTCGATGTGGTGTTTTGCTGTTGTGTTCTGATAATGATCAGTCCAGGATCGTGGTCCCACGTTCCTTACAGTCCTCTGTCTTACAGCTTCTCCACCAAGGACATTGGGGCATAGTGAGAACGAAACAACTTGCTCGTCAGCACTTTACTTGGTTCGGAATCGATGCCGCGATTACCAATATGTGCTCTTCTTGCATGGTGTGTGCTGAACAACAATCAGCACCACCGCGGAAAGTCTTTGCATGGCCAAAAGCCACTTCCCTTGGCAACGCTTACACATCGAGTTTGCTGGTCCATTCTGGAATGCTCGATGGTTGGTTGTGGTAGAATCATTCAGTAATTTTCCTTTTGTTGTCCAGATGTCTTCCACGACGTCATCTGCCACCATCCAAGCGTTATCTGCTATCTTTTGCATTGAAGGTCTTCCACAGACTATTGTTTCCGACAATGGCCCACAATTCACGTCCACAGAATTTCAGTCTTTCGGCAAGGCCAATGGTATTCAACATGTGAAGTCCGCGCCGTTTTCGCCACAGTCAAACGGTGCCGCTGTACGTTTGGTCAGGACTTTCAAGTCACAGATGTTGAAGTTGAAAGAGTCGCATTCTCGGGAGGAGGCGTTATTGCTCTATTTGTCCTCGTATCGCTCTCAGCAACGAAATGGTCGCTCGCCGGCTGAGTTGCTCCACGGTCGCCCTCATCCAACCTTGATGTCTTTGCTCCATCCGCCGCATCAGGTTCCTGTGCAGCGGCAGACACCTGCTTTTGCTCCAGGCGACGTTGTCTACTATCGCCCCTATCGATGTTCACGGCGTTGGCTCGAAGGGCGCATTCTTTGCTGCCTCGGCCGCGCAATGTATCTTGTTTCGGGGGCCTCTGGTGATGTGCGTCGGCATCTCAATCAGATGCGCCTCTGTCGTCGCACGGGATCTGCCGCTCCCCGTCTGCTTTCAGCGACGGTGCCGTCCGGTCAGCGCCCTAAGGACCCATCTACTGGCTCGCCTCAGCCCCAGCTGTTACCGACCCTGCCTTCCATTTGGACCCATGGCGACGCGCCGCCGCCACCGCCGCCGCCTTTTCTCCCGCCGGCGACGCCCGCAGTGGACGCGTCGCTGCAAGCGCCGGGCGCCTCCCTGGGTCACGCGCCACCGATCGCTTCCCGTGACCAGTTGTCTTCCGACATGGAACTCTTGCCCGCTCCGGACCATATGTCGTCTTTTCGCCCGTCGGGTGCTCCGTCCCGATAGAGGTCGACCCTTCGGCCCCTCCTGTCTCCCTGCGGGCGCATACACTGCATGTTGGCGTGGACCCTGGAGCAGGTTTTCAGGCGTTTCCTAGCTCCCCGCGGTCCGAATGGCAGGGTGCGGGTCGCACAGCCTCGCCTGTTGTTAGGCTCCCCACCTGGTCGCATACGTCAACATGGGGTCCTCCCCACGGCGGGCGGAAGCCTTATGCCACCACCATACGCCGATTTGCGGGGGAGGAATATGGTGTCACCGCCAGACACCACACTGGCTAGGTAATAGCCTTTAAATCGGCCGCGGTCCGTTAGTATACGTCGGACCCGCGTGTCGCCGCTATCAGTGATTGCAGACCGTTCGCCGCCACTCGGCTGGTCTAGAGAGACTTCCTAGCACTCGCCCCAGTTGTACAGCCGACTTTGCTAGCGATGGTTCACTGCCTACTTATGTTCTCATTTGCCGAGACCATAGTTTAGCATAGCCTTTAGCTACGTCATTTGCAACGACCTAGCAAGGCGCCATTATCAGTTACTATTGATATTGTGAATCATGTATCGTCAAGTCCGACGTTCATCATTAATGGATTAAAGTTAAGTATTCCACCAGCTACGTACGTTTTTTTCTAAATTCTAATTTCCTTGTCATGTTGCAGACCTCACGCCAGCCAGCGTGATCTAAAACGCGTGCATTTCGGCCTCCTTTAGTAAAACGGTGTTGGCTCTCTTGCCAACCACAACAGACAACGTTCTAGACACCGTAATGTATGACTATGTAAAATCGTCAAGTGACATAATTTCTGGCAGCAATAGTACCCATTGCTCTCGCATATTTGGAGGAACGATATGTATTTTTACAAGGACTGTCGAGGATATAGTTCGATTAGTGCAAAGGGTAGTTTTATTTTAAAGAGGCAATGACGCCAGATATGCGTTTAAAAAATGCCAGTACTCGAGTTGTCTTTCCTATTGTACTTCCATTTATTAGTAATGCTGTAATTCTAGCCAAAATGTCTAAATGGGGACATAGTAGTGCATGTCAATGATATTCCAATCGGAACCAGGGTTTAGGAAACCTCTCTTATAAAATCATTTTGCCGCATTTTTCGATAAGTCAACGACTGTACAATGTGCTATCCACGATACAGATCCCCTATGAAGGAAATTATTTCATTATGTATATTACCATGGATGAAGTTGTATGTATTCCAAATGGTCACAGCGAATTTCCTCCTCTGGTACACAATGCTGCTCCAAAAATCAGTACAATTGGTGCAAGAAGCAACTACAAAAATTTGTCAACTTCCAACAAGGTCTGGAAACCTGCTAAATAATCTGTCTCACTCTTGTACTGTTGTACTAGAAATTCCACCATCGGTTCAAGAAGTAGTTGATATAATTCCTGTTCCTCTCACACGGTCTGGAAGAGAACAACATACATCTGACTCTTCTACTACAGCACTAGAAATATCATCATCCGTACAAGTAGTACTTCCTAAAGTTCTTCTTCCTACCACGCGGTCTGAAAAAGAGCAACATTCGTCTGACTCTGGAGCTACCGTTCTAGAAATATCACACAACCACGCTAAAAGCCGCCGATCTGATTTCGATTTTAATAAGGATATTGTCAACAGTTGAGTCGTCAGTAATAATAATGTTTCTTCCAATGAACACCAGATTAAAAGTCTGCCAAATGAAACTGTCAGCGTCCCTCCTTTAGTAACTAACGTCTGATATGAGTTTAGCCAGACTGAGGAATCTAATACTAAATCTCACATAGCGTCTTGCGCAGCACCTACTACTGACACACAACCTGCACCTGGTGCTACACAACAAAACGACGACGTGATAGATACGGAACCCGAATGTGGTTCGTCACTGTTAGATTTCCCAATGAGAGATGCGGCACTGACAGAAGATATCAATAAAGATTACCTCACGTCTTCAAAAGAATTCAACGACTTTTGGAAAGCGACTAGAAACCAGAAAATAATACTTCCGATTCCAAAACAGTACACCAAATATTTTGTAGATTTTCAAGAATTAACTGATAGCGAAGAATCAAAGCAATCGACGAACGTCGACACCTACAGTGACTGTTAAATGCGATTAAGAAAGAAACGGCCACTAAATGACATACGTGTTCCTCAACTCTATGTTCTAGCAGGAACAATGCAGTAGCGTTGATGCTCCTGAAATAAGTAGAACACAACGCAAACGGAACACTGATTGTCACTAGTGGTAACATCAAATACAAGCCAAACAACTTGGTCTCATTAAAAAATCAAGTTTATACAAATAATTCTACAGTGCTCCAGAGCTGCATCAGTTAACCTAATGCAAGCTGTTGTGGAATATCAGACTGACATTGCTTTCATACAAGAAATATATTGTTATAAACAAAATGTTGGTGGAATCACTAGAGGCTACAAGATTACAGCGCAGGTGACAAAAGGAGAACAGCAGCAATACTCATAACCAACAATGATGTTGAATATGTAATGATCAGCCACTTGTCCGACGAAGATGCAGTATTTGTAGAAATAGTAAAAGTAAATTAGCGATTTTTCATATCTATCGTCTACTTAGATATAGCAAAACATATCAAAGATGACCTGAAAAAAAGGGATGACATGATAACTTACTATAAAGGAATTGGTTTAGTAACTGCTATGAATAGCAGTGCAGGATCTAGCATGTTGCATGATAAAGTAAGCAACTCCAGAGGAAAGGAGATGAAAGAGTTTATGGCTTCCGCCAATGAGTACCTAGTGAACGAGGAGAATCACAGCTCAACTGTTGAAAATAATAAACGAAAGAGTAAAATTGATTTAACTATGGCCGCCCCTCATTACTGTCGATGCTAAGCCAATGGAAGTGTGGCAAAGAAGAGAATTGCCCCGAGCATAAGGTTATTACTTCTAGTATAGGAGTGTGCCCAAAGGCACATGCTGGAAACATAATCCAAACTAAAAAATTTATTGTTAGAGATAAAAATCTGAGAGACTTTGATACGTACTTGTTGAAAGAACTCCCGCACAAATATTTATCAAACATGGACTTACACAACTTAAAAGAAATAGACCAGAACTTGACCGCAAAAGCTCAAGCGAAAAGAAGTGTTGAAACTACTATCGCAGAATATGGAGCATTTCTAAATACCTCAAGAAATAAAACGGTAAAGATACGAAACCAAGTGATGTACAGAAATGGGAGAAAACCTGTCCCTTGGTGGACATCTGAATTAACTGCAGTGCAAAAATAACAGTGCGTTAAGGTGAATTTAGCAACGCAGGACAGAGAACAACTGCGGGAGATACGAAGGCAACAATAGCAAAAAAACAGTCCTGGGAGCAATACTGCAGCTTGACCCCAACAAATAACACTTGGAACGCAGTCTATCGAATCGCATCAGGGAAAATCAGAAATAATACTCCCATTACAAAATTAGGTGATAATACGACAGCAACGGATTTAACCGAAACTGCCACCTTTATGATCGTATAGTTTGTGCCTGAGTACGATAAAACTCAAGATAAGGAACACAGCAAACTAATAGTATCTAACAATCTACGTAACGACGGAACGGTAGATAATGTAGCTTTCAAGCAGACGGAAATGGGGGAAATAATAACGAACTTGCCGAAAAACAAGACTCCTGCTGAAAGTGCTGTTACTAGTAAGATCCTTCGTCGATTGTATATCATTTTTCCCAAGTATCTGCTCTATATAAAAGTTGCCAAAGGAACGATTGCTTTTCGAGATTGTGGAAAACAGCTGAAATAATACCAATTCTCAAACCTGATAAAGAAAACAACATGAAGGCTCCAAATTTATTCCCATCAGCCTTCTGGATACGGAGGGGAAACTATTGGAAAAGCTATTAGTAAACGTAATTATGCACCATGTCTTCTCTAATGATCTCCTCAGCAGCAATCGGAATGGATTCACTCCACAGAAAGGGAGAGTCGATGCATTGTTGGCTGTTAAGAACTTCGTTGAGCACAGCATATCACAAGGACAGTACGTAATAATGGTAAGTCGTGATGTTCAGGGAGCTTTTGACGCATCTTGGTGGCTAAGCATTCTTAAATCTCTGCTAGTACTTGGGTATCTACGGAGCTTATATAAACTAAACTCCGTCCGAGCAGGCCTTTTGAAGGCCCAATGGCACCGACCGGCCTCCGTGTCATCTTCAGTCAACAGATTTCACTGGATCCGGATATGGAGGGACATGTGGTCAGCACACCGCTCTCCAGGACGTATGTCAGTTTACGAGGTCAGAGTCGTCACTTCTCAATGAAGCAGCTCCTCAGTTTGCCTCACAAGGGCTCAGTGCACCCCGCTCGCCAACAGCGCTCGGAGGACTGGATGGTCACCCATCCAAGTGATAGCCCAGACCGAGAGCGCTTACCTTCGGTGATCTGACGGGAACAGGTATAACCAAGGCCGTCGGAAAGGAGGTTATATAACCTAGCAAGAAACTACTTCAGTGATGGAACAGCAGTGTTGGCCTTTAACAGCATCAAACTAGAAAAGGAAGTGATAGATTGCTCACAGAGGGGGCTTAGGTTTTTGGAATATCCAGGATAATTCTCTGATTAGTTTGGATTACACAGCAAACATAAAAGTGGTAGCATTTGGATATGACTTAACTGTCTTGACCAAAGCAGATATTGTGATTACTGCTGAGGAGCTCTGCAACAGAGAAATGGGTAAAATCACAGCTTGATCCTAAAAGAACAAAATCCGTTTTAATGGCTATGTCAAAAGCAGCGCTAATAACAAGGAGAAGGCGTAAAGACAAATCAACAGCTAATGTCCTTCTACACAATAATGTTTTGCAAAGTGCTGAACGATTAAAATACTTGAGTAAGATTATTAATTCTAAATTCATGGTTAATGAATATATACAGTACATTAATGAAAAATGCACGAAACTTATTCATTCTTCACCTAAATCAGCAAGGATTCACTGGCGACTTGGTTCAGGAGCAATGAAAATAATTTATGGAGGCACTGTATACCATTATTTACATATGCAGTTCCTGTGTGGAATCAGTCACTAAGAAGAAAATATAACTGTATGAAGATTCGTAGAATTCAGCGCTTGATCAACAAAAAGATTGCTAAGGCTTACAGAAAGACGTCTACTCAAGTGTTGTGCATTCTAACTGGCCCTACACCCATAATTGTTAAACTACAGGCAATAGCTGAAGAATATAAAATTACAAGATTTGAACACGCGTCCCATTCTGCAGACACTCCTTTAGATTGCAAGCAGTGGCCCCATCCAGAAAGTACGGTAGCTTTAGAAGACAATTACAAACTCAAGGAATACCCTACAGAGATTTATACCGATAGGAGTTATTCAGAGAACGGAACAGGTTCAGGAGTGGTAATAATGATAAATGGGAGACCAGCCTATCACTTAAAGTACACACTAAAGGATGGATGCGCCATAAGCCAAGAAGTTAATTAGCTATCTTGCAAGCCTTATAGACAGTAGAGAACTTAACGAAAAAATGTTATAATGGCAGATGTAATACGCACGGACAGTAGAATTATGATGAATTCATAAAAAAAATTCATGAATCATAAATATTTGATAAAATAGATCAGAAAAAAATTAGGGAATTTCAGCAGAAGAAATGGCATATTAACTTCGAATGGACGAAAGCACATGTACTAATCATGGGAATTAACTGACAGACTAGCTTCCCAAACAAGCAGCTCGGAAACACGTACCAGATAGTTACAACAGAATCCTTTCGTCTATGATTAGAAGAAAGTTAAGATACACTACGAAAGAAAAATGGGAAAAAGGATGGGCTGAAACTACAAAAGCGGCTATCGCAAAAGATTTTTTTCCACCTGTTCAGTATCGTCCTTACATAAATTTACCGCGGTTATTTAACCTTACAACAATGTCAACCGGGCCTGCAAAGTTAATTTCTTACTACGATCGATTCAGGCTAGACCCAAGTTGTGCTTGTACGTGGGGAGAGGATGATATAACAGTAGATCACATGTTGTGGGTATGTTGCGAGCTTAATACAGAGAGAGGTGCCATAAAGCAGAGTATTACAGGAAAGGAACACAGCTGGCTCGTCGATGAACTAGTTTCAGTAAAGCTACACGTGAACGAATTTCACAAATTCTGCATAGTAAGGTTTCCTAGCACATGAATATTTATGTTACTAAAGGTTAAAAAAAATTATGTTCTACTTGAAAACTTTATACCGATCATATAGCTAGCTTACATTGATGAATTTCATAAATTTTTCAATTTAATAAAGTTTTCCATCATATGAATATTTATGGTAAATGATGTTCTACCTGAAGACTTTATATTGATCATACAGAAGTTTTCTGTTGTGAATATAATTATTAGTCTATAGTGTTCTACCTGGAGACTTTATATCAATCATACAGAAGTTTTCTGTTGTGAATAATTTTCATCCATGCTACTGTAATTCCTTATAATTAGACTTCTCCTTTACATATCTTGCTATCTAAACATGCAGTATTATAAATATTGTAATGGAGTAGATTGAATAAATGAAATGAAATGAATGTCAACAGCGAATCGTATCACTGACTTCCTTTCACCTTGAATTGTAGTTCCACTACTGAATCTTTCTTTTATTTCCATCACTGTTCCATCGATGTGTAGATTGAACGATAGGAGCGAAAGGCAATATCCTTATCTTACATCCTTTTTAATCAGAGTACTTCGTTCTTGTCCTTTAACTCTTTATTATTTCCTCTAGACATTAGTATACGTTGTATGCGTTGTATATTACCTTTCTCTCCCTACAGCGTACCCCTATTTTCCTCAGAATTTCGAACATCTTGCACCATTTGACACTGTCTAACGCTGTTTCCAGATCGAAAAATCTTATGAACGTGTCTTGATTTTTCTGTAGTCTTGCTTCTATTATGAACCACAAACTCAGAATTGGATCTCTGGTGCCTTTAGCTTTACCACAGCCAAGCTGATCGTCAACTAATACACCAGGTGTTATACAAGAAAAATAAGGAAATAGTACACCCAATACACATATAAGAACAAAGCTGCACTTACATTTTGCAGTGTAGCATGGCCCAGCAAGTCTCCGTACACAGCTGTGTCTCGTGACCAAAAATTTCACACGTGATACATATAGATGACACGGCCTGAACACATGGATAGTCATGCCCATATCTATTACAATACGATGATCTCCGTAGCAGCATGTAAACCTCCCTAGTATCCCCAAGGAAAAGACTATTCTACAGGTTCTCATGGCCTAACAAATGGCACTTTTAACGTACTGTAGAGGTCACTAAGGCTGAACATGGGGGCGAGAAAAGACTCTAGAAGGTGGCCAATAAATATCATTCACCATACCGCATCGCAGCGAATCACAATCCACAACCACAGATTGTGTTGCAGAGCGGTGCCGAAGATGTTGGCTACTGTCGCTGTAGATGTATGGGTGTACAGCCAGATGTAGACGTCTCTAGTGCTGCTAACTTCTCTCTGGCGGCAGATATAGCGGCCCTAACAGTCGTCATGTTTGTACCAAGCAGCGTGCGGTGGCGGAGACCTGTTAGCGTTTAGGCCACCAAGCGAACTTTACTCACAGTGATTTATTTACTGTCTGGAAATACAGAATCGTCTTCTCAGGACGCTGACCCTTCACTCGGTGTGGAGGCCTCGTCAGTAGTTGCAAGACAAATTCGTGTGGTAGAAAGCTATTACTGCGAAGTGGCCAAAACGTCACAGAAAGTCCGTGCCTCCGGTGTCGTCGTCGTTGCGGGCCACATTGAATGATGACGGACAGCAGCTCTGTGAGCTGTGCAGTGTTCGATCCGCTGTCTCCAGTTGGGAGACAGAGGTCAGGAGCATCTGCGTGGGGCAGCAAGGGGGTGAACAGCAACAGCAGCTACCTTTCTCGATAGTGGATGGCGAACGGCTGCTTGAGATTGTTGAGCTTCCAGAGGACAGCTGCAACTGCGGTAATTGACTAACAAATGCATATTAGGTATGCTAATACTTCTACATATACATGACTACTCTGCAATTCACATTTAAGAGCTTGGCAGAGGGTTCATCGAACCACAATCATACTATCTCTCTACCATTCCACTCCCGAAGAGCGCGCGGGAAAAACGAACACCTAAACCCTTCTGTTCGAGCTCTGATTTCTCTTATTTTATTTTGATGATCATTCCTACCTACGTAGGTTGGGCTCAACAAAATATTTTCGCATTCGGAAGAGAAAGTTGGTGACTGAAATTTGCCGCGACGAAAAACGTCTTTCCTTTAATGACTTCCATCCCAACTCGCGTATCATATCTGCCACACTCTCTCCCCTATTACGTGATAATACAAAACGAGCTGCCCTTTTTTGCATCCTTTCGATGTCCTCCGACAATCCCACCTGGTAAGGATCCCACACCGCGCAGCAATATTCTAACAGAGGACGAACGAGTGTAGTGTAAGCTGTCTCTTTAGTGGACTTGTTGCATCTTCCAAGTGTCCTGCCAATGAAACGCAACCTTTGGCTCGCCTTCCCCACAATATTATCTATGTGGTCTTTCCAACTGAAGTTGTTCGTAATTTTAACACCCGTGCGTTTAGTTTGATAGGGATTAGCAGTAACACCACGTAAGGTTAGCTTTTCTGATGTCTTTGAAGTTTCGTGTCCTCATCTTCCTGACGCTATTTCCTGCTGCGTCAATGGCTGAATAGTTACAGTTACGTTGTATCGGTGTCTCTTTGTGACACTCTGCTTGATCGCCAGTATAACGGCATCTTCCTACTGTCACGCCACTGTGCTTCGATCACAGACAGCTCTGACCTGCTCAGCATTTCTGTCGGTTACAGAATCAGGCGCCTTGGATTCTTGCTTCATCAGTGAAGAACATCCTCAGACTCTTATTATTCGCCTAGGATATTATTATGGGGCACAACAGTATTGTTCATCCGCTTGTTCCTTAGCACGTTCGATATTTCATAAATAATGCACAGGTTGCTGTTACTGTGGATCGCGTGATGCAACAACAATGAAAATTACGTTAGATGTTGTTGGGATCTAGAGGAAGAAGCACATGTTTTTGTTTATCTACAATGTACTCTTACATAAAACTGGCGAGAGGTAGAAATACACCCTGCAGGGGTCTCGGGTACTGTGACTGTTGAAGACCAGAGGTCCTACATGGAAATACCACGTGGCGAAAACCCGTCAGAAATCTACAGTGCGTTAAGTTAAGTTTGTGGTGAGTTTACAGCGGGCCGTAGTATACTTTCACATTGGGTTAATCCTGTTCGTGGTGGTCGTATTAGCATAGACGGTAATCCAATACCCAGAAGGCCAAAAATGTCAACAGATGAACGAAGTGTGAGCCTTGAGGCAGATGCTCTTGAAGAACATCGCAGTGCGGAATGTGTGGATCCCTCGGAAGCTAAGGGTATGCCCCCAACAGCAATACTCTCTATTCTGACAAATGGTTTGAAGATGAGAAAAATTTCTGTGACGTGAGTCCCACACTATTTGACTGCTGAAGAGAAGCAGAAATGCCTGAACGTTGCAGCATTCCTCATATAACGATTCGACCGTGAAGGTCAAGGATTCTTGTGTCGAATTGTTGCTACTGATGAGACGTGGATTAAAGACTTTGAACCGGAGTTGAAATCACAATCCAATGAGTGGAGAAGTTCAGATTCCCCACGTCTAAAAAAAACTGAATTTCGCTTATGATCACCAAGGAATCACCAATGGAACAAGTGTCACAGCAATGTATTATCTTCATGCAATATATGCGCGGGAAAGTGCACAAAACCCGACCTCAGTTGCTCCAGGCTGGGCCACACACTTTCCACGACAGTACTCGCCCGCATACCAGCAATATTGTTGCCCAGAACTGCGCGAATAGGGTGGGAGGTTTTGTCGAATCCGCTCTACAGCCCGGACATGAGCAGCCAGACTCAGACATTTCCAGAAGCTGAAAAACCCTACGCGTGCACTTCGTTATCTTTCTCTGGAAGAGCTTTCTACCATCGTTTCCCGAGCCATTCGATAGATGAACGGAAGTGATGTCCTGCATGGAATGATAGAGCTTGCAAGTCGTTGGGATTCAGTCACAAGGAAGCGGGGAGACTACATTTAAGGACTGTAAAGAGATATTTATTAAAAAGTTGTGAGTAATAAAATTAGTGTGTATTATTTATGTTATGTACCTCGGACGAGCCCCTTCTCTAGAAGTCTCTAAGATTTCCTTGAAGGTTACAGAAGTTAATTGCAACATTAAGCTACATTTTGCTTATTTTCCTGTCTTATCATGACGGTACAGTGTACCTAACTGAAAATTAATTTGCAGGTGCTATATAATACAAACAAAAATGCAAAGACTCTGTCTTTAAGTATCGCTGAAATATCGCTGGCCAAATTTGATTCCCAGAATTTGTTGCGTGGCTAAAAAGGGGAATTAAAGAAAACTGAAGTAATAAAATATATCAATAAAATATTTAATTCATATTACCGACGATAATAAAGGACCGTTTGTGATGGGATTTTAATCATATTTTACGCTGATTAATTTTTCACCCACTTCAATAAGGTGCGAAGTAAAATAAATAGCGTTTAATTTATTTTAGGTATGTAAATACTCATCCGAGCTGGAATACAACCAAATATTGTTCTTACGATATATTCTGAATAAACATCGCGCTAAGTGCAAATATATCTATTTGAGATACAGAAACTTTGTCAAGAAACGAATGGGTCAGAAGTTATAAGCGACAAGCAGAAAATTACAAATATAAATGGAACAATACGCAACTTTTAATAATATTATTTGCCTACGCAATCTTCAGTGTGCTACATTACAAGCAGTTATTCACAGTAGCATTTGACACCTCTTAGGCAGGGAACAGATATTGCCGTTCCAACAGGGACTCGAGCACTGAGAATATAACAGAAGTAAGAAGCCGGGGTAGGGCGTATTAAGTTTTTGGGTGTGCGCACACATGAAAATATTAATCGGTAAATTCATATTTTGGTTCTCCTAAAGGGACTAGGTTCAGAAATTTTGGAATCAGAAAATTGTCAATTTTGAGGATATAGAAATTGGTAAGCTAAAATACTTTGCATACTTTCTCTCTCTGATGTCACACCGAATAATATTTTGGGGTAAGTCAACACATAGGCAAAAAGTATTCACTGTTCAAAAGAAAGTGGTTGGAATAATGTGTAGTCGCCCACCTTGTAGGCGCCTGTTTAAAAGGATGGGAATTCTTACAATAGCCTCACAGTACATCCACTCAGTAATGAAATTTGTTTTCAGCAATACGCACGAGCTTAAAAACAACAGTTACATTCATGATCATAATACCAGCAGCAGGTTTTAAATTGTAAGACATTTCCAGGGGCAGATGTGGACTCTGACCACAATCTATTGGTTATGAACTGTAGATAAAACTGAAGAAACTGCAAAAAGGTGGGAATTTAAGGAGATGGGACCTGGATAAACTGACTAAACCAGAGGTTGTACAGAGTTTCAAGGACAGCATAAGGGAACAGTTGACAGGAATGGGGGAAAGAAATACAGTAGAAGAAGAATGGGTAGCTTTGAAGGATGAAGTAGTGAAGGCAGCAGAGGAACAAGTAGGTAAAAAGACGAGGGCTAGTAGAAATCACTGGGTAACGGAAGATATATTGAATTTAATTGATGAAAGGAGAAAATATAAACATGCAGTAAATGAATCCGACAAAAAGGAATATAAACGTCTCAAAAATGAGATTGACAGGAAGTGCAAAATGGCTAAGCAGGGATGGCTAGAGGACAAATGTAAGGATGTAGAGGCTTATCTCACGAGGGGTTAGTTACATACTGCCTACAGGAAAATTAAAGAGACCTTTGGAGAAAAGAGAACGACTTGTATGAATATCATGAGCTCAGACGGAAACCCAGTCCTAAGCAAAGAAGGGAAAGCAGAAAGGTGGAAGGAGTATATTGAGGGACTATACAAGGGTGAGGTACTTGAGGACAATATTATGGAAATGGAAGAGGATGTAGATGAAGATAAAATGGGAAATACGATACTGCGTGAAGAGTTTGACAGAGCACTGAAAGACCTGAGTCGAAACAAGGCCCCCAGAGTAGACAACATTCCATTAGAACTGCTCACAGCCTTGGGAGACCCAGTCCTCACAAAACTCTACCATCTGGTGAGCAAGATGTATGAGACAGGCGAAATACCCTCAGACTCCAAGAAGAATATAATAATTCCAATCCCAAAGAAAGCAGGTGTTAACAGATGTGATAATTACCGGACTATCAGTTTAATAAGTCACAGCTGCAAAATACCGACGCGAATTCTATGCAGACGAATGGAAAAACTGATAGAAGCCGACCTCGGGGAAGATCAGTTTGGATTCCGTAGAAATGTTGGAGCACGTGAGGCAATACTGAGCCTACGACTTATCTTAGAAGAAAGATTAAGGAAAGGCAAACCTACGTTTCTAGCATTTGTAGGCTTAGAGAAAGCTTTTGACAATGTTGATTGGAATACTCGCTTTCAAATTCTGAAGGTGGCAGGGGTAAAATACAGGGAACGAAAGGCTATTTACAATTTGTACAGAAAGCAGATGGCAGTTATAAGAGTCGAGGGGTATGAAAGGGAGGAAGTGGTTGGGAAGGGAGTGAGACAGGGTTGTAGCCTATCCCCGATGTTATTCAATCTGTATATTGAGCAAGCAGTAAAGGAAACAAAAGAAAAGTTTGGAGCAGGATTTAATATCCATGGAGAAGAAATAAAAACTTTGAGGATTGCCGATGACATTGTAATTCTGTCAGAGACAGCAAAGGACTTGCAAGAGCAGTTGAACGGAATGGACAGTGTCTTGAAAGGAGGGTATAAGATGAACATCCACAAAACCAAAACTAGGATAATGGAATGTAGTCTAATTAAGTCGGGTGATGCTGAGGAAATTAGATTAGGAAATGAGACACTTAAAGTAGTAAAGGAGTTTTGCTATTTGGGGAGCAAAATAACTGATGATGGTCGAAGTAGAGAGGGTATAAAATGTAGACTGGCAATGGCAAGGAAAGCGATTCTGAAGAAGAAAAATTTGTTAACATCGAGTGTAGATTTAAGTGTCCGGAAGTCGTTTCTGAAAGTATTTGTATGGAGTGTAGCCATCCATGTATGGAAGTGAAACGTGGGCGATAAATAGTTTAGACAAGAAGAGAGTAGAAGCTTTCGAAATGTGGTGCTACAGAATAATGTTGAAGATTAGATGGGTAGATCACATAACTAATGAGGAGGTATTGAATAGAATTGGGGAGAAGAGGAGCTCGTGGCACAACTTGACTAGAAGAAGGGATCGGTTGGCAGGACATGTTCTGAGACATCGAGGGATCACCAATTTAGTATTGGAGGGCAGCGTGGAGGGTAAAAATCGTAGAGGGAGACCAAGAGATGAATACACAAAGCAGATTCAGAAAGATGTAGGCTGCAGTAGGTACTGGGAGATGAAGAAGCTTGCACAGGATAGAGTAGCATGGAGAGCTGCATCAAACCAGTCTCAGGACTGAAGACCACAACAACAACAACAATACCAGCAGAAAGAAAGACTTACACCATCCTCTGCTTAACCTATCCTTGTCACAGAAAGGGGTAAAATATTCTGCTGTAAAGCTTTTCGATACACTACCGCATGATATAAAATGTCTGACAGAGAGCAGTAATAATTTCTGAAATAAACTGAAATCATATCTCCTTGACAACTGCTTCTATACCATAGGTGAGTTCTTTAATAGCAGTAAATGAATCTGTAGGAATAACATACACAGTTTGTGCCATTTAAGAGAAAGTGTTGGGTAAAAAATATTTTGAGCTTAAAAAAACCTTGATTCATCCGTGCATTTCTTATGAACTTGACACTTTCCACATCATAATGGTTACCATACGATTGATCAATGGAACAAGTAAGTAACTAATTAACTAACTATCAGGTGTAATTTTGTCATCCAATTTATCAACTATGGTTGAATCACAAGATTTGTTCACTGTTATTGTTCTTAAATTATTTATTTCATTAATTTTTATAGTCTGTTCAGCTTGAAGTTTGTTTATTCGGTTGAGTGTTGATTTACAGAAAGGTAGTTTATTTTGATTTGGGTGGCATCTCATGTGGTAGATTTCCTGTATATTTGGAATTCATTTTTGTTGTTGTGGTGTGTTAATTTTAGGTCAAGGAAGTCGATTCCAGAATGAATTTGACGCTCTACTGTAAACTATATTTCGGGATGAACATTATGAAGTTTATTGGCTAAGGTGTCAATATCAGCAGTTGTCGCATGATATTGCAACACAATGCCATCAATATGTCGTTGAAAATATCTTTTTCATGTTTGATTTACTTTAAAGAATTTGTTTTATAGATCATTAAGAAGGTAACCTAGAGTACGCTCATTGCTAGACCTTCATTTTGACAATATATTTTGTTGTTGAAAGTAAAGTAATTGTCATAACTGACAATACAACATTCCATCCAAATCAGTATCAACTAGCTTTCTTTAAATCAGCAGTCAACCAAATAAACAAAATTTTAAGCTGAACCTCTTATGAAAACTAATCAAATAAGTAGTTTAAAAACAACAGCATCGAACAAGTCATATCATTCAGCCACAGTTCATAAATTGGACGACAAAATCACATCCAATAAAACATCAACGAGCCAGCCCTCGGCAGCTGAAGAAACCAGATATATCTGTATGTCTTTTATCAGTAACATCTCGTACAAACTCACTAAACTGTTCAGACCACACATTTTTAAAGTAAGCTTTCACATGAACAACAAAATACAAAACGAAATACTCCATAGTCCTGAAAGAGCCATCACATCCTTTCCCAGATCTGGCATAAATAAATTAACACATGGGAGCTACTTTTCCAACTACATAGGGCAAACAGGACGAAGCTTTGAAACACGATACAAAGAACACACTGATGCACTCCATATGAACAACTTAAATAGTTCCACAATTGTCTCCCATCTCGCAGAAAAAACATCCGATTACAGACATAAAAACCAACCACCATATCCTACACATTATAAATAAAGCACATTGATTTTCTTAAAGAATTAGAGATTTTCACCCGCAAACATAGATTACTAGACATTATTTTAAATCTATAGAGAGAATTAGTAAACAACCCCTTCTCTGGAAATCTGGAAGATTCTTTATTTGAAAACTTGAAAACACACACGCACACTCAGCCTCCCCTCCCCATGCTCTTTTCTCCCTCTGCCATCTCTCTCTCTCTTTTTCTCTCTCTCTCTCTCTGTCACTCTCTCCCTTTCTCTCTTACCCCTCCCTCACCCACCATCCTCTCACTTTCACTCTAATAATATCCCTGCCTCTTCCTCCTAATTCCTCCCAACCCCTCTTACCACTCCCTACGAAATGCCAACATTACTCATTAATTTTAAATAAACCACTAACCTGCTAATCTCAAATGCCCTGTGCGAAATTCATCCAATATATCATGCAGTGAAATAGGCGTTAAAAATAACCATAACACCACTACTCTTAATTGTAATAGAAATATCACCTAAAAAATCTAGTTTCTTACATCTTTTAAATTTCAAATATTAGCTCAATTTTTACTAATTTACTTTACTTTGGCGTTTATATTTCCTGTAAGAATGATACAATCTTCATCAATGAGAAAAAAATTACTAATTTAAGTTAATTTCACATATATATTCCCTGTAAGTAAGATACAACCTTCAGCAAAGTGAGTGTTAACCAACAACGTCTTGGTTCAACACGGAATCTTTGAACCTGTGGTTTAATCACACTCTCTGATCTGCTTACAATTTATAAAACGTGGAAGTTGGTGCCTGTGGCAAAGTCTGGTAATTGTAGTCTTTGAAAGCAATTCGAAAACGTGGAAAATGTGTTCCACAGTGATACAGATAACAAATATATATTTTCAGAATCTATTAACTATAAGTAACACCTTTAAGTAGAACTTAAACTGTAAATGTGTCGTGAAACTGTACCACATGTAGCACTTATTTGCTATGGTTTTCTGTCTTTTCACAGAAACACAACAAACCTGAAAAGCATCAACAAAAATGTACTGAACGTGTAGATGTACCATCTGATGATGAGCCG
Source organism: Schistocerca cancellata (assembly GCF_023864275.1). Lineage (NCBI taxonomy): Eukaryota > Metazoa > Arthropoda > Insecta > Orthoptera > Acrididae > Schistocerca > Schistocerca cancellata. The sequence goes on from NC_064631.1 coordinate 527,249,867, forward strand.
ATAGGCAGCTCGAAACCGATCATGGTTTGCTGAAATGTACCGATGTAAGAAGGCGACTAGCTGTGACAATTTCTGAAAACTGTTTCATATTACAATCACAGTGTTCCAATCCACAACGGATTAAAGTCTGATAAGCATATATTATGCACTATATATTATTAGTGAGCTGTGTTTAAAATTGAATGCAGCCAAAACATTTGTAGTGCAGAGTGTTGTACCCAGTGGATAGTGAACCCAAGAAAACATGTTTTTGTGCTCGATACCTTATTCTAGTGTCTGATTTTAGAATAACCGGAAGGAGTGCGCACGACAGAGCTACATAACCAGTTCCTGAAAGTTTCTGAAACTTTGGTTGCCACTGCCCATGAGGATGTGTTTTTTCAATGTGTATCAGTATTTCGAGTGATACACGTCTAAGGCTGAGTGACCGGAATTTCTATCACTGGGTAAAGGGCAACCAACAACTATTCAAGTTGACATGTAGAATCCATCAGACTTTCGAAAAATATCGTCCACACAATTCCGAAGATAGCAAGAACTTGTATGTCAGAGACATTATCGTACGATCAACTTAACAGCCCATGTGTACAAACTGCTGACAAGAATAATATACACAAGAATCAATTAAAAATTGAGGATCTGTTAGATGACGGTCAATTTGGCTATAGGAAAGGTAAAGGCACAAGACAGACAGTCATGAGGTTGTTCTTGATAATGAAAGCAATAATGAAGAAACATCAAGATATGCTCATAGGATTTACCTACCCGGAAAAAACATTCGACAAAGTAAAATGGAGCATGACTTTCGAAATTCTGAGCAAAAGCAGTAAGGTGCAGGGAACGACGGATAATATTCAAGACGAACGAGAACCGACAGGGCACAGTAAGATTGGAAGATGAAGAATGAAGTGCTCGGATTAAAAATGGTTTAAGCCAGTGACGCAGACGTTTGCCCTTACTGTTCAACATACACATAGAAGAAGCTATGGTAGAAATATAAGAAAGGTTTCTAGAGTAGGACAGAAATTCAGAGCTAAAGTATATCAATTGTAAGATTCTCTGACGACATTGTTATCCTCGGTGAAGGTGAAGAAAAATTGCAGGACATGTTGAATAGAATTAACAATCCATTGAGTACAGTACATACACTGAGAGTAAACCGAAAAAATACGATTATAATAGGTAGCAAAAACGGAAACAATGAGAAAATTAACGTCAAAATTGGTGATTACGAAACAGACAAATGTAAGGAATTCTGGTACCTTCGAGTCAAAATAACCCATGACGGACGAAGCAAGAAGAAAATAAAAAGCCGACTAGTACAGATAAAGACGGCGTTCTGGGCCAAAAGAAGTCGATTTCTGTCAAACATAGGCCTCAATCTGAGTAAGAGATTTCTGAGAATGTACATGTGGAGCACAGCATTTTACTGTAGTGATTCATCGATTCTGTCAGAACCGGTACAGAAGAAATCGACGTATGTTTCCGATGTGGTGCTACAGAAGGCCGTTGAGAGGTATGTGGGCAGATATGATAGGGAGTACGGAGGTTATCCACAGAACTGGCAAAGAAAGGGCCGTCTGGGAAACAGTGAAAATAAATTAATGGCAAGATATATGGCATACTTTATAGGCAATAGGGATAAATTTCCATGGTACTAGAAGGAGCACTAGACGGTAAAAGCTGTAGAGGAAGACATGGATTGGGATGCATCTGACAAATAATTGAGGAAATAGTGTCCAAGAGCTACTGTGACGGGAATCGGTTGACACAGGATATATATATATATATATATATATATATATATATATATATATATATATATATATATATATATTTGTGTGTGTGTGTGTGTGTGCACTAAAGTTATAAAGAAGATCTTGTTATTTCTTGAGTTACACAATTTTGTGTTAAGTAAAATATCTATAATTTTAATACTAGTTACAGAATGTGTGAACAGTAAAACTATATAACAATGGTCATGCATAGTCTTGCACCTTGATGTAGAAGACGGTGTTTTATCGTGAGCCATGGGACATTTGTAAGTGAATCGAATTTCGTTAATGTTTTCAACTGTTATGAAAATGGAACGTTGTGCTACTTTCCAATAGCTTCAGTTTACAAATGTATCCAACTTGTAACTGGTTTTTGATAATACTTCTGCTTAATTTGATTTCTCCTACTGATTAGTGGTGTGTCGTTGAGTAATAACGTGACAGATAGACAATTAAATGATACTGACAAAAATTTTCTCGATTTCAACACTTTTAAATGTCAACAGACTGTGACATCTTGTACCTATGAACATATTTTTACATTCGAAAATACCTTACTATTCGGAGTAATTTTTGTAATTTAAGAAAAATACTGCAGTTTATAAAATGTGAATAACATCATTTAACAATGGAAAAATGCGTATATTAAACATCTAGATCAGAAGCAAAAAAGGAACGAGTTGTTTCTGCCTTCAAAGGCCTGTGTACGAAAATCGAGACCAGCCTATGCTGGATAAATTAATTTACGATGAATGCTTCGTCCTCTATAGATATTATCTGAGGGTCTCTTTGAAGTGGATACGCTCAGCGTAAGCTATTTGCATTAACTTCCGAAACCATAGCCCATTATTTTTCAAGAATATTATCATATGCAATCAAGAAATAGAAAGGCCCTTATTTCATCCCTCTACTTTGATGGTAACAGGGACGAAGCCGCCTTCCCTAAAGGGCGGCCAAGAACTGATATATCTCTCTGAACTACGAATAGTATCTGAGTTTATTGTGTAGTCTTACATTAACGATACGAGTTTGGTCCATATTAATGAACTCCAGTCTCAGGCCAGCCTGGATCTGCCGTTGTGTATCAACTATCAGAGTTTCAACTCTAGACAGAATCGTTAATCAGTCCTGTGCTCTGCTTCTCCAGATTACAATAAAATCACATCATTAAAAACTGTACGAGAGGTGCATAAATTAAATTTTGTTAACAAATGATATGATTGAAACGCGATAATTAAAAAGACCGACATAACGTGGTATTTTTAAACCATGGAAGCTAAACAGACTGTTAATTTGTATGATAATTGAATCGCTGTTTTCGTGCTGTCATATTTTTACCAATTAATTGGAAATGTGTTGCGGCTGGACTCTGTATTACGGTCTCATTAACACAAAATACAGATGCTTGATGGTGGAATTACTATTAACTGAGGGATGAGTGACATAATACACCAAATGACAGCCACTCAAATTCAGATGTTCCTGATACACACTATGCTGCAAGGTGGAATGTAGAGATGAGTCGACATAATTACTGGTAAGCCACTATTTTATTATTTATTGCAGAAGACTACAGCTATAGTGAAAACTGGAGAATATATCTGCACGTTTTCTATTGCTCATTACACAAACTAATTAACCTCAAATAAAAATACATCATTACTTTCACATCTCGCCCACCATTGAGATATACTGCTCTACAAAATTTACAGAACAGTTATGCACCTTCGCGCTAACGCTATACTTTGTGACAGCAGTGCCAGACGTGTGTGTCTAGGGTTTTTAAGTTTTGTGATGTAACGCTATACTTTGTGACAGCAGTGCCAGACGTGTGTGTCTAGGGTTTTTAAGTTTTGTGATGTGTCTGGACTCTGGCCTAAACTTTTAGGCTGGAGGTGTTAGTGTATTGCAGAGTGGCTGACTCCTCCCTTTTTTCCTTGCGGTCAGCCAGCCACTTCCATCTGCTACATTGTTTTAGATCCCTCTACCTTTTTCTTCCTGTGTTGTCCATGTTTTACTGCTGACGCCCTGCTTCATCCCACGCTTCGGTGTGGGTGAGCACATATTTTTCAATGATTGTTCCCCGTGTTTTCTGTTCCGTTATATGTAAATGTTCTGAGTATTTTCTTGACACCCGTCTCACTATGATACTGAACGGGCGCTGAAGACCTTGCTGTCGTGCGCCCACACAACCCTTCTACTACTACTACTACTCCAGCTTTTTATTCTGAAAAACTGTGACTCTGGTCAATATTCAACATGCAGTTCTGTTGAAGTACGTTCTTGTACAGTGTTGCCGTTAGTGATTTCAGCTGTAAGGGCGTGCATGAGACTTGTGCTGGTCACATAAGCCATTTCTTTTTTTGCAGGCGGAAAACGTATTAGTAAATTATTATCGCCTTATCTGCTACTGACGGTAATTTTGAAGAGTTAACTAACTGTATATAAGTCGATTTTCACACCATTCGTATAGGAGTAAAATTTGATAAAAATCATCTACAGCCACTGTAAATCGAAAAAAAGTTATTTTAGTAAATTATAAGGGTAAATTTGAAGCAGCACACATACCTAGAGTAACTTGTATAGAAACTGAAATTGTACAACGTAAGTCTCATTAATGAAATTAAGGACGTTTTCGGACAGTTTAGTAAAAAAGACAAATTTTATTTTGAAATATAACTTGGTTTCCAAAGTAAATAAACTGTTGCTCGTAATACTGAATTAATGTGTCATGACTTAGGTTTTCCATAGACTACTGAACCAGTAACAAGTGTCTAACAGTTCGAGCTAATTATCTTGGTTAGATAGTTTTTGTTTAAGTGTTGTCACTTGTTCTCTCTCATAAGGTTACACCGAACAATTTCGTGAAGAAGTGGAGTAGAAGTTTTGTTTAATTCCATTGTTTGGATCAATTTAGGTCTATTTTTCATTCATATAAAGTTTTGTTTCAGTGAGGACGGACTAATAATTATTTCGAAGATCGAGGAAAGGGCCCCAGTATCCAATAGATGAACATAAAGTCTGGTGTTCATGTACCGGTGGCCTACATTTGCCTCGAATTTGTAAGGAGTATTACCATCGATAGTGGTAATAGTGGAAATTCCGAAGCAGCGCAGTGTGGTTGTTCGTGTTTCGTGCGTAATAGCCTATGAAATGAGTGGACCAGGTTGCGTCGTCGTTCTTAGTCATTTACTTCCGCTGCCGGGATATACACCGAAGCGCCAAAGAAACGTTTATAGGAACGCGTATTCAAATACAAAGATACGTAAACAGGAAGAATACGGCGCTGCGGTCGGTAACTGATATGTAAGACAACAAGCGTCTGGAGCACTTGATAGTTCGGATACTGCTGCTACAACGTAAGTTATCAAGACTTAAGTGACTTTGAACGTGGTGTTATAGTCGGTGCAGGAGCGATGGGACACAGTATCTCCGAGGTAGCGATGAAGTAGGGATATTCGTCGTACGACCATTTCACGCTTGTACCATGACTATCAGGAATCCAGTAAAACATCAGATCTCCGACTTCTCTGCGCCCGGAAAAAGATCCTGCAAGAACGGGACCAACGACAACTGAAGAGAATTGTTAAACATGACGGAAGTGCAACCCTTCCGCAAACTGCTGCAGATTGCAATGCTGGATCATAAACAAGTGTCAGCGTTCGAACTATTATACGAAACATCATCGATATGGGCTTTCGGAGCCGTAGGCTTACTGTGCACCCTTGATGACTGCATGACACAATGCTTTATGCCTCGCTTGGGCCCGTCATTACCGACATTGGACTGTTGATGACTGGAAACAAGTTGCCTGGTCGGACGAGTCTCGTTTCAGATTGTATCGAGCGGATAGACGTGTACGGGTATGGAGACATCCTCATGAATCCATGGACCCCGCGAGTAAGTAGGCGACTGTTAAAGCTGGTGGAAGCTCTGTAATGGTGTGGCGCGTGCGCAGTCTGAGTGATATGGGACCCCTGACACTTCTAGATACGATTCTGACGGGTGAAACGTACGTAAGCATCCCGCCTAATCATCTGCATCAATTCATTTCCATTGGGGATTCCGTGGGATTTTGGCAATGTGGCACCCCAAAAGTCCAGAGATACCACGAGTGACTCCAAGGAACACTCTTCTGAGTTTAAGCACTGCCACTGGCGAACAAACTCCCCAGACATGAATATTTTTTGCCTATCTGGGATATCTTGCAAAGTGCTGTTCAGAAGATATCTCCACCCCGTCGTACAAGGGACCGCCCTGCATTATTCATGATGTCAGTTCCCTCCAGCATTACTTCAGACATTAGTCGAGTACATGGCACGTCGTGATGTTGCACTTCTCTGTGCTCGTGGGGGCCCCACACGCTCTTAGGCAGGTGTAACAGTTTCTTTAGCTGTTGGTTGTATTATTATTTGAATAGTTACAGAAAGGCAATTGGAGACAGTAGTAACGTGAAAGACTGATTTGGAAAATCAATACAGCAATGACAAACTTCAGTGTCAGAATGGGCTACATTTAACACTTAATACGAGCGAAATTGGGTCTAGGTATTGATGGGAACTGTGTCGGTACCAAAGGTGAATAAACATTATTACTTTTACCCATTCTATATAAAATTTGTGCACCTAAATCTGAGAAAATTTAATATTCATGAAATAAAAAGGCAATTCTTCGTATTGGGAAACATGATCAGAGTCATTTATCAACTTGGCTTTTTGTCTCTTTTAACTGTCCTCTAGCCTTGTCCGATCGGCGTGAATTAATTTACAGGGGAAGTGAGGTTAGATATTGCACGTCCCTTGAACGCCATACCGGCCGAGGTGGCCGAGCGGTTCTAGGCCCTAGAGTCTGGAACCGCGCTACCGCTACGGTCGCAGATTCGAATCCTGCCTCGGGCATGGACGTGTGTGATATACTTAGGGTAGTCAGGTTTAAGTAGTTCTGAGTTATAGGGGACTGATGACCTGAGAAGTTAAGTCCCATAGTGCTCAGAGCCATTTGAACCATTTTGAACGCCATAATTACGATTTCATAGAGCTATCACTTTGGTTATGGCTTTCAATTTGCGATTTATATTCACTTAGTAAGACCTTATAAAAACCTACAGTTTTATGGCCCGTCAGTGTTGCAGAGCTGAAGATCAGTCTTCTACAGTTCGCTGTTTGTAAGGAATGAAACAGAGTGGTTTCATTGGAAGGTGATGAGAGAAGTTTGTTCCAGTCATTTACATTGTTTTTACTGTTGGAGTATGGTTCTTGTCTCTCTCTTTCCTTCTCTCTTGCTGTCTAGCTAGATGCCTCGGGCTGGTAAAAAATATTGGATATTTGTGGTAAGCTCCTAAGGGAACAAACTGCTGAGGTCATCGGTCCCTAGGCTTACACACTACTTAATATAACTTACACTAACTTAAGCTACGGACAATACACTCACCCATGCCCGAGGGAGAACTCAAACCTCTGACGGGGGGAGCCGTGCGGACAGTGGTAAGGCGCCTGAGACCGCGCGGCTAACCAGCGCGGCTAGACATACTTATGTCCCTTTATCTATCGTAGATTTTTAAATATTTATGGTGTCTGGGAAAAATGTTATCTGCTTTATTACACGATCTACAATTGTACCTTAGATATGGATAACTTATTAACTTCATATTACTGTCCCATCTCTCTTTGAAAAGACAAAAATCAAGTACAGTACCTTTCAACCCATTCTGTTGCTGCCTCGAAAAGTGAAGATTCAAAGTCGCGTGCTATGCCAAGAATAGGAGTTCATAAAGTGGCTGGCGCAAAGAAGGGTTGTTAACAGTACTTCGGTCGTTTTTAGGTGGAACAACAACGTAATATTCTTCATTTGTGTGGCCGTATTGTCCGTAGTTGCTTTATGCCTGAGGGCATTTTTTTTCTGTCGTAGCACCTGCAAGAAAACGCGTGTGTTTTTTTCTTCTTTCTTTACGACACTCGTTTCTCTTTATTGAGGTAAGGCATTATCAGTGATGGTGATTTCCGCTTGGTTTCTCGCCTACATTGGAAAATGACGTCTGCAAGCACATCTTTGGTGTTTTTCTTCATTGTAGCCTAATTTTTAGTTCCTTTGCTGAACTAAGTATTTCTTATGTCATACATAATACAATTTTTGGCACACATGAGCAGTTAGGCGAGAAACCAGGAGGGAATCACCACCACTGATGATGCTTTACCTCAATAAACGGAAATGCGTCAGGTGAAAAAAAAAAACACCCATTTTCTTGTAATTGAAACGGCAGAACGAAAATACTCTTAGGACCAAATTAATCAATTAAAAGCACAACATTGTGTTCACTGTACGGCAGTGGCCGTCAAATATTTTTGATGCGACCCACCTCAGTCTGCATATGTACCGATATTACTATCAATTGGTAACATACGTTTGTTATAAGTCCCCAATAGACGAGCTGTAGGAAGGGCGTTATAAACGGGCCGTCGTCCCACAGGTACTAACTGATAAAAGTCAGCACAATTCGGGGTTCTTCGTGTGGACTGTTCTCTGCTTCAGATAGCTGTCTCCCTCAACAGCTCCACCGTGGTGATACTGTAGTTCCCTGACGAAGTGTTGTTGTTGCCTGAGTGTGGTGTTTATTAATTGATTAATATAATAATTGTAGTCATATTTAAATGCACAATCCAGTACGAGACACGATCAGGGATTTTTACAAAATTTTTTTAATGCCTCTTTTGTTCTACTGTGTGTGCTGTGTTACAAGAGCCTTGATATACTTCGTATTCCCTAGTATAAGTAAGTATGGCAGGACCCTCTTCATAATACGCGTTTACGAATCCATGTTACTTCCATGTCAAGATTTATACTACAGCAGTCGATTGGTACCAATCGCGCACGCCCGTTAGTTTTCAGTACTGGATGTCACATCGTTTAAATCCTCAATGGGTGCGCTGCTCACGCCTCTGCCCCTCACTTAAGTGACCATCTTTATTCGCTCACGACCGAAGTCACCGTCAGCTAAAATTAAGTATATTTTATAATATTACTGACACTGTAGGTATATTTCTTTGTTAGTGAGTAGGAAAACTACCATTTAAGAAGCTCTTAATTTACGTTGACGTTTTTGGAATCGGCTGTTGGATGATAGATGATTAGTAGTATAAAATACGGCTGGGAAGTGCGGGTCATACGAATACTTGATTCGGTCTGCCCATGGATCACTGTTTGACGATAACTGGATTTTTGTCTTAAAAAGCGACCACCATAATTCAATGACTAGTGTTATCAAGGTATTTACTACATTTTTGGCTGCCCGTGTCGCAGCGTGGTTTAAGTCCCCATGTCACGGATTGGGCGGCCCCTCCTGCCGGCGGTTCGAGTCCTCCCACGAGAATGGGTGTGAGTGTTGTTCTTAGCATAAGTTAGTTTCAGTTAGATTACGTAGTGTATAAGTCTAGCGACCGGTAACCTCAGTAGTTTGGTCCCTTAGGACATCACACACATTTGCACATTTTGAACTTCATTTGTGATCAGCATTGGAAAAAATGTTAGTCATGTACAATGAGGCACACCCGCACAATAAATTTCATCTTTCACAGTGCATTCGTAATGCAACTAATAATGGAAAAAGCTGAACAATAAATTATAAAGGAAACAAAACACCGTTAATGAATAACACTAAACTCGAAAAATTTACAACCACAGCTTACAACAATAAATCAGTTCTTGACAAGACTACTAAAAAATTGCTTGAAGAGTTATCATGTATGGAAAGTGATACAGAAACAGAGTAAAACACAGAAATGACAATAGTAACAACAGTGTATACGCAATACACACACAACTACAGTACACTGTCTGCAGGATGTGGTGTACAATAGGGTGACAAAAGTCACGCGGTAGCCATATGCATATGTATAGATGACCGTAGTATTGCGAACACCAGCTCTGGAACGGCAGTGCAGTGGTGGAGCTTTCATTGGTACTCAGGTGATTCATGTGAAAAGGTTTCAGAGTTGATTATGAACGCATGACGTAAATCAGCTGACGTTGAACCCGTAATGGAAGTTGGAGGCAGGGCTGCTTCTACCATTAGGCAATACCAGGTGGCCGTCTATGAAGGCAAAATCTTAGGGACGGCAAACAATGTAAAAAATTAATTTCAAACCAAACGGCGAAAATTTGAGGAAATGAAGAGAAAAAATTAAAAAGAGGAAAAATGAAAACACTGAATTGTTTTCAAAAGCATATGGAACTTAACAAGTATTTACTTACTTTGACGAAAGTAAATACATTGCCTACCCCAAAACTAAAGCAACACCTTTTCGAAACGGAAACATAGATGACCGCGATTAATCTCTGCCGAGTGATCCAGCGTGGCACGTGCGCTGATTTGCGACCAGGTTGCGACTTGATACTATACCACCCTCAGTTCCTCGTTTTTTTTTTCTGTGTAGGTCATTCGTCAAGCGTCTGTTGTAAGTAACTAAGGACGAAGCATGAAAATTGAGGTCTGTCCCCAGAAAATGAGGACATCTCTTCACCTCAATTTCATGATTAAAAGTATAAGTAGAGATCTGAATACTTGTGATGTTGGATCCGCCATTTTTCAGTTCTAGCCTAGGGCAGCAAAACACGTAGCAACGGCGCTGATTGGAACTAGACGCATGGGACATTCCATTTCGATAATAGTTAGGAAATTCGGTATTTCGAGTCGACAGTGCCAATAGCTACCGAGAAAACTAAATTTCAGGCAAGAATCTCACGACGGACAACGCAGTGGCCGATACCTTTCACTTAGCGACGGAGGGCAGCGGCGTTTGCTTAGAGTTGTCAGTGCTAACAAAGAAGCAACCCTGTGTGAAACAACTGCTGAAATCAACTTGGGACGCACAACGAACGTCTCCGAAATTTGGCCTAAATGGGCTGTAGCAGTGAGTGCCTTTGCTAACAGCAAGATATCGCCTGCAGCGCCTTTCCTGGGTTCGTGACCAAATTCGCTGGACCCTAGACGACTGGCAAACCGTGGTGTGGATTTCAGTTGGTAAAAGCTAATGGAAGGATTCGAGTGTTGCGCAGGCCTCACGACGTTATGGCCCAAGTTGTCAACAAGAAAATGTGCAAATTGGTGGTGGCTCTATAAGGGTGTGGGCTGTGTTTACATAGAACGGACTTGGTTCTTGTTATTTTCTTCTACTTGAAGACCATTTTTGTCTTTCATGGACTTCTTGTTTGCAAGTGGCAGTGCGCCGATTCACAATCGTTCACGATTTGTCTGAAGAAAGGGACAGTTAGAAGGAATGAATTGACCACGCAATTCGCCCGACATGAATCCCGTCCAACATTTATGGGAAGTGATCGAGAGAGGAAATCCAGCACCGGCAATATCTTTGTAATTATGGAAGGCTATAGAGGCAAAATTGCTGAATATTTCTGCATGGGACTTCCAACGAATTGTTGGATCTACGCCACGACATGATGCTGCACTGCGGCTGGAAAAAGGAAGTCTGGCAAGATATGAATGGGTATCCCATAACTTTTGTTACCTCAGTGAACAATACGATGTCGAGGACAGGTAACACAGAGTGTAGTAAAAACACTGAAATCCTGCAGCTACAGGATTTCCTACTACTTAAGGAACACGACAACGTAGTGTATTGCCGGAGGAAAGATAAGACCCGTATACTAGCCAACAAATTGGTTATAAAAAATTTGCTGAGTGAGTGAGAGCCACCCTGTCTTCCACTTAGCAAACAAAGGACAGAAACTCAGCTCCTTGTAAGACTTGGAAATCAACGAACATGTGCCACTGTCCTGAATTAATATTAAAAGACCAAACACAGCTCAATACTCCCCCTCTTCTAAACTTCACTCACTCCTCTTAATTTTCCATTACTTACCACACTCTCTGTTCCTCTCTGTTCCTCCATTTTCCTGTATTTATTTGTTTTTATTCTACTGCTCTTGCCTATGTACTCCACATATTACGTTGATACCACTGTCAGTTCTATAATTTATTCTGTTTCTGTATTATTTTCCATATGCAATACCTCTTCAAGCTGTTCTTTAGTAATGTTCTCAAGTATTAATTTATTTTATTGGAACTGTTAATGTAGTATAAGTTGTTACAGAAGCACCATTTTTCGAGTTTAGTGTTGGTGTTTTTCCTGGTTTTCTTCCTTTATATCTATTTATTATTCAACTTTTTATCCTTTTTAATTACATTATCTTTGCATTGTCAGAGATGATATTTACTGCGTGTTTGTGCCTCAGCCTAGATGAGTAATATCTTTCCCAAAGTTGTTTACAAATATTTAACTTCTTAGATGACGCTAGTCAGCTAAAGTCTGGTGATGGCCTCGTAGGCCGAAAATCGTTTAACTGAATGCATTAATCATGCAGAACACACACAGCAATGTGCTGCCCATTTATTATTTGCAGTTATTGATGTGCGGGATGACGCAGTATGTTGGAGAGAGTCCATCACTTGTTCTCGAATGGCAGGGGACGATGTAAATGGATTACGAAGTGCTTCGTGCACAACATGTCGATCCTTCCTTTTGGTGGTCAGTCGTAGTTGATTGGAGGCTTGACGACGAGTATTTCTGCCCACACGTTTCCATACATCCCTACCTGGCCACTGTCGCAGCCGAATGCCCAACGAATCCGAATGCTGCATGATCCGACGAGCCGTCTAAATGGAGTTCCACAAAGAGGTTCCTTTGAAACACTGCTTGGAGCTGATAACGCAGCCTCAGGCGAATATACATCTCCGTGTACTCCATAGTGGTCACTCAATATACAGGGTGTTACAAAAAGTTACAGCCAAACTTTCAGGAAACATTCCTCACACACATATAAAGAAAAGATGTTATGCGGACATGTGTCCGGAAACACTTAATTTCCATGTTAGAGCTCATTTTAGTTTCGTCAGTATGTACTGTAATTCCTCTATTCACTGCCAGTTGGCCCAATTGAAGGAAGGTAATGTTGACTTCGGTGCTTTTGTTGACATGCGAGTCATTGCTCTACAGTACCATCATCAAGCACATCAGTACGTAGCATCAACAGGTCAGTGTTCATCACGAACGTGGTTTTGCAGACAGTGCAATGTTTACAAATGCGGAGTTGGCAGATGCCCATTTGATGTATGGATTAGTACGGGGCAATAGCCGTGGCGCGGTACTTTTGTATCGAGACAGATTTCCAGAACGAAGGTGTCCCGACAGGAAGACGTTCGAAGCAATTGATCGACGTCTTAGGGAGCACGGAACATTCCAGCCTATGACTCGCGACTGGGGAAGACCTAGAACGACGAGGACACCTGCAATGGACGAGGCAATTCTTCGGGCAGTTGACGATAACCCTAATGTCAGCGTCAGAGAAGTTGCTGCTGTACAAGGTAACGTTGACGACGTCACTGTATGGAGAGTGGTACGGGAGAACCAGTTGTTTCCGCACCATGTAAAGCGTGTGCAGGCACTATCACCAGCTGATTGGCCTCCACGGATACACTTCTGCGAATGGTTCATCCAACAATGTGTCAATCCTCATTTCAGTGCAAATGTTCTCTTTACGGATGAGGCTTGATTCCAACGTGATCAAATTGTAAATTTTCACAATCAACACGTGTGGGCTGGCGAGAATCCGCACGCAATTGTGGAATCACGTCATCAACACAGATTTTCTGTGAACGTTTGGGCAGCCATTGTTGATTATGTCTTGATTGGGCCCCACGTTCATCCACCTACGCTCAATGGAGCACGTTATTGTGATTTCATACGGGATTTTCTAATTTTGCTGCTAGAACATGTGCCTTTACAAGTACGACAAAACATGTGTTACATGCACGATGGAGCTCCTGCACATATCAGTCGAAGTGTTCGTACGCTTCTCAACAACAGATTCGGTGACAGATGGATTGATAGAGGCGGACCAATTCCATGGCCTCCACGCTCTCCTGACCTCAACCCTCTTGACTTTCATTTATGGGGGCATTTGAAAGCTCTTGTCTACGCAACCCCGGTACCAAATGTAGAGACTCTTCGTGCTCGTATGGTGGACGGCTGTGATACAATACTCCATTCTCCAGGGCTGCATCAGCGCATCAGGGATTCCATGCGACGGAGGGTGGATGCTTGTATCCTCGCTAACGGAGGACATTTTCAACATTTCCTGTAACAAAGTGTTTGAAGTCACGCTGGTACGTTCTGCTGCTGTGTGTTTCCATTCCATGATTAATGTGATTTGAACAGAAGTAATAAAATGAGCTCTAACATGGAAAGTAAGCGTTTCCGGACACATGCCCACATAAACATAATTTCTTTCTTTGTGTGTGAGGAATGTTTCCTGAAAGTTTGGCCGTACCTTTTTGTAACACCCTGTATGACGCCGTTCACGGGTCTTACACACCATAACACGATTTCTAACAACGCTAAACACGAACAACACTAACGTTCTCTGGTGGTCGTTCTACCTGTCACAGACAATTGCAATTCTAATCATTTACATAACTGCTGACGGCGTGTACGTGTACGAAGTTACACTGACTATCGACCATGTTTTCTGAGTGCTTCACTTCTTTCGTCAGGCAGACAGTGCCTCTACAGAAATTAGTAATGAAAATATGCATTTTTGAGTATGACTAATAAAGAAATACGTAAAACATGTAGAATTAGCTAAATTTACGCGTAGCTTAAGCTACTTTTCTTTTTTTAATTATTTTTATTGACTTGCCAGCAGAGTTTTCAGATGGCTCGCAACGCATAAAACACGCACGATCGTTTATCAGCCTTTCAATTTGCGGTTGCGACGATGAGTTGTAATCGGACAGACCGCTGCGGGGAGTTTTACCTCTTACACACACTTCGAGCCAGAGAGGCTCTTTCCTTACCTCACGGTTAACATGAGTTACTATATCCGCCCACGTAAGTTGATCAGCGGTTCACCACGTGTTGTTTCACCGCATCGTTAATATGGTTTCCGAACTTCACTGGCAATAAGAGCAGGTAAACAGCCTCCCTTCCAGTATCCGAGCAACACCGAACGCAGAATCACTAGAAATACGTATGACTGGCGATGAGTTATCTACCACCGTGGTTAGGAAACCAAGCCATGTGACATCCGTGGAAAACGAATAAAAATTTAAATTTTTTTGGGGAAATAGAACGGTTAACGAGAGGGTATTACGAACCGAATAAAAATATTATGATGTGCATATTAACCATATGTATTATTTCTCAAGTCAATATCCCTTTTTATCAACACTTACTTATTGTACAAGGATAAATGTGGTCTTGTTAGAAAGATATTTCTACCTGCTTATGACATTGCATACTACTATTTCTGAAAAATCTTAACACAAAAGAGACATTCGCAAAAGAGCACCATGGCTCTCCAGCTTCATAGATATTTTTACGAAGCTGTCTTAGCGGTCACTAATGAGAGAATCCCTTTTCATATTATCTTATTACGAATACTATTTCATTTGTTTCAAAGTACTCATTAGCTGGTTAATTAGTATACAGCACTGTCACAAGTAATACCCGTGACCACTGCGGTAATCCATAATCTCTGCTCGTCGTAAAATCTGACTTTTCTAAAAGAATGTACTTTCAGAAATGCCTAACGTATTCGCCATTTTCGCCTTCATTTGTGATTCACCTATTGACACAAACGTCTTTTCTGTAATTGCATTTTGTTTAAAATTATGCGGATGAAAATATACTTACGAGAATGTATCATAAATTAATCGCGTGGTTCGTTTTTAAAGATGTTTTCTCTTCATTTCCACAACTACTCTTATCCCAAAGACTACACTTACTCCACATACTGTTATGATTTATAACTATAAAAGTCCGAAAGTTATAGCTTCAGCAGAAGTCGTAGTAAGCCCGAGTTATTTTTCATATATGGTACGTCAAGATACCCGAACATAATTTATACAACAAAACACCTTCCAGAAGGAATTCAGAACACTCAGTTACCTAGATGTCATGAAGACAAATGTGTGTAAAACATGAAAGAGAAGAAAGCTGGATTTTATATTGTACTTTATTCATTGCTATAATCTTTAGCCAACAAATATTATACATATTTACTAGATGTCAAAAACAGAACAGTGTGCGAAACACGAAAGAGAAAAAAAACTGGATTTTTTATTTTACTTTATTCATTCCAACATTCTTTAGCCACCAACTGTTATACATATTTAACAGCCAAATAAAACAGTTCCAGATACAGTTTAAATTATACCAGCGCAGCCATGCAACTATTTCAAGGCAAAAATTTAATTCAAACTCTCAAGAAGGCAAACAACGTATTTGGGAAAAAAATAAAAATAAAAAACAGAAATCGTTTACTACCACCACACTGATGAATTCATACGGCAAACAGATATTTTTATGCGCTAAATTACGTCATGTGTGTAAAATTACTGGTGTATAAAAGGCTAAAATGAACTCAGCAGATTGTATTACTTAGTTGTAACTCCCATGGGATGATTTTTGCCAAGGTAAGATATCTTTACTCATATTCGTCTTCGCTTCAGTTTTTAATGTGTACACTCAGTTCATAACTGGGCCACACTACTTTGATCAGGTGCAAAGATTTTCAGCCTTTTGTCTCTGGTTTCCCTGCAACCACTTTTTATTTTTTTCGTGGCACAGCTATATACAGAGCGTCTCTGGTTATTTGGCAGTGGAATAGCGTCCGACAGTTACTTTACTTTAGACACGTTTGCTTACTTGCTAAACTATTTATATTAAACTAACTAGCAGCTTGATGCTTATAGTCTGTATGTATGCTGCGACAACACTGTGCATACTCAAGTTGATAATTAATAATTAAATATTGAAGCATAATAATTGTTAAAAGTAATTAGATAGGAAACATTCTGATTGCTACAGTATTTTATTACAGTAAGTTTGTTGAAAATAGAGTCACGATTGGTATATATGAACAGTTGCGATACCTGAGTTTTAATTCAGAGAGCCTATCAGTCAACATCAAGTGCATCAACAACAGTTGATGCACTTGGAGGCAGCATGGCACATCTGGTGGGTTGGGGGAGGGGGGGGGGGAGACGTGGCTAGTGACCACCAATAACGAAAATCAGTACGGTGGGCTAAGTCAGCGGGATCTGGAAAGTGGAGGAGCAGGTGCAGGGATACTGAAAAACGACCTGAAGTAGAGATGAAGTTTTCAGGGGCTGAGACTCCTTCACTTTGAATCCTATGGATTAGTTCATAAGAGAACCCTGCGCAAGGGAATAAGAGAGCAACTTCAAATTTATTGTTGCCGATAGTACAGAATTTGCAGTAAACACTGAAGCGCCAAAGAAACTGATATACGCATGTGTATTTACAGATGCATGGAAACAGGCGTTACGGTCGGCAATGCTATATAAACAACAAGTGTCTGGCGCATTTAGCTCTGAGCACTATGGGACTTAACATCTACGGTCTTCAGTCCCCTAGAACTTAAAACCATTTAAACCTAACTAACCTAAGGACAGCACACAACACCCAGTCATCACGAGGTAGAGAAAATCCCTGACCCAGCCGGGAATCGAACCCGGGAACCCGGGCGCGGGAAGCGAGAACGCTACCGCACGACCACGAGCTGCGGACTCTGGCGCGTTTGTTAGGTGGGTTACTGCTGCTACAATGGCAGTTTATGAAGATTTAAGTGAATTCGAAAGTAATGTTATAGTCGGCGCACTACCGATGGGGGACAACATTCCGTGGCAGCGATTATGTGGGAAGTTTCCTGTACGAACATTTCACGAGTGTATCGTGAATATCAGGAATCCGGGAAAACATCATATCTTCGACATCGCCGCGGCCGGAAAATGATCCCGCAAGAATGGGGCCAACGACGAATGAAGAGAATCGTTCAAGGTGACACAAGTGCTACCCTTCCCCAAATTGCTGCAGATTTCAGTGCTGGGCCACCAGTGCGTGTGAACCATTCAACGAAACATCATCGATATGCTCTTTCGAAGACGAAAGCCACTCGTTTAACCTAGATGACTGTACGACACAAAGCTTTGCGCCTCGCATGGGCCGGTAACCACCGACATTGGGCTGTTGATTACTGGAAACATGTTGCATGGTCGGACGAGTCTTGTTTCAAATTATATCGAGTGGATGGACATGTACGGGTATGGCGACAACCTCATGAATCCGTGGATCCTGAATTTCAGCAGGGCACTGTTCAAGTTGGTGGAGGCTCTGTAATGATGCGGGGCGTGTGCAGCTGTATTTATATGGGACTCCTGATACGTCTAGATACGATTTTGACAGGTGACACGTACGTAAGCATCCTGTCTGTTCACCTGCATTCGACGGACAATTCCAGCAGGACAAAGCAACACCTCACATATTCAGAATTGCGACAGAGTGGCTCCAGGAACTCTCTTCTGAGTTTAAGCACTTCCACTGACCTCCAAACTCCTCAGACGTGAACCTTATTGAGCAACAGCCTTGCAACGTGCTGGTCAGAAGAGATCTCCACCTGATCGTACTCTTCCGGATTTATGGACAGCCCTGCAGGATGCATGGTGTCAGTCCCCACCAGCACTACTCCCCACATCAGTCGAGTCCATGCAACGTCGTGTTCGGCACCTCTGAGTGCTCGCGTGGGCCCTACACGATATTAGGCGGGTGTAGCAGTTTCTCTGGATCTTCAGTGTATATTAATGTTTATAGTTTTTCACCATGTTAGTCAATGTAGAAGATGATATAATTTTACAGGAAGAGTTAAAATTGGGTAAACCCTAAGGTCTGGCGTCACTACCACCAAGAACCGTGAGTAGTGGGGTGACATACCACTGTTAAGAGAACCGCGGCTACGATGCTGGACCGAACGCTCATACTCCGAATGTCGCTCCTTCTTAATTGCAGAAAACTCTTTGCTAATGCTCACACTGGGCTAGTATCGTTGACTCTGTATAGTCGCGCAGGCAGAGAACTTTATGAATATGTTTTAAGCATGTTTGTACTGGTGAGAAAACTGCTGAGGCTTAGACGCAAGTAGTTGATGAGCGGAGCTAATGTCTTGTGCACATCACTCCCGAGTACGAAGGCAGGTTGCGTGAGTCTTGCTGTTGATCTGTTAACTCCCCCAGAGTTGTGATATTGTGGTCACGGATGACCTATAGCTCTCGGCATGTAATTTAGTGGAATTTTGTAGGCTTGGAGAGTACGTAATGAATTATTTCCAGCTTTTGTAAACTATCCTGGTTAGGAGAGGTAAGTCCCACATTGGCGAAGACCACTAATTCGACCTTCCCAGCACAGATTAGCTCTGTTATGGCATTTATGCAACAAAAACTCTTACGTGAATGAGGTTTTCGTGTGTGTCCTTTTTTGCCACTGGTTTCGTTACGCTCACGTGCGAGCAATCTGTGATTTCTGATTAATGCCATCTTCTATTTGGTCTCAATGTAGCTAAGAATGTACAGCGTCTTATTATAGGACATTCGGCCTCCCAAATACAGGTAACTTTTACCAGAGTTAGTTTCTCCTTATTTGTAGTTGTACTTAAATTCCACAAATGCTGTTACGTTGAAAATTTAATTACGCAGAATTCACGTGTAGGGGTGTGCTGGAGGTAAGACCAGGAGGATATGACAGGTTGAGGAAGTGCGGCTGGATTTCAAGGACACATCTTTAGCGTGCGGGTGCGCCAGTGTCAGCATACCGCCAAGCTCCCCTGTAACCTGCTGCTTGCGGGAACAGCGCATAATGTCCAACAGTACGTTGTTAGTTAGGGTTTCATGCTCTAATTTCTCCAGGAGTTCAATGGTTCAAATGGCTCTGAGCACTATGGGACTTAACATCTCAGGTCATCATTCCCCTAGAACTCAGAACTGCTTAAACCTAACTAACTTAAAGGCATAACACACATCCATGCCCGAGGCAGGATTCGAACCTGCGACCGTAGCGGTCGTGCGTTTCCAGTCTGAAGCATCTAGAACCGTTCGGCCACACCGGCCGGCTTCCCTCAGGAGTCTGCCGATGTATTTTTATTGTGTTTGTCAGCAGCACAGTTGTTAATTTCAGTATAAGAATTAATCTGATCACAGGGCGATATTAGGAATGTTTCAGGTGCCCCCGATCTTCTCGTACTTGACAGGCTGCTTGCCTGATATTGGCTATAACTCGACTAGTTTTCAAAGGAAACCTTGCTATCTACCTGCCCTGCTTTTGCCTCTTTTTAGCGTCCGTCTATGGAGAATCAGGATATACTTTTTGATGGAGTAAAACCATCTACGGCGAGGTGCACCTTTCTGTATCAACTTTTGACACATTTTCGACCTCTAACACATTTCGTTGTGGTGTCTAATTCCATTGCCAATCTGTGCATCAACACCGTGTTATTGTTAATATATTTTGCCTAAAAGATTGAAATATTTAAAATAAAAGATCGATTTCTGTCACTGTGTGACCATCATCAGTGCAAAGTACTTGAACCTTGTAGGTTCCGACAGTTTGCACCGAAGATGGTCACACAGTGACCGAAATCGATCTGTAAAATAAAACCAGTGTTGCCATTTACCCAACATATGTTGACAATTTCTGTGCCCAAAGTGGTTGGCTTCAAGAGTACCACCTAAGAATAAGGGCATGGGGTTATATTGTTTTCTGGATGGTGCAAAGATTTCAAAATATCGCCCATGAATTTCATTTTGGAAGTAATCTCCATTCATGTACGTGGTGTCAGCCATATAATTTCACTGTGTGAGGTGGATTTCATTTGGATTCTGATTAAAGTGAATCGACTTATCTTCATCAGTCTCTTATAACGTGGTATGTAGCTCTTTGTGTCTATTTCTTACCCCCTTGACATTACAATAATTTTCATAATGCTGTCAGGACCAAGTCTGCCTCTCTCCGACTGTGAGTTCATTTGGTCGCTTCTGCCCGACATAAGCTACACGGGCTTGGGGTACACGCACCAGATGTACTCTACTTCTTTCTTTGGCACATTTAAGAGTACCAATCGTAGAGAGACGTCACTGCGGTTTTTCCCTTCCTATGGTCAAATCATCTTCACTATGACTGTACACAGTCATTTTCGTTTCTTACAGCAAAAATATATAATACATCAACATACAACAATTGTAAAATATTTAACCATATGTTTAAAGTTTACATGTGACATACTGTGTTAGCGTCACCCTTACTAAAACCCTGTTGACAAATGGTGTACCGCATTTTCTTGTGTCAACAATTTTGCTGTTTCCACAGCGTACAGAGACAACCAGCGATCGCACGCGGGAACTGTGGCGAAATGCCTGGTACCGCGAATTAGTTCAATCGCAGCGGGCAAATGGAATAATACACAGCAAATAGCTTACTTAATCACATATGTATACATGGATCCTGTGTTTGTACAAATGGATGATCACTGGCGCATAATACACAGTTCAGTAATTATAATTACAGCCTTATTTACCTTTTTCATCTCGGGAACGTCCATATCTTGTATCATTACCACATTATGTGCGCATCTCCATTAGGTGCTAATTTCTTAACAGTCGCACTAGCATTTCCTTAGCTGCGGTTATTAATGTAATTTCTTTTTTTCTTTTTTAACAGTGGTTCTCGAGTTCAACAAATGAAATGGGAGGAGAGCGAATAGAACTCTCGTTCTGAGGGTTCCGTACAAATTTAACTGCGTGTAATACAATCCATCTATAGGTTTTGATGAGTGCCTTTTCGAGTATCAAATATGTCACATAAGTGGTCGTATCTTGTGATTTTCTTTACTTAGCAGCTTAAACTTTTTACACCGCTAAGGGACCGTAGACTTCGGTATGTCACGTCAATTTCTACTTGACACCTCTACTGGATCCTGACAAAAAGGTGTCTTAATAGACGGGGCAGACAGACAGACGGACAACAACCATTTGCTGTAAGCATTCTGATTTTGCCGACTGAGGAGCGGAACACTAAGAAATCTTATCTTTTGATCTGCAGTCTTTACCCGCTAAAGAGTAAACAGTTTCGGTGTAAAACGCCTAATTGTCAGTATTCATACGGACATCCTGAGATAAATTTTCAGAAAGCATGATGGTAGCGCCAGCAGTACTAACAATGATAGTAGTTCTTGATTTATTCTTAACTGCAGGGTCTTTATTATCTAATTAACTGTGGATCTATAAATAAAATTTAAAATACAAAATACGGCCTATTGTGCACTATTAGGTAACTGTCTACAATATATACTTACATAGAATGTAATGTAGTCTTTCGCCGTTACTTTTCAATCTGTACATCGAAGAAGCAATGACGAAAATAAAAGAAATGTTTAAGAGTCGTTTACAATTCAGGGTGGTAGGATATAAACGATAAGATTAGCTGATGACTTTGCTATCCTAAGAGAAAGTGAAGAATTACAGAATCTGTTGAATCGAATGAACAAGAATCTTACGAAAGAGGATCAGGTGGTGATTGTGGGTAGAGCGGGGAATATGATGTAGGTGGTGACCTGGTAAAGACAGCTTCTCAAACTGGTGGCACTAATTTGCACATCGTGCAACTGTTCCAGCGTCATGATCGGCCTCATGTTAATGCTGCTGTTAGGCGTGTTAAAATGGGACTGGAAAAGGCACTGATAGCGGAGGGCATGGGTCACATTGCAGTGGTAACAGTTGAGTCCTGCACCTCAATAGGCATGGGAAGGGGAGGCTGGCAAAGCTAGTAAGTGACAGTGTAGTGGGTGGTGGTGGGATCACTCATGGAAAAATTCCTATTCAGATTGAAGTCAAATGATAGGTAAACGTGCTTGAACGAAGTCCCTCTACCAAACGATTCACCTTCAGAGGAGGTCAAGTATCCAAGCAGAGAAGGAATTAGCGTATATCATCAGAATATAATGACTCTGATATTATTGGTATAAGGGAGCACCACTTAAATAATTTGACAGTTCTGTGGCTTCCTTTACCAGGATACAGATTAGGTGGCTGTTTTTCAAAGAGTTCTTTGCGGAGTGTGGGAGTGGCTATGAACGTAAAAAAGCAGTATTCCATTTGAGTCCGTAGACGTATCACGTCACTGCACTGAACAGGTATTTTAATGTTGTGCAGGGGCTGCTGAGTTAATGAAACTTAACTTCTAACTGTCGTTATTTTTAAGTCCCCTAACTTCAGAGCATTCCTGCTCGACCTAGAAAGGGTTCTCGTTTCACTTTATAGGAAGTACCAAAAATTAGTTTATTTAGTGACTTAAATATTAGTTTTGTATACGAATGTACAAGAAAAAGGATGTTGGAACATCTACTAAACTCATATGATTTGATGCAGACCGTGTTTTTTTCGAAAGAGGGTGCAGGGGAACAGTAGCACAGCTATGGACAAAATTTTTACTCATTCTTCATTACTAGAGGGATATTCGGTTATTAAAAGGGTGAATGGTCTTTAAGATCATGATGCAAAAATTTTGACATTAAAAGGCTTTTGTACTCAACCAAATGTTACATATAATTACAAACTATGTAGGAAAGTTAATCCAACGGAAATAGAGAATTCTTTAAACCTCGTTAAGGAACAAGAGTGGCAGGATGTTTATAGTGCCGATAGAAGACAAATATAATGCCTTCCTTAGCACATTTCTCACACTCTTTCAGAGTTGCTTTCCATTAGAACGTGCTGATCAGGAACTAGCAGTAATAGGCAGCCCGGGAGGCTGAGTAGTGGGATAAGGATATCAAGTAGAACACAGCGATAATTATATCAAAATGTTGAAAGTCGTCGCAATCAAGCTACAGTAGCCCATTACAAACAATACTGTAAGCTGCTTAAAATGTTATTAGGACGGCAAAGAGTATGTGGTACGAAAATAGAGTAGCTAATTCACAGGATAAAATTAAAACCATATGGTCAGTTGCGAAGGAAGTGTCTGGTCAGCAGCACAAGGTCGACGTTATAAAGTCAGTTCATAGTAAAAACATTTCTGTTATTTATAAGTGAGATATATGTACAGTATTTAACCATAATTTTCTGAGCATTGTCGGTGAATTAAATAAAACTTAGTTTCTACAGGGAATCAAATAACTCTCTTGGGAAATGTCTCTCCGAGATCAAAGTCTGAAATACTCCTCTTTGATAGGGACAAGGGAAGACTGAGTCAGTAATAAAAACATTGAAGACTAATGACGCTCATGGGTATAATGGAGTGCCTAGCAGAACATTAAAGTACTGTGTTGCACATGTTAACCCTGTACTTATCCATATTTGTAATTTTTCCTTTAACTAAGGTCTGTTTTCGGAACGATGAAAGTACTCTGTAGTAATGCCGCTTTATAAAAAGGGAAAAGGAGATAATGTAGACATGACCGACAACCGGCAGTTGCGTTCGAGCAGCGGAGGCGCGCGCTTCACCTACGAAGTGCGCCACCTGTGCTTCGCTACAAGAAGAACTGTAAAGCTGTGTTTGGACTGTGGCGTGACACTAAGCAAATTGTCGTGCTCGTTCTTACGACACAGCAAAATTGTGGTGTCCTCGCGTCACAGGTTGGGCAGAAACGGGCAGAAGAAGAAGGCAGACATAGGGAAGAAGCCTTCGACACCGCAACTGCGGGCCGGCGTGGCCGAGCGGTTCTAGGCGCTACAGTCTGGAACCGCGCGACTGCTACGGTCGCAGGTTCGAATCCTGCCGCGGGCATGGATGTGTGTGCTATCCTTAGTTAGGTTTAAGTAGTTCTAAGTTCTAGGGGACTGATGACCTCAGCAGTTAAGCTCCATAGTGCTCAGAGCCATTTGAACACCGCAACCCACCAGGCATGCGGAACGGAAGCAGTAAGACCGTGGTACACCTATCCCCCCCTCTGTATATTAAGTCCAGTAGAGGGTCATGGGCAGAGATGTATGATATCAAAGCCAACTGCTGCAAGGAAGAAGTAGTAGGCATAGAGACTCTGGACTCAGGCGCCATGGTCCAGCTGCAGGCAATTAGCGTGGCCGACCACCCCGCACTGAAGGGAGCTGCGGCCGCCCACATTGTTGATCCACCTACTGTGGAGAAAACGCCCGCGCCGAAACATCGATAAAAGCTGTCCAAGTCCCTGAACAGGAGGCTGCCTTGGATCTGTGGTGAGAAGACGGTCCGAGAGGGCCTGTCACGTGCTCAATTCCGGGATGCAGCTACTAAGCTGCCAACCGGACAAATGAGAAGAGGCCACCGCTGTACCTCGTCGTAGTGGAAACTGCGACAGATGGCAGCGACATTTTCGGGTTAAGGAAGCTCTTAGGCTTTGCTATGACCGTCGAGGATCCCCCCCTAGGCATGGACCCTAAGCCACAGTGCATGGGGTGCCAAGCTGAAGCGCACGACACCCGCACCTGTGGCAGACGACGAGAAGAGGCAGAGGTAACAAGGTCATTGCTATGTGGACCTACAAATGCAAGCGACCTTTGGACGAGTATAGAAAACGTATGGTGGGAAGTAAACCATCACGCTACACTGTTGACGACTTAATGAAATCAATTCCCCTACGCCCTCGAGATATCTTACGTAATGATCGTGGGTGGGTTGGTTACTCGTCCACAAAACCCATGTGGACAATTATCTGATAATCGGTCAAGCTTTGCTTTGCCGCAGATCTTTAGCATACAACAAGTCCATTTACTTTCAGTCTCCTCCTTACAATTCTTGCAATGCATGGTAATTGAAAAATCTCATCCACTCGACGCCAACTGAGGAACTGACAGGTGCATGTGTTGTTCAACACATAGTAGTTGTCACCCTCACTGGAATCAATGACTGTTTGTGTGTATGTGTGTGTGTGTGTGTGTGTGTGTGTGTGTGTGTGTGTGTGTGTGTTTTCGTGTTCACGCACAATCTGAATCAATATTATTAACATTAGAGAGACAACCAACAATAAATATTGCATTAAAGATGAATGTAAAGTATTTTAATGCGATGTCAAGTTACAAACCGAATTTTTACCCAACCCACGTCCTGCATATTACGTTAAGTAAGATATATTAACTCCATAGTATCGTTAGCAGAGACAGTGCGCTCTTGTTGTCGAGGCTAGCGACAAATGCAGCGGTTAGCAGCGCCCAATGCCGCCGCGATTTGTTTATGTTGGCTGAGCGACGACACTGCAGGAGTCGCTTTGCCATAAACAGAAAGCAATCACCCTGGCTCTGACTGCAGTGAGCGGATATCACTGCCTGCGTGTTCTTATGGTAACCAACGTGAGACTCTACTCACAGGTGCCATGGAGCAATTGAAACGGGTATCATGTCATTAGTCATCAGAATATTAACCAGTGATGAAATGTCCACTCTATTTAAGTCCCAAGAAAATAGGAACCTTCTCACAAAGGAATGTGAGATGATATAAAAATTTATCCAACATACAAAAATTAACTGCAGGGCTTTCATGTATGCAGTAGTAGCACACAATGAAATATTATGTCTTGGAAGCGTGTATTTCATTTCCACTTCTCATATTAACGCCCTTGTTTTAGTATGAAGTGAGAAAATATACACGAAAAACTAAAGTTCCTGAGAAGCATATCAGTCATTTCCTCTTCTCATATCACAACTTTAGTATGAAGTAAAAAATAAACAGTTTAGGGTTCTGAAGCATAATATGACACCAGATTCTTATCGTAGGCGCTATCGCTTGTGGGTATGCCCTGTGCCCAACAGTACTGACTTGTATTGGTTTTATGTGATTTTTTTGTGTCTTTATCAGTCGATGTGCTGACTGCACTTCAAAGCCGGGAGTTTCATTATTATTCGAGCCTCGTTCAAAAAGTTATGTCTCCTTTTTCGTAGTGTCTTTGGATATCCGCGCCAGATGTCGTTGGTGTAGTGCTAATGGTTGTACCTTCCTCTCTCATTTGAATGTGGTTCCGTTGTTCTGCAGTAGTTGGCGCCAGCAGAGGAGTGTTCCGAAATAGAGTCTGATATGGACGCGCGTATAAATTCCGCATTGCTGAGAACATATCACTGACTGAAATCCATTGATGCTTGCTAAAGGTGTATAGGAACGATACAATAGACGTGAGCAATGTCAGGTGACGGGTACTGCATTTTCAAGGTGGTGAAAAGGGTGTGCATGACAAGCCATGGCCCGGTCGACCCTGCACAGCTGTCAGTCCTCGCAGTGAAGTGCGTCTTGATCAACTTATCCTTGCTGATCGGCGGATGATGAGCAGAGAATTGCGTGCAAAGCTAAATGTCGGCTGTAATGCCTTGGAGACCATTTTGGAATATCTTGGTTATCGCAGAGTCTGTGAGAGATGGGTCCAGCGGATGCTTACAGAAGAAGCAAAAAAAATTATGGAATGGAAATTTCTCAGGACCTGCTGGGCCAATATGAAGCTGAAAGTGATAATTTTCCTACAAGCATCCTCACCTGAGATGAGGCTTGGTAGCACCACTATGAGCCAGAATCCAAAACACAGCTCATGGAATGACGACATGAAACGTCTACGCCTAAGAAGAAATTCAAGACACAGCTGTCTACAGGCAGAGTGATGTCAGGCAAAGTTAAGTGCACAGTCTTCTGGAGTAACCAGGGTGTGGTTCTTTTGGATGTCCTGGAACGTGCAGAAACGGTCTGTACAGCACGCTACAAGACGACACTGACTAAGACGAAAGCCCGAATTTCAAGGGCAAGGCCAGAGAAGAATACCAGCATTCACCTGCAACATGATAACGTCAGGCCCCACACTCATTACAAAATTTTGCTGGACTGTCTTACTGCATCCACCATACAGTCACAATTTAGCGCCGTCGGACTTCCGTCTCTTTGAGACTCTGAAATATGGATTATGTGGCGAACATTTGCAAGACTGAGACGCTGTTGTCTAGGCTGCCAGGAAGTGGTTAGCCTCAGCCTGGATCTGACTTGTACAACCGCGGCATGCAGGCTCCGGTTCATCGTTGCCAAATGTGCATAACGAATGGTTGTGATTATGTGGAAAAATGACAGTCTGTTGCTGAAATACTGCTCTATATAGCTGTGCTGTTGTGTTTTATTTATCTCCTATAGTTTCCATGAATAAAAATAGTAGGGATTACTTTCGGAACGACCCTCGTATGTTCTGTTAAGGTTGTTTTAAAGCTGTATTTTAGCGATTTAGATTTTACTAAGCTGTCGTAAGCGGTCCTGAGATTATGGAAAGAGATTCTTTGTTAATTAAAATCATTGGCCAATTAGATTACGGGAATAACTGTTATCAAACTGTACAGCTACTGCTAGAGTTTCATTTCTTACAAATAAATTAACTGACGATTATTTACTGGGGTGCCATTACCTGACGCCGAGTATCTTCATCAAAGTTGGGTTTAAGTAAATGGAACACGTATTTTTATCTATCAAAATATTCTTTAATAATAATTATTGTGGTTGTTTATTAGAGTTTCCGAGCACGGGGTAAGTTATGGGGTTTTGAAATAGTGGTATTCTTAAGTTATATGTATGTTCGTTTCTCGTTTTAGAAGTTACATGTACCAACCTATAGCCAAACTGTTCATGATACTGGAGACAGCCGCAGTCGGTATAACATGGGGCTTGCGGGCATGTTGTGCTCGTTTGTAACAGATGGTTGTACATCTTCGTAATTCACAATTTTTTTGTTACAAGTATTTAATTAATGTAAAGTTTTGTAATTAAGTGTTGTGAATTTAAAATAATACACAAGTGATCCTAAGAAACCATGCAAACCGAGTGTGAAGGTACTAACAAAAAGGAACGAATTGATGTTTGAACTAAATATCCACATAATTTTGTAACCATTTAATAAAAATGTTCACATTACTGATTAAATAAAACAGAAACCCACTTATGACGCCACAGAAGTGCTGAAACATATTTGGGAACTTGGAGAAATGGTGTTTTGCGTAACTGGCGGACCTTGCATCCGACAATCTGAATGTTCTTTTCCAACGACAAACAAGAAACGAGACAGTTCGACCAGAGAAAAAAATCGTAAAACACATTTGAAATCCTAAAAAAAAACAGACATTGTCTACATCGACAGAAAGGTAACGTATTACAATACGTACAAAGTACCAAAGGGATTGATAAAAATGAGAGGTCGAGAGCGAAGAACTCGAATTAAAGCGGCTGTAAGACAGGACTGCAGTGTATTGCCCCTACCGGTCAATCTGTACATCACAGAAGCATTGACGGAAATAAGATAAAGGTTCAAGATTGGGATTGAAATTCAGGGTGAAAGAACATCAGTGCTAAGATTCACGGTTGACGTTGGTATCATTGTGAAAGTAAAGAAGAAATGGGAGCACATGTTGAACGGAATGCAGAGTGACAGGAAATCGAAGAAAGACAGAAGTAATGAGGAGTAACACAAATCAGATTAGATATATACATAACATAAAAATTGATGAGTCCTAAGTAGACTAATACAAGGAATTCTGCTGTCTCGGAAGCAAATTATTTCATGACGGACGAAGCAAGTGGGATATAAAAAGCTTACTACCACGGTCAAATAAGTCATATCTGTCCAAAACAACTCAGTTGGGATT
Organism: Schistocerca cancellata; assembly: GCF_023864275.1. Taxonomy (NCBI): domain Eukaryota; kingdom Metazoa; phylum Arthropoda; class Insecta; order Orthoptera; family Acrididae; genus Schistocerca; species Schistocerca cancellata. The sequence continues at coordinate 527,279,129 of NC_064631.1, forward strand.
CAACATAGGCTTTAATTTGAAGAATACGTTCCTCTTAATGTACGGTGGGAGCACACTATTTATGAAAGCTCATCGTCGCTTGTAGGAAAATTGGAAAACAAGGGAATGAAAGCGTACGAGATACAGTGCTGCAGAAGGACTTCGGAAGTAAGTGGACCGATAGGATAAGAAATAATGGCGTTTTCCGCGTAATCTGCGAGGGGCCAAAAATGTCGCAACCTTTTACAAGAAGAAGGGACAGGACGGTAGGACATGTGCTAAGACGTGAGGAAACAACATCCATGATACTAAAGGTACCCACGGGGGGTAATAACTGTAGAAGATATTGAAACATATCTAGAAAATATTCGAAACTGTATGTAAGTGGTACTGTGAGACGAAAAGATTGGCACAGGAGAGGAATTCATGGTTGGCCTTATCCAACCTTACGTACACCTATAATTAAGTAGCACATTCCAATTACTTAAAACATTTAACGTGGCTGCATTACGTCACATTCCATAAAATTCTGTAATTAGTGATTTAATTAGCTACAAGAGACTGGGTCACAAAAACTAATAGACTGAAATGCCATATTCGTTGTGAAACAGTTCATTTGAGAATGGGGACGCCTTAGGTGCAAGATAATTCACTGTGCAACGTCCATGAAATATTTTTTATTAACTTGTCTCACAAGCACAAAAATCATATAATAACACGCATCTGTTAATTTTGCTTCGAAAACATTACCAGAGACAGTGCTCTGATGAAAGTGGTTTATACTGTCGAGGATCTTGGCGTAATGCCCTGACGTATTCTCCAGCTAATCGACGGTTTCCTTACATCATTTGAGGTGATGAGGAGGAATGGTTACTTCACAAATTCATTACCAGTTTCGTTTGTGTACTTGTTATCATGGATAGCAGTCCATCTTAAATGACATCACTACTGACGGCTCCTACGAAATCCCAAATCTGCAATTAGGAGCACCCATGATCCCAAATATGTGCAGATGTCGTTGAGAGCAAGGTTAAACCACTGTACCTAAATTTAGTAGAGATGGCAGTGTACCTGCTCGTGGTTGAATTTGATTCCATAATTCTTTATAGGGTTGAAGGCTGGGAGCAGCTAGTCACTGCAGAAGTGAGAAATACGTGCTCGCAATGCTGCGGGATGCAATCGCTGACACTTGGAGCCCAATTCGCCTTATGATTACCGCCATGTAGCACGGGCTTCTCTGTAATGAATTATGATTAGGATATTGCATAGAGGTAAGGGAGTAATTGTCTTGAATACAAATACAGCCTTGCTGATCTACACAAAAGAAGAGAGGCAGAAACAGATCAGTATATTTAACTGAAGGTGAAACATCATAATGCCATCGATGTGATATCCGAGCCATGTGTTTTCGTATCTGTAACGTAGCAACATGTATCATGACGTCTCATCGGAGTGCACATCCGGCACCGTCTGCCGGCTTTGAGAGGGATATCCGCGCTGTCTTAGTCTCAGTATGGGTTCCTCCTGAGGTCCCTTCGTGTCTTTGTGCTCCAGCTGACCAGTGTATGCGGCCGCACTCCCAGTCACTGTGGCAGGACATGCTGCTAACGCTAGCCCGTTGGAGGAGACGTTTCTGCTGTATACCTTGTAGGAGACGAACCGTAGTGCGCAGGGTAGGACTACAGACAGGCCGAGGCCAGCTGCGTCTAAGGAACTAGCTGTTGCCTACTTCGTCTAATGCCCTGCCAGCGCACCACCGAAGACAATGAAGCTGGTGAGAAGCTTCCTAAAAGACTCGCTATCGGCTCCTTGGTGTTCCACAGCCAGTGACTGATGCATTGGCTACATTCATTTAAGTCGCAAAGGTTCAGTTGCTTCTTCAGTGTTAGGGACAGTGCAGTCCAGTTCTACTAGTGTCCTAAATATTATCTGTAGGCTTGTAAATCAGAGTGTCTGATCGATGGATGCCTACCTTAGGTTACGTGTTGTGCTAATTACGTTCTGGTCTGTGCACTGTTCATTGCATGCTCTGCATTATTTTAAAGTTAATAGCTTTTATTGAATAGTTAAAGACGCTCATAAATATTTATTACGAGCAGTGAGACTTCTGACGTTTTACGTATTATATGTGTAACAGAAGTTGTCTGTTTTCATATTTTTACTATTGTGTCATTCCCGTTTTTAATGAAAATTGCCTTTTGAATTGCCACTTGTGACCAACTAACTGTGTCAAATTATCGAGTGTGCCAGATACAGTGCGCGTCCAGCGCTTGTCACAGACACCGTCTCCTGATTGTAAACAGCCTGTGCCGAAAGAATTGTCATAAATTCTTTTAAGTGTCGGTTTCACAGGTGATTAATCCCTCATTGCTGAGTCACCCGGCATTTGCATTTGCAGTTTTATTTTTGTATAGTATTCGCTTAAGGAAATAATTTATTTCTTTAATAATTATTTTCTTAGCCTGGCATTTCAATCTTTCAGCTTTCTCTTGTAAATCAAATTCTACGAAATCATCTTTGTGAGGTGTGTCTTACTCCGACAGATTTTTACCAGAAAAGATATTTTTTTGTCGAAAACTTACGTTTACAGCTAACTAACGATCAGTAATTATGGTGTATAGATCATCGACGAAATTATTTTTAAATTACCTCCATTAAAAAACGTTGATTTATTTTTTTTTCCTTAGTCCAAACTCTGAAATCATAGAAGTTTGTTGTTCTTTGAGAGTTTTCATTTCAGATCTCCAAAGCAGTTGCTGAATATTTCTAATCTACACAAACATAAACACAACATCACAGAATCTTCAAGCAAGGAGTGGAGGATAAAATAAGTAAGAAATGCATACATTAATGGAAATGAAAATAAGAGATTGCTTAATGCAAGAAAGTCCTAGATATTGAAAAGTTCACTGAATTACCGAGAACAATGAAACGATTGACTAAGGCCGTTACATAAACGCCTTCAATATTTGATATCCTTAGATATCCGTAGTAAAAAAAGCAGAAAAAACGCTGGAATAGAGCAAATTGATTCTTTATTTTTGGACGACAAATGCAGCACCAATTTTTTAAAAATAATTATTATGTAAACGTACACTGTTAAAAGCTGTCACCCAATCTGGAACAACAAAATCAGTGCTCCGCCTCTAACGATCAGACTGTAACATTCATATCCCAAGAATCCTCCTGAGAGTGGTCCCTCGGACTTGGAAAGAGCTTGAAGATGTACGTTTAAATGCAATACAGTCAAAGATTTTATAATAGTATATTGCAGTGATAATTCTATTTACGCTTTAACCTACAACATTACATTTAAAGGTTTCTGGGAAGGAACTCTGCAATGGAGTAGAAGCAGTTGCTGAACAGAAAGTTCTTCATTTCAGTTCGAAACTCTACTACTTTGTTTACATGACGCTTTTTTATGTGTTCTTTAGGTGTTTTAAATACCTGTGTACCCATGCACCTGACCCTTTTCTTCACTGATGTTGACGCGAAGTAGTCTTCTGCAGCCTGTTTTTGGTCTTCGAGCTATAATCATCACTCTTTTTTTTTGTGCAAAGAGGATTATTAGTAACTACAAAGGATATTAATGAAAATTCAGTCATCTCTACAAAGAACTTAGTAGTATGAGCCCACTTGTCAGTACGACGTTGCATTATAGCCTGGATGAATGTACTGATTCCGTTGAAAACGGTATTATTGATCCGCTGTATCCTCTCCTGAGGAAAATGACACACTTCTGTTTTACCTTATCCATGATATCATGGATACTGGCACTACTTTTTTTGTGCAAAGAGGATTATTAGTAACTACAAAGGATATTAATGAAAATCCAGTCATCTCTACAAAGAACTTAGTAGTATGAGCCCACTTGTCAGTACGACGTTGCATTATAGCCTGGATGAACGTACTGCTTCCGTTGAAAACGGTATTATTGATCCGCTGTATCCTCTCCTGAGGAAAATGACACACTTCTGTTTTAACTTATCCATGATATCATGGATACTGGCACTGACGTCTTAGAAGGTCCGACACATTTTCTATCCAGGACAGACGTGGCGATCTGCCCGTTCACTGGAGTGCCTCGGTATCACACACACTGTTTACAGGGTCATATGCCATGCTCGGTCGAGTATAATTCTGTTGAAAAATGCCATCACGATATTGTGGCGTGGGGATCCCCACACGATGACCCAGGATGACCGTGACGGAGTGGTGTGCAGTGAGAATCCCTGTAGCCACTTCCAGGCTTGAACTGAATTCATTTCCAATCGCTCCCAAGCCCATGCCGTCATTAATTACACAGCTGTGCCTTACCAAAACTTAGGAAGAATGGTGATGTCTGTCCAGGTCACCTCCATATTCGGCGGTGAAGATCATCCGTTGTGGTGCAGAACTATAACTCAACGCCGAACACAATTTGATGCCACTCATCAGCATTTCGTCATTTCTAGTCACGGCACCAATCGCAACGTAGTCGCTTGTGCTGAGATGTTAACGTCAGCCTACGCATGGGACAGTATTCGGTAAGGTTCAAATGGCTCTGAGCACTATGGAACTTAACTTCTGGGGTCATCAGTCCCATAGAACTTGGAACTACTTAAACCTCAATAACCTAAGGACATCACACACATCCATGCCCGAGGCAGGATTCGAACTTGGGACCGTAGCCGTCGCGCATTTCCAGACTGTAGCGCCTAGAACCGCTCGGCCACTCCGCAGTACTCGGTAAGCCCGGTAATGGCGGCTACTAATAGCTTGCGAGTAGTGGTAAGGTTGAAACAGAATGTTGGAAGGAGTCCGTTGCTTATTCAGAAACGGGAGCCGCATATATGAGGAGCTTTCGATGTACTTGTACAAGAATACGGCGATCTCCCCTTGTGTCGGTCAGACGCGGTAAGCCAGAACCATTACGACAAGTAAGCTTGTCTCCATGTTCGCATGCAGTCCAGCATTCGTCCACTGCTAAATTCGAATATCCAACAGATTTGGGTACTGCGTGATTCGACCACCTGGCCCAGTGGAGACCCTGAATGAGGTTTACCTCGAATTCTGTCAGGTGCTGATAAACCTATCTCATACGAATAAGTGACACCTGCGTGTCGTTCACAGTTATCAGTCAACATCTGACATTGTTTATCCCTTAACATATACAACCAGTTATCGGTTCACTCTGACGTACGAGTATAACGTTCGTCCATCAAAGACGCGTACGGGGCTCCAAATTTTAGCACTCACAATACTACACTGAAGCGCCAAAAAACTGGTATAAGCTTGTGTGTTCAAATACAGAGATGTGTAAACAGCCAGAATACGACATTGCACTCGGCTGCGCCTGGACAACATGTGTCTGGCGCAGTTGTTACATCGGTTACTGTTGCTACAAAATCAGTTTATCAAGATAGAGGTGACTTTGAACGTGGTGTAATATTCGGCGCACCAGCGATAGGACACAGCATCTCAGAAGCAGCAATGAAGTGGGAATTTTCCCATACGACCATTTCGCGAGTGTAGCATGAATAAAAAAAAATCCGGTAAAACATCAAACCTCAGGAACCGTTGCGGCCGGAAAAAGATCCTGGAAGAGTGGGACCAACGACGATTGGAGAGAATCGTCCAACGTGACAGACGTGCAGTCTATCGGCAAATGTCTGCAAATTTCAATGCTGGGTCGTCAATAATTGTCAGCGTGTGAACTATTCAACGAAACATCATCGATGTGGGCTTTCGGAGCCGAAGGCCCACTCGTGTACCCTTGATGACTGCTCGGCACGAAGCCTTACGCCTCGCCTGGGCCCGTCAACACTGAAAATGGACTGTTGTGTACGGATATCGAGCCAGCCTCATGAATCCATACACTCTCCATGTCAGCGGGGGCTGCCCAAGCTGGTGGGGGCTTTGTAATGGTGTTGGGCGTGTGCATTTGGAGTGGCATGGTACCCCTGATACGTCTAGATACGACTCCGACAGATGACACGTACGTAAGCATTCTGTCTGATCACCTGCATCCATTCATGTCCATTGTGCATTCCTGTGGATTTGGGCTATTCCAGCAGGACAAAGCGACAGCCCACACGTCCAGAATCGCTACAGAATGGGTCCAGAACCACTCTTCTGAGTTTAAGCACTTCCGCTGGCCACTAGACTCCCCAGACATGAACATTATTGAGCATATCTGGGATGTCTTGCCAAAAGACATCACCACCCCCTCGTACTCTTATGGATTTATGGACTGCCCTGCAGGATTCATTCTCCAGCACTGTTTCAGAAGTTAGTCGAGTCCATGCTAAGTCGTGTTGCGGCATTTCTGAGTGCTCGCGAGGACCCTACACGATATTAGGCAGGTGTACCAGTTTCTTTGGCTCTTCAGTGCGTACTTCTACATTTCCATTTAATACGAATTCGCGCAGTTTCGGGTGTCCAGTAACGTGGAAACTACTCTTTTACTGGATCTTCTTGTGTTCGTAACATAAGAAACTATCGCAGCCAAGCTATGTTTTCCATGCCTTTTTTATTACAGTTTCGTTGGAATACCACGTTCGGCAAAATAATGAATATCTATTCTTCGGTGGGCTTATCGGTGCGGCGAATGCGACCGGAAACTGAATCGCTTTGTGATAAGAAAGTAAATCGCAGTCACTAGAGCTGATATTTTATGGGGGATAAAAGGTTTTATGCTCTGTTTGTCAAATGGTGGAACTTTATTCTTTACTGCTGCAGATTTAATCAAATGTGAGTGCTGCGTTTCAATGTTATAGGAATCACGATGCAGTTCTAATGAAGAAAAACAACATTCGTTTTACGATGAGTTTCATCTTACACACACAGACACGCATACACACACACACACACACACACACACACACACACACACACACACACAACCGAAGGAGAGAGAGAGAGAGAGAGAAATACAAACTACTGAAAGTTTGCGCAGCAGTGCAACTTTCTCCTTTAAACCACTCCTTTGAAGATACATTTTTTCAAAGTTTCATGCCTATTTCCACGATTCGACAAGGCATATTTATCACTAGAATTCGCTGAATTTTACTTTCGTGTCTTCTTTAGCGACGGTGTTTCGTAGAATTTCAGTGCCTGCGTGTGTGTGTGTGTGTGTGTGTGTGTGTGTGAGATTAATCTCACCTGTCCACTGCCTTTGTAATTCTGTGTCAGGCATTTCCTGGCTGTTTTCTCGACGTGTGGCGTATACCAGAAGTTTATTATCTACGTTTCATATCCAGCTCGTTTCAGTCCTACCACGTTCTCTTGTTCTTACGAGAATGGGAAACAGTAACTTCTATCCACTTATTGACCAGATAACGTCAAGCAATACTGCTCTGTTCTCTTTTTCTCTGTACTAAAATCAACTTACCGGCTTAGGTATCAAGCAGTGTCTTTTTTGTTAGACATATTTTTTCCGCAAACTGAAACAAGCCGACCGTTCTTCCACAACCGTACTTTGCCTTTCCCAGTAATTATGAAATATTGTTCCCTATGTTTGCGATGGTTTCTTTTTTTGTATGTTGTTCTTGTACTTGCACTACCGAAATCATTAGAGAATTTGTATCATTACTAATTTATCGAAGACATTGTAGCATACCATTTTCGTCCTCGAACACCTCCGTAGGAATTTGGGTCACTGCGAAGCTTATAAAAAGAGCGGAATTTGATCAACAAATAAACCCATTCACTAAATCACAATTATACAAAATTTTAACAATAATACAGCTCTTCATACGCTGAATCAAGTATTTGAAAACGAGAAAACATGCACATAAACAAGCATCCACACAGCACAAATGATTTAAACCTAAATAAAAACGAAAGAAAGATACTAAATGCTGGACATACGTTAATACTTAACACGTGTAATAGGTGACATTAAGGTGAACGAATTGTGGCATTTGTCACCGCTGACTCACGTAGACTGTGATTCCTCTCAAATTTCCAAAGGGAAAAATATGCTTGACATAGTGTCTATTGTCTCATAGTCGTAGCTGTTCAGGAAAATAAACTTTTGTGTGATGCGCCATAAAATCACGTTTTCTTGTATTTTTACTAGGAAATTGCTTGTCATGACTACAAAAGTGAAGAACATCGGGAAAATTCCCATTTACATTGTTTTTAGGAAGTTGACACCTATATCTCCGTGATCAACAAAGTTACAAATATCTATTGGTCCGTGTTTTGTGAAATTCTACTAACTTCTCCTTTAAGGGGCTCCGGAAAAACCCATCGTTCCAACTTTAAAATAGAGTTTATAAATTACACGTTTCCTCAGAAAATATTTGAGCCAGAACCCTGAAATTTTTATAGGTTATTTATTGGATATTGGCTACAACTTAACACAGGGACTTTTAAAAATTTGAATTCAGTTGTTAGAGATTAATTTTTTCTATTGTAATCAAAATTCACTACTTTTTGTGTAATTTTTTTATTTTTAAAATTCAACAGTGTATAGGTTTTTGGGAAAAGACTGTGCTAAGTTAAGCGGAAGGGATTGTGTAACATTTCCTGAAAATTTGAAGCAAATTGGTATCGTAGATCCTGCGAAAACGTGTAATTTGTATGAAAAAATAAAACTTTTGAGAATCAAGCGACGAAGTTTGGATTACCTTTTTCGTGCAGATCTATAGGAGGGATTATCTTCATCTTGTGCAAACTCCTACTCCAGCTACCTCTTTGTCCTCCTCTGGCTTGTATTTCTGCCAAGTTGAAATTCCAATATTTCGAAATATTTTGCAACTTACAACGTTGCCATCATTGAAAGTTGCAACAACATCATACACGCCAAAGTGAAGTGTTTCTATTCCAACAAACACAGTCTTGGGGAGTCTTGATATATAACACTATTTACACTCTCATTGGGGTTTTGGTCTTTCCACGAATACACTTTTTCAACAGTTCAGGTGCTGCCAAGTCTCTGAAAATAGGTTTTATCACCTCCATTACCGCATCGGGCAGACTAGTTCTATGAATGTACACTTCTCCAGTTAACAATCCCTTTTTGTACTTTTACCACCTGTTTTCTCCTTTGGGACACAAGTAATAATTGTGACCTTCATCGGTTGAAAAGAATGAAAAAAAAAAAAAAACCAGCCCAAACAGCCTTCTTCACTTCATCAACACTTTGTGTGTTTTGCTTAACAGCCAATCCATAATAGTTTTGTATTTTGCCAATTACACTATCAGTTAACCTTCCCTTCCCATACAACCCTTTACCATCACTGAGTTTTTGGTTTTGATCCGAAGCTTTCAGTTGCCAAAGTCTTGGTCCCATTCGTTTCTCTACGTGTCGAATACACTCAAATTTCTGCCTACATCACCATAGGCCTTCAGTTCTTGAATATGTTTGAATCTTTTAGAATCAGGTTCATTAAGGTAATTCACGTATCACACTTTATCACTCGCAATAGAACGTTGAAATATATTGGCGACACCAGCCACTTCCATTCCGCCACTACTGCCACTATAGTTAGTTGTGGAAATATTTTCGTGTGTACCTTAATTTTTTAAGAACATTTACAATATTTAGATATTACTTCTACATCTAGGACTTTCCCTATATGCATGCTCGTGGCAGGTACTACAACATGAAGAGATACGTGTCCCCGTTTATGCTAGGTACCATCGAAAGCTGCATTCAAGGCTCTATTACCACAGCTTTCTGTTACTGCCTCTTCCACAGCTTTCTACATAGATTCTAGACAGGAATATTCCACTTCAGACCCTATAAACCTATTACAGTTCGTAAACTTAGTTTCGGGATTTGGAATATTCATCATACCACAGAAAACTGCATCCGCAGTAGTACCCTTATCAACTGCACGCAAGGCAGAAACAAATCTAACGTTGTGTTCATAGATTTTGCTACCATTTTCTTCATTTGGAAATACGGCAACACTGTTAGGGGAGGTGGTCATGTATGAACACTTACCACATTTCAGTTCCATTTCACTGGCAAGTCCTACGTCATTTCTTATAGAGATCTCCAGACCGACTTCACTATACTGAATACATCTTACACAGTTTGCAAAAACTCCTTTGAGAACTGACATTTAAAATATTCCATTCACACCCGACTCGCCAATAAAACATTCATACTTTTCATTAACTAAACCAAGCTTCCTCTGCCAAGTACTTTCTTCCTGACTTTCATTGCAATGGGCAAGTGTACCAGCAAGGTTTGGTTCACACACTTGGTTATCGCCTTTGTTGTTTACGGTAATAACACCTACCTTTAGCTTTTCAACATTTCTCCTTTTCTTAAAAGCCTTCAGAAGATTTCTAGTCACTTTACGTTTACCCATGTTTATCCTTCAATAGGACAGAGACCTCAAAGAGCAGAATTCACTATGATTATTTTCAGGATTACGTAAGTGTAAATAAATTAGAAACACGCGAGAACCGAGCGAGAGATATATATCAACAATCACTGGTTAGCCACAACACTTACTTTGTAACACTTATTTTCTCCCACGTCACGAAACTGTCATGTAGATTCATTTATGAGTACAACATACGGCAGTATTTTACAGCGCCACAGTGGGTCACGCCCATGCAGAACACATTTCAAAAATATTTTAAAAATAATTGTAATCTTCTGAACTGAATAAATTATAAATCAATTGAAAGTGGAAAGTCTGTAAATTTTTAAAATGGAAAAGACTAAAAATTGAACATTTCATGATTTTGAACCTATCTGGAGTCCCTTAGGTAAAGAAGCATTTACAAAGAGTCTTAACCTTTCGAAGTTAAAGCGTTACCTGCATGACCGTACAGCATGATGAGCAGTTTTATGTCCGCTGCTGGATGTGTTGTTCGCGTAATACCACAAAATATGACGTCTGGCCGTATACGTATTGATGAGTTCCATAGTGAAGGAAAAATGGTTCAAATGGCTCTGAGCACTATGAGACTTAACATCTGTGGTTATCAGTCCCCTAGACCTTAGAACTACTTAAACCTAACTAACGTAAGGACATCACACACATCCATGCCCGAGGCAGGATTCGAACCTGCGACCATAGCGGTCACGCGGTTCCAGACTGAAGCGCCTTTAACCTCACGGCCACACCGGCCGGCGAAGGAAAAATTTCTAGCTTCCTGTACCACAGATTAATTTCTACGAAGAAGTGGGGGCTGTCAGCAGACCATGAAGGCAATGATTTCAATAAACAAACACATACAGAGAAGACAAGTTTTTCTTAGGGTTTGTCAAATAGCAACAGAAAGGCTCTTTTAATTCTTATTAATACCGGTACGTCAACCTAACACCACCCGAAACGAAAATAATTATTTGGGCGAAATGTATCCGGTATTGATTGAGCTGCTCTCATCTAAGTTTCACATATTCATTGCAGAGACACATTTTTATCTGAATCGCAACACTGGGTACTCTTTTAGTTTATTAATTAATGGCGATCGGAGTAAGCATGATAACGATTAAGTTACTGATTGTTCATAAATAACAAATTTAAATATGAAATACGTATTCTCATAAACGAATCGTAAAACATTTAGAAAACGGGTCATAAATAACTTGACACAACATTAGACAGAAAAACGATAATTATAGAAATATGCTGCTGTAATGACGTTAATGAATAGGATAATACCTGCAGCAGTCATATTTGTAGAAATGAGTAAACGAAAGATAATTTTAATCACATGAATCGGCGCACACAATTTAAATTCTCGTGGTTACATTTGGGCCATTAGTAGACACATTTAGCATTCAATAACGACTCAGCCAAAGTGGTAGAACGTGACGTTCAAGTCGTACATCAATCATTTTAAATACTTGCTCATTTCAGAAGCATTAGAGTGGAAAAATTATTTGAGCAGAAAATCTATTAATCTGTAATGCTGATTCTGTATTTTATAACACTGACAATCATTAGATTTTTTAAAAAAGTGCTTCTAGACAATCAAGCTGAGAAGAAAGAGACTGAGAATCCAGGTTAAATAAAAAAAAAAAAGTTCTTGCACACTTTTAAGCAAATATCTACAGTGTGTTCAGCTTCCACTTGAAAGTTAATTTGGTTTACCAACGGAAATAATAGTACCGAAGTATCACCATAATCACAGCAAATGCACAGGTGATGGTAGTATTTCGTTGTCATGAAATACTGGAAGGCCGCCGTCAGATTTCTAAGAGCGGCACGTGCCCCGTGTAACATCATTCGCCGAAGAATGTGTGAAGTTGGTATCCACATAGAAGTTTAGCGTCCAGTCCCACTGCTCGTAAGTTGAACGGGAACATAGCTTTTTCTCTTTTAACACAAAAGTTTACTCGTAACTGCACAAGTGATCTACATGGATCAACGACTGATTACGACTGCGAGAGACAGATTTTTTCTATCCCATTGTGTAAAACCTCTGTAGACATTAAGTGTACTACGGCATTAACTTACTTCTGATTCAACAATTGCGGAGAGTATGGTAGGAGCAGAACTGCAATTAGCGTCATTGTTGTAAGCTGCCCTTTTGAATATGGAATAATTTGATTAATTATGACATTTCATCACGTACAAGAGGTTGATGTACCCTGAACTGTAGCAGTAATGATCATTTTTGGAAAAATATAATTTCATGAATGGAAAAGGTACGTTTCATTCTTTGGTTATTTTAACTTGTCCGTTGTCGTAACTCGTAGGGAACTTAGTATCGTGGTAAATCAGTAAAAGCTGCACCACGGTCTTTTAGGCTCTATTTAGAAAAATAAATTTTTGGACTTTTATTGAAATCAATATACAACTTGGAAACTGATTCCCAAGTTGCAGAGCGAGAACGTCGTAGCAACCAAAGACGGCTTCCCCAATGCGTACGACTGTACCTCTGTCTTGTAAGAATTTTCAGGGTCGAAGCACACCGGAATTCTGCAGAGCAGCAGAAATTTTATTTCAGGTGTTGATTTGTATAACGAGAGGCAGAGAATAGCGTCATTAAGAATGTATCTGTATAATCTTTTTTTTATATTTGAAAATTCAAATAGGAATTATATTTGCACCTGGGAGTGTGGGAAGTATTTGTGTTAAAATATTGGGGATGCCACTTCTCTCGCCCAAAAGTTTCCATTCAGGTTACTAGAAATTATTCAGTCATAATAATTTTTCAGTTTAATTTGGAGAGAAGTTAAATCGGCGATCGTTTAGGCCAGGACTCTGAGTATAATATTTGCGTGTATCTCTTTCCTGTCACAACGGAACGAGTACTGTTGCTACGACACTGGGTTCAGGCTATGCAAGTCTTTCACATGGGAATTTCAGACCAAGAGCTCGACGGAAGACAACATATAAAGGCAGGACCTATAACCAATTCTCGTTCTGCATCTTTCATGCCACCAACTTGGTTCTTGTAGAGAGTAGAAGTGTTAGGTACCCTATTGCTGATCTATGTAGGCTAAAGGATAGTTTTCCATTTTCGCTATCATTCTGTAGACAAACTTCTGTAGTGGTAGTATGTGAAGTGCTACGAGGTTTTAATTCCGTGACTCAATTTATTGTGTCCGTTTATCGGAAAAGTAGAGTCTACGGAACGATGGACAACATTTAATGGGTTTAATTCGCGTTCAGTTTAAAATGCAAGCGGAACAAGAAAGCGAAATGCAGTCAGCTAATGAAACGGATTCCAAAGACGAACCCGCAGCTGTGGCGCAGACTCGTTAGCACTCGCGATTGACCCCCTCACCGTAATTATGACTGAAATGGCTCTGAGCACTATGGGGCTCAACATCTGAGGTCATGAGTCCCCTAGAAATAAGGACTACTTAAACCTAACTAACTTACGGACATCACACACATCCATGACCGAGGCAGGATTCGAAACTGCCACCGTAATTATGCAAAAGCTTGATTTGCTACCTGATATGAAAAGTAGATTAGATGACACACAGTCAACCATGTTACAATCACTGTCTGAAATCAAGACACAGGTTGACTTAGTTCCACTGATCGTCCAAATTCAAAACGAAATGCAAGGGACGACAGATGATCTTATCAGAAAGCACGAGGCCGTATCGAGAGAGTTACAGGAATTTGCGACAGACTCGACAAATTTCCGATAGAGATAGAAAAGATTGGCTGTTGTGCCAACAAATAATGAATTTACAGAATCAAGTAGAAGAAACAGCTTCTAGCATCAGCAGAACAGCGCAAGACATTTCCTCAGGACAATAAGATAAAATCGAAGAAGATTTTGAGTTACATAAGAGTTACTTTTCGGAGGAGATCGGTAAATGGGCAAAGGCGAAGGAACAGAAGCTGAATCACGCGATGACAGATGGTGTAAAGTCTAGTGCCTCATCCTTATCCCCGGATGAATTGCCAGAAGACAATTTCTTTAGGAAAAGATTAGAAGAGGTTAAGACTCAGCTAGGCTCCGACTTTGTGAAACGGAAGGGGCAAGACGAGGAATCTATTAAGGTGACCAAAGGAAAGCCATAAGAGTTTCGAGGGGCAGTGAACAGTGGTAGCAGTATATCGAGCTCCACGGCAACAAACTACGGGTGACGCGTCAAGTTACGGAAATACAAACGTGTATTCGCCATACTATAGCCCCCCATATAGACCACAAGAAGCAGCTACAGGCCAGTATATGCATTCTACACCTGATATCGCAGAGAAAATACCCAAGTATCGGTAATTTCAGATACTTAATCCCGTTAAGAGTACGGCAAATCCCTTATTGTTCGAGCGCAGCTTAAGAGGGGGCTTTACCAACCAACTGGACAAGATATGTGTCATGTTATATTCAAAGAAAAAGGCACTATGGGCAAACGGCACATGCGAATCTTGTCGGACTTACGATGCATTTTGAACAGTCGTGCTTAACAAAGTACAGGTCGCACGGAATTCAACAAAGGCAGGCCAAGAAGTATTTTAACCTGAGCAGTTCTCATCCAGGCAAGGCAAGTTAAGAAAATACTTCGAAAAATAACTTAATGTCACTACGGGGACACTCCGTTACCACAATAGGATATTTGAGAATAGTAAAAGCTAGATTATCATTATGTAGCTATCAAAAGTATTAGATGGTCTGCAGACTTCACATAGTACAAAAAGACCTGAATTCAAAGGATTGATCAGAGCATTGATTTACTTTGGAAAGACTTACTTAAAACAGATGAAATCGATTGCTATGCAGTTGACACTGCAGTGGATCCGATGGAGAAATGTGCCACTAACCTATTCATTTGCACTATGTAAGGTAAAGATCTCGGATTGATAAAACGTTTGAAATTGTTTCATGCCATATTGGTCCTGTCTGGTGCAGTCAGGTTGAAGATCATCCTACTTTCCTACAGCCTGGTTCCTGCAAGATTTGTTCTACATCAGCCTCCAACAGCTCCAGTCAGCCTTCGGCATCTAGCCATCCATCTGACAACCAACTTCATCCAGCTCCATCAACCTTCGTTGAATGCGTCTATTCGAACCAACAGATTGTTGTTTTTTATTTGTTGAGTGAACTTTTTTAAACACACTTCACCAAACAAAATTAGTTACCTTTTTAAAATATAGAAGGTGATTTGTACATGCCATTCTAGTTTTCTCTTTCCTGTGTGGTTTTCAGTATTTTAATATCCATCTTATCTATATATCGCTAACAGGTCTAAGCTGAGGGCCTATTTTCCGGGGTTTCATGGTTTTCATCTGCAATATAGTTTCCTCTTGGGTAGACCTGAATGTATTGTGATCTTCCATGATTGTGCGATAGAGTGAGATATTTGCCTCGCCACACGTTAAACTCAGCAACCTTGTACCAAATGAGGCAGCCTTTTGTAACCCAATGGTAAGGTGAAGAGAATGGACAGAACTTTTGTAAAAAATGGTTAATGTACTAAATTCTGGTCTGTTTTCAAATGTACATGGTTAATAATTATTCATTCTTTGTGAAGCAATAAAACTGGATAATCTCTTTCAATTAGTTGCAATCAAATTTAACTGGCATTTAAAGTTTATTGCAATTGTGGTATGGTCCTTTCTCTTTCACTTTTTCTCTTATAGCACAAATGTCTGTACGTAACGGCACAAGTGATCTATATGGATCAAAGACTCATTACGATTGCGAGAGGGGAATTATCTGTAACTCGCGATATGAAATCTCTGTGAATATAATGTGGAACATTACGTATACAATGGACTTAATTGCTTCTGATTTATCATTTGCGGAGAGTAGGATTGTAATTAGAAGCATTGTTGCAAGATGTCATTTCCAATATGGAATGTAATTTGATTAATTATAATAACATTTCATCTCACGCAAGAGGATGATGTATCCTGAAATGTAGTTATGAAGATCACTTATGGTAAAATACGAGGTGCATCAAAAGGAATCATCTATGTTTCTGAAACTAATAAACATATACAACGAATTTTGAGTTTTGATGAACGGGAAACTCAAAAAGTCTTTTTTTTTCATCCCTTTTCATAGTTACTCAATATGCCCCCCCCCCCCCTTGAGATGCACGGCATATGTGAATGCGGTATCCAGATTTTTCCCATAATGCAGCGAGTTCGTCTTGAGTTAGAGCTTCCACAGCAGCTGTTATTCGATTTCTCAGTTCATTCGTTGTTGTTGGTAACGGAGGCACATAAACAGAGTCTTTTATAAACCCTCAGAAGAAATAATCACATACAGTCAGGTCCGGTGACCTTGGAGGCCTGTAATGTAAGGCAGAATCATTTGGTCCAGTCTGACCGATTCATAGTTCAGTAATACTTTAACTTAAAAATATGCGCACCTATAGATGCCAGTGTGGCGGTGCCCATCCGGTTGGTAAATGAAGTCGTTCGAATCAGTCTCCAATTGTGGAAAAAGGGAGTTCTCCAGCATATCAAGATACGTGCTTGCTGTAACAGTGTCCTCGGCAGAGAAAAATGGACCATACACCTTTCCCAGTGAAACACGTTAAATTTTGGAGAGTCCCTCTCATGTCGTACAACTTCATGTGGTTGTTCCGTGCACCACATTCTCGCATTACGACGGTTCACCTTTCCATTAAATCTAATGTTGCCTCGTCACTAAACACTAAGCGCGGAAGGAAACTGTCTCCTCCATCTTTCCAAGGACGAAATTACAGTTGTTGTTTGTCAGCTTCACGAAGAGATTTCAATAGCTGAATTTGATTTGGTTTTATAAGTAAACATCGACGCAACACACACCAGACGGACGTCGGGGGCATATCGAGCTGACGATCTGCACGGCGAACGGATTTCTGTGGACTCCTCATGAAACTATGGTGGATGCCTGCAGCTATGCACGAAGTAGAACCCAGCCGTCGGAAGGCTGAAGCGGGCGCGTCGAGAGCATAATGAAAATATTACCGTACATGGCACTGGGGCGATCACCAGTGACGTCACAGCACGACTATATAAGAACGGTAGCAGAAACCAAAAGACACTCGAACAATCCTTTCATCCTCACTCTGGGAAACTACAATCACAACCATAGGTGGAAGCACAAGCGCCCAAAGACACTTCTAGCTAGGTCATGGGCGCCTAAGGTAAACTAACATACACTAACGAGCGACAAACGCCGGCAAGCCCCTGCATATCAGCAACACTGACTGGTAATTACCAGCTGCTATTAGAGCCGACCAACAGGCCACAACTGGGACACCGACGAGCTCGCCCACTGACGCACAAACAATCCGCCAACATCACCTTACACTGTGCATCCGATATATGACCTATCGGACACAAAAACGATAATAAACCTAACTGTTGCAGGTTGCTGACGCTGTACGAGAGCTCTACACCGGCAACCAGCGGCAGCCTCCGAGCAACACCACCGCACAACGTCAAAGGTATCGACATGCATGATACCCACTACTAACAAAGCCTACCCTTGCACGACCTATCGCAGGCAGCAAGACATCCGCTACTGCTCTTACCACCCGACCTAACTATCGCAGAGGGTTTTTTTTTCCTTGGCTCTTGCCTTGGCACTATTTTTCCTCTGCCCTTCAAACCGCTATCCTTCGTTCGACTTTGACCCTATCTATCTCCAGATGTGCGCGTAATACATCTTCATCTACATCCATACTCCGCAAGCCACCTGACGGTGTGTGACGGAGGGTACCTTGAGTACCTCTATCGGTTCCCCCTTCTATTCCAGTCTCGTATTGTTCGTGGAAAGAAGGATTGTCGGTATGCCTCTGTGTGGGCTCTAATCTCTCTGATTTTATCCTCGTGGTCTCTTCGCGAGATATACGTAGGAGGGAGAAGTATACTGCTTTACTTCTCGGTGAAGGTATGTTCTCGAAACTTCAACAAAAGCCCGTACCGAGCTACTGAGCGTCTCTCCTGCAGAGTCTTCCACTGGAGTTTATCTATTATCTCCGTAACGCTTTCGCGATTTCTAAATGATCCTGTAACGAAGCGCGCTGCTGTCCGTTGGATCTTCTCTATCTCTTCTATCAAGCCTATCTGGTATGGATCCCACACTGCTGAGCAGTATTCAAGCAGTGGGCGAAAAAGCGTACTGTATCCTACTTCCTTTGTTTTCGGATTGCATTTCCTTACGATTCTTCCAATGAATCTCAGTCTGGCATCTGCTTCACCGACGATCAACTTTATATTATCATTCCATTTTAAATCACTCCTAATGCCTACTCCCAGATAATTTATGGAATTAACTGCTTCCAGTTGCTGACCTGCTGTACTGTAGCTAAATGATAAGGGATCTTTCTTTCTATCTATCTATCTTAATGGTTAATCTTAACCAGGCGTACGTAAACATCGCAGTACCCACATCCTGCGACACCTCACCTTAGTGAAAACTGACCCTTATGCAGAGATGGCAGTAGACTTATTGAGTTGGCCATCATGCCGGTGTGGGCGTGGAGGGACTCCACCTCTATTTAAAAAAAAAAATAAAAAAATATTCACCATTTGACAAAGGCTGGAAGCTCGAGAGAATTTTATCAATACATATAGCACCGAAACCATGCATCCGCAGGGAACAGTGATGTTCTTGTTTTACCAGAAACATGTACTGTGGTGGTTTCGAAAACAAAATGTTCCATTCACATCAGTGCAGAACCGACAGCCTCCGACTACAAAAGCAGTAAACAGTGAAACTCTGGGCAATAACGAGACACGGAATCCCTGCCGAATGACGTCGCCAGACATAAAAAGCCAGGAAACACGGCGGGGAACCTGCAGACGAAGTCGGACAATGAAGGGGTGGAGACGGGTCGACTGCAAAGCCAGCAGAGAGAGGGTATTCAGAAGCGGCCGCCCTTTCCGCTTTCGCCTCCACCGCCGCCGGTCCGACTCGCCCGATCGCGGAGTTACGGTGGGGCGGCGCGATGCTTTCGGCGCCCGCCGCCGCCGCTGACTGTAAACAGCGTCTGCCGTGCCGGCGCCGGGGCTGTTTGTGGGCGGCGCGGCGGTTATCTAGTGACCGACTTGGCGGTATTGATCTCAGGCGCTGGGACCGGCGCCGGCGAGGGCGGCGTCGGTGGGCCCGCCGCGCTCACGGCGGACCTGCTTTGTATTCCGGAGGCCAATAGTGCGCACTGCGAGTGGTGCTAATTTCTCTGGAGGACGCAATCTCTTCAGAGACGCGGCCGCCGCTCGCCGCGGAAGAGCTGAAGTGCGAGGCGGAGTGGTACTGCCCGGCCAGCGCGCGCTGGCGAGGAGCCACCGCGGCAACGCGGTCTGGGAGGTCGCCCGCACGGCCCACCGTATTCTGTTCGCGCGCGGCTCACGTCGGCAGCCCGGGTTATCTCAAGGGCGAAGACAGACCTGCGCATGCGTGCGGCGAATACAGATGAAACTGCGATTGTAATGTCCCAACTCGCCAGTGCCGTTGCGGTTGCGATAAACGACGTACCTCCCCTGGAATCGGGCGGACAAGATTGTGGACCAGCACGGGTTGCACACTGTGTCGGGCACATTGGAGCGTCAGTCCAGCCTGCTCTGGGTGTTAGTGGCAAGCAGAAGCAGTAATAGTCTATGACGTTCCTTTCTTATCACCAAAGATGACTTCCACTACCCTGGGGAGGGGGCTCGGGAAGGCGAACTAGGTTCAAATGGCTCTGAGCACTATGGGACAACAGCTGAGGTCATCAGTCCCCTAGAACTACTTAAACCTAACTAAGCTAAGGACATCACACACGTCCATGCCCGAGCCAGGATTCGAACCTGCGACCGTAGCGGTTGCGCGGTTCCAGACTGTAGTGCCTAGAACCACTCGGCCACGCAGGCCGGCAAGGCGAACTAGGTGAAACCTGTGCTGGGACTCGTCACACCGCAGGTACACGATTCGCAAACGTTCTGAGGAATTTCTCACACTTTCCCATGAGGTACCACAAAATGCAAATAGATAAGTTACACGAATTCCGTCCTAGGTGAAGGCGGTGGAGGGGATGGTAGGGGGGTGGGGGGGGTGTTAGCGTTAGGAGTGACACATGGCCACAAGTTCACACTGTCAAATCCAGATAACCATGCCGACTCCGTAAATACTTAGAAAATATTTTTGAATATGTTGGCTGGAACACATTCTTTGAAATTTTGAAGGTAGCAGAGGTAGCATACAGGGATCGAAAAGCTATTTACGGCTTGTGCAGGAGTCGCACGAAAATTATACGAGTCAAGGGGCATGAAAAGGAAGCAGTGGTTTAGAAGGGAGTGATACAGCGTTGTTGAATATCCCGATGTTATTCAAACTGTTCACTCAACATGCAATAATGGAAACCAAAGAAAAATTTGGAATAGGAATTCAAGTTCAACGAGAAGAAATAAAACGTTGCTGGTTTGCTGATGAGACGGTAATTCTGTCTGAGAGGACAAAGGACTTGGCAGCACAGGTGATCTGAATGGATAATGCCTTGATAGCAGGATATAAGACGAGAATCAACAAAAGCAAAAGAAATATAATGGAATGTAAGCGAAGTAAATCATGTCACGCTGAGGGAATTAGATTTGGATACGACGCACTAAAAGCAGCAGATGGGTTTTGCTACTTCGACTTCAAAATAAATGATGTTGGCCGAAATAAAGAGGACATAAAACGTAGACTGGCAACGGCAAGACAAGTGTTTCGAAAAAAGGGAAATATATAGACCTACTTAAGTGTTAGGAAGATTTTTCTAAAGTTATTTGTGTAGTGTGTGGACATGTATGGAAGTGAAATATGGGCAATAACAAGTTTAGACAAGAAATGAATAGAAGCGTTTGAAATGTGGTGTTACTGAATAATGCTGAAGATTAGATGGGTAGATCAAGTAACTAATGATGAGGTACTGAAAAAATTGGGGTGACAAGACATTTGTGGACAACTTGACTAAAGAAGGTATTCTGAGTTGTCGGAAGATCACCAGTTTAGTACTGGAGGGAGGTACTGCGGGTAAAAACCTTAGCGGGAGATCAAGAGACGAGTAAAATAATCAGAATCAGAAGCATGTGGGTTGCAGCAGTTATTCAGAGATGAAGAGAGCTACACAGGGTGGAGTAGCATGGAGAGCTGCATCAAACCAGTCTTCGGACTTTAGACCACAACAGTATATAGCCTACATTTGAGTGGTAGTACCACAGGGAAAGATTAATAAGAAGGAAGTCTACTGAAGGGAGACAGGTGACCTTTTCAGATGATCCACATTTTATGCTCCACAGGACAGAAGGCCGTTGGCGTGCACGGCATGAAAGCAAACACCCTGCAACCATTGCCGGAAAGGTCCAAGCCAGAGGACGTTTCCTGTGTGAATAAATGTAAGTCCATCTTATGTCCGGAGTGCCTGACTTCAGGTGGTCGATTTCCAATAATAAAATACCAACAACCGTTGTATTGGTTTTATTTGTTAGTTAAAACCAAAATAACGGCTGTTGATTTTTTATTATTGGATTTCCTGTGTGAACTCATACTTCTGAAAGGCACAATGGATCAACAAAACTGTGTGTCAGTCTTTGGGGACCATGTCTATCCTTATATTGAGTTATTTTTTGTTCGCGCAGGGACACCTACCAACAGGCCAAATCAACCTGTCACACAGCTCGCAGTATATATGTGCGTGGTTCGAAAATGAGTTTGCTATACTCTCATGGCCACCAAATTCCCGGGGTTAAAGCGAGAGACGTCATGGCTCCTCTAATGAGAAACTTAGGACAGCTGGCCACTGTACTATAGTCAGCCTGGTACCACATTCCTGTCGTGCATTTCAGAGCCTCCCTCTTCCTGTGCTTCTCACACCACTGCATGTCCTGGCGGAATACAACGACTGCACTTTTCCTCTTGCTTTCAGCAGTATCAAGATGACAAAGCAATTTTGGATAATATCAGAATGAAATTTTCACTGCTCAACGGGGTGTACGCATATACGAAACTTCTTGGCAGATTGAAACTATGTACCGAACCAAGATTCGAGTTCTGATAGTTCGCCTTTCGCGGGAAAGTGCTCTACCGACTGAGCTAGCCAAGAACGACTCACCACCCGTCCTCACCGCTTTACTTCAACCACATTCCAAACTTCACAGAAACTTTCCTGTGAACATTGCAAGACCAGCGCTCCTGAAAGGAATGCTAATTTGGGGACATGGCTCAGCCACACAATGAGGAAGTTTCCAAAACGACAATTTCTCTCTGCATCGGAGTATTCGCTTATAAGAAACTTGCTGCCACATTAAAATTGTGCGCTGGACCAAGAGTCTAAGTTAGGAGAAGTGGTACTGGCAGAAGTAAGGGTGTGAGGACTGGTCGTGAGTCGTACTTGGCTACTCAGTCGGTCAGTTGCGGCTGGATCCTCGTCGAATGTGGACGCAACTTATCAGTATGTCGCGATGTGACGTCTAGTGCTTGCATAAGTGTTATTAGGTCTCGTTCAGGGTTTGGCTTACATCTTCTGAGCTTGTAAATACTGATCATTACAATATAAGCTCAGGTTTTATTTGGTGAACTAGCGGAGTTTTCCGCTGCCCGCTTGTTCATCACGTCGGAATCTCTCAGTGAAAAAAAAAAAAAAAAAAAAAGCGTTAAGGTTTTCGTTCGACGAGAATACTCATGTTCAGCACACCGCCTCGGATATTCTTGATTGATTACACGATAACTTCGGTATTTCAAGAGATAATGTAGGATTCACCCAGATTGATAGAGGAAAGTATTGTGTACGTGTCAGATTGCGTAATTTTGTATTGTTGGACAAGATTTTAATGAAAACTGAGAGACGGTTTTAAAAGGTAACTCTAGGGGGACTAGGCAACGATTGAGGATGTAGGCAAAATTTAGTGTATTAACAACATTTATTTTTTCCCACAAGATCTAAATTGTACTAAACAAGTTATAGATCGAATACCCTAAACAAGTAACAGGTGGTTTAAGACTACACTTGGTGGTTCATGGGTGGCAAAGACAGTTTAACTAGGTGAACAGCGAGTCAAGTACTCTGGCCCTAAAAATGTGGATAGCACAAGCTGAATTGATCTGACGCTAAGCTTACTTTGATTGATCAAATCTATTGAAGTTTCTCTAGATAGGTGCAGCGGAGAGCAAGGGACGATTAAGATCTGTACGCCCTGACAATGCCGGAGTGGCAGTACGTTACTCTGTTTGCTTCGTGCGGCGACGTGACTTGGAGCTGGCGAGATGTGTGCGGCGGAGGTGAAACGTGGAGGCAGCACCTTTGATTCGATCGCGTCCACGAAAGAAATGCAAAAACCTCAAGGTCTGGCGATCAGGCAGACGGATCACAATTTACTCTTTCCAGAGCCCTGAAATCACGGTAGATTTCAGTGTGTGACACAGCCGTTCGCTGGTCGTACCAAGGACCAATTTGGCTCACTTATACGACATATGGCATAAGGATACCAAGCGTGAAGACTGGTAAACCAAAAACGAATAAGCGTGACCTCGCAAACGAGTAGTCCAAGACGTTTGAAATCACACTGTTTTTACAGTAAGAACATCATAGTCTCCCCAGTCCTAACTACTTGCAAGTGAAGTCAGTCTCAGGACAGGTCCCAAGTACCAATCACACGTGCCAGAGCTTCGAACAGAAGTGCTTACCAGACCAAAGTCCAGCACTAGAGTGCTTTGCAGCTCTCCAGAAAAAAAAAATCTGTTTTCGCGCAAAGTGCACAAATGAGACTGTCTTCACCCCATCTTAAGCCAATCACAGGACTCTAGAGGCGCTAAATATCCCCTCCCACACGACAGCACAAACTCATGTCGAACCAGAGCAAGAGTTAAGAAACCTGCACCTCTAAAAAAAAAAAAAAAAAAAAAAAAAAAAAAAAAAAAAAAAAAAAAAAAGGCCAGTTACTGGCTTTTTTAAGTTTTTGCAGAGGGGAAAGAGATGATTCTATCCAAAGACGTGTGTCTTCCCATGGCAACAAGTGAACAGATACCATCTCAAAGTTCTTTATCTAAATCGCCTGTGCCTTGGAGCTTGTTTGTCTTACCTATGAGGTGTAATAAAGATTCTATCTCTAAACGTTTCTCAGACAGCGGGGTATTCTTATACAACCAAGGCAGCCTAGGGAAATGGTTCACTGGTCTATTTGCACTGCTGGTGAACACGAAAACATGAATTTTTATTATGCATGGCTCTGCACACAATACCTGGTTTACAACTCCACTGTGTGGATGCAATCCCTTAGACCGTCACCCCAGCCCAGGCTTCTGCTGGCGCCGTTGCAAGTAGCATGGCATTGTTGTGGTGGAGACCTGTCTTGATGAGGGGCTGCCCTGTCTGCCTGTACGGCTTTGGACCTGTCTGGCAAGATTTACTAAGGGATGGGCTAGCCGCCAATTGCTTTCAACTCCCAATATGCCGTTTCTACAAGCTAAGAATCATAAAAATACCTCATGTTTTTTTTTTACCTCATCCTTCCCTCCTACGAAACATGCACCCTGCCATTGGTGGGGAGGCTTCCGTGCCCCAGCAATACAGATAGCTGTACAGTATGCCGTACAGTATGCAACCACAACGTAGGGGTATCTGTTGAGAGGCCAGACCAACGTGTGGTTCCTGAAGAGGGGCAGCAGCCTTTCCAGTAGTTGCAGGGGCAATGGTCTGGATGATTGACTGATCTGGCCTTATAACACTAACCAAAATGGCCTTGCTGTGCTGGTACTGCGAACAGCTAGAAGCAAGGGGAAACTACAGCCACAATTTTTCCTGACGGCATGCAGCTTTACTGCATGGTTAAATGATGATAGCGTCCTCTTGGGTAAAATATTCCAGAGGTAAAATAGTCCCCCATTCAGATCTCCGGGCGGGAAATACTCAGGACGACGTTGTTATCAGGAGAAAGAAAACTGGCGCTCTTCAGATCGGAGCATGGAATGTCAGATCCCTTAATCGAGGAGGTAGGTCAGAAAATTTAAAAAGGGAAATGGATAGGTTAAAGTTAGATATAGTGGGAATTAGTAAAGTTCGGTTCCAGGAGGAACAAGACTTTTGGTAAGGTGAATACAGGGTTATAAATACAAAATCAAATAGGGGTAATACAGGAGTAGGTTTAATAATAAATAGGAAAGTAGGAATGCGGGTAAGCTAGTGAACGCATTATTGCGGCCAAGATAGATACAAAGCCCACGCCTACCATAGTAGTACAAGTTTATATGCCAACTATCTCCGCAGATGACGAAGAGATTGATGAAATGTATGATGAGATAAAAGAAATTATTCAGGTAGCGAAGGGAGACGAAAGTTTAATAGTCATGGGTGACTGTAATTCGAGAGTAGGGAAAGGGAGAGAAGGAAACGTAGTAGGTGAATATGGATTGGGGGGAAGAAATGAAAGAGGAAGCCGCCTGGTAGAATTTTGCAGAGAGCATAACTTAATCATAACTAATACTTGGTTCAAGAATCATAAAAGAAGGTTGTATACATGAAAGAAGCCTGGAGACACTAGAAGGTATCAGATAGATTATATAATGGTAAGACAGAGATTTAGGAACCAGATTTTAAATTGTAAGACATTTCCATGGAAAGATGTGGACTCTGATAATAATCTGTTGGTTATGAACAGTAGATTAAAACTGAATAAACCGCAAAAAGATGGAAATTTAAGGAGATGGGACCTGGATAAACTGAAACAACTAGAGGTTGCAGAGAGCTTCAGGGAGAACATTAGGGAACGATTGGAAGGAATGGGCGAAAGAAATACAGTAGAAGAAGAATGGGTAGCTTAGAGAGACGAAATAGTGAAGGTAGCAGAGGATCAAGCAGGTAAAAAGACGAGGGCTAATAGAAATCCTTGGGTAACAGAAGAAATATTGAATTTAATTGATGAAAGGAGAAAATATGAAAATGCAATAAATGAAGCAGGCAAAAAGGAATACAAGCAAAATGAGATCGACAGGAAGAGCAAAATGGCTAAGCAGGGATGGCTAGAGGGCAAATGTAAGGATGTAAAGGCACATATCACTTGGGGTAAGATAGTTACTGCCTACAGGAAAATCACAAAGCAGAAAGGTGGAAGGAGTATATAGAGGGTCTATACATTGGGCCTTGTTCTTGAGGACAGTATTATAGAAATGGAAGAGAATGTAGAAGGAGATGAAATGGGAGATATGATACTGCGTGAAGAGTTTGACAGGGCACTGAATGACCTAAGTCGAAACAAGGCTCCGGGAGTAGACAACATTCCATTAGAACTACTGACAGTCTTAGGAGAGCCAGGCCTAACCAAACTCTACCATCTGGGGAGCAAGATGTACGAGACAGGCGAAACACCCTCAGAGTTAAAGAAGAATATAATAATTCGAATCCCAAAGAAAGCAGGTGTTGACAGATGTGAAAATTATCGAACTATCACTTTAATATGCCACGGCTGCAAAATACTAACACGAAATCTTTACAGACGAATGGAAAAACTGGTAGAAGCCGACCTCGGGGAAGATCAGTTTGGATTCCGTAGAAATGTTGGTACACGTGGAGAAATACTGACCCTATGACATATCTTAGAAAATAGATTAAGGAAAGGCAAACCTACGTTTCTAGCATTTGTAGACTTAGAGAAACCTTTTGACAATATTGAGTGGTATACTCTCTTTCAAATTCTGAAGGCGACAGGGTAAAATACAGGGAGCGAAAGGCTATTTACAGTTTGTACAGAAACCAGATTTATTTATTTATTTATTTGTTTATTTAACCTGGCAAGATTAGGGCCATCAGGCCCTCTCTTACATCTAACCAGGCATTCTACTTATTTTACATTCATTTCTTTTAGTAGGCATGTTAAACTACATCTAGTACAAAAAGTGAAATAAACAATTAGAAAGGTACACCTGGAAAAATACATACATATAGAGTTTATATTCGTAGACCATAAGTACTGTTATAATTAGACATTATTGAAGAGACAGATTTTAGATAGGAGTGCTAGCAGCAGGGAGTATGAGGGAGACTTATGTTGAAGGGAGGA
Source organism: Schistocerca cancellata (assembly GCF_023864275.1). Taxonomy (NCBI): domain Eukaryota; kingdom Metazoa; phylum Arthropoda; class Insecta; order Orthoptera; family Acrididae; genus Schistocerca; species Schistocerca cancellata. Next base: position 527,306,482 of record NC_064631.1, read on the forward strand.
GAAGAATAGAGAGACATGATGAAACATAATTAATATAAAGGAAAAGAAGATTGCGTGGCTAATAGAGATAGATGAAGAGGAAGGCTTCTCAGGAGCAAGATAGGAGACGCTAGCTTTGCAATTGGCAGATGAGAGGATTTGTCTTGTATATTAATTTTGTGGAGAACGTTATGTGGATGATAGTAGGAAATGCTTCAACTTCTTCTTAAAAGCAGCAGGAAATTGAATTTTGTGCAAGGTAAGGGGCAGTTTGTTCCAGTGGCAACTGAGAAGGAGTTAGCAAAAGTTTTTGTTTTGTGAGTGGGCACAGTTAGGATACCAAATAAGAGTGACCTCGTGTTTCGATTGTGATGGCATGACAGGTTTTTAATCTCTGAAGCAAGGTACTGAGGTGCTTGCGCGACGAGGAGTCGGTGAAGCAGACATAGAGTGTGGTAGTCACGCAATTTGTCCGGCCGCAGCCACACTTGCTCGGAGTATGAAGCACTAACATGATCATACCGGCGAATGTTGCAGGTGTAACGCACGCAGGCATTCATGGTTAGTTGTAGCCGTCTTTTGTTTTCACTACTCATGCCTTGTTGAATCACATTACAATAGTGGAGGTTCGGTAGAACGAGTGCTTGCACGAGCTGGTGTTTCAAGTCCTGTGGAAATATGTTCCGAAACTTTTTGAGAGCATAGACACAAGCAGACGTCTTTCGGCACACTGCGACTGTATTCTCCGCACAGTTGAGATGCGCATCCAAAGTTACAGCCAGGTTCTTAACTGATTTCTGATATGGTATTGGAGTACTGTCGAGCAGAATAGGAGGTAGCCGTTTGCGGAAATCTGAACTTATTAATTTCTGATGGGCTATTAAGATTACTTGCGTCTTTTTTGCATTTAGTTTAAGCCCCAGGTTTTTCGCCCATGTCACTACTGAAGACAGATCATCATTCATCTGAGCGATTGCAGTGTTTACATCTTCAGGTCTGACGCTTAGGTAGTGCTGGAGGTCGTCGGCATAGAAATTATATTTACAGGAGGACAGAACCGACGAAATATCGTTGACATAAAGAAAACAAAAGTGGTCCTAAGACTGATCCTTGTGGCACTCCCGAGGAAACACGTTTCCAGGAAGATTTTTCATTTACGCAGACAACACATTGCTGTCTGTCTTTTAAGTAGCTTTCAAACCATCTCATTGCACTATCAGAGAAATTAAGCTGTTGCATTTTTCTGAGCAATATGTCAAAGTTAACTGTGTCAAAAGCTTTGCTGAAGTCCAGTAGCGTCAATATTGTTGCCTTTCGATTGTCGATGGCATATTTCTGGTCATCAGTTACTTTAATTAGAGCAGTGTTTGTGCTGTGATGTTTACGGAAACCGGATTGAAATTTGTCATATAGGCTGAATTCATGCAAGTGTTCAGTGATTTGGTCATGAACAATATATTCAAGTGCTTTGAAAACAGCGGCAGTATGCTAATTGGTCGGTAATAACTAGGCGTTTGTGGGTTTTCGATCTTAGGGATGTGTCGAATTATGCTTCTTTTCCATGCAGTGGGGTATATTCCGTTCACGAGGGAAAAATTAAATATGTCCGTTAAGACAGGTACTAAGATATCGGCAACATTCTTAATCATGGTTATACCGATACTGTCATTGGCTATTGCATCAGAAGAGATTCTCATTATTGCTTTTCTTGCCGTATTTGTTCTTACATGTTTTAGATGGAAGGGATCGTTGTTAGTTATCCTGTTTGGGGATTCATGTGGACGGTAATTATCCGCCGTGCGGGTATTCAGAGGTGCAGAGAAAAATTCATTTAATTCGTTAGCTGACACATGAAAAGTAGTTTCCGATTTTGTCTTTCCGACTCCCAAGCTACGGAGATTTTTCCGTAGAGTCGTGGACGTCAGATCGCTGCGTACAAGGGAGCGAGCGTGGCTGATTTTAGCATTGCTAATGCATTGTTTCACTCTGTTCCGTAGCTTTCTATATTCTTCGAAACGCTCGGGTTTCGGATCTGCCTTGAAACGCCCGTGGGCAGTATCCCTATTAGTCATCATTTGACGTAATTCAGATGTCAGCCATGGAGCAGGAGATTTTCTTACACGGATCGTGCGCACAGGTGCATGTTTGTCATAGAGGGCAGTGAGTTTATCACCAAGTTCATTAATTTTGACGTCGATTGTAGACCAGACGACAGACCAGATGACAGTTATAAGAGTCGAGGGTCATGAAAAGGAAGCAGTGGTAGCAAACTGCATAAAGGAAACAAAAGAAAAATACGGAGTAGGAATTAAAATCCATGGAGAAGAAATAAAAACTTTGAGGTTCGCCGATGACATTGTAATACTGTCAGAGACAGCAAAGAACCTGGAAGAGCAGCTTAACGGAATGGATAGTGTCTTGAAAGGAAGATATAAGATGAACATCAACAAAAGCAAAACGAGGATAATGGAATGTAGTCGAATTAATGATGCTTTGGGAATTAGATTAGGAAATGAGACGCTTTAAGTAGTAAACGAGTTTTGCTATTTGGGGAGCAAAATAACTGACGATGGTCGAAGTAGAGAGGATGTAAAATGTAGACTGGCAACGGCAAGGAAAGCGTTTTTGAATAAGAGAAATTTGTTAACATGGAGTACAGATTTGAACTTCAGAAAGTCGTTTCTGAAAGTATATGTATGGGGGTAGCCATGTATGGAAATGAAACATGGACGATAAATAGTTTAGACAAGGAGAGAATTTGAAGCTTTCGAAATGTGGTGCTACAGAAAAATGCTGAAGATTAGATGGGTAGATCGCATAACTAATGAGGAGGTATTGAATAGAATTGGAGAGAAGAGAAATTCGTAGCACAACTTGATTAGAAGGAGGAATCGGTTGCTAGGGCATATTCTGAGGCATCAAGGGATCACCAATTTAGTAGAGGACGGCAGCATGGAGGGTAAAAATCGTAGAGGGAGACCAAGAGATGAATACACCAAACAGATTCAGAAGGATGTAGGTTGCGGTGTGTACTGGGAGATGAAGAACCTCGCACAGGATAGACTAGCATGGAGAGCTGCATCAAACCAGTCTCTGGACTGAAGATCACAACAACAACAATCTCATGCTTTTAGCGCCCTAATAGGCTCCATCAATGCTTGCTCAGGCCATTAGCTTTCTGGAGTCTCACTCAAGTTGGGTCAGGCTGTAATAAAATCTTTAATAATTTTTTGTAAAAATAGGTGACTGAGTAAACTGTCCTCTCTCAGTTTCGATTCTCCCACTGTAATGATTCTGTTATTGTTAGAATTTATACTTGATGTTGTATAGGAGCCTGTGGCCTGCGATTAACAATTCACAGGCGCTGTTTAGACAGCATAGACGCCACCTTCATATACAGCTAGCAACCCAGTCTCATAGAACACACAGTGACAATCTCTTTGCACTACTGATTAGCATATACTTTGTAGACGTTTGGTAACGGTCGGGGACGAGCAGAGATTTACGATCTTTTGGCAGCTGAATCATTGTGCTGATTTGTGAATGCTGGTGTCAGTGTGTTAGTTTGCTGATATCAGAAATTTTTGGACTACAGATGTTTATATGTTGAAGGGTAATCAATACTAATCCAATAGGAGCAGCGGTATCCTGTTTCCATAAGAGAGGTAGATAAAGTTAGGTAGTTCCGTGGCGAAAGACATGGAGATAGACCTAGTGAATTTGAGTGGTGGAAGAGCTCTTCACCATCTGATCACTCCACACCTGGAAGTGAGGTGATGGACTCCTGGAGTGGGAATGAGTTACATTTTCAGGCATACTCAGATTGGGATGACAAATTCGGTGACAGCTTTGGTGCTATCAGAGGAGGATATATTGTTTGCCTCGACGTACAATATCAGCAACACACAGTTAACAGTTCACCATTGTATCGCCCACCACGTAGAAGCACATGTACATTTCAGTATGGAACGAACGAACGACAGTGAGCGAACTGGGGCAGTGTTAAGACACTGGACATGGATTATAGGAGGCGGCGGGTGAAATTCCCGTCCGGCCATCGTGATATACATAGATGCGGAAATGGAGGGAGGGGGGACAACAGTATGGAAACACAAAAACAAAACACATTACGGTGTCTCACACGGTTTAGGGAAACCAATCTCTTTCAAAAAAGTGTCTCGTAACACATGATTACAGATCCTGTACGGTTTCCAAGGATACCATACCCCTTTCTTCAGGGCAAACAGCGGTAAGTTCAGGAAACAATGATGGGCGTGGATAGCGATCATGTACCCTCCTCTCCAAAGTACACCACAAAGACTAAATAATATTGAATGTTCACATGTATGTGAATTCCTAAGGGACCAAACTGCTGTGGTCATCGGTCCCTAGACCTACACACCACTTAAACTAACTTAAATTGACTTATGCTACGAACAACAGACACACTCATGCTTGATGGAGGACTCGAACCTCCGGTAGGAAGAGCCGCGCAATCCGTGACATTGCGTCTGAAACCGCGGGGCCACCCCGAGTGGCGATATGGTAATATTGAGATATAGTGACTGTGGTGGCCAAGGCAGACGCAACGACTTATAGTCGTGCTCACAAAACCAGTCCTCGACTGTGGGATTCTTATGAGAAGAAGCCCTGTCATCTTGCAACTAATCACCATTGGGGAACAAGCATTGAACCTCGGGATCGATCTCATCATCCAAAATTGTCACATAATCCGTGGCCATTTTGCATAGTAACCATAAGGCTAATGGAATATCACGATACGGCTTCCCAAACCATCACCGAGTCCCTGCCATGCTTAACTCTTGAGCTGAAAAGTCGGGCGGGATTTGGGAACGGAGAGCATCAAAATTCATCCGACCAAATGACATTATTCCAAGGTTCCGTAGACCAAGGTTTGTGGATTTCGCACCAAGTTCTCCTGTTTCGAGTATTTGCTTTACTTATGTGAGGTTTTGTAATTCCAGATCGACCTGGAATTCCCAGTTCTTAGAGATCCTAATAGAGCCTCCTTCGTTTTTCTTCTTTTCTTTTTTAAAGGGTTCGCGATGGCTGCAGTGACTTCTGCAGCTGTATTCCTCTTGTTTTTCGTCACAGTCCTCTTCAGTGACCGTCTGTCATAATTACTGAACACACTTCCACCGGCGTTGTGACTAAGCAGGTGATGTTTCTTTCGCTTTCCTTGCATGCGGTATAAACGCTCGATATGGTGCCTCTTGAGACACTAAGAATTAACTTGCTTACAAAAACATTCACCATACAAGCAACAACCATTTGCCCAAGTTCGAATTCACCTTGCTCTGATATATTGCACTCCCAACTACACAGCATCCTGTTCTGACAACTACTGATACTTACAACGTCATGACGGCATAACACAGGTGCCGTTCGTGGGCAACCTGCTGTCATGGCTAATACCTACTTTTATGTTCAGGCATGAATTTCTAGCTGTCTTTCCATAGTTTTGTCCAGCGGCTGCATGTTTTCTGTGGTACCCTCAAACGCTACAGGTAAGTTCCGCGATGATCCGTTTCAAAAGTACAAGGTCGAATTCCCTCCAGACCTTCTCCCTTTCTCTACAGGGTAATTACAAATGATTGAAGCAATTTCACAGCTCTACAATAACTTTATTATTTGAGATATTTTCACAATGCTTTGCACACACATACAAAAACTCAAAAAGTTTTATTAGGCATTCACAAATGTTCGATATGTGCCCCTTTAGTGATTCGGTAGACATCAAGCCGATAATCAAGTTCCTCCCACACTCGGCGCAGCATGTCCCCATCAATGAGTTCGAAAGCATCGTTGATGCGAGCTCGCAGTTCTGGCACGTTTCTTGGTAGAGGAGGTTTAAACACTGAATCTTTCACATAACCCCACAGAAAGAAATCGCATGGGGTTAAGTCGGGAGAGCGTGGAGGCCATAACATGAATTGCTGATCATGATCTCCACCACGACCGATCCATCGGTTTTCCAATCTCCTGTTTAAGAAATGCCGAACATCATGATGGAAGTGCGGTGGAGCACCATCCTGTTGAAAGATGAAGTCGGCTCTGTCGGTCTCCAGTTCTGGCATGAGCCAATTTTCCGCGGGCTACGCGTGAAACTTGCCCGCACGCGTTCAACCGTTTCTTCGCTCACTGCAGGCCGACCCGTTGATTTCCCCTTACAGAGGCATCCAGAAGCTTTAAACTGCGCATACCATCGCCGAATGGAGTTAGCAGTTGATGGATCTTTGTTGAACTTCGTCCTGAAGTGTCGTTGCACTGTTATGACTGACTGATTTGAGTGCATTTCAAGCACGACATACACTTTCTTGGCTCCTGTCGCCATTTTGTCTCACTGCGCTCTTGAGCGCTCTGACGGCAGAAGCCTGAAGTGCGGCTTCAGCCGAACAAAACTTTGAGTTTTTCTACGTATCTGTAGTGTGCCGTGACCATATGTCAATGAATGGAGCTACGGTGAATTTATGAAATCGCTTCAATCATTTGTAATAGCCCTGTATTTCAAGATTGTGTTCCATCTCTGAGAGCAATCGTTGTCAGAAAGACAAACACCGATCTTCCTTCTTTCCTCACCAACGATGAATTACGTTTTGCAAATCACCCTCTCAGTTCAACCGCGGAATTAAAAAGAAAGTAGGACTTACGACTGCTTCAGGCAAATGGGCAAGCGCAGCACTACACAAGAGATGTCAATGATGTGTTTTTCCCGTAACAGTTTAGAATAGACAATTTTGATCCAAGAGTGCGAAGTGTGCCGTATTCAAGGATAATTCGTCGACGCTTTGCCCTCTTCGTCCCAACAGATATTCTGTGGTTCCATCTTGTGTAAATGGAAAGGGATTGTGGCTGGTCAAAGGCTTGAAGAAAATAAATGCCAACAGCCGTAATTTTATTAATTATTTCATTTAATTACCAGTTTCGGTGCCTGACTGCCACAGTCTTCAGGCCTCTATACACTTTCCTAGATAAGTCAGCTAATCCCTATCATAGCACAGGCGTTTAGATGACTTGTCTAGTTACATGTATATGGGCCTGAAGATTGTGCCAGCGAGGCACCTAAACTAGTTCTCAAAATAATGAATAAAATTACGTCTGTTGGTATTTATTTTGTTCAACAGATTTCCAGCCAAACCCAGTAGAGAGAGGATTGCTAGACCGAAGCCGTCGTCTCGTATTGACTTTCTGCCATACTGAAGTTATGTGATTGCGTGTTAGAGTTCAGAGATGAAGTAAATACATAAGGGCTGCTCAGTAGCGCTCAGTATTAATATAAATGACTGTTGCTCCGAACGGTTTTGGAATGTTCCTGAGTCATACCACGGAGAAACTAACGAATACACTCTATAAATGGCTGTGCAACTCTTGTATACCAGGCACGACAAACCCTATTTCAAAGTGTCGAAAGAAGCAAAATGGAGGTACAAATATAAACAAAGCTTCCCTGTAAACACCAAATATTTGTACTGTTTACAGTGATTACCGTTCTGTTCCCAGCTGCATCTGATTCTGTGCCAGGGGTGAATTTAAATACCGTTGGCAGCAAATATTTGTTTTATACCTTGTCTCGGTTATCTACGTTTATTGCTTAATATCTTATTTTTTAACGTATTTCTATGAATTCTTTATGTCTGAATAAAAACTTCTATTTCTTCAAAAAACATAAATTGTCACACCACGTAGCTACAGTTTATGACCAACGTAACTTGCATTTACCCACAATTGCCATAAGGCTGAAAATTTACATTTATAACACCGCCTTTGCTCGGTGTGATGAAGGGAGTATTGCGTACCTGGATGGCGTCTCCGGAGAAAGCAGGTATTCCTGAAGCGAAGATAGCATAGATAATTCTGAAAGAAAAGTGTTATATAAAGGTACTTGCTTGTGATTAATTTCAACTCTTTCCTGTTGCAGACTCACCGTGTTAGCCAATCGAAAGCCCACCTCACCACAGCAGAGTCGGACACGCCTACGCAAAAGTACTGAGCTCACTGTTCTGGGGCAGCGCGGGGTAGCCGCGCGGTCTGAGGCGTTTTACACGGTCCACGCGGCTTCCCCCGTCGGACGTTCGACTCCTCCCTCGGGCACGGGTGTGTGCGTCGTCCTTAGCGTAAGTTGGTTTAAGACATGATGTAGCCCATATCTAGGTTATTGCAATGAAATGCGAGCGTTTCAGTTCGACAATCTCAAAGAAGGTACACCCTATTGAATTTGGTTTTCAAGAATCTTTAGCACAATAAATATATGTCAAGATTTCCTCAATGTACACTGTATTGGGACACCCAAAACAAGACTGTAGGCCCCAAACAACAAAAGTAAAAAAAAAAAAAACAAGACTTACATTACAATGAAATAAGATTTTCAAATAAGCTATTGCCTAGGCTTAGAAGTACATCTCCAGAAATGGTATTTCATAATACGAGTATGGCTCACGAAAGAAGAGCAAATTTCTTCCAGTGCCACCAGCCTGTAAAGAGCCTCAGGAGAAACTTTTGTTAAGTGACAAAAATTTATGTTAGTACATACTGTTAATGAAGTTACTGTACGGCGTCTTAACTGAGAAATCATCGTTCACCTGCAATAAAATCATCAACCGCCTCTTTGCAAAAACGGGCCAGTGAAAAAGCTAACACTGATGTTGAAATGTCCGAAAGATCAACAACACAACTGTATTAATATATACGCCATGTCGGCCATTAGTATCATTTCCGCCAGGATGCACCGAAACCTTGAAGGAATCAGCATGAGGCTGCGAAAAGTGAGTATGGTGGAGAGGGGACGCTGCGTAAGTAATGTGATGGAAGTTGGTACTACAGATTCGACGGGTAGCGAGCGCGGATAGCAGAAGCGCTTGCAGCGACCAGTAACGTAAAGCGGAAAATCCGGTTTAAAATCCCGATCTAGCACTTCACTGGTCGTCACTGAATTCATTTCAGTGCCCAATTGCGGCCGATCTCAGAATTTCTACTTTATGTCATCATGTATGGACTGAGGCGATAAGTCATGGGGTAGCGATATGCTCATTTACAGATGGCAGTAGTATTGCATCCGGCCGGCCGGAGTGGCCATGCGGTGATGTCCTTAGGTTAGTTAGGTTTAATTAGATCTAAGTCCTAGGCGACTGATGACCTCAGAAGTTAGGTCGCATAGTTCTCAGAGCCATTTTATTGCATGCGCAAGGTATGAAAAGTGCAGTGCGTTGGTGGAGCTGTCATTTGTACTCAAGTGAACCTTTTGAAAAGATTTCAGACGCGATTACGACCGCTCGACCGCAGCTAACAGACTTTTAACGTGGAATTGTAGCTAGACGCTTGGGACACTCCATTTCGGAAATCGTTAGCGAATTCAACGTTCCGCGATTCGCAGTGTCAAGAGTATGCCGAGAATATGAAGTTTCACACATTCCCTCTCATTACGGACAGCGCAGTGGACGACAGCCTTCACTTAATGATCGAGACTAGAGTCGTCTGCGTAGAGTTCTCGGTGCCAACGGACCAACGAATGCCTATGCTAACAGCACAGCATCTCCTGATTTCGTTACCATATGCTTTGAAGCCTACACGGCCGGAAAACCGTGGCCTGGTCAGCTGAATCCCGATTCCAGTTGGTAAAACGTGATGGTAGGGTTAGAGAGTGTGACACAGACCACACGAAACTATGGAAAAAAGCCGTCAACAAGGCAATGCAACCAGGCCACAACTGTTCATCACAGACTGTGCGGCTGGTCACGGCCGAGGTTTCTAGTCCTCCTTCGGGCATGGGTGTGTGTGTTTGTCCGTAGGATAATTTAGGTTAAGTAGTGTGTAAGCTTAGGGACTGATGACCTTAGCAGTTGAGTCCCATAAGATTTCACACACATTTTTTGAACACAACTGTTCGCGGCTGCATTAAAGAACTTTCTGGATAATTCGAGCGAAAGATTTGTCCAACCAGATCGCCCGACGTGAATACCATCGAACATTTATGGGACATAATTGAGAGGTAAGTTGGTGCACAAAATTCTACACAAGCAGCGCTTTTGCAATTTTGGGCGTCTATGGAAGCAGCATGCCTCAATATTTCTGCAGAGCACTTCCAACGTCTTGTTGATCCCACGCCACGTCGAATTGCTCCACCACATCGGCCGAAAGGAGATCCGACACGATATTAGAAGGTATCCCATGACTTTTGCCACTTCAGTTTATGTTTCAGTGTTGGCGAAAGTACTTCCGTTGTTTATCATCAATGTATATTTCAATGAAGTCATTATAATACTACGGTGCTACGGAATAGGACAGCACGTGTCAAGGGTGTCGGTAATGGAAAAGCGGTGTTTTTTGATGTTGACTGCTAGAACACAAATACGAGGGCAGTTCAATAAGTAATGCAACACATTTTTTTTCTGAAACAGGGGTTGTTTTATTCAGCATTGAAATACACCAGGTTATTTCCCAATCTTTTAGCTACACAACACTATTTTTCAACGTTATCTCCATTCAATGCTACGGCCTTACGCCACCTTGAAATGAGGGCCTGTATGCCTGCACGGTACCATTCCACTGGTCGATGTCGGAGCCAACGTCGTACTGCATCAATAACTTCTTCATCATCCGCGTAGTGCCTCCCACGGATTGCGTCCTTCATTGGGCCAAACGTATGGAAATCCGACGGTGCGAGATCGGTGCTGTAGGGCGCATGAGGAAGAACAGTCCACTGAAGTTTTGTGAGCTCCTCTCGGGTGCGAAGACTTGTGTGAGGTCTTGCGTTGTCATGAAGAAGGAGAAGTTCGTTCAGATTTTTGTGCCTACGAACACGCTGAAGTTGTTTCTTCAATTTCTGAAGAGTAGCACAATACACTTCAGAGTTGATCGTTTGACCATGGGGAAGGACATCGAACAGAATAACCCCTTCAGCGTCCCAGAAGACTGTAACCATGACTTTACCGGCTGAGGGTATGGCTTTAAACTTTTTCTTGGTAGGGGAGTGGGTGTGGCGCCACTCCATTGATTGCCGTTTTGTTTCAGGTTCGCACGGCCGGCCCGCACGCGGGAGATCAGACAGTCTTGCTTGACCTTGCGGCGATGATGACACACGCTTTGCCCAACGACTCACCGTGCTTTTGTCCACTGCCAGATCACCGTAGACATTCTGCAAGCGCCTATGAATATCTAGATGCCCTGGTTTTCCGCCAAAAGAAACTCGATCACTGCCCGTTGTTTGCAACGCACATCCGTTACAGACGCCATTTTAACAGCTCCGTACAGCGCTGCCACCTGTCGGAAGTCAATGAAACTATACGAGACGAAGCGGGAATGTTTGAAAATATTCCACAAGAAATTTCCGGTTTTTTCAACCACAATTGGCCGAGAAAAAAATGTGTTGCAGTACTTATTGAACTGCCCTCGTACACTGAAAAGCTGTGCTTTGTCTAGAAGTTGCGTGCCAAGTGTGCATACTGTTAGATTTCATTGTGTTTTAATAAACTAAACTACGTCCGAAGAGGCCGCGGAGGGCCCAAAAGGCACCGACCGACCGCCGTGACATCCTAAACCCACAGGCGTCACTGGGTGCGAATATGGAGGGGCATGTGGTCAGCACACCGCTCTCCCGGCAGTATGTCAGTTTACGAGACCGGAGCCGCTACTGCTCCGTCAACTGGCTCCTCAGTTTGCCTCACAAGGGCTGAGTGCACCGCGCTTGCCAACAGCGCTCGGCAGACCGGATGGTCACCCATCCAAGTGCCACCCACACCGACAGCCCTTAACTTCGGCGATCTGACGGGAACCGGTGTTACCACAGCGGAAAGGTCGTTGCCTGTGTCATAATAGATTTAGTGAATCTTCATGTTTGCACTTCGGTCACGAAGAAGTGGAGACGTACGATCACACAGCAGCTTCTCTTTTTAGGAAATGTGACGCTGTAACAAACGCATGTGTTAACATGCATTGTTTGAAAAAAAAAGTTTAGATTTTTCCCAAATAATACCTCTTGTGAATATGCGGTACACAATACGTGTTACGTGGTATTATTTATTTGTTTCTTCAGCGCCTTGTGCTTCTGCAGTCTTTAGTGAACGTTAAAATGTCGATTGCATACAAGTGTAGGGTTATACTGAAAAGAATGCATTTCAAAATCATGAGGATGTAGCAGCTTCAGCTACGGTACTTCCCTTGTCGCAAGTGAAAGATTCCAACATTAGAAAATACGTAGAGTAGAGGGCCATCAATATATGACTGAAATTGCAAAGAGCTGACCGAGGGTCAGGCTCTTTCGTGTGACTGAAAAGTTTTGTGTTAAGCCAAGTTCTTGAAGAGCAGCCAAATGAAATGGAAAGGTGATATCAGGAGCCAATATGCATCGTCGGCATCAAAGATGGCGATTCGGCATCGGAGTAAGTTGGAATTGTGCAAAATTATTTGTATCCATGAAGTTGTTGTGTCGTAGTGTGAGACGAGCCAGATCAGGCAATTAACGCGCGTGAAGCAAAGGATCCATATCATTTTTAGCCAAAAACTAGCAGAGATGGCTGTGTTTGCAGGTGCGTGGTCGTTACGGACGAACCAGTCTCCTGTCTGTCACAAATCGGGTGTTTGTTTGAGTGAACCGAGCTCCAAGATACCCAGTAATCGGTGACAGTCGATCAATTGTCTGTCGACGATCAGTGAGCACAAGCTCTCGAATTTTTTCAATATTTTCTTCGATTTGGGCAGTTGATGGACGTCCAGAACGATGTTTTGTCATCAATCTAAGTGTCGCCATTTTTAAATCGAGCAGATCACGCATACACTTGAGTTTTTCCCATAGTGTCATCTTGGTATGCTGTATTCAACGTTAAAAGAGTTTCAGTACAGAAAACAAAATTTCACAGCTGCGCTTTGTTCACTTAAACTTGCCATCATTAAAAGCGAAACAGGAACAAAACAGCGCTACTAGAAACAATCACTGCAGATGAACAGAACAAACCAGGTCGACAATAATAGAGGTACTGAACTAACAATGAGCTGCGCTATACACGCCTAGCGTCGTAAATCCGTGCTACACAAGCTTCTTGGCAATGTAACACCATTCTCTCCGTTCTCTCTCTCTCTCTCTCTCTATCTATCTATCAATCTATCTATCTACCTTTTTTTTGTACTCCCTCGTATGCTTATCATTATGAAACTATTACTTTAATCTGCAGTTATCTTTCATTTCTATTATGTGCTGATTCATTCTCAGGACTACGTACACAAACTAGTTGGTGAACACACGCGAGTACACACAAACAAAATCGTGCATAATCACACTTGAGTTTCAAACATTTGGAGATTCTTGCATCCAGTAGCAATAGTTCTCTGGTAGATATAACTGTAGTTCTTGAAATTAATTTCATTTTCTGTTAGCTTCTTCTTTTCGCTGGATAGGTGGTCTAAGATTTCTGCACCTAAATTCCTCACTCCATTCCGTGCATTCAAAACCAAATGAAGGCTGACTGACAGATAATGTACGTTGCACCTCGTTAAATTTGAGTGCGTATATTCTATATATGACCATTACAGGAAATTTTGGCTTAGATCCCGTTTCACTTGACTCTGTTATCTTCATTAACACTATTGGAAGCTCCATTTATCATCCACTGTTGGACAAGGATGACAATGACCTCTAGACTTATGTATTAAAGTCCTGTATTGTACGAAACAATGTTAATCTTTCGTAATGTCATCCAACCACCTGCCAGTAGGCCGTCATCTATTTTTTTTTTTAATATCTCTTGGAATCTTGAAGGACGCTCTTCGTCCTTCTACACGTGACCTGTCCACTCCCAATCTTAATGCAGTCGAAATCTTTTAGTACTCTTCAGTCTGCTGGTTGGTCAGTTTACACTGATCAGCCACAACATTATGACCACCGACCTACTGCCGATAGAAACTCTTCAATCTGCTGCTTGTTCAGTTTACACTGATCAGCCACAACAGTACGATCAGCCGCAACATTACGATCAACGACCTGCTGTCGATATAAACCCGTCCAGGCGATACAGCAGCATCACCTGGTGAGGAATGATTGCTAGTCTGACACATAACAATAGTCATTCAAAATATGAAATTATCAGACAAGGGATGCCCCAGGGCTCTATTTTAGGTCCCTTGTTGTTGCTATTATATATTAATGACTTTCCATATGCCGTGTCACAAAATGAAAATTTTGTCTTATTTGCAGATAATAAAAGTATTGACATAAAGAAAGCAGTTCCCGTGATATCACTGAGCAATCAGCTAATGAACTTTTGTAAGTATCAATGGGTGGTTCACAGCAAATGGATTGTCTCTGAATTTTGACAAGACGCAGTACATACAGTTTAGTACCTCAAAAAGCGTACCAGTCCCTATAAGTATTATGTATTCAAACAATGAAATTAAAGCTGTAGACAGTGTCAAATTTTTAGGGCTACAAATTGACCACAATCTAAGTTGGAAAACTCACACCCTAGACTTAATGGAACCCCTTAGTTCAGCTACAGTTGCAGTTCACATGATAGCAGAAATAGGTGATTCAAAAATTAAGAAGTTAGTTTATTCGGCCTACTTCCGTTCAATAATGAGTTATGGAATCATATTCTGGGGAAACTCCTCTCACAAAGAAAACATTTTGAAAATTCAGAAACGAGTCATTAGAACTCCATCTGATATCAGTCTTAGATCATCATGCAGAGACCTCTTTCAGAAACTTGGTACCCTAACTACTACTTCTCTGTACATACACTCATTGATGTCCTTTGTCATTTCCAACATGTCTCTTTTTACACAAAATAGTGCAAAACATGATTATATTACCAGAACAAAAAGAAAATCTGTATAAGAACTATAAAAGCTTAACATTAGTTCAAAAAGGAGTCAAATATATGGGTACTCATACCAGGTGATCAAAAAGTCAGTATAAATTTGAAAACTGAATAAATCACGGAATAATGTAGATAGAGAGGTACAAATTGACACACATGCTTGGAATGACATGGGGTTTTATTTGAACTAAATAATACAAAAGTTCAAAATATGTCCGACAGATGGCGCTTCATCTGATCAGAATAGCAATAATTAGCATAACAAAGTAAGACAAAGTAAAGATGATGTTCTTTACAGGAATTGCTCAATATGTCCACCGTCATTCCTCAGCAATAGCTGTAGTCGAGGAATAATGTTGTGAACAGCATTGTAAAGCATGTCTGGAGTTATGGTGAGGCATTGGCGTCGGATGTTGTCTTTCAACATCCCTAGAGATGTCGGTCGATCACGATACACTTGCGACTTCAGGTAGCCCAAAAGCCAATAATCGCATGGACTGAGGTCTGGGGACCTGGGAGGCCAAGTATGACGAAAGTGGCGGCTGAGCATATGATCATCACCAAACAACGCGTGCAAGAGATCTTTCCAGCGTCTAGCAATATGGGATGTTTTTATTTTTTTTTGTTCTAATAAAACCCCATGTCATTCCAAGCATGTGTGTCAATTTTTACCTCTCTATCTACGTTATTCAGTGGTTTATTAAGTTTTCATATTTATACTGACTTTTTGATCACCCGGTATATTCAGTAACTTATCAGAGCATATTAAAGAATTTGTAAGTGATAAAGATCGGTTTCAGAGTGAATTAAAGAACTTCCTGTTGGCCAACTCCTTCTACTGTACTCCATAGATGAATATCTTCACAAGGATTATAGACCATAACTCTGTCTGCATAAGAATTGTACAATATCCATGTATCTGAGATTTAAATAAATCTTCGACTCTTTCCACATCTCAGAGACTCCTTTCCAAGGGATCCATGGAAGCGATAAATGTAATGTACAGTTCTTCTATCAGTGAGGGTGCTGTGCGTGTATGCAATGGAGAAGGGGCACGATCTACCTGAGGGCAGATTTTGATGGCCCAGATGCTCAGCACGAGCATTTCGGAAACTGTACGACTTGCTCGTTGTTTGAGGAGTGCTGAGGTTACTGTCTTCACCTCGTGGCAAAACCAAGGTGAAAGGACTTTCAGACGTCGTGGGGAGGGTTCAAATGCTTCAAATGCCTCTGAGCACCATAGACTTAACTTCTGAGGTCATCAGTCCCCTAGAACTTAGAACTACGTAAACGTAACTAACCTCAGAACATCACACACACACATCCATGCCCGAGGCAGGACGTGCGGTTCCAGACTGTAGCGCCTAGAACCGCTCGGCCACCCCGGCCGGCCGTGGGGAGGGGCGGCCAGCCCTCATTATATATGTTGGACTGGGCATATTGGTAAAACAGGATGACGAACTGTGGCGGAGCTAACATCAGACTATAAAGGTGGGTGGAATACCAATTGCACCTGAACACACAGTGGACCGAACTGTCCTAACGACAGGCCTCCGCGGGAGACGGCCGATGCATGTGCCAATGACTAACACCACCACATTGGCATGTGACCCTCAGCTCTGCACATTGGCGCAGTGGCAGAGCATGTCATGGTCTGACGAATCCCTTTACCTTCTTCATCACGCCGATGGGAGTGTGCGAATCCGTTCCCTTCCAGGAGAACAGCTGCTTGACACCTGTACTGTCGGCCAGTGAGAAACTGGCGGTGGCTCTGTTGTGGTCTGGGGAACATTCGCATTGGCAGGTGTGGGTCCAGTGAAGCTCGTGCAATCCACCACGATGGCCAAGGAGTATCCAGCACTGGAAGCAGACCAAGCACACCCCTTCATTACTATCACATTTCCCGATGGCAGTGGCATATTTCAACAAGATAATGCGGAATGCCAGAAGATCAGGAGGGTGATGGAATGATTCGAGGAACGCAGTGAAGACTTCCAGTTGATATTGTGGCCTCCCAACTCATGAGATCTGATCGCAATTGAAAACGTTTGGGATGTGATTGAAGGGAGCATCATAGCTCATCGATCCCGTCCCCAGAATTTACGAGAGTTAGGTGACTTGTGTGGGCAGATGTGGTGCCATCTCCCTCAAGCGACCTACCAAGGCGTCACTGGTTCGCTTCCACGACGCGTCACTGCTGTTGACCGTGCCAAGGGTGGACATAATGCTCTAGCTGGTCAGTGTATTTCTTGTCCTTTCTCTCCTAGTAATCCCCAACATGAATTCTTCCAACGCTCCTGTGAACAGCTTTTGACATTATAATTGATTTAGTATTTTATTTTTCGTTCTTCTGCTGTCTATTCAGCCGTTTCAACTTCCTTAAATACCAAGAATCAGTCACTCGATTTGGTAACTATATCGTTTATGTGAAATGTTTTCTGTTCTGTGTTTGAACTAGACGTTACTTCAGTCACACATTCTTTGATTTTCGGCCTTACTTCCCGACGTACTCTACGAATCTAATTACTTCTTTTTTTTCCCTTTTCATCTACACTCGAGGCAAACCGTACAATGTCATCCGCAAAAAGTTGGTAGGTCAGATGTGTTCCATTTACACGTATTCTCTGAGTCCTTTCACTTCACTGACATAGCCAATATAGCAAAAGCTTCCCAAAATCTTTTAATCCTAGGCCACGCGACACTTGATATTCTTTCCTTCATTTATCATTTCGTTCAAGACTTGCAGATAGTGTGTTGAACTCTGCCCATTTCAAAAGCCAGACCTTTCTTTGCTCATCAATACCTAACGTTTTTCTCTATCCATAAAGTGGCAATTTTAGTGCGTATCAGGTATATTACGAACGTCAGTCTGATGCGTCTATAGCTTTTCAGCTACTGCGTGTCTCCCTTCTGATTAACGACAACTATTACATCACTGTTCCAGTTTGGTAGAATTGTCTTCTGCTTTTGGATTATCTAAGAATTTTGCAAAGTCCTTTTGGATTACTTATGTCGCACTTTCCACACTATCTTACTCAGCGCATTTCCTTTTTTCAAATCTCAACCGGCTTTATGCATGACTTCTTAAATTTTAACATTCCCATTGTCAACTTTATCTTAGTGATTCATTCTTTTAAGTACAAAATATTTTAAGTCCTCTAATGCTTGCTGAACTTTATCTTGTCGTGTAACTTATCTTCTGCCAACCTTACGGGTGTTTTATAATAAATCACTAAGTGTTTTCATTAAAGGAACGCACTTTCTTCTCAGATAGATCAAGAGCAAGAAAAAAATTATGAACGAATTTACACTTGATGATCATCAGCATGAATATTAGTGACTGAAGACGTTCGTTATTATATTTCCCATGTAATCGAAAGCGCCACACCGACAACTGCCAGTTGCGTATCAATTTAAAGTCAGAGATGGTTATCAAATATAACAAGACGAACAGCAATCTGTTACATGATAGAAGAACTCATTTACTTCAAATTATCACAGACAATACGTAGACTTCACGTGAAGTTAATGTGTAACACTCTTCTTATCCTTGGGATGATGATGCACAGACTTATTACAAAAAACGTCACTTTGTTAGTAATGTTCAGTGTAGTGACGTGTGCTGCCATTGTCTTTAAAAAAAAAAAGAAAAGAAACCTGGGAGGATGATCAGTGGACTCTTTTATCCCAAATTATCTCCTGTTTCGTGTAATTCGGCATGGAAATGCTCTACTGAGAAAATCCACTTACTAAGTGAACAGAAGGACACTACATGTTTAGGGAAGTCCAACAGGTAAACAGCTAGGCAGTGAAATCAGATGCAAACGAAAGCTGCAGGTTCCGCAAACTTCAAGTACTCTCACAAGGATATTGTTTTTGTAAAACAGATCTGAAGATGGTCGTTATTGACCGAAACCAGTAACCTGTTGACAAAAAATTTTGTGAACATAGACGCAAAGTAAAGGAAATTTATTAAGTACTCTCTTTACTGTCGCAATATTGCTGTGGTTCGCTCCATGTGTCCAGTTATTGCTAGGCATTGTTGACTTTAATCGTCTGTTTTATTTTCCTAAAGAAACTTTTAGCTTATGCAGGTGAAAGTTCCGCACCAAGTATGATAAATTTAAAATAGTAAAATAATTAAGGCAGTAGAAATTAAATATCTCCGAATGTAAATATCAATATGTTTAATTTGAAAGCTTCTGTTATCATACCAAAGTAAATCAAAGTGGTCGTCTTGACGATATTAGAGGATCGTTATTTGAACTTTTAAATATTACTTCCAGTTCCAGTCGTTTATTACTCTATGAAGTCTGTCACTGTCGGTATTTAATGAAGGACTGATGCCGACCAACTGCGTGATGTGTGTCAGATCAAAAACAGGTCTCAGTTTGTCCTGTATGCACGGTTCCGTTTTATAAAATGTGTGGTGAGTATAAATAAAATATTAACATCTACGTTATTAAAAAAATTTACAGAAAAGCACTAAGTAATTGCTTTCAAGAAATCACATATTGGAAAGTACAAGTTACAGAGAGATTCCATAAATTTTGTTTGCAGGTGAACGAAATGGAGGGTTGAACTATAAATAGTGTGCAATAGTACGTGAGGTACTCTATGTTCTACAACTAAATTTGCATTCCGGAAGCCTCTAGACAAATCGTGATGGACGATTCCTCGTACCATCATCATCCAATTTTCTATTCCATGTACGTGTTAAGCACTGGAAGAACAACTACCTGCCTACTACGTTCTCTAATCTTTCTCTCTTTTTACATTATCACGATTGCCACGGAAAATGCAGGATAGAGGCAATTTAACTATAACACAATCTTCCTCGAATATTGATTTTCGAAATTTGTGGAACAGGATTCCTTGAGAACAACATCGCTAGGATTCCTTGAGAACAACATCGCTTTTTTCCCAGATAAGAAACTAAAGCATCTCTTGCAGAGCTTGCTATTTGCCGCATCGACTTTTACGATCCTTTTCTCTGAATTCGCTCCATGTCTGCTGCCGTGCCTACCTGAGAAGGACTCAAAAGGAAGGTGCAGAAATGTAGATTCGCTTGTCCTATATTCTGTGTGTTTCCCTCCATAAGAGCACCAAACTTTACCGGAAGACTAGCGATATATCTAAGTTTTTCATTCATCATTTACTGATTTCGTGTGTCCTTTCCATTCTACATCATCTATAAATATTTCAATAGTTCCAGAAATTTACCGCTGAATTTGAAACCAAATATTATCAATTTTTTTCTTCGTTATGGATATTAGATTACTTTTATGCACATTTAAAGACAGTCATCATTCAGTGCACCAACTGTATGTAATACATTCGTCTTCACGTTCTTATATTCACCCACATGTATGGCGGTTATGTTGGAGACTGGAAACGAAGGCAACTTGAGTAGTCCCATGTAGGACAACAAAACCACAGTCACGCCTCGCGTTTGCATTCAGAGACTTATTGCTGCTGGAACTTATCGTAAGGCACATATTACGAGGCTTTTATTGTGAGCGACACTCAAGCTAAACAAGTCTCTGGCTTGTATTTCTAATGTTAAGCAGAAACGGAAGATGCATGTGATCTCTAGGCACAAAAATAAATACGTCACAGATAAACTGGCGTGAACATATTTCCGTCATAAAAATAAAGAGGAAGAGAAATCTTCTTTAAACGAATCATCAGAAAAGACGCTAAAATATATAAGGCACAAACAGTGAAAAGTGGGGCAATGGTATTTCTTGATTCTACGAGGTGCATTCAAGTTCTAAGGCATCCGATTTTTTTTTTCTAATTAACTACTCACCCGAAATCGATGAAACTGGCGTTACTTCTCGATGTAATCGCCCTGCAGACGTACACATTTTTCACAACGCTGACGCCATGATTCCATGGCAGCGGCGAAGGCTTCTTTGGGAGTCTGTTTTGACCACTGGAAAATCGCTGAGGCAATAGCAGCACGGCTGGTGAATGTGCGGCCACAGAGAGTGTCTTTCATTGTTGGAAAAAGCCAAAAGTCACTAGAAGCCAGGTCAGGTGAGTAGGGAGCATGAGAAATCACTTCAAAGTTGTTATCACGAAGAAACCTTTGCGTAACGTTAGCTCGATGTGCGGGTGCGTTGTCTTGGTGAAACAGCACACGCACAGCCCTTCCCAGACGTTTTTGTTGCAGTGCAGAAAGGAATTTGTTCTTCAAAACATTTTCGTAGGATGCACCTGTTACCGTAGTGCGCTTTGGAACGCAATGGGTAAGGATTAGGCACTCGCTGTCCCAGAACATGGACACCATCATTTTTTCAGCACTGGTGGTTACCCGAAAGTTTTTTGGTGGTGGTGAATCTGTGTGCTTCCACTGAGCTGACTAGCGCTTTGTTTCTGAATTGAAAAATGGCATCCACGTCTCATCCATTGTCACAACCGACGAAAAGAAAGTCGCATTCATGCTGTCGTTGCGCGTCAACATTGCTTGGCAACATGCCACGTGGGCAGCCATGTGGTCATCTGTCAGCATTCGTGGCACCCACCTGGATGACACTTTTCGCATTTTCAGGTCGTCATGCAGGATTGTGTGCAGAGAACCCACAGAAATGTCAACTCTGGAGGCGATCTGTTCAACAGTCATTCGGCGATCCCCCAAAACAATTCTCTCCACTTTCTCGATCATGTTGTCAGACTGGCTTGTGCGAGCTAGAGTTTGTTTTGGTTTGTTGTCACTCCATGTTCTGCCTTCATTAAACTGTCGCACCAGGAACGCACTTTCGACACATCCATAACTCCATCACCACATGTCTCCTTGAACTGTCGATGAATTTCAATTGGTTTCACACCACGCAAATTCAGAAAACGAATGATTGCACGCTCTTCAAGTAAGGAAAACGTCGCCATTTTAAGTATCTAAAACAGTTCTCATTCTCGCCGCTGGCGGTAAAATTCCATCTGCCGTATGGTGCTGCCATCTCTGGGATGTATTGACAATGAACGCGGCTTCATTTTAAAACAATGCGCATGTTTCTATCTCTTTCCAGTCCGGAGAAAAGAAATCGGAGGCCTTAGAACTTGAATGCACCTTGTACTAGACTTCACAAATAAATACAGATACCCAAATCTTCAACCCAAGGATGTCCATTGCATGATCAAATTATCATTCCAACAAAACCATCCAGTTTAAAAGATGCACCAAATCCGTAGTTTTGAACATAAGGCAATGAAATTTTCTACCATAGTTTTCATGAAATTAACACATTTACAGTTAAGTCTCTTGGATTATATATATTTTAACTTTTTTTTAAATTTAAAATAATATTTTCTAAACATATGTACTTTTCCTCAGAGTCTATTCAAGAAATTCCTACAAAATTTTTGTATTTAATCCCTCTGCAAACCGTAAACTTTTCTCATAAGACTTTTTAAATATATCGAGTTGGTGAAGTTTAATATATAGCATTAAGAGATTTTACATCACTTCATAGAAGAAACAGGATACAGAGGATACTCCAACTGCATCGGAATGTCGTAAACTATACTAATATGCACTATACGTATATCCATATTCACTATGAAGTAGGTCCCAACCCGATATTAAGCTTCTCAGTACGGCTTTCGAGATGTATGGATTTTCTTGGAGTACCGGTACTGCACTATCTCACGTTTGGTTCTTTACTATGGCAAAATGCTATTCGTGCCCGAATATGAAAATGTGCACTTGGAATTAGCGAACAATTGCCAGTAGTGTGGAATGAAACACTTCGTTTCAACTAAATTGACTGTTACTGCGGAAAAATTAAGGAAAGCCAAATTTCTTTAGCAAAACGATAATAACAAATTCATTATTCAGCAAGGCGATTAATGCAACTGTCAAATACGGGGAAGTAAAATAACATCAGAACGTTGAAACTGGTACCATATTTTAACCTTTTGTAATTAAACCTTTTAATTGACTTGACAGCTCCTGGTCACAGAAATCCGTTTGGTTTTCGTTTGACTTGAAGACGAAACAGCAAATCACTAAACGGAACCACAGGTCACGTTGACTGCTACTCAGACTGTCCTGCACATGCGTGTATCTGGCAGCTTCGGTGCACCAGAAAAATGTTTCCGGGTAGTACCTGGCTGTTGCTACTTCTGATACACCCAACAGCCACACTTCAAGTAGCCAGAAGCGGGAGAAGGTACTGGTCATACGTGACTGAACGGCGCATGCGCATGCGCCTCAAGCGGACCTAACTCAAACAGTAGTGAAGCCACGATCATCGGAAGCCGTTTGTTGATATGGCGTATGGTACAGCCTTCGTCCTAAAGCCTTCAACACATTTTGCTGTGTGTACTGCGCTTTGTTGTTGTTGTAAATGGCGCTTTTCCTTTGCAACTTAAGTTTTATTTTGGCTTTTTTCTATCGTTTATGATTTATTGTTGCAGTATTATTTTGCAGTAGCGGGATACAGTAAAACTCTTTGTGAGAGTATCAGCTCTTACGAAAAAATTAACTGAAAACTAAAACAATGAAACATTCCCGGAATTCTAAAAATTCCAGCATTTTCTCGGTTTTCTCCCGGACGAAGAAATTCCTCGGTTTTTCCCGAATTTCCCGGTTGTCCCGAGGCGTATTCATCCTGATTTTGGAAGAATCTCCTTGTATATATAGAGGTTGTTATTCCTCTGACCCTGTTGATATTAATTGCTGGTTCAAAAAGTGGGGGTGGCCAAATGGCTGCGTCACACATTTAATTATTTTCCAGGCACTTCCGGTTCGATTTCACCATTGAAACTTTAGGATTTTATTTTCTATGAATTCTACTTATAAATAAAAATAAACTGTAAATTGACATTTTCGGTCAATTTAATGCACGTCCCCCCTTTACATAAACAGCCAATAAAAAGTCGATATGCCCGCATCTCGTGGTCGTGCGGTAGCGTTCTCGCTTCCCACGCCCGGGTTCCCGGGTTCGATTCCCGACGTGGTCAGGGATTTTCTCTGCCTCGTGATGGCTGGGTGTTGTGTGCTGTCCTTAGGTTAGTTAGGTTTAAGTAGTTCTAAGTTCTAGGGGACTTATGACCACAGCAGTTGAGTCCCATAGTGCTCAGAGCCATTTGAACCATTTTGAAAAAGTCGATGTTAACATACTTCACAGTGACATACTATTGATAAAGGTTATTATAATTTCTGCCTAGACTTTCAGACATTTCTTACTTACATTTACAGTCATTGTAGAGTAAGAAGAAATTACTTGTAATCTGTGAAATCATAGTGTATTACTTTTCGTTTTCGAAAGAGGTTGCTGACAGCCTATAATAATCACATCTAGTACTCCAAGTTCGTAGTTGTTGTTTTTGTTGTGGTTTTCAATCCTGAGACTGGTTATATGCAGCTCTCCATGCTACTCTATCCTGTTCAAGCTTCTTCATCTCCCAGTACATACTGCAGCCTACATCCTTCTGAATCTCCTTAGTGTATTCATCTCTTGGTCTCTCTCTACGATTTTTACCCTCCACGCTGCCTTCCAATTCTAAATTGGTGATCCCTTGATGCCTCAGAATATGCCCTACCTAGTCAAGCTGTGCCACAAGCTCCTCTTCTCCCCAATTCTATTCAATACCTCCTCCAATCTTTAGCATTCTTCTGTAGCACCACATTTCGAAACCTTCTATTCTCTTCTTGTCTAAACTATTTATCGTCCATTTTTCACTTCCAATCA
This sequence comes from Schistocerca cancellata, assembly GCF_023864275.1. Lineage (NCBI taxonomy): Eukaryota > Metazoa > Arthropoda > Insecta > Orthoptera > Acrididae > Schistocerca > Schistocerca cancellata. The sequence goes on from NC_064631.1 coordinate 527,330,984, forward strand.
TGGCCACACTCCATACAAATACTTTCAGAAACGACTTCGTGACACTTAAATCAGTACGCGATGTTAACAAATTTCTCTTCTTCAGAAACGCTTTCCTTGCCATTGATAGTCTACATTTTATATCCTCTCTACTTCGACCATTATCAGTTATTTTGCTCCCCAAATAGCAAAACTCCTTTACTACTTTAAGTGTCTCATTTCCTAATCTAATTCCCTCAGCATCACCCGACTTAATTCGACTACATTCCATTATCCTCGTTTTGCTTTTGTTAATGTTCATTTTATACCCTCGTTTCAAGACACAGTTCATTCCGTTCAACTGTTCTTCCAAGTCCTTTGCTGTCTCTGACAGAATTACGATGTCATCGGCGAACCTCAAAGTTTCTATTTCTTCTCCATGGATTTTAATGCCTACTCCGAACTTTTCTTTTGTTTACTTTACTGCTTGCTCAATATACAGATTGAATAGCATCGGGGAGATGCCACAACCCTGTCTCACTCCCTTCCCAACCACTGCTCCCCTTTCATGTCCCTCAACTCTTATATCTACCATCTGCTTTTTGTACAAATTGTAAATAGCCTTTCGCTCCCTGTATTTTACCCCTGCCACCTTCAGAATTTGAAAGAGAGTATTCTCGGCAACATTGTCAAAAGCTTTCTCTAAGTCTACAAATGCTAGAAACGTAGGTTTGCCTTTCCTTAATCTTTCTTCTAAGATAAGTCGTAGGGTTAGTATTGCCTCACGTGTTCCAACACTTCTACGGAATCCAAACTGATCATCCCCTAGGTCGGCTTCTACCGGTTTTTCCATTCATCCGTAAAGAATTCGCGTTAGTATTTTGCAGCTGTGACTTATTAAACTGATAGTTCCATAATTTTCACATCTGTCAACACCTGCTTTCTTTGGGATTGGAATTATCATATTCTTCTTGAAGTCTGAGGGAATTTCGCCTGTCTCATACATCTTGCTCACCAGATGGTAGAGTTTTGTCAGGACTGGCTCTCCTACGGCTGTCAGTAATTCTAATGGGATGTTGTCTACTCCCGGGGCCTTGCTTCGACTTAGGTCTGTCAGTGCTCTGTCAAACTCTTCACGCATTATCATATCTCCCATTTCTTCATCTACATCCTTTTCCATTTCCACAATATTGTCGTCAAGAACATCGCCCCTGTATAGACCGTCTATATACTCCTTCCACCTGTCTGCTTTCCCTTCTTTGCTTAGAACTGGGTTTCAATCTGAGCTCTTGATATTCATACAAGTGGTTCTCTTTTCTCGAAAGGTCTCTTTAATTTTCCTGAAGGCAGTATCTATCTCACCCCTCGTGAGATAAGATATACATCCTTACATTTGTCCTCTAGCCATCCCTGCTTAGCCATTTTGCACTTCCTGTCGATCTCATTTTTGAGACGTTAGTATTCCTTTTTGCCTGCTTCATTTACTGCATTTTTATATTTTCTCCTTTCATCAGTTAAATTCAATATTTCTTCTATTACCCAAGCATTTCTACTAATCCTCGTCTTTTTATTTACACGATCCTCTGCTGCCTTCACTATTTCATTCCTCAAAGCTACCCATTCTTCTTCTATTTCATTTCTTTCCCCCATTCCTATCAGTTGTTCCCTTATGCTCTCCCTGGAACTCTGTACAACCTCTGGTTCTTTCAGTTTATCCAGGTCCCATCTCCTTAAATTCCTACCTTTTTGCAGTATCTTCAGTTTTAATCTACAGTTCATAACCAATAGATTGTGGTCAGAGTCCATGTCTTGCAAGTTAAAACCTGGTTCCTAAATCTCTGTCTTACCTTTATGTAATCTATCTGAAACCTTTTAGTATCTCCAGGGTTCTTCCATGTATACAACCTTCTTTCATGGTTTTTAAACCAAGTGTTAGCTATGATGAAGTTATGCTCTGTGCAAAATTCTACCAGGCGGCGTCCTCTTTCATTTCTTAGCCTTAATCCATATTCACCTACTACGTGTCCTTCTCTTCCTTTTCCTACTGTTGAATTCCAGTCACCCATACTATTAAATTTTCGTCTCCCTTCACTACCTGAATAATTTCTTTTATCTCATCATACATTTCATCAATTTATTCATCATCTGCAGAGCTAGTTGGCATATAAACTTGTACTACTATAGTAGGCGTGGGCTTCGTATCTATCTTGGCCACAATAATGCGTTCACTATGCTGTTTGTAGTAGCTTACCCACACTCCTATTTTTTTATTCATTATTAAACCTACTCCTGCATTACCCGTATTTGATTTTGTATTTATAACCCTGTATTCACCTGACCAAAAGTCTTGTTCCTCCTGCCACCGAACTTCACTAGTTCCTACTATATCTAACTTTAACCTATCCATTTCCCTTTTTAAATTTTCTAACCTACCTGCCCGACTAAGCGATCTGACATTCCACGCTCCGATCCGTAAAACGCCAGTTTTCTTTCTCCTGATATTGACGTCCTCTTGAGTAGTCCCCGCCCGGAGATCCGAATGGGGGACTATTTTACCTCCGGAACATTTTACCCAAGAGGATGCTTTCATCATTTAATCATACAGTAAAGCTGCATGCCCTCTTAATGGTACGAAATGCTGAAAACATAGTTACTTATCTTTCAGCCGCAGACGTAGCTGTCGCAAAGATAAATGTGGAAAACTGTTTGGCAGATATTCTTTTGGAATCAATGCTGTGGCTAAAAAGCTTCCCCGCTCGTAAGTGCGATAGAGGAGAGGCAAATAAGCTTTCTTAACAAAGTCATTTTTCTATAAAACGATAACATGCAAGTGAACAACAAGAACGAGGTCGTAAACATTGCTGTTATTGAACAGTTAATTATATACAAGTAGAAACTGCATGCTACAACGCATCACATTTGCATCGCACTTGTAAACTGGATTCAGCTGGCCAGTTCCTCATTATGCCTAGATGCTCCAGGTAACACCAAGAAACATGGAAAACGACGTTGTAAGATATTAAACGAGTTTATGAAATAAACTTCTCACATTTCAAGTGTATACGTCTGTTGATGAATACTTAAAGCATAAGAATTTAAAAATTTGGAATTTAAAGAAGCCCTCTTTGTTGCAGAAGCGTAACGTTTCGAACATTTCAACGTCTTCATGAATAGAGACTACATAAGGTACAGTAGCTGGAGTACTATGTGGGTAATAAGTAAACATACGCTGAATAGGTTTCTTCAGTATTCTTTATACTTCCGTTTCATACAAGAGCTTGACGCACCTGCAAACTCGAAATGCTTGAGCGTTCAAATTTTGCTCAGAAATGTCGTGACAATGAACTACCATCAGTTCCTTACAATAGTACTACCATCAGGTTTTTACAATAGTGATACAGATTTCAAAGCGTTTCACTCTGATGCATAGATACAGAAAACCCAAACTTTCATTACAAATAAAGGAAACAAAAAGGATATAGGAGTACTTAAAACATGTTCTCATATTAAGAAAAGATATGTGCACCTACAGTGTAAAACTCCCAAATGTTCGTAAGCAGTTTAATAATGGCTGCAGTAAAACCAAATGAAGTTAGTGGTGGACTTAACTTTCGGCCAGTGAATCGTTAAATATGTGAAGTATTAAGCATGCGTGTCAGAAACAATCCCCAGTTTATTCAGTGGCCAACAAGCAGCGGCAATTCTCGCCACGGTTTTATATAGATCTCCTTTGTTCTCACGAAGAAACTGCTCGTAGTGGCCGTATTAACTTAGCGGCTTATCTAACTGGCATAAATAACTGCAATAACACGCACGGATGAAAATGGGAACGTGTTTATTAAGCGAGTACTCACGCCGGCCTGGGCGATATATTCTTACCACGCGGCTAAGATTATAATTAACCTAGAACCCACTGCCAGGCGCAATACATCAAGGAAAGATCGGTGCAGATATTGGCGGAATGACGGCAGGCGAGTATTTTGGACTGTTCCTTTTTTTTCCTTGCTTGATAGCATGACTCATGCAAAACAAATGAGCAATGTAATAAAACACTCCTTATCATCGTAATGTCGTCCGCTTTGTATCTCGAAAGAACTGAGCCGTTAATAAAGGCTGGAATGCCTCGACTGTTGCCATTTCAAGGCGTCTAAGGAGCACCAAAACTTTTGGTTGACGGTAACTCTGTCAGCGGATGTAAGAGACGACGTGCTCACACGAATATCCCTTTAACAGCTCCGAGAATAAATTAAAAGGTATGGAAAAACCGAAAAAGTGTAGTCACTGTTAGATACATGTTGTCTTCAACAGACTATTGCGGACTAAGGATATGTCGACACTCAGAAGGAGTAATATTTATTTTCCATCTAAAAATTTGACATAGCCGCTTGCGTGGCAGTACGACGAGACTGGAAATTATTCCTCGCCGCAAGACATAACAGCTCTGTTTGGTTGGTCGGAAAGCACGTGTTCTACATTGGTGTTAAGGCAATGCACCCTAATATACAAGACTACCAGAACTATCTTCTTCAGCATTACTGGATACTGAAATGTCAGTGTCACAAATTATACTACATCACGTAATGAAACGATTTAAATATCGTTGTAGACCGTGAATGTGCCTAAATATACCACTCGGAAAGGTAATGAAGTGAAATTTAGTGATTTTAGAGATGGAAGAAATAATTACTGGAAAGATCAGGTTTGAATCTACTAAACAATCCCTAAAAGTATATAAATTACAAAGATGCCGTGACTACTTTCACGAAATGGTTAAACCATTTGTAACATCCTTGGTATCTACAAAAACTAATAGGCTCACTTGCATCTTTGAGAATGATGCAATAAGAGAAGATTTCAAAACGTGAACATAAACTGACAGCTGTCAAATTCCGAAGTGAAACTGTGTTTGTATCTTGTATCAGTGAGAAATGATCTACTTTACTCTGGTTGGTCAGTCTGGAAACTTATGGTGGAAGTCACAGATTACCTCATTTTACCATCTACAACATTTAGATCCGTAAAATTACCTAACAACATTATTGCTGGCACAACATAAAAGAACATCCCTCAAAAGATACATACAACGGCTACCATGATAAGAGAGGCAGGGTTTGCAAACCATATTGGTAGGGAAATAAAATGGTAAATGCACTGAATCCACTCACGATAAAATTGCGACTATTCAAAGAAACGCACTTCGTTAAATGAAAACCCTTTGAAAATTGTTAACACTGTTTTCCGAGTCATTAGAGAGAGAGAACTTACTTGGGCGTGGCAGACGATGTGCGATGTTGTCAGAATTTAGGTGTTTTGGCAGCAAAATCATAGCAGATCCGTCAGTGGCAAACTGAAACTGTTACATCATTTTGTCTGGTGCATGAGAAAATTCACAGTAATATTATTCCTCCGTCGTCATTTTGGTGCAGACATTAAATCAAAACAGAAGGTCGTTCGTTTACAACAACAGATTGTCGGTCACACGATGCAGTTATTAATTTCAAAAACACAGTATTGAAATCGTTCAAAATCAATTTCCTCCGTTGTCACACTTGACGCGCTCGCAAATACAGTCTGGCGAGTAACTCTCAGATATAGAAAACTGCTAAATTGTTTTTATAGAGGCTGTTAATGTTTTAACTCGCATGATACCTCATTAAGTCGAAAATGAATGACCGTAGAGTACACTACTTTGGCAAGCCAAGCCACAGTAAACAGTTTAGTCCAGTGGACAACAGTCTCTCTTCACTCGCACGTCTATTGTTATTTCAGTTTATAGCGCTCTCCTGGACGCGCACAGCTCAAAACAGTTTTACACTTTCATTTTTCAGTATCTCCGTCATTATTAGATTCATGCCGTTTTCGGAAACTAATAGTCCGGCGTTCTAAGGCATACGTTGTAATCCGACGCAGACCCGACGCGTTGTTAACTGCATATCTGCGAACACGCAATCGCACCCCCTCTAAGTGCTTGACTCTCAGCTGTGTATATGGCTCTCGCTGTCGTGTTCGTACATCAGTTCGCTTTTCGCATTACAGTTATCAACATTTTCAGAAAGATCAGTATGAAATTAAAATTATTGCACACACAAAAAAATACTAATAAAGGAGTTCGTATCAGTAAAAGTAATACACAGTTACACCACAGTCTAACATAACACTCGCAGTACTCCGTCTTGTCTTTGTTATCCATTGCAATAGGAGCGCGCCAAGCGGCCAGCAAGTTACACTGTTGAATTCGGTGGGATCTTGTGAAAGCGAAAACGAATCGTTATTTTTTATGTTGGTTTGCAAAGCAGCTTTCACCAACTGTTACGCAATGAACTGCAACAAGATGAAGACACCACTATCGTCCTTCTTTGGCTCTAGGACCCTGAGGACGTATGAGAGGTACATTACAAAACAGTTGAAAGGTCTCTATTGGATTCCTTTCATGTTGATTTCTTAAATATGTTGTCATTTACGGCATAAATTCGTCTTCTAAATTTACTGTGGTGCTTCTGACTATCTGGGAGGAGACTGAGCAGTGGGACGTGTTACTTTTACACATAAACAACAACGATCTGTCACACTACTACACTTTAAAACACAGTTTATATGTAATTCATGTCACACAGTCTCATTGGGAACCTACATCCGCTTTCTTTTATATATTGTATATGATAAGATACTGTCATCCCCCTTCCCTTCTGTGTGAGAGGATGAATGAGCAAATGTATTTCTAGTTGCGTGCTTGATGGTAGCAGATAAGCCTGTCTGCTAGAGAACAGTAGGACCAACATCGGAACAGGTAGCAGAGCTTTCTAAAAGCAGAGAGGTTTCTATTCTTAGTATGGTCCTGTCCGTCCCTTGTCATGTTGGTATAGGAAGCTGCCTCTCTGGTCACTTCCGTTTGTATCTGTTAAGCACGCTCGGTAGGGGCCCAGGTCAGTTGGTCCGAGGCGAGCGTCTGAAGTGGTAAGATCTCTGGCTAAGCGCGTGTCTGCTAAGTCTGTAGGACAATGGATTTCTTAAGTTCAGCCTAACTGAAAATTTAATCACCTTTATTTCAGGTTTAGCTCTAAAATATCTAATGTTATCTTAAATTGCAACGCAGTGTAATTCGAGTGTGAAGTTCAGAATATCTTCTGGTAGTTGCTTTGTCACTACTTTGTGAGTAAAGTGGAACCACGTGATGATCAGTAACTCTAACTAAGATCATCAATCTTAAATGTGAATGTGCGTGAGTTTATAACGTCTTGACAATATTTTTCAATATAGCAACTTTTCTTTACGTTCAACCCGCGTGGGGTGTACTTTGTGAGACCAGTACCACGTGCTTATACAATTGTTTGACCCATCAGGTTAGTAGTAAGACGATAGTAACCAGTTCGACGTTTTTCTTTTGTAAATTGCGTTTTGATGTAATTTATTTTAATTATCAAAATTATTGTGGAGTTACACTCTTTGTGTAAACCAAGTTGACCACGTGAAGCATGTGGTGTAAGCATCAACGTAGCCATCAGTTATTCTTTTTGGGAAGATTTCGCAGAGAGTTAATATGAATTTAGTATACCAGTGTGTGGTAATTTCATGACGGACAGGATTGCGCTACGAACGTAACTTATTTGGGTGAAAATTTAATCGGTTGGTTGTGGTTAATTTCCTCTTGCATATGTTTTAACGTTCTTCGTGTGTTATTTTATGAATGCAGTGTTGTATGTAGTCTCCCAATCTTGGATTCCTATTTGATGTGTTCCGTAAGATTACAAAATCACATTTATACAATCCTAAATAAGGCACCAGTTTAGTTATGAATCAAGTTTGATATGCTGAAATTTTAACGGAGCAATGATCAATGTTAAAATAAATGTCCAAATATAAACTGATTTATTTCTTTTGATTTAAATTGTCTTTTTATATATATAACACCGGTTATCGTAAGATGAGTACTAAAAGATTATAATTAATGTTAGTCTGGTTTGGAATTTGGTAAGCTAGACTGGATACCTGGTGAAACAGTTGCGCAGTAATGCAAGGTTAACTTCCTCAGATAGCTCACAGCTTTTAACCCACTTTTATGGTCTTGAATATCAGCACCGCTTTCAGAACAAATTAATGCAACAACCTTACACAGTTTATTTACGATTATCATACAGCCTACATATATTTAATGAAGATTGTCATTTTCTTTTAAGACAATAAAATGGAAATTAAACAGTAGAACACCTGACCTTTTGCAGAAAGACGTAGTGTATCTACTCAAAACCGTCGAATACCGTTCACAACAGTTCCAGCAAAATTAGTGAAGCTGAACGCAAAAAAAAAAAAATTGTGTGGAATGCAATACCTACATCACACCAAACAGATATAATGATTAAAAATCAAAAGCAACATAACTATTTTCCAACAGAGAAGAAACCAATTCCACTTCGTTACTACGTCTGAGACACAAACAGCAACAACTTTCAGCACATTCACTTCTGAAGGAGAAATAATCACCTTTACAAAAATTTTCGTGTATTAGAAAGTCGGCCGACGCATAAGAAGGTACGAAACATTACTCTATAAAAAACTGCTACGTGTCAAGAAAATAGCCTATCATTATAAGAACAGACAGAAACACAAATATATGCTTCTCGCGCATGAAATACTATGTTCATATTGTCTTCCTTTCAGCGGAGTAATCTGAATTAACTTACATTCGATAGTATTTATTGATGAATAAGTTGTAGCTTGGGTCACTGAATCAGTGAGATTCGCTCGTATTATATTTATTTCACTATGATGAATGGGTCTTCATAATTTACTGGTGTTTGGAACACATAAAAAATTATTATTTATTTAATTAAATAGAAATATAAATATAAAGCCAAACATTAACCTTACGGGCTGCCATCTCGCTGTTAGGAGAGCTCGTGCCGTTTCAGCTGTCAAACGGTAACATCTTCCACAGCAGTGAGTATCACGACTCTGTATGTTAGACTGTTGTTACAACCTGTACAATTTAGAACAAGACATTTTAATCAGCAAAGATGTGTATAAAAGGAAAGCGACAGAAAAAAATTACCACTCATAATTAGCTACGAACCACGTACCTTGCTGTTGGTGGGGAGGCTTGCGTGTCTCAGCGATACAAATAGCCGTACTGTAGGTACAACCACAACGGAGGGGTATCTGTAGAAAGGCCAGACAAACGTGTGGTTCCCGAACGGGGGAAGCAGCCTTTTTAGTAGCTGTAGGTGCAACATTCTGGATTATTGACTGATCTGGCCTTGTAACATTAATCAAAACGACCTTGTTGTGCTGGTACTGGGAACGGCTGAAAGCAAGGGGAAACTACAGCCGTAATTTTTCCCGAGGACATGCGGCTTTACTGTATGGTAAAATGATGATGGCGTCGACTTGGGTAAAATATTCCGGAGGTAAAATAGTCCCCCATTCGGATCTCTGGGCGGGTACTACTCAGGAGGACGTTGTTATCAGGAGAAAGGAAACTGGCGTTCTACGTATCGTAGCGTGGAATGTCAGGTCCCTTAATCGGGCAGGTAGATTAGAAAACTGAAAGAGGTAAATGGATAGATTAAAGTTAGATATAGTGGGAATTAGTGAAGTTCGAGGCAGGAGGAACAAGACTTCTGGTCAGGTGAATGAAGGGTTATAAATACAAAATCAAATAGGGGTAATGCAGGAGTAGATTTAATAATGAATAAAAATAGGAGCTGTTACTGCGAACAGCATAGTAAACGCATTATTGTAGCCAAGATAGACACGAAGCCCACGTCTACCAAAGTAGTAGAAGATTATATGCCAACTAGCTCCACAGATGACGAAGAGATAGAAGAAAAGTATGAAATTATTCAGATAGTAAAGGGAAATGAAAATTTAATAGTCATTGGGGACTGGAAATCGATTGTAGGAAAAGGAAGAAAAGGAAAAGTAGTAGGTGAGGGTAGGAAATGAAAGAGGAAACCGCCTGGTAGAATTTTGCACAGAGCATAATTTAATCATAGCTAACCCTTGGTTTAAGAATCATGAACGACAGTTATATGTGTGGAAGAGGCATGGCGACACTGGAAGGATTCAGATACATTATATAATGGGAAGACAGAGATTTATGAACCAGGCTTTAAATGGTTAGACGTTTCGAGGGGTAGATGAAGACTCTGACAATAATCTATTGGTTATGAACTGTAGATTAAAATTGAAGAAACTACAAAAAGAATTTTAGGAATGGGGCCTGTATAAACTGAAAGTACCAGTAGTTGTAGAGAGTTTCAGAGAGAGCATTAGATAACAATTGAGAAGAACGAGGGAAAGAAGTACAGTAGAAGATGAATGGGTAGCTTTGAGAGGTGAAATAGTGAAGACAGCAGACGATCAAGTAGGTGAAAAGACGAGGACCAACAGAAATCCTTGGGTAACAAAAGATATATTGAATTTCACTGATGAAAGGACAAATCATAAAAATTCAGTAAATGAAGCAAACAAAAGGAATAGAAACGCCTCAAGAATGAGATGGACACGAAGTGCAAGACGGCTAAGCAGGGATGACTAGAGGACAAACGTAAGGATTCAGAGGCATACATCACAAAGGATAAGATAGATACTGCGTATAGGGGAATTAGAGAGACCTTTGGAGAAAAGAGAACCACTTGTATGAATATCAAGAGCTCAGATGGGAACCCAGTTCTAAGCAATGAAGGGAAAGCAGGAAGTTGGAAAGAGTATATAGAGGGTCTATAAAAGAGCGATGTAATTGAGGACAATATTATGGAAATGGAAAGGGACGTAGATGAAGATGAAATAGGAGATATGATACTGCGTGAAGAGTTTGTCAGAGCTCTGAAAGACCTAAGTCTAAACAAGGCCCCGGGAGTAGACAACATTCCATTAGACTCCTGATGGCCTTTGGAGAGCCAGCCTTGACAAAACTCTACCAGCTGGTGAGCAAGATGTATGAGACAGGAAAAATACCCTCAGACTTCAAGAAGAATATAATAATTCCAATCCCAAAGAAAACTGGTTCTGACCGGTGTGAAAATTATCGAACTATGAGTATCAGTTTAATAAGTCATGGCAGTAAAATACTAAGACGAAATCTTAGCAGACGAATGGAAAAACTGCTAGAAGCCGACCACGGTAACGATCAGTTTGGATTCCACAAAAAATGTATTAACACGTGAGGCAGTATTAACCCTACGAGTTTTCTTAGAAGCATTCTGTCAAAGACAGCTAATGATCTAGAAGAGCAGTTGAACGGAAAGAACAGTGAGTGTCTTGATAGAAGGATGTAAGATGAACATCAACAAAAGGAAAACTAGGATAATAGAATGTAGTAGAATTAAATCAGGCGATGCTTAAGGAATCAGATTAGGAAATGAGACGCTTAAAGTAGTAGATGAGTTTAGCTATTTTGGGAGCAAATTAATAGACGAGTTTTGCTATTTGGGAAGCTAAATAACTGATGATCGTCGAAGTTGAGAGGATATAAAATGTCGTCTGGCAATAACAAGGAAAGCGTTTTTGAAGAAGAGAAATTTGTTAACATCGAGTACAGATTTAAGTGTCAGGAAGTCTTTCCTGAAAGTATTTCCGTGGATATAAAATGTCGTCTCGCAATAACAAGGAAAGCGTTTTTGAAGAAGAGAAATTTGTTAACATCGAGTACAGATTTAGGTGTCAGTAAGTCTTTCCTGAAAGTATTTCCGTGGAGTGTAGCCATGTATGTAAGTGAAACATGGACGATAAATAGTTTAGACGTGAAGAGAATAGAAGCTTTCGAAATGTGGTGCTACAGAAGAATGCTAAAGGTTAGATGGATGGATTACGTATCTGATGACGGGGTACTGAATAGAACTGGGCACAAGAGGAATTTGTGGCACAACTTGGTTAGAAGAAGTGTTCGTTCGGTTACTAGGACATGTTCTGAGGCATCAAGGGATCACCAATTTAGTATTGGAAGGTAGCGTGGAGGGTAAAAATCATAGAAGGAGACCAAGAGATGAGTACACTAAGCAGATTCAGAAGGATGTTGGTTGCAGTAGGTACTGGGAGATGAAGAAGCTTGCACAGGATAGAGTAGCATGGAGAGCTGCATCAAACCAGTCTCGGAACTGAAGACCACAACAACAACTAGTAACGTCTTCACAATCACTATTCAGAACTATGGAATTTGCAAATAAAGCTGGTGGAGGAATTAAAAACTTTGCACATTCATTTTCACTTAAATTTCTTAATACCCAGCAACGGACGGAAACCCATCAATGAAAATTTTATATATATATATATATATATATATATATATATATATGTATATATATCATTCAGCTGTCTTTTACTTAACTGTTACGGGCGGCCTTTACTGCGTAGTTTATATATATATATATATATATATATATATATATATATATATATATATATATATATATCATTCAGCTGTCTTTTAATTAACTGTTACGGGCGACCTTTACTGCGAAGTTTACTTTCCTTTAATCAGAGTACCTGCTGAGTGAATGATCCTTCTACCCCTCTACCCAGCAACGAAGAAAAGGACCTACAACGAAAGGTCGCAGTGCGGATTCTAACCCTGGCCGTAAAATAACACGATCTCAACTTCAATTTGTACGGGAAAAACCTCCATAGGGTAATAAAGCAGAAAAAGAAAATTTTGCCAGTTGCGTAGACAAAAATAAGTGCTCTTACAGGTGGTCCGTGAACAATCGAGGCACCAATTGCATTGAGTACCAATAGTCCACACTTCGTAAGCAAACCCCAAGGATATGTTATACAAACACTGCAGGAACAAAATACAATCACTTTGGATAAACGTGACGAGAACACCAACTACGGCACTTTTGCAGATTAAAATGGCTCTCTTCGTTAATACCTATGTATTAGCGAAGCATGTCGCTTCAGCACTCCCCATTCCGGTCAACGTGGCAGAACATTTCTTGCAGCTGTTGCTTAGACAACCTAGCCATACAACCGTGTCAAGTTACCGTTTCTAACGACAGCCACACCCATTTCTGATTCCTGTATGGATTTAGATGCTTTAAACTCCAGTGGAAGACTCTGCAGGAGAGACGTTCAGTAGCTCGGTACGGGCTTTTGTTAAAGTTTCGGGAACATACTTTCACCGAAGAGTCAAGCAGTATATTGCTCCCTCCTACGTATATCTCGCGAAGAGACCATGAGGATAAAATCAGAGAGATTAGAGCCCACACAGAAGCATACCGACAATCCTTCTTTCCACGAACAATACGAGACAGGAATAGAAGGGGGGACCGATAGAGGTACTCAGGGTACCCTCCGCCACACACCGTCAGGTGGCTTGCGGAGTATGGATGTAGATGTAGATGTAGATGTAGAAATGGTTCAAATGGCTCTAAGCACTATGGGACTTAACATCTCAGGTCATCAGTCGACTTAGAACTACTTAAACCTAACTAACCTAAGGACATCACACACATCCACGCCCGAGGCAGGATTCGAACTTGCGACCGCAGCAGCAGCGCGATTCCAGACTGAAGCGCCTAGAACAGCTCGGCCACAGCGGCCGGCGGATTTAGATGTGACGCACATGTACATACAAACAAATTGTTACAACTTAAGAAGAATTTGATGACTTATTTAAGAGAAAACTTCATAAACTGTGCCACTCAGGAACGCGTCGGTCCACTTCTTAACATTTATGCAAGTAATTATTCGCGTTGGCATTGATTGGTAATGTTGTTGGATGTCCTCCTGAGGGATATCGTGCCGAATTATATCCAGTTGGCCCGTTATATCGTCAAAATCCCGAGCTGGTTGGAGGGTACTGCCCATATTGCTCGCAACGCTCTCCCTGGGGAGAGATCCGGTGAACTTGCTGGCCATGGTAGTGTTTGGCAAACTCGAAGACTAGTAGGAGAAACTCTTCATGTGAACAGGTCGCATTCTCTTGCTGAAATGTAAGCCCACGATGACACGCCATGAAGGGCAACAAAACGAGCCGTAGAATATTGTCGACGCACTACTGTGCTGTACTGATGCCATGGATGATAAACAAAGGGGTTCTGCTATGAAATGAAATGGTACTTTGGACCATCACAGCAGATTGGAATCCTACTTCTCTCTGAGGCGTCTCCAGATACGTCTGTGCCGGCCATTGTGGCCTGTAATCTCATTGGATGGAGTAAAATGCTATTCAGTGATGAGTGTCGCTTCGAACTGAGTCACGATGCTTAGCGAAAACGTGTCTGGAGGTGCCCCAGATAGCAGTGGTATACCAAAAGCACTGTCATCCACCATACGGCCCGACAGCCCAGAGTGATAGTCTGGGGTGCCATTTCATTCTGAAGCAGGACCCCAGTGGTTATCATCCGCTGCATCATTAGAACACAGTGGTAGGTCGACGATATTCTACGGCCAGTTTCGTTGCCCTTCATGGCATGCCCACATGCACACGGTGAGCGTTTCTGCTACGTCTCTTCGTGGTTGCCAAACTCCACCTTGGCAAGAAAGGTCCCTGGATCTCTCTCCAATTGTGAACGTCTGGATAGAGGCTTTGAACTAGCTCGGAATTCAGGTGATCTAACACGCCAACTGGACAAAAGTTTGGACGACGTCTCTCATGAGGACATCCAGCAACTCTGGCAATCAATGGCAAGCCGAATAACAGCTTACACAAGGACCAGGCGTTGGCCAATAAGTTACTAACTTGCTCAGTCTGTGCAGCTGATGTTTTACTAGTTTGTTTGTGATTACATATACGTCACATCTAACGACTTCCGTCCCATTCAGATAATTCCTTCGTGGTGTGTCGTACTTTTTGGCCTAGGCTATATTTTTAGTTATTTAACACCTAATAGAAATTCTGTGACTTGGGACCTTGTCGAATGCATGTCGTCCAGTCGACATGTCGGTGCCAATACTCATGCCTTAAGTAGAACCTCTCCTCGTTATGTGCAGTGGCACCTCATTTTGGCAAATTATTTGGGGGAGGATTCCATCCACCATTCAACAGGTTTTTTTTAATACTAACAAGCGCTTCAGCACACACCAATACATCCGCTTTACGGGAGTTATCAGTTGATAGACTGGAACAGAGTTGGCAAGTATGTCTATGACAAATTACTGCAGTCAGGTGTCAATACCAGTTGGTTCGATGTACGCTGTCATGAAGTACAAGAGGGGAGAAGTTACACACCAGCCCTTCGCTGCGAAAAGTGTCGGTTACAGGACACCCTAGCTCATAGATTCGCTTGTTCTGACCAAAATTCAGTTTAGTGGTGGACGAGGAAGAAACTGATTTCGATAGGAGAACGAACCCCATAACCATAGACTTGAATACCATTATCCAGCTGGAGTGGATCATATTCCAAGAAACCGAACGCCGGTCGCATACTTGGTACGTGGCTCATTTCTGATATTACTCAAAAACCACAGAAACACCTGAAGAACTGGACAGTCAGTGCTATCTACGAGGGATAGGATCACGTAACAAAGATGCAGCAAAAAATACGCCGAGTGGTTCCATAAGTTTTTAATCAGCTCTCTAGGTTTTCATTACTGACGAACGCAAGTTAGACCGACGACACTCTTGGAGTGCTAGTCGTCTACACTAGACCATATAGAAAATTCCAGATCATGAGAAGGGACACCCCTTTTTTACTTTTTAAAGCGCTATGAGTCTTAATCAAAAAATAAGAGAGACGATCAAAATAAATTAAGAAAGAGGTAATAAGAAAAGACAGAGAGTGTCTGTCGGGTAGAAATTATGAAGAAACCGCAGTCGGAAAAGGCAAAATTGGCAGGATAAAGACGACAAAAATCATCCGTTGATAAGTATTACACTACTGATTACTATAAAAAATTTAAAAAAATGCCGAGGGATCGAACCCTGGTCGGGCCACAGGATATTATGTCTGTTTTGATCCCGGTCGGTTCATCGAATATATGAATCTGATTCTAAAATTCACCAGGAACGACAAGAGGTACTGATTCATAGATATTTACAAAAAAAAAAAAAATGGGAAATGAATTTAGCGTCGCTGACTGCTAACGTGCATCAGGTAGCATATTCTGGTGACTGCATCACACTTTTCTGGGATGGCATTGTCTATAGCAGGGTATTCTGATACTTTTGAGGGGAAAAGAGGAGTCCATTGATGAAGTATGAAGTGAATCCTACACATAGTCTGCCGAAGAAATTTGAAATAAGAGGTCTGAATCAGTCCTTCAGCCACTTGACTTTTGCTTTCGTTGCGCGCGAAATATGGGGGTCTGATATCAAGGTCGGAGTTACGTATAGGTCTCTAACCTGGTTAATGCAGAGAGTATTCCATATAATGAATCATTTTCAGCTTTTCCCACCTCACGAGAATATTTCACATCTATAATCACATGAACACTTTCACTAGAAACATTCAAGTCATCCAGATGACAGAAGGTCGCGTCGTAACAGGCATTCCACGAGGAACCAAAAGCTTTAGGAGCCATCTTGAACAACAAACTCTCGATGTAGGTCTACAACTGACGGAGACGGGTCGGAGCTGGTCCCAAGGAATATTCGTTACGTGGCGTCAAGGAGCAGTGACGCCGAGTATTTGTGGGAGACAACACAAACATCCCCTAGCCATGATGGACCAACAGAAATCAAACATCCTCTTGTCATATTGCGACTCAGTTCTGAAGACGTGAAGTTATGCATTGTTTTACTGATGACACAAGTCGCCTGTAGTGTGCTGTAGGCGAATAAACGGAATCAGAGTTTCCCTCAACTTTTTTTCTTTTTTCCTCTGCTTCTTTCTTGTGGACTACAAAAATACAGTGTTGTAGCTGTCTCTGGGAATAAGTTTTTGAAACAGATTCTCTAAATATTTTGCATATGTGCCTTGTATTATTTTTATTACAGCTGAACTGAATCACAATGAAAGGGAAAGGAAACGAAATGAATCTTTATTGCTCGAGGGGGTATGAGATATTATTTCAGTATTTACAGTATCGAGTCAAGTTTACAAAAACAATGGCAGTATGAGCCGACTTCTCAGTATAACGTTGCAGCATCACTGACGTAGATGCAGGCGCTCACTCACTTCGGAAGGACATAATTAAGCTGTTGTATTTTATCCAGTGGGAAGCTGGCCCACAACCAGTGTAGCCGGTTATTGATGTCGTGGATAGTAGCACTGAGACGGAGTTGACGTACGAATTGGTCCCACAATGTTCTGCCACGGGTAAAATTTACTTTCTGGTCATGAGAGTTCCTCAGCATCCTGTAGACGGTTCATAGATACTCGTGCCATGTGTGAACGAGCATTGTCCTGTTAAAAAATGGCACCGCAAACCTATCGCTTGAGGGGTAACACACGAGAATGCATCATCCTCATGATGTACCGTCGTGCCATCAGTATCACTTCAATCACTACCTGCCGTGATATGAGGTCATACCGATTGCTCCCGCTCGGTGACTGCAGGAGTAACACCGCTGAGGCTCCCCAAAGCACTGGAGGAATGGGACCTTTCCTAAGGTCGCCGCCAAATTCGTCGACGTCGACGGCGGTCATTCGGAGTAGTGAAGAACTGCGAGTCGTCGTTGAACACAATGCGATGCCATTCATCATCAGTCCTTGCTTCCCGTTGACGGCCATGCAGGCGTTCCTGGCTGTTCAAAGCAGCCTGTGCTTGGGACTGTAATTCACTGAGCCACCGGCTGCTACAGGCTATGGGGCAAGATGAAACTGTAATGGAACAGAATTACTTGTTCTGGGGTGGCAGGCGCATTTGTGTAGAGTGTGAAGATATTTCTGAATGCGCTACATAAATTTTTTCCTCCTTCTTAATTCTACTCTGTACACATTTCTTTGACAATCTACAACTTTTTTTTGTTTTCTTCTATAGTATCAAATATTACTACATTTTACCTTATCTATGCTGCTACACGGATCTGGCGTTAATTGAGTATGCTAATTGTCAACTTCTTTTGATAAAAACACCATGTAAAACTAAATCTAGATATGCAGAAATGTCGTATGAAGTGCGGTGTAATGTGCTATAAACGCAACAAATACACTTCTGGAAATGGAAAAAAGAACACATTGACACCGGTGTGTCAGACCCACCATACTTGCTCTGGACACTGCGAGAGGGCTGTACAAGCAATGATCACACGCACGGCACAGCGGACACACCAGGAACCGCGGTGTTGGCCGTCGAATGGCGCTAGCTGCGCAGCATTTGTGCACCGCCGCCGTCAGTGTCAGCCAGTTTGCCGTGGCATACGGAGCTCCATCGCAGTCTTTCACACTGGTAGCATGCCGCGACAGCGTGGACGTGAACCGTATGTGCAGTTGACGGACTTTGAGCGAGGGCGTATAGTGGGCATGCGGGAGGCCGGGTGGACGTACCGCCGAATTGCTCAACACGTGGGGCGTGAGGTCTCCACAGTACATCGATGTTGTCGCCAGTGGTCGGCGGAAGGTGCACGTGCCCGTCGACCTGGGACCGGACCGCAGCGACGCACGGATGCACGCCAAGACCGTAGGATCCTACGCAGTGCCGTAGGGGACCGCACCGCCACTTCCCAGCAAATTAGGGACACTGTTGCTCCTGGGGTATCGGCGAGGACCATTCGCAACCGTCTCCATGAAGCTGGGCTACGGTCCCGCACACCGTTAGGCCGTCTTCCGCTCACGCCCCAACATCGTGCAGCCCGCCTCCAGTGGTGTCGCGACAGGCGTGAATGGAGGGACGAATGGAGACGTGTCGTCTTCAGCGATGAGAGTCGCTTCTGCCTTGGTGCCAATGATGGTCGTATGCGTGTTTGGCGCCGTGCAGGTGAGCGCCACAATCAGGACTGCATACGACCGAGGTACACAGGGCCAACACCCGGCGTCATGGTGTGAGGAGCGATCTCCTACACTGGCCGTACACCACTGGTGATCGTCGAGGGGACACTGAATAGTGCACGGTACATCCAAACCGTCATCGAACCCATCGTTCTACCATTCCTAGACCGGCAAGGGAACTTACTGTTCCAACAGGACAATGCTCGTCCGCATGTATCCCGTGCCACCCAACGTGCTCTAGAAGGTGTAAGTCAACTACCCTGGCCAGCAAGATCTCCGGATCTGTCCCCCATTGAGCATGTTTGGGACTGGATGAAGCGTCGTCTCACGCGGTCTGCACGTCCAGCACGAACGCTGGTCCAACTGAGGCGCCAGGTGGAAATGGCATGGCAAGCCGTTCCACAGGACTACATCCAGCATCTCTACGATCGTCTCCATGGGAGAATAGCAGCCTGTATTGCTGCGAAAGGTGGATATACACTGTACTAGTGCCGACATTGTGCATGCTCTGTTGCCTGTGTCTATGTGCCTGTGGTTCTGTCAGTGTGATCATGTGATGTATCTGACCCCAGGAATGTGTCAATATAGTTTCCCCTTCCTGGGACAATGAATTCACGGTGTTCTTATTTCAATTTCCAGGAGTGTAGAAGAACACTTAAAATTTGCTCAGGTTTAGGCCACGGATTCAACCAAAGTTTTACATAAATATCATAAAAGAAAATATTAGGCTGTTGGAATACTGAAAGCTATGTGGAGTGTTACAAACAATAGTAAGAATGAACCGACTCCGCCCCCCCCCCCCCCCCCGCCCCAGAATGGACAGTAATTGTCATAATTAGAACCGTACTATTTTCATTTAACTGAGTTTAATTCATTAGCTACTTAATGAACTGACACAAGAGTGAACACATTAACCGCCTCGCAGTCGTGATACTCGTGCTAAAAGTGGATCGACTGCAACTTCGCGATCGCCATGTTGAAGTGAAGGTTACATCATGTTAAAACTGTGTATGGGACTTTGATAACAGAATCGTGTGTGTGAAGAACACTGTAATCACAGGAAAACGAATTTGGTTCTGTACAGCAACAATTACGTCCGACTCGGCCGTGGCAGAAGGAATGCGACGAAGGATGAAAGAACTGCCTGAAGCAATCATACCAAGAAAGAGGACGTATCAGCTGCAGTTTCACAACTGATGAAGACACTTTAATGACATCGAGGGCACCGACGTCAAAGATAAGCTGCAGTGCACAGCGCTCTCTGCTTATTAAGACTAAATGTGTTGTAAATAGTTAAAATTGTAAATTCTTCTGTTGTTTGGAGAAACTATTCCTAATATTAGCTTTCCTTAGAATGCATGTAATTTCAATGAAATTTGTTCGCTATCGCTGTTGCCGCCGTTGATTCCACCATTAACTCATTACTATCTATCATCTCTTTCTTTGTCTTTTATTTCCTGTATGCTGTTATTCCGTGTGTTTCTTCGTAGTTTCTGTAGGCGCGTGCTTTTATATGTATGTGCAGTACTTTTATCAAGTGCATTGACGTGTTTTGTTGTGTTGTGTAATAACTCGAGTAAGTTGTGGTGTCCGCCATTAGGTTCCGTGTGCCGACCAATCATAACTCGCTCTCTGTTGATGCGAGGAGCACTATCGGCGGGAACGTTAAAATTCACATCTAACAAAATACGTGAACCATGCTTACATTCAGTAGAACCTCATGTTACCACATGTTCATTACCAAGTGCAAGACTATATGACTTGGCAAATGCAGCTGGTTCCATCACAATTTACGAAATCTGTTATGGGAATTCTTCCTGACTTGTATTTTGCTGGGGTTTGTTATCAAAATTCTAACGTGGCTTTTCTCATTAACTTCAGAAGTGAAAATGCTGCTGTTGATCTTAAATAATCAAAATCTACTTTATCAAGCTTTTGCAAATCAACTCATAGTCTAAATTACCAAGAGTGGATCTTGGAGAAACGTTTTCTTCATATTTCGATAAATTTTGTAGCTGAAATGAGTCACATACATCACAAGGGGTTATGACGTGCATGGTCACATTACAGTGATCTGGCCTTGTGCTTGTCAGGCGTGGGCAACTGGAACCTTGACGATAGATATGATTGCCCTCATGCTCCCATGCACTCCAAAATCGGCCCACTGCCACATCAGATTGTCTTACAAATCTGAATATTGCTCGATTAGACCGAACGACCAAATAGAAACACACAATTAGGCCCTATTCAAAATCTGCCAGCTGTTGACAGGACCATATTAGCCGAGTGTGCTGCATCTCCGTGTCCTTCACATTCATTCACTCTACCACCCCCTGTAACAGCAGCAAACACGAAGAACACAAATCTGGTGGCCGTTCCATCACACAAAATTACAACCCATTTTATATTTTACATTCCCACTGATGATATCTACGTGTACGAAATTACACTGACATCCGACATCGTCTTTTGAATGTTTCAATTTTTTATCAGCGTGTTTAATGAATTCTCCAGTACCTTTTGCGGTCTTAACTGATGAGACGTGACCCCTACTAAATATAGATTCCTTCTTTAGCTCTTTCACGTTTCGAAGACACCTCCTAATAATAGTATTTCATTCAGAATCTCTGTCTCATCCTTTTAAATGCTATCTATGAAACACTCTCTTGCTTTACAATTGTTCTCTTGTTCTATTTGTGATTTGTTTTCCTTCATTATCTTATCTTGCAGTAACAATGGAATAGATATACGATGATTGGAACTTTAATAGTGGCAACTATTTATTTACATCTCATACAAAATAGATATGTGTTTCTAAGTTTTACTGACCTTCAGAGTAGTCGCCAGCATTATGTATAACCCGTTGCCAGCGATGTGAAGTGGTAGGATACTCTTAACAGTGCCAGTTGTATTGACATTTCGAGCGGCGCGGACTATTGCCCGACGAATTTGTAGCAGTTCTGAAGCGAATGCCGCGGAGTTGAACTCACGAGGGCTTAAGTCAGGGGAGTGCAGTAGGTGGTACAGCACTTAGCAGCCCCATCAGTCAGACAAATCAGTAACAGGTTGCGTTGTACGTGCTTGAGCATTGTCCTGCAAAATTATGGTCATGTCCTGCAGAAAGTGTCATCACTTCTGTCTCTAAGCTGGTCGTACGTTGTGTTCCAAAAATGAACAGCATAGAGACAGAAGTGATGACACTTTCTGCCGGACCTGACCATCATTTTGCAGGACAATGCTCAAGCACGTACAGTTTTGTACCGAGCTGTAAATAAATAGTAGCCCCTATTGAAGTTCCGACCCTCGTATATATATATATATATATATATATATATATATATATATATATATATATATGTGTGTGTGTGTGTGTGTGTGTGTGTGTGTGTGTGTGTGTGTGTGTGTGTGTTTGTGTGTGTGTGTGTGTATGAAAACATTAGACTCCTTGAGATCCTGTGCCACTGTGCGTCCAGATAACACCATGGTTGATGTAATGCCTGTCATCATTTGAGCTCACTCAATTAGTATAAGCTTCGATGACAGTGAAGGGCTAGAGTGTAGAGTGCTTCGGTTCGTTCATATTAGTGACACATCAACGTACTCTTTGGTGCATAGTTTAAGTTTGCATCTCTAGTTGGCGCCACACTCGTGGGGCCAGTGTCATTGGTCTTCTTGGGGAAATTGTAAGTCAACGACGGCAGACGGTAGGAAATTTAAAAATGTGAGGTGGTGGAAAATTTAAAAAAAATATAAGATGAGGAGACTGGGTAAGTTGTATTTTGTACCCCATACACATCATCCTTTCCAGTCAACACAATGCAACAAGAAACTGGACGGTCAGTACGAATGTAGATGCGAACTTCTGGAACTAAATTTGAAGATACATTTTGCAGCAAAAATTGATGTAACTTTCACCTGGTAGGCGCTGAGGTCAAAGATATGCATTTTTTCTATAACTTATACTCGGATGGGTGCCAAGATATTTACATAAATTAGCGTGAATACACTGTCCAGTCACATCAAAATGACCTCCTGCCAAAAACCTGAATAACAACCTTTTGCAGCCCTGACCGCTGCGAGACGTGCACGAAGAAAACTAATGAGGTTCTGAGTGGTACCGCCAGGGATGTGGAGCCATGCCAACTTCAGTGACATGACCCTTTGCGCTAGGGGTTATGATCAACGGCGCGAACAGCCCCATCGAGGTGGCCGCACAGATTCTAAATTGGGTTTAAATTTGGTAGTTGGGTGATCAAGAGAGTGCTGTAAACTACTCCTGCTGCTCTTCGAACCACACACATATAGTACGAGCCGTGTAATGCATTGCATTGTGATGCTGGCAGGTGTCATTATGCCGAGTAAAAACAAACATCATGAAGGAGTGGAGACATTGTCCCCACGTATAAATGCAGACTTGTGTTGATCCACTGCGCCTTCCAGAACGACAAGGTGACTGGGGAAAGCCACGTAAACATTCGTTAGAGAATAATTGTTGCAGGGTGTTTGCTTTCAGATATTTCACGCCGCACGCGTCAATGTTCACCTGTCCGATGCACGTCTATTAGCCCGAACATATCTTCGCCCCAGTCTTTCACTCTTGTCATTTGTGGCCCGTGGTACTCCACAGTTGCCTTGGCACCGGTTTTGGATAGAATCATTTTGCCGTGCACGTTACACTTCAACCACTGCGACACTCAAACACTTTACAAACTTAGCGAATTGAGAAATGCTTTCACGCTTGGCCAATGATCATTCCCTTTTGTACATCAGGTAAATCGCCCCGTTTCGACAACGGCTGCACTATATTCCGCGTTCCCCAACAAGCGTTTTATTTCCTCCACTGCTAGTTCTACTCCTGCCGTATATGACTAGTTGTTGTACGTTGACGTCGAACGTGTGGGTGGTCACATAAATGTGAGTAGACCATTAATTTGCCACTGAATTGCTCATACTTGCATATCTCTGTATTTAATCAGTGTAATACTCGAATAATGTAGTCAATTACATAATGGTGTCAATTCAAAAGATACTGTAACCTTCACTTGAAAGTTAAAGATATTAACGTAAAATAGGATAAGAGATTTGCGACTGGGCTGCCTACATGTTTCTATATTTAGTCATAGTGAGGTAGTTAATCTATTTGCATAAAATAGCGTTAGATACTTGTCTTTGAACTGCGCACAGACGCACATACACACACTGTAAGGCGAGGGCACTTATGGTCAATGGACTGGATACTATTTAGTGGGACAGTGATGATTAGCTTGCAGGGCAAGCACCATTACCCTGCATACAATTGGGTGAGTCGGTTTACAGGGTCACCGCCAGCGATGATGACATCTTCGACGGTGCTGCAGTAATGACAAAGCTACTGCAGCGATTCTCAAAGGCTTTTATATCGGGCCACTTTCTTGCGTCAACAGGCCAACACTGTACGTATTTATTAAGCATTACTCAGCAAGTACTACTCAAATCACCGAAAGTGTTGCATCATCCCGATATTTCGTGCAGGTGTGTTGCTATTATGACCGTTTGTGTACCCATCGGAAGGTCGCTCCTACCGTGGTTTGTAAACACATAAATACAGTTGCATACAGTTGCCATGAGCGTTACTTACGGAAAGAACGCCGCTCTCTAACGGATTACAGCATTTCACCTGACAGTAAAGTAGCAGTTTTAATGCGTTAGAGACGTGTACGGAACACTTGAGTGCCATCATGCCATGAAGGACAGTCGTGACCTATGATCACGTCCACATCATTACAGTTGCCATGAGCGTTACTTACGGAAAGAACGCCGCTCTCTAACGGATTACAGCATTTCACCTGACAGTAAAGTAGCAGTTTTAATGCATTAGAGACGTGTACGAAACAGTTGAGTGCCATCATGCCATGAAGGACAGTCGTGACCTATGATCACGTCCACATCATTACCTTACGTGTTGAAAGCTTGTCAACCAGGGACGTTGCTCGATATGTACATCGGAACCAAAACGATGCATCGGGGGCATGAAATAGGTTCCAGTTTGACAATTAGAGTTGAGCAATTACACGGAAAAGGCTATCCATGTTCGACAGCTGCATGGGATGGTCGATACCTACGACTTTTCAATCATAGGAACCGTGTGCTGAGCGCTCCAGAACCAAATTCGGTGTTAGAAGACGCTACACGATGTCATTTATCGCATCAAACTGTTAAGAGACGTTAGAATAATGCAAATCTCCATTTCTCGATAACTATGGCAAACAGCGCGTCGTATATCACAATACCATGTATACTATACCCCAACAGAACAAATAATCCTGACGCAGGAAACGCCACGTATAACCCTACCAGTACTAATGTAATTTAGTATGTTTTCCCTAAATAATAGAAAACCCTGTGTCTATGTTGCAACGTACAACACTCTTACTAAATTTAGTGTAGTTTCCAAATAAAGTACACTATGAGAGGATAGTCCTGTTAGTAGGAAAAGCTTATCAATAGAGTTAACCCTTTTACAAGATTTGACCGTGTGTTGTGTCTAATGGATAAGTAAATCAGATTATACCCAGCGGTTAGAAAGAAACGCAGTATGAATAGTATTACACTCCTGGAAATTGAAATAAGAACACCGTGAATTCATTGTCCCAGGAAGGGGAAACTTTATTGACACATTCCTGGGGTCAGATACATCACATGATCACACTGACAGAACCACAGGCTCATAGACACAGGCAACAGATCATGCACAATGTCGGCACTAGTACAGTGTATATCCACCTTTCGCAGCAATGCAGGCTGCTATTCTCCCATGGAGACGATCGTAGAGATGCTGGATGTAGTCCTGTGGAACGGCTTGCCATGCCATTTCCACCTGGCGCCTCAGTTGGACCAGCGTTCGTGCTGGACGTGCAGACCGCGTGAGACGACGCTTCATTCAGTCCCAAACATGCTCAATGGGGGACAGATCCGGAGATCTTGCTGACCAGGGTAGTTGACTTACACCTTCTAGAGCACGTTGGGTGGCACGGGATACATGCGGACGTGCATTGTCCTGTTGGAACAGCAAGTTCCCTTGCCGGTCTAGGAATGGTAGAACGATGGGTTCGATGACGGTTTGGATGTACCGTGCACTATTCAGTGTCCCCTCGACGATCACCAGTGGTGTACGGCCAGTGTAGGAGATCGCTCCCCACACCATGATGCCGGGTGTTGGCCCTGTGTGCCTCGGTCGTATGCAGTCCTGATTGTGGCGCTCACCTGCACGGCGCCAAACACGCATACGACCATCATTGGCACCAAGGCAGAAGCGACTCTCATCGCTGAAGACGACACGTCTCCATTCGTCCCTCCATTCACGCCTGTCGCGACACCACTGGAGGCGGGCTGCACTATGTTGGGGCGTGAGCGGAAGACGGCCTAACGGTGTGCGGGACCGTAGCCCAGCTTCATGGAGACGGTTGCGAATGGTCCTCGCCGATACCCCAGGAGCAACAGTGTCCCTAATTTGCTGGCAAGTGGCGGTGCGGTCCCCTACGGCACTGCGTAGGATCCTACGGTCTTGGCGTGCATCCGTGCGTCGCTGCGGTCGGGTCCCAGGTCGACGGGCACGTGCACCTTCCGCCGACCACTGGCGACAACATCGATGTACTGTGGAGACCTCACGCCCCACGTGTTGAGCAATTCGGCGGTACGTCCACCCGGCCTTCCGCATGCCCACTATACGCCCTCGCTCAAAGTCCGTCAACTGCACATACAGTTCACGTCCACGCTGTCGCGGCATGCTACCAGTGTTAAAGACTGCGATGGAGCTCCGTATGCCACGGCAAACTGGCTGACACTGACGGCGGCGGTGCACAAATGCTGCGCAGCTAGCGCCATTCGACGTCCAACACCGCGGTTCTTGGTGTGTCCGCTGTGCCGTGCGTGTGATCATTGCTTGTACAGCCCTCTCGCAGTGTCCGGAGCAAGTATGGTGGGTCTGACACACCGGTGTCAATGTGTTCTTTTTTCCATTTCCAGGAGTGTATACTGAAGCTAGAACAACTGAATTCCAAGTTCATTTAGTGATTTAAAATCGTACTAACGATTGCGGGCCTATCCAGGCAGTGAAACAGTGAAGTATTGGGAAAGCAGAAGTACGAAATTTGCCTACTTTCATGATAAAGTTCAAGTTGCTTCTTCAAATATGTATTACTCCAGTGTTGGAGTACACACTTATACTTTATGTTTTTAAAAGAGAAAAAGCCCAGTAGATAACTCGAGGAACCTAAAAAACTTGACCACAGGAGACCTTCAGAAAAGCACTTTCCATAATCAGCAAACTTAAATACTAAATACACACGTTTTATATTGAACATTTCACTTCAAGAAAACCTCTTTCTTACTGGAATTTACTTTCAAAAGCTATTACTCTTTGAACTAACTCTATATATTCATTTAATAGATTTTAGTAAGTTTTTTCCCCTGTCACTGAATTTTACGTAAGCAAATTTTACTATAACACTTTGCAGTAGTTAAGAAAATTGTCTCATTATTTACACAGATACAATTTAAATGGTGCCTTTTTATATTAACTTGGCACTTCATAAGTCTGTAAAACAGGATACTCGGATTAATCAAACACCAGAAAAGAACCCTATTTAGGTGTGTGATTAAGATGAAATAACAGGGTGAACCAGTTTCTTTAAAGCTCCAGAGTGATTTGTAAAACACAGTTAAAATTAATGGTTCAAGCTGTACAGAAGTAAAATATTAATAAATCTTATTTGGTGGCTGTAGGCTTGGGTGTGGCGAACAGTTATGACGGCTACACTACCCACAGTATGACCTGCAAGTAACTTTCTGTATGGGCTAAATTTCTCTTCTTGGCGTCGTTCAGTTTTACGTACAGTAGCCCTATAACTCGCAGGTATACCGTAAGCCGTTTGCAGTCTTCATCCGTGGCATTCTTGTGGAAATTTGCAGGCAAAACCTCTCCTGCTCCACAATCACTGCTGCCTACAGATGTGTGACATATTTCCCGCACCTGCTCTAGGTAACGCGACAATTCTTCCTTGCCACCTTTTCGACCCCACAGAGCCACTTTCGTTTCCAACAAGAGCACACTGGCTTTTGCATAACACGTATTTCTTACATTGTTCCTAAGCGTGACCAATTTTTGCAACTGTCAAATTTACATCGACATAAGCAGTTTAAACACACAAACAATTTTTGAAAACAAAATGTCATCAGAAAATTAGTTAACATAATAAACAATTTACATAGTATTTTCCATACACTACTCACATATAAGACAAAGAACTTCAACTTCCAGTATAGTAGACTTTACTTTGTATGTACAGAAAATGTAATAGCAATATGCGTATGTTTTAAAGCAAAAAAAAAAAAAAAATTAAAAATTTACGTGAACTATAAATGAATATTGTTATACATGGACTCCTTTAGAAATAGATAAGAAAGTGTGCAAAAAGGACGCCACAGATTGGCGTCCGCTGTTGTTTACGGACGGAACTCCGATATGTTTGTATCCTGATAATAGCAGACAACTTAATTTGAGACCACCCAGTAATATCGAATGCCTCCAACACTGTGCCCCACATCTGCAGAAATGTGGTTTTGGAGTAATGTTCTGAGGTGGCATTAATGGGGCCATTGTACTTGTACCCATATTGCTGAGGGTAACCTCACTGCTCTATACAGGAATGGGATTTTGCCACCAGTAACTGGACCGTATCGTCAATACTTAGGTGACAATTTCATCTTGCTGGATGGTAACTCGAGAGCTCATCGTGCCGTTATCGTTAACACGCTCCTTCAACGTGCTGATATCATCAGAATGGAGTGGCTTCCCTGTTTCTGAGCCATGAACCCAGTCGATCACGTGTGGTATTGACTGAAGGCAGCTATTTTGGGACCTTGACAATGACCACATGCTCTGAGCGGCTTACGCTGTCTCAAGACTCTGTCCTGTGTCACGCGTACAGGCGCTACAGATACATGAGGTGTTGCCAAACTTTTTGCGGGCGTCTGTTTCAACTCATGGCACATTCTCAAACAAAATCGCAATTGAGAAGTCGTTGTCTTCAAGAGTAATCGATGCTTAGCGAAGGTAACTGCTCTAAACACACAGTTTGGTTTACACTGCAGTGACTCAGCAGATAATTAACTAGTGTACAAGAATGTACACTAGGAGAAAAGAAAGAGAACATGAGCGTAGCTTATGAACACAGGATGCAATACCATATAGTTAGAGCGGCAACGCAAAACTTTAAATTATTCAACAGAATTTTCGTTTCCTCTCATGGTTACAGAAAGCATTGCCTCATACATCGACATTTTACAGCCATTGACGGCAATATATTTACCTAGCAAAAAATAGCGGCAATGTAAAATTAATACAGGATGTGTTCGTCCTTTGATTTTGTGATGGCCTGAATTCTACTGGGCAGAAAAGGGATGTTCTGTGAAAATTTATTGTCAACATGGTCCGAAAAGTTTAGGTATGACAACAGGTAGAACCTATGTCAAGTGGCATTGGGGTAGAACCTACGTCAGGTGACAGACCACCTTACTTATATCCTAATGTGACAGGATATTTTACACGCCCTTTCCATATAATTTGAGACTGATGAGTGATTAGAAGATGTTAACTGTGGAAATTGCATCGAGAAAGTTTTTATTCAAGTTTTAGTACCACGGTGACTGGTAGTACAGTGCTCTATGTAGCGTCTTTTCTCTACTTTAACATTGTCACTCTGTGATTACTGAATACTTTTTTGGTACATGAAAGACTCTGTGCTGTGGAGATGAGATGGATAGAAAGGAGAATGCTATGCGAATTGGCCCTTCTTTGGGTGCAAAACATAGGCTAGAGAATTGGGTGGAATTTGGGCTGCCTGGGCGTCCGAGAACGTAGTGAACTTTTCTTGTTTGAGCCATCACTCTTTCGACAGGTGCAACGAATTCCTGTGCTCTCCCAACCTCTTCATTTCAGAGTAGCATTTGCTACCTACATCCTCAGTTATCTGCTGGATGTGTTCCTACCTCTGTCTTCTTCCACAGTTTTTACCCTTTACAGTTCCCTCTAGTGCCATAGAAGTTGTTCTGTGATGTATTAACAGATGTCCTAAGATCCTGTCCCTTGTAACTGTCAGCGTTTTCCACATATTTGTTTCCGCGCTAGTTCTGCCGCACATTGCTACTCTGCAGATGCAAGCATCACGACTGTCACCTGAGACAGTGCTCCCCATCGAGGAAGGGGTATAGATTGCTGCTCCGGCTTGTTACGGCAAACAGAGTCATAGTCTTGCCACTTGTTCTCTGCTGCACCAACATAGACGTTGCTGCCAAAAACCATCAGGGTCTCTTCAGTGTTGGATAGTTACAGCTTGCGTTGTCCAGGATTCTAACCAGAGCAAACAGATTAAAGAGATAAACCTGAGTCCTCGCCATTGCCAACCAATCACTAATTAGTTGCTGCGTCTATTTGTGTTACCTATTGTTCATGATTTATATGTCACCTCTCCTAACTCGTGTTGTCTGACCTACATTATAACCAATAGACTTTTGCCATAATTTTTTACAAAATATTAGTGTCATGTTGATATATTAATCACAAATCAGTAATTGATTACAATAATGAGATGGCAACCACTTCATTAAATTATTTCAGCAGTCAACCTATGTTTAAGATTCTGGTAAAAATGATAACCTCCTATGCGGATTAGTAACAACAACTACTGTCACAAGGCAGAATCAGTTTAGCAGACCCATGGGCAGGTAGACACGTGGACTGCTTACAAGTCAAAATATTCGGTGTCAAGGGGTAACCTTACATTAGCCCATAGCCTTTCAAATCAAATCGCAAGACCTCTGCAATCTTGCAGATTGATACCATTAGACTTCTCTTATCGAGGAATGTCATTTTCGCCAGTGCTGGTCTGCTTTTTATGTCCTCCTTGGTCCGTCTATCATGGGCTATTTTGCCGACTAGTTAGCATAATTCCTTACCTTCATGATCATCAGTCTTTATGTTAACATTCTTGCTGCTTCTTCTAATTACCTTCGTTTTTCTCAATTCATATTCTCTACTCATTAGACTGTTCATCCAGCTCAGCAGATCCTGTAATTCTTCTCAACTTTCAATTAGGATTGCAATGATATAAGCGAATCTTATCATTGATATCCTTTCATCTTGAATTTTAAATCCACTCATGAACTTTCATTTTGTTTCCGTCATTGCTTCTTCGATGTACAGATTGAACAGTTGGGGCTAAGACTACATCCCTGTCTTATACACTTTTTAATCCCAGCACTTTGTTCTTGGTCTTCCACTCTTATTGTTCCCTTTTGACTCCTGCACAATTGTAGGTTACGCAGCTTTCCCTACAGCCCACCCCTAGTTTTCTCAGACTTTTGAACATACTTCATGGAGTCTACATTGGCGAACGCTTTTTACAGGTCAACAAATTCTATGAACATGTCTCGATTTTTCTTCAGCCTTTCTTCCATTATCAACCGCAACTTCGTAATTGCCTCTCTGGTCCCCTCACTTTTCTTAAAGTAAAGTGATCTTCATCCAATACACCTCAATTTTCTTTTCCAATCTTCTGTATATTGTTCTTGTCAGTCTCTTGGATTCATAAGCTTTTAAGCCGATTTTGTTATAATTCTTGCGCTTGTTTGCTCTTGCAAGTTTCGGAATTGTGTGGATGATGTTTTCCGAAAGTCAGATGTTAGATAGCCAGACTTTTTCATTCTACACACCAACGTGAAGAGTCGGTTTGTTGTCATCTCCCGCAATGATTTTAAAAATTGTGATGGAATGTTATCCATCACTCCGCCTTCTTTGATAATAACTCTTCCAAAGCTCTTTCAAATTCTGATTGTAATACTGGACCCTCTATCTCTCCTATATCAACTCTTGTTTCTTCTTCTGTCACGACCTCAGGCTAGTCTTCCCCCTATACAGGCCTTCAATTTACTCTTTCCACCTACCCACAATCTTCTCTGAATTTAACAGTGGAATTCAAGTTATACTCTTAATGTTAACACCCTTATTTTCAATTTCACAGAAGTTGTTTTGACTTTCTATACACCAAGTTAGTCCTTTTGACAGTAATATCTTTCTCCATTTCTTCACATTTTTTATGCTGCCATTCCGCCATAGCCTTCCTGAATTTCCTATTTATTGCATTCGAAAATTATTTGTCTATCTGTATTCCTGAACTTGCCTGAAAATTTTTGTACTTCCTTCTTTCATCGATTAACTGAAGTGTTTCTTCTTCATGTTTTGTAGACCACCTTCAGACGCTTTAGAAAACACGATCTGCAAAATAAACTATGTGAACAAAAGTATCCGGACACCTGGCTGAAAATAACTTACAAGTTCGTGGCGCCCTCCGTCAGTAATGCTCGAATTCAATATTGTGTCGGCTCACCCTTAACCTCGATGATAGCTTCCACTCTCGCAGGCAGAAAGAAGTTCAGTCAGGTGCTGGAAGGTTTCTTGGGGAATGGCAGCCCATTCTTCACGGAGTGCTGCACTGAAGAGAGGTATCGATATCAGTCCGTGAGGACTGACACGAAGTTGGCGTTCCAAAACTTCTCAGAGGTGTTCTATAGGATTCAGGTCAGGACTCTGTGCAGGCCAGTCCATTACAGGGATGTTATTCTCTTGTAACCACTCCGTCGCAGGCCATTCATTGTGAGCAGGTGCTCGATCGTGTTGAAAGATGCAATCACCACCCCCGAATATCTGTTTAAGCAAGAAGGTGATTAAAGGTGAAGGTGCAAGAAGGTGCTTAAAACATCACTGTAGGTCTGTGCTGTGATAGTGCCACGCAAAACAACAAGGGGTGCA
This sequence comes from Schistocerca cancellata, assembly GCF_023864275.1. NCBI lineage: Eukaryota > Metazoa > Arthropoda > Insecta > Orthoptera > Acrididae > Schistocerca > Schistocerca cancellata. The sequence continues at coordinate 527,363,594 of NC_064631.1, forward strand.
AGTCCCCTCCATGAAAAACACGACCGCACCATAACACCACCGCCGCCGAATCTTACTGTTGGCACTACACACACTGGCAGATGACGTTCACCAGGCATTCCACATACTCAAACCCTGCCATCGGATCTCCACATTGTGTATCCTGATTCTTCAATCCACACAATGTTTTTTTTACTGTTCAATCGTCCAATCGTTTGGCATTTACCGGCGTGGTGTGTGGCTTATGAGCAGCCGCTCGACCATGAAATCCAAGTTTTCTCACCTCTTGCCTAAACGTCATAGTACTTGCACTGGATCCTGATGTAATTCGGAATTCCTGTGTGATTGTCTGGACAGATGTCTGCCTATTACACATTACGACCCTCTTTAACTGTCGACGGTCTCTGTCAGTCAACAGACGAGGTCGGCCTGTGCGCTTTTGTGATGTAGGTGTCCCTTCATGTTTCCACTTTACTATCACATCGGAAACAGTGGACCTAGGGATGTTTAGGAGTGTGGAAATTACGCGTACAGACGTATGACACAAGTGACTATCATTCACCTGACCACGTTCGAAGTCCGTGAGTTCCACGTAGCGCCCCATTCCGCTCTCTCACGATGTCTAATGAGGTCGCTGATATGGAGTACCTGGCAGTAAGTGGCAGCACAATGCACCTAATATGAAAAAAGTATGTTTTTGGAGGGTGTCCGGATACTTTTGATCACAATGTTTATAATTTGCAAGCCTTGTGAGCTTTTGTTGCTAACTTCAGAGGCCCTCTGTCGCGAGCAATGCTAGTGCCATACGGGCGCGTGGCTAGTGTTGCTGCCTCTGAATCATGGGGTCCCGGATTCGATTCCCGGCAGATTTGCGGATTTTCTCTGCCCGGGGACTGGTTCTTTGTGTTGTCCTTATCATTTCATCATCATCTTCATCATTTGTGACAGCGTCTAGATTGGTCTACGAAAAAAATTGTCTGTGTAAGGACTGGTACTTTGCAGGGGCGTTGATGACCGTGCAGTCGAGCGCGCCACAAACCAAACATTATCGTCATCGCAGAGCTGGAGTGGACGTTCTGTAGTACTAGGTTAGAGTTTTTGCATGTGATTGGCGTCTTATAACCAATGACTTTTATGTGAGAGTCTCTATGTTGGAGGGAAAACTCACTATGTTTTGTATTTTCACTATGGCGACAGGCACTGTTCGGTGGAAAAAGTAGAGCAGGGCATAAGGGAGAGCAAAAAGTATTGGACTTTGGTACTGCGAAATGCCTTCTTCGTGGAAAATTTACCTAACTGATAAAACTAACTGTGGGCAGCGCTGACCTTTAAGATCTGTTCTATGAATTTAATGTGCACAGCTTATGATGGATATCCCAATTTTTCGGCTCTAGGCATAGATCATAAAGTGAGCGATTTACGCAATAATTTAATGTGACAGGAAGGTGCCCTACAAAAAATTGATTAAAACACTTTAATTTATTCGTTGGGACCCAGATAATCACATAAAAACGAGACATACAGTTGACATTTCTGATCACTGATTAAATGGATAGCAGTGTTTATCGAGAGCATGAGAAATTACACCCATTTAACTCAGGACTTACGGTCTGCAACTCAGTTTTATAATTAGCTCTTTCCTGACAGAAAACAGTGACTGAAAGCTAGGTGACAGACTGAAAGATTCATACACCCAACACATGTAACGTTCACCTTAGACAGCTGATCGTATTTAATTGAACAACTGCAGAATAAGAATGACCTATTTCGACGATGCTGATATGAGTGCTCTCTATTATTTAATCACTGTACGCCATGATGACCACCGTTGTCTTGCAGGTTCTTCCGAGAAGACGATGGTATGTTACTACAACTGCAACACCATTCCCTGGACATTTCCTCACTCGGAAGTAGCCGTGGTCAACACCACGACTCTGCCAAAGTCAATGCTGCCTCAGCCACTGTTCGACCTATACTCGACGCCGCCTCTTCCACTCTTCCCTGTTCCACTGTTCGACCTAGAGTCGATGCCGCCCTCTCCACTGATCGACCTAGAGTCCTGCGGTACTAGCCTGGCGTCAGAATGCCTCTGAAATTGTGAACATCTCCCGAGGCTACCAATCATTTTTTTAGCCTTTGCTTTCTAATGTGTCAGACGGCTGTCTAAACAGGCAGTCCACAAAGCATTAGGAAGCAGTCTCCGCCTAAAGCTCTTGGTATCTCTTTGCTATCGGGTGGACTCTAGGTTGGGCGAGGCTGTAATGCTGGGCCGCGGGAACCCCGGTAACGTGAACTCCACTTGAGCTTCCGATCTCTGCTCTCAGGAAACGCCGATTTCCGGAGCAGCCGCTGTTCGCCCCATCTCAACTCGAACACATTGTTTCTCCTCACGCACACGAAAAGCATTCATTAACCAATGTGGCCATCATCATGTTAAAGAAGGGATATCGGGAAATGGAACTACATGTTGTTGTTGTTGTTGTTGTGTTCAGTCCTGAGACTGGTTTGATGCAGCTCTCCATGATACTCTATCCTGTGCAAGCTTCTTCGTCTCTCAGTACCTACTGTAACCTACATCCTTCTGAATCTGCTTGGTGTATTCATCTCCTGGTCTGCCTCTACGATTTTTACCCTCCACGCTGCCCTACAGTACTAAATTGGTGTTCCCTTGATGCCTTAGAACATGTCCTACCAACCGATCCCTTCTTCTAGTCAAGTTGTGCCACAAACTCCTCTTCACCCCAATCCTATTCAGTACCTCCTCATTAGTTATATGATCTACCCATCTAATCTTCAGCATTCTTCTGTGGCACCACATTTCGAAAGCCTCTATTCTCTTCTTGTCTAAACTATTTATCGTCCATGTTTCACTTCCGTACATGGCTACACTCCATACAAATACTTTCAGAAACGACCTCCTGACACTTAAATCTATATTCGATGTTAACAAATTTCCCTTCTTCAGAAACGCTTTCCTTCCCATTGCTAGTCTACATTTTATATCCTCACTACTCCGACCATCATGTTATTTTACTCCCCAAATAGCAAAACTCCTTTACTAGTTTAATTGTCTCATTTCCTAATCTAATACCCTCAGCATCACCCGACTTAATTCGACTATATTCCCTTATTCTCGTTTTGCTTTTCTTGATGTTCATCTTATACCCTCTTTTCAAGACACAATCCATTCCGTTCACCTGCTCTTCCAAGTCCTTTAAGGTCTCTGACAGAGTTACAATGTCATCGGCGAACCTCAAAGTTTTTATTTCTTCTCCGTGGAGTCATGTCATTACAGTAATTATTGGTACTCATTGGCCAGTTACAAACCATTTTTTATGCATTATTCCGAAGTCATCATTCAAAGCAAGAGTTAATTATTGGCACAGTATTTATGCATAAGTCATCACATTACAGTAATCATTAGCATTCATAAGACAACTCATGACAGTAATTATTGGCGTTCATTAGCCGATTACAAAGTATTCATATAGTGTTACAAAACATTATTCAGTGTTATTCACAAGTCATCATTTAAAACAGGAGTTATTGAGTGTAGCATCAAGTTACTGGTGCTTATATACGATATCATGTAAGTGACATAAGACATATTTCAAATGTAAGACATTGGAACTAGTATTCAAGGTGTTTAGTCCTATAATACATAGAAATAATGGAATCAATACATCAGAGAAATTTGCATCATCTTTAGGACTAGAAATATATCTTGAACTGGTACCATTATTTAGTTGTATACTACTAATAGTTGTGATTGGTAATATTTTTTTTGTGCTAGCAATGCATTGCGTTGGGATCAACAGTCAACTGATGGGACATGAAAATATTTGCTTTTGACTTATTGCTGGAAATAAGGATTAATAACGTCATTCGTGATGAGTCAGCTGTAGCAAGGTTCTGAAACAAGTAGAGTATATGTGATCACATTCATAAATGATAGACACAACTGGGTAAAAAAATGCAAGTACTGGAACAGATTTCATAATTAAGTGTTTATAGCACATTAATATCATGAAAAGCTTCTCCTGTAAAAAATACAAAATGGATTATTGACCTGAAAGGAAACACGTATATTATGCTGAAATGTAGTAAACTTCGAATTAACAGTAATGAATCGTGTACTTAATATGTGTGTACTCTAGCTGTCTTTCCCAAAACATTCAGTCATTATACAATGCGACATAAGACGTACTGTCAAAAGAAACTGCAACAAATACTTAAATAACTACATAGCATTTCTAAACTAACAGAAAATATACACTCCTGGAAATTGAAATAAGAACACCGTGAATTCATTGCCCCAGGAAGGGGAAACTTTATTGACACATTCCTGGGGTCAGATACATCACACGATCACACTGACAGAACCACAGGCACATAGACACAGGCAACAGAGCATGCACAATGTCGGCACTAGTACAGTGTATATCCACCTTTCGCAGCAATGCAGGCTGCTATTCTCCCATGGAGACGATCGTAGAGATGCTGGATGTAGTCCTGTGGAACGGCTTGCCATGCCATTTCCACCTGGCGCCTCAGTTGGACCAGCGTTCGTGCTGGACGTGCAGACCGCGTGAGACGACCCTTCATCCAGTCCCAAACATGCTCAATGGGGGACAGATCCGGAGATCTTGCTGGCCAGGGTAGTTGACTTACACCTTCTAGAGCACGTTGGGTGGCACGGGATACATGCGGACGTGCATTGGCCTGTTGGAACAGCAAGTTCCCTTGCCGGTCTAGGAATGGTAGAACGAGGGGTTCGATGACGGTTTGGATGTACCGTGCACTATTCAGTGTCCCCTCGACGATCACCAGTGGTGTACGGCCAGTGTAGGAGATCGCTCCCCACACCATGATGCCGGGTGTTGGCCCTGTGTGCCTCGGTCGTATGCAGTCCTGATTGTGGCGCTCACCTGCACGGCGCCAAACACGCATACGACCATCATTGGCACCAAGGCAGAAGCGACTCTCATCGCTGAAGACGACACGTCTCCATTCGTCCCTCCATTCACGCCTGTCGCGACACCACTGGAGGCGGGCTGCACTATGTTGGGGCGTGAGCGGAAGACGGCCTAACGGTGTGCGGGACCGTAGCCCAGCTTCATGGAGACGGTTGCGAATGGTCCTCGCCGATACCCCAGGAGCAACAGTGTCCCTAATTTGCTGGGAAGTGGCGGTGCGGTCCCCTACGGCACTGCGTAGGATCCTACGGTCTTGGCGTGCATCCGTGCGTCGCTGCGGTCCGGTCCCAGGTCGACGGGCACGTGCACCTTCCGCCGACCACTGGCGACAACATCGATGTACTGTGGAGACCTCACGTCCCACGTGTTGAGCAATTCGGCGGTACGTCCACCCGGCCTCCCGCATGCCCACTATACGCCCTCGCTCAAAGTCCGTCAACTGCACATACGGTTCACGTCCACGCTGTCGCGGCATGCTACCAGTGTTAAAGACTGCGATGGAGCTCCGTATGCCACGGCAAACTGGCTGACACTGACGGCGGCGGTGCACAAATGCTGCGCAGCTAGCGCCATTCGACGGCCAACACCGCGGTTCCTGGTGTGTCCGCTGTGCCGTGCGTGTGATCATTGCTTGTACAGCCCTCTCGCAGTGTCCGGAGCAAGTATGGTGGGTCTGACACACCGGTGTCAATGTGTTCTTTTTTCCATTTCCAGGAGTGTAAAACTTCATCATTATCATCATCTGCAAAGAAAAACTTCATTATTCATATTACCATATTCTTCATACAACTATTCATCATCATTTATTATCATCTGCAAAAAATAGACATTTAACTATTCATTTTTCATATTACCATTTACTGCATACAACTATTCATAGTATATAGTTTCTTACTTCTAGCATATTCATCACTAAAATTAACATGTGTAGTTCTGTCTGACAGCCTGCAATAATCGCTTCGTATTCTGAAAGAAAAATAATTAGTCAAGACTGCTATCATACGATGTGTATAGTATTTTCTTGTTAATGCTTGTTAATTCTGGTCCATTTACTCCTCATGACAAGTTATTGCATTTTCTTTCGTTCATTCCGAAGGTGAAATTCCCATTTCATAGTAAACCACTGTGGTTTGTTTAATTTATTTCTTTTACACGATATTGCTTTCTGAAAACGATGAATATGGATTATTATCTTGCATTTAAATCATATACTAATTAAATAAAAACTTGTTTCTAGTGATATAACTAAGCATACAACATAGCATGACAGAAAACGCATTATGTCAAAAACATAGACAATTTTCGAATGCAAAAATGTACACACAGTATCATAATGTAGTAGCAAAAAGTATAGATTAGTCAAGGTATTGAGATATTATAAGGCAAAAATGTTAAAGTCAATTGGTGTTTGTTACCTCTTAATCATTTCATAGTACATACATACAAAAATTCTACTTTCGATAAGAAAACAATCATACATACACAAAAAAATGTAAAATGTGCACGGTCCTATATACATTGACAAGAAAAGCGACCTGCTAACTTTACCTTGCAGGGCACTTGCCAAGAAAAAATACGTTCATCATCAGTAAGTAGTCACATAAATATATTTGCATAAGTGGCCATACAAATATCAGCAAATGGCATTACAGTATGATAAATCATAAAGTATGTTCATTCAATAATGGGTTTAATATCGGAGACATGGTGATTGCCCTTGCTTTTCCTGGTTCTCAAAGTTTCGACGTGTACTACATTGGGGTGAGGAATGCTGCGAATTCTGTATGGACCTGCGTATAGAAGCTCAAATTTACTGCATCTACTCTTTCCTCTGTTGGATAAATAGTGCGTACATACTAATATCTTCTGTCGTATGTGAAAGTCACGGCGTGTACAAACCTGTTTATGCTGTCTTCTCCGGCGTTCTGCGGCACGTTTGATGTTGTTAAGCGCAATGTCAATTATTTCATGGTGACGTAGTCGACGAGATGTAGGAAAAGACACTAATTCTTTAATTTTGTTAGGTGGTTCAACATTTTTCAATATGACAGTCGGAGATAGCATAGTAGATTCATTTGGTATGGAGTTAATTTCATCCAGGAATGAGAGTATGTGTGTGTCCTAATCAATATGTTTTATATGGCAGTATATTCTACATAGTTTACCAATTTCTTTCATCAGTCGTTCACAGGGGTTCGAAGAAGCGTGATACTTGGATATATAGATCGGAGAAATGTTTCTAGCTCGTAGCACACGGGTCCATATTGCAGATCGAAATTGTGGTCCATTGTCAGAAATTACTTTCAATACATGCCCTATATGAAGAAGAAAATGTTTTACAAATGCATTCGAAATAGATTCAGCAGTAGCTTTGCGTAACGGAGTGAAGGTAACAAATTTCGAAGTGAGTTCAACAGCGACAAAGATGTAACAAAAACCTCTATTAGATCTGGGAATCGGACCAAAAATGTCTACAGCAGTCATGTGTTTCAATTTAACGGGTACAATGGGATGTAACGGAGGAATATGCAAAGTCGTGTGTGATTTAGCTTTCTGGCAGATTTTACATGACGCTAAAAGTCGTCGAATTCGTTTCTCCATGTTCGCAAAATAACAGTTCTGTCTCAGTATAAGAAAACATTTTATGGCTCCATAATGTGAATAACTTAAATGAGTATACCAAATTAATTTGTTAACAAGCTCGTCAGGAATACATAATAACCAGTTGTTGCTGTCAAGGTGAGAGCGGCGAAACAGAATATTATTGCGTACAATATAAGGTTTCTAATGGTAACATTATTCTTATCTTGTCAAAGGTGTTTAATTTCTTTCAACACGTTGTCTTTGCTCTGCTCTTGTGCTATTTTCAAATGCGACTTGTTGAATATACACTCCTGGAAATGGAAAAAAGAACACATTGACACCGGTGTGTCAGACCCACCATACTTGCTCCGGACACTGCGAGAGGGCTGTACAAGCAATGATCACACGCATGGCACAGCGGACACACCAGAAACCGCGGTGTTGGCCGTCGAATGGCGCTAGCTGCGCAGCATTTGTGCACCGCCGCCGTCAGTGTCAGCCAGTTTGCCGTGGCATACGGAGCTCCATCGCAGTCTTTAACACTGGTAGCATGCCGCGACAGCGTGGACGTGAACCGTATGTGCAGTTGACGGACTTTGAGCGAGGGCGTATAGTGGGCATGCGGGAGGCCGGGTGGACGTACCGCCGAATTGCTCAACACGTGGGGCGTGAGGTCTCCACAGTACATCGATGTTGTCGCCAGTGGTCGGCGGAAGGTGCACGTGCCCGTCGACCTGGGACCGGACCGCAGCGACGCACGGATGCACGCCAAGACCGTAGGATCCTACGCAGTGCCGTAGGGGACCGCACCGCCACTTCCCAGCAAATTAGGGACACTGTTGCTCCTGGGGTATCGGCGAGGACCATTCGCAACCGTCTCCATGAAGCTGGGCTACGGTCCCGCACACCGTTAGGCCGTCTTCCGCTCGCGCCCCAACATCGAGCAGCCCGCCTCCAGTGGTGTCGCGACAGGCGTGAATGGAGGGACGAATGGAGACGTGTCGTCTTCAGCGATGAGAGTCGCTTCTGCCTTGGTGCCAATGATGGTCGTATGCGTGTTTGGCGCCGTGCAGGTGAGCGCCACAATCAGGACTGCATACGACCGAGGCACACAGGGCCAACACCCGGCATCATGGTGTGGGGAGCGATCTCCTACACTGGCCGTACACCACTGGTGATCGTCGAGGGGACACTGAATAGTGCACGGTACATCCAAACCGTCATCGAACCCATCGTTCTACCATTCCTAGACCGGCAAGGGAACTTGCTGTTCCAACAGGACAATGCTCGTCCGCATGTATCCCGTGCCACCCAACGTGCTCTAGAAGGTGTAAGTCAACTACCCTGGCCAGCAAGATCTCCGGATCTGTCCCCCATTGAGCATGTTTGGGACTGGATGAAGCGTCGTCTCACGCGGTCTGCACGTCCAGCACGAGCGCTGGTCCAACTGAGGGGCCAGGTGGAAATGGCATGGCAAGCCGTTCCACAGGACTACATCCAGCATCTCTACGATCGTCTTCATGGGAGAATAGCAGCCTGCATTGCTGCGAAAGGTGGATATACACTGTACTAGTGCCGACGTTGTGCATGCTCTGTTGCCTGTGTCTATGTGCCTGTGGTTCTGTCAGTGTGATCATGTGATGTATCTGACCCCAGGAATGTGTCAATAAAGTTTCCCCTTCCTGGGACAATGAATTCACGGTGTTCTTATTTCAATTTCCAGGAGTGTACATGACGTTAGAATTTGCTTGGCAGAAGTTGGTTGCGATGTCTTGCTGATTGTTGCTGAGAGAACGGTATAGTGCGTCTGCTACAATATTTTGTGTACCGGGAATGTGAACAATTGTAAAATTAAAATCCTGTAAATAAAGTTTCCATCTGGTTAACCTGTCGTGTGTAAATTTTGCGGAAAGAAAAAAACTGTATAGCTTCATGATCTGTGTAAACGGTCGTTTGTCTTCCATAAAGAAAATGCCTAAATCTGGTAAATGCCCATACAACACATAATGTTTCAAGTTCTGTAACAGAATAATTGCGTTCAGCAGGTGACAGAATGCGACTTGCAAAGGCGATGTTTTTAATTACTATATTACCGTGTTCTTCAGTTTCCTGAAAAATGAGTACGCCTAAAGCTGTGTTAGAACTGTCGGTGGCAATGGAAAAATTTCTGGTAGGATCAGGGTGTTATAAAAGTGGTGCGTTCAACAAAGCTTGTTTTATATTGACAAATTCAGACTGTGCTTGGCTATCCCAGGACCAAATAGTGCTTTTACCCGTTAATTGACATAATCTAGGAGTGTCTAAAGCAGAGTAATGAATAAATTTACGGAAAAAGTTATTTAAACCCAGAAAACTGCGTAGTTGTTTCTTCATCGTTGGAACAGTACTGTCACGTAAAGCTTGAAGTTTTTCCGGGTCAGGCGCAATGCCTTCTGCTCAAATTACATGTCCTAGAAATTTTATGGAAGTCTTGGCAAAGTGTGATTTGCTAAGACTAACTGTGAGTCCTTGTGCACGAAAAGTTTGCAACAGTTGTTCCAGAATCAAATTGTGTTCAGACCAGTTAGCTTTTGCAATAAGGATGTCGTCTGCATACGCTGTGATTGTGTCTAAGTTCTGTCGGAAGTATACTACTCAAACCGCGAATAAATGCTGCTGAAGAAATTGTTAAACCGAAAGGTAATTTGCAAAACTGGTAACAGTCACCAAAACAGAGAAAAGCTGTGTACTTTCTGCAGTTCGGATGGAGCTGACTTTGCCAAAATCCCGATTGCAAATCTAATGTGGAATAAATAGCAGTACCAAGAAATTTCTGTAGAAGTTCTTCTATTGTCTGTGGGCGATCTGTTTCATTAATAATAATGTCATTGATGTGATGCGAATCAAGTACGAGGCAAAGTGATCCATAACAATATGGAGTGGGTTTATGTACAGACTAATGGGTTATGTACAGACTGATGGGTTTATGTACAGACTAATTGCCGGTTCAATAATACCTTGGTCAAGCATTGCTTGCAATTCTTTCTCAACTTGTTCTCTGGGAATATACGGAGTGGGATAATGTTTGGCTTTAAACGTGTCATGCTGTTTAACTTGAAATTCATATATGAAACCGGACATAGTACCAGGGATGTTGTCAAAACCTGGAGCTTGCTGTAAAAGAATATTGCGTAGTTGAGTACGTTCGACGTCTGTATTTGCACTGCTTTGTTTTATTTTATCTCAAATCATCTGCATAACGTCATAGTCAGCTTCTTCTGGTGTATTATAGTTGTGTACGTACGTATCTGTGAACAATGTGGGAAGATAGTCTATGTTACGCGATGTCGAAATGACCTCTGTTCGATTAATTGCCTGTTCTTCTGCAGATAAAGCGTGCTGAAATTCTAATGCCAGTTGTACATTTTCATCCTTTAACATTAAATAGCATTTCTGAAAGTCAATAATTGCGAAATGTTGTACCAAAAAATTCGTACCTAAAATAACGTCTGTTGTCAATAAGGGAACAATCCAAAAATTAGAGTGGAATATATGACCTCCAATACAAAATGATAAGTGTGTCTGTAATTTTACATCTACTCCTTTACCAGATACTGCTCCTTTTACTTTAGTTTTGCCTAATGGTAACGTAGGATAGGTGTTCTCTTTGTTATATTCGTTGAAAGTTTCCTCATTTATAACTGACATAGGTGATCCAGAATCGATTATTGCTGAAAATGTGGATGATCCAATCTTTACTTCAATGACATGGTGGGAAATGGTTTTTTGTATGACTGGTTTTCATGTAAAAGTATGTCTCGGATGTCGTGAAAAGTAATAACATTTTCGTGAAGAAAATTCTGTGTGTCAAAAGTACTGCTTACGTCGCTGGTAGATGCAACCTGTACTGTGTCTATAGTCAAATTCTTTCTGACGTGCTGCTATTTACGGGAGAATGCTGTGGCATTTCGACTATTTGTACTGTTCTGTTATTTCTTCCTGACGTATTAGGTTCGGGATGATACCGACTGTCTGGTTCATTCATGATAATCTGTTGTTGCGGATGATTCTGCTACTGGTAAGACCTACTGTTATTAAATGTACGCTGAAATCTGTGCTCATTACTTTTACGTCTGTCATTGTATTCATTACTATACAGCGCATTGCGAGAGGAGTTGAAATGATGTGTTTTCTGTACGTAGTGATTTCCTTGTTGCTGTGCGTTACTATTTGGTGGAGCCGACGCTATACGTATAGGCGGCGAAACATTAAAGCTTGGTTGACCTTGCAGACTACATTGTTGGTTAGGCATGCTAACTGGCTGGTTTTGTTACTGTTGTTGTGAAAACCCTCTATTGTTGCCAAAATGTGTCTGCGATTGCTGAAAATTTTATCTCTTATAAAAATTATGTTGGTATTTCTTGCCTTTTCGGGAGTGTCTAATGAAAACTGTCACTTTCAGGTAAAACTCGTCTTATCAGGTTTCTTAACTCATTCTTAACCCTAGATAGATCGATAGCTAAAGAGCTGTTTTGATAGATATAAAGGATAGTAAAAGAGTAGGCAGCAGTGGAGAAAAGTAAAGATGAAATAGCACTACTACGGCTCGGGGCCCTGTGCACGCTACGGCACATATTCATCGAAGTGTAATGAATCCCCTGAGGTCTCTTACGTGCTGCAGATAAATTTTAGTTTCTGCGTTACAGGCCAAGCTGGTGGAAATGCGAAAGCAAATTGTTGTATCCAGTCCAAAGGGTGAATCTGTGTTCAGCCATTCTTAAATACCTTAAATTTTCTCACGGATAGAATGTGCTTATAATCAAAATTATCATCTCTGAACGTCTGAGCAGGTTCAGGATTGTATGATAATCTGTTATTGTGTGTCTGCCCGGAATCCAAGTCACGTACTCTCTGTAAATTACCGAAGTTACACTGGCTGTTTGAGTGTGACAAATGGTCAGAATGTGGCGTATGCTGTGACGTGTTACAGACTGAAACATTTTTCATTTCTGTCGCTTTAAAACGTTCGTCTATTTGTCTGATCTGTTGTTCAAATGTCCGCAGCTCGTGGTCGTGCGGTAGCGTTCTCGCTTCCCACGCCCGGGTTCCCGGGTTCGATTCCCGGTGGGGTCAGGGATTTTCTCTGCCTCGTGATGACTGGGTGTTGTGTGCTGTCCTTAGATTAGTTAGGTTTAAGTAGTTCTAAGTTCTAGGGGACTGATGACGATAGATGTTAAGTCCCATAGTGCTCAGAGCCATTTTTTTGTTGTTCAAATTTCTTATCGACTTTCACATCCAGAGTGCGTGGAAGTTCTGCTGACATTAATTTAAACTCGCCGCGTAACTGTGTTGCGTATTCTGAACATTGTTTACCAACCGCACTAATTTAATCTCCAAGTGATTTTGTTGTGGCTGCATGTGTATTACGTAACTCTTCGCTACTATTCCTAGCACAAGCCTTAATTTCTTCACGTAATTGTTCTTTAGTTTCATTACATTGCACGGAAATGGTTGTAATTGTTCATTCAGTTGTTCAATAGGGGTGTCAAGTTTTTCATTAATTTGTTTAAACGACCTGTCGTGTTTTTCATTCGACTGTTTGAAACTTTCATTAAGTTGTTTGTTCGATTCATTAAGGTTGTCGTGTTTTTCATTCAACTGCTTGAGATTTTCATTACGTTGTTTGTACGATTCATTAAGTTGTTTGAAATGGTTATCTAGTATTTCGTCCGCTGTTTGAGAGTTTCATAAAGTTGTAGCAATAATGCCATAACTTGATCCAAGCCAAAATTTGCGACTCTATTTTCTGTGCTGTGTGATGATGTATCTGAATGTGTCACGTTTTGTGTAACCATTTGGTCATTGTCTGATTCACAAAAAGGTTTGCTAATATAATGTGCACTGTTGGTCACTACATCGGAATAAAACAAATCTGACGTATTTTGAGTACATTGTTCACCTTGGTTAGAAATATCTGTCTGTTCACTGTTTAAATTTTGCCAATCATGTGTGTCAAACTGGACAGCGTTCATTGTAACGGAACGTGCCGCCTCATCAACTGCCGTTAAATTAAATGTGGACATAACTGAATGTGCTTGTTCATCATTTGGAATAAAATCATTACTAGTGATCGGTACGCACTGATTATCTGTAATTAGAGGATTATCACTATGACACTGAGTGTCGCTAGTATCATCAATCAAATTATTCGAGTCGGCTTTTTCACTCGATGCACATCGCGAAGTACTGTTAGCAGCTTTTCGCGGCATTTTCATAAATCAAAGTTAAGCACAAAATCAAACAAATACAAAGCAAAAATGGAACAAATACAGTAACAACAATGAGCAATAAATTGCCGATGATCTGTGAAAGAAAGAGTGACAAATTAGTAAATGCGTAGCGCCAGATGAAAACTGCATTTAATATTAAGTAAATAAGAGCAGATATATAACTGACTACCTCTCAGAAATTCACAAAAATACAATCCTGGCCGGTCGTCGACAAGTGTAACCTTCCCACAGAAAAATATCGTAAAGTCCCAACAGTAAAATATATAACTATATAACATTGACATTTAGCGTAACCTCCCAATAAATAAATTCCATAAACTACCAATAATAAGATGTGAGTAATATCTCAATAAAACTGAGGCTCATTTATAACCTTTCAATAATTTACTGTGAATTTAAACTGGTAAATTTTGGACGTCTTCAGTGCTGCGTCATGGCCGTGAAAATTCATTCTGAATAAATTGAAAAATCTTACCTCAATTAGGTCGCCGGATAACGCGTATATATCTGCTCCTATAAGAAATTGTTCTGGCGCAGCTCAGTGCAATGCTGGCCGATAGATTTGTCATGTATAAAAAGAAACAACTGATTTTTCCTTTCAATAATCGGGATGACCAAGGATTGGAGAAATTACTAAATTCTTTAAATTGAAATGAATGATTGTCAAAAGTTACTTTTTATGAGAAAGATTATTATTAAGAGATTTTATTTTAAACATTTACATAGGACTTGATATAACAATACTACATATGCGCGAGGCTGCTTTTACCTTATACTACAACTTTCAGACACCGCCATCGGTCCCCCAGACCGGCCCAGCCAACACGATACACCAGACTGCTAGCTACTACTACTACACACTTCCTACTGCAGTCAACACTGCTCTTTGGTCTCAGATTCTCTTACAGCTTCATATCGCAGGCCGCACGTGAGCAATCCATCAAAATTACATCTGCTCGAGTGCGGTAGCAACAGATTCCTTAATCATGGACCTCTTACAATACAGCCTTCTTTTATGATTCTTGAACCAAGTGTTAGCTATGATTAAGTTGTGCTCTGTGCAAAATTCTACCAGGCGGCTTCCTCTTTCATTTCTTAGCTACAATCCATATTCACCTACTACGTTTCCTTCTCTCCCTTTTCCTACTACCGAATTCCAGTCACACATGACTATTAAATTTTCGTCTCCCTTCACTATCTGAATAATTTCTTTTATTTCGTCATACATTTCTTCAATTTTTTCGTCATCTGCAGAGCTAGTTGGCATATAAACTTGTACTACTGTAGTAGGCGTGGGCTTCGTCTCTATCTTGGCCACAATAATACGTTCACTATGCTGTTTGTAGTAGCTTACCCACACTCCTATTTTTTTATTCATTATTAAACCTACTCCTCCATTAACCCTATTTGACTTTGTATTTATAAACCTGTATTCGCCTGACCAAAAGTCTTGTTCCTCCTGCCACCGAACGTCACTAATTCCCACTATATCTACCTTGAACCTATCCATTTCCCTTTTTACATTTTATAACCTACCTGCCCGATTAATGGATCTGACATTCCACGCTCCGATCCGTAGAAGGCCAGTTTTCTTTCTCCTGATAACGACGTCCTCTTGAGTAGTCCCCGCCCGGAGATCCGAATGGGGGACTATTTTACCTCCGGATTATTTTACCCAAGAGGACGCCATCATTATTAACCATACAGTAAAGCTGCATGCCCTCGGGAAAAATTACGGCTGTAGTTTCCCCTTGCTTTCAACCGTTCGCAGTACCAGCACAGCAAGGCTGTTTTGGTTAGTGTTACAAGGCCAGATCAGTCAATAATCCAGACTGTTGCCCCTGCAACTACTGAAAAGGCTGCTGCCCCTCTTCAGGAACCACGCGTTTCTCTGGCCTCTCAACAGATACCCCTCCGTTGTGGTTGCACCTACGGTACGGCTATCTGTATCGCTGAGGCACGCAAGCCTCCCCACCAACGGCAAGGTCCATGGTTCATGGAGGGGGGGGGGGCTTAATAGAGAACTGTATTGCAAGTCAGTGTGGTCCAAGACCTCCAATAGAGACAATCTCAGTCCCCACCCCGGTATCGTACTCCAGTTGCACAACTAGTGACAAATTAGATGTGAAAGGCAGGCAAAATTACCTGCTCTGTTTCAACATTTTAGGTTTTGTATTTATGCATTTGAAGTCCGAATAAGCACTGTCGCGTAGGAAATGCTTTTAATTATTGCTCAAGGTAGATTTTGGTTGTAGATATCCGACAGCATCTACACAAGTAAGGAAAGCAACAAATGAGAGAGCACTGTCTTAACAAGTGGCAACGACTCGTGTAGGGGGCAGTAGTCGCTTCTAGCATTTACTGCGAAGTAAATGTAGTACTCATAATACTGTTTCGAAATGGTATCGAGGGAACATGTCGTAGTAACCACTATGAACTATCACTTCAAATTGCGACAGAGTACGGAGTTCTGGAATTGCTCTTGATAAAAGCCAGAGGACAAAGTGCTTGTAAAATTCTCGTAAAACTTTGTCTTCGACGTAGAGAGCTGTACAGTCAATATAAGCTCAACAAATTTCTGTAGGTTTCGCGTCAGTAGCCTTTCTGGCATCTATTACCAGGAAAGAATCCTTGCTTCTCATAGTTTTCTGTTTCTTAGCAATCGTAGCTTCAGATATTGGGATAAATTTTTGGAACATGGGTGAATCTTCTTTTGAAGGGTCTTGCAACACACTGAGTGAACTTCCTTTCTCAAAGTTCTACTGGTGTCTAGTTAGCCTTAATGTCCGCAAAAGCCAAGGGATTTCATACGCTGCGGCTGCTGCTGTACGAAAGGTACAAAAAGGAATCAGACGGCACTAATAAATTAAAACGCTTTTCTGCCAGTGGAGCACTCAAGTACAGCACAAAAATAACTAGGTGAAAGACTGTGCTACAGGCAGCCTCGCACCAGTGAAATACTCCACACAGAATCCGTGTACTGCGTACTTGTTGATATAAATTAATTTTCCGCACCATCAGCGAAGCAACGCGAAATGCGTTCCCATGTTTCATTTTATTTCCTTTTATTTTTTATCACGGCTGCAGTGGATTTATGTGGTCTCTGCAAAAAAATTTTAAATGGATGTAACGTTTCTGTGCAGTATTCTCGTAGCAAATTTGATCTCTGAGTGGTTACGGTATTTCTGCCTTCATAAATGGCTTGGAAATGTTTAATTCTGTTGTTCAGACAGCCACTTTACCCACTGTAGACTCGTGTCTGGGATAGTAGTAGTAGTTGCTATTGCAGCAACTAAAACTTGTAAGTACCTTTGCTACCTTTAAGTTCATTCTATGTAGAAATTGTCATTTATTTTCTTACGAAATATGTGCATGCGTTTGTTGTGTGACTTCTCTGACACTACTGATGCTAAATACCGTACCATTGCCTTACTCTAATCCATGAGAAGATACATCAATTTGCGAAGTATATGATCTATACGAACGAAGAAGCGATTAAGTAAAAGCCGGGGATTGGATTTGGATTCCAGCAAAGTTTATATCTCTGCGAAAGCACCATAGGAATCATCGAGCTCAATATCTCCATACTATTCATCATCCGCCTTGCTACTACGAAGAGATTTGCAATGTTGTCAGGGACACTGACCAGAAATCAGTCTACTGTACAGCATTATAAGCCCCTAACCCATTCTTTGTGCTGAGACAGGGCAGTAGCTGCTGGTGTGGTTGCGGCATCTCCTCATTGTGTGTCATGCATGTAAGGTCGCTGTTCCAAATTCATCAACATACCATACCGTCCTTCTCAGATTAAACAACAATTGTTCTCCAATCATTCAACAGCAACGAGGATATCTAGCATCTACGTGAACCATGAGCTGATGGACAAATAAATACCCAAAACCAATGATGGATCCGACAGCCATCTTTGTTAATATAGAAGTCCACAGTCATTTCTTATTTAGTGGGACACTTGAAAGAGTTCTGTCCTGCATATGTCTTCAGTACAACGTTTTATTCAATTTTAAATGTACACCTTAATTAAGGAGGTGAAGTCTCAGATAAGTTTCAAAAGATGGAATCGCTTGTCTTTTCTGTTATTTTCCGTGATCGTGTCGTCAAGATTGGGTGACCTAAGGAATTAATTGGGTCTGTGCAGAATTGTATACACTCTTGAGGAGAATGGAGCAAATGAGATGAGTTGCAACTACTAAATTTCTCATCTGCTTGTACCCTCTCATTTGGTTATAAGCTCATCTGCTTGTAACCCTTAGTAATTGGCCTACTGGACTGCGATATGAGTGACCGTGATCGCGTATAATTAACGTGATTTACAGTGAGTAAGGATATCGTTACTGAACGGTAACTATACCGGTTATCAGGACGAAAATGTACAACAGACCCTTCTGAAGGAAGAATCTATTCTAAACCTAATCTAAAAAGAGAGCCGGCCGGGGTGGTCTCGCGGTTCTAGGCGCTCAGTCCGGAGCTGCGCGACTGCTACGGTCGCTGGTTCGAATCCTGCCTCAGGCATGGATGTGTGTGATGTCCTTAGGTTAGTTAGGTTTAAGTGGTTCTAAGTTCTAGGGGACTGATGACCACTGATGTTAAGTCCCATAGTGCTCAGAGCCATTTGAACCATCTAAAAAGAGATAATTTTGAAATGGTGGACTATAGTGTAGTCACTCATGAGCCACACAAAGGGAAAGGGTGCCATTCAATATTTAATACAAAATAATGATGATTAGAAAGAAGAGGGATGATTAAACGGTCGCCAGCCCACTAAGGCAATGAATATCTAAGATCCTAAGAAAGACAATGACAAAGAAAATTAAGCAAGTTATGACGTGGAAATAGAATCTTGTTACGCTTTTTCACAACACAACAGTTCACAAGGAAATAAATGAATCAGAAAGCATTGAGTTTGTAGTTACTTATTCTGAAATACTGAATTTTGAAAGCGAAGTTAAATGAAGTTGCCGGTTAAATAAATGACTGGCTATGATTGAAACTTTATTACATAAAAAATGACTTTCAGTAACTTCAGCGTGACGTAATGCAAAATTGGTAAAAAGACTAGCAGTTTGATTTAATTATTGAAATATTTAATTGAATATGCTTTAAGCAAATGAGCATCTGATTTACTTTCAACATAAGAATAATAAAATACGTAGCAACCCAACAGAAGTCATTCGCTAAGTTAAACACAGAATAAACGAAATTGCGCACTCTTAATTTGTGCTGTATCTTTAGTTATTAGTTTCGGCAGTAAAATTTTACGTTACTTTAAGTGAGTGAACTTAATACTGAAAAACGCAAATTAGTTTCTCTGACGACAATGCTGAGCTGCTGCTGCTGCAAATCGAGAACCGCGAGTCGTCTCCAGAGCCACAGACAATCACGTGACAGGCAGGGGTCAGAACTGCAGCTCCCTCCGCCTGTCCTCTCCTACCGTGCTCTCAATATTCACTGGTTAGTAAAGTAGGCGCGCCTACACTGGCGCGATCATAGCTGCACCCGGCGTCTGCGGGAGCCACCAACAAACACTTCCACACTCTTTCAAGACTGAAATTGCTGTGTGTCCTCTGTGCTCGCTGCGAGACAGAAATTTTCCATACGCAAAAATAAAGAGCGGCATAACTACTGCCATTTCGCCGCTGGTATCGATACATTCAAACAAAAATCCCTTGGCGATTACCCAGCAGTTTACAATGTTTGCATTGTAACTACGATCAACTAGACACAGTTAAAATTGAATACACTGGTATATCCATTACGCATTAATCAGAGTTATCAACAGATATTAAATGGCGAAAAATTTTAGAGCCTGCAGAAGGTATTTTATCTGCATTTTCAATGTTACATCCTGCGACCTTCGAGTACCCTTCACACTCTGTAAAACATTTGTATCTAGCCTATAATGTAGTCCAACAATATCCAGGACGTCCTTCTCTTCCTACAAAGACTGGAGAGGGCAACGATGCTGCTGGGTTCCAGGTCACATGTGTATTAAGTGAATTAGCAGATGTATCATCTAAGGAGGAGTGTGGCGGTACCAAGGTAGTCCAGTGAACCGTCCTCCTGCATACTATGACTTCGCTGTCGAGGTACAGAGGTACAGAGGTACAGCGCATAACACGGCGGTGGCTCACCTCCTTCCAGCCACATAGGCGAGATGAGGTGCTTCTCATATGTCTTGCCATAGGACACAGACCCATGGTGCATGTGAGCTTCACTTCTTGTTTACTGAGAGGAGACTCCAATATGAGGTGCTTGTGGCGTACTGATCTCAGTTCGCCACATTTTAGTTGACTGTGTTTTGTAATAAGACGAGAGTACTGCCGCTAATTTATTTGTAAAGTTGCCCTTAGAGTTTTAAGATTTTATGAAATGTCCGACTTGATAACTAAAATTTTAGGCGTAAGTTATTAATACGTTATTACCATGAGCGTGGCTGGATCGTCGACATTTGCTTTCTTTTTTTTTTTTTTTTTTTGCCTATGAGCAGCATGTCACTGCCTAATTATATATATTCTTCATGTTCTTCTATTACTTGTTCTTTAACAGAAAGTTTTAGAAAATTTAACAAAGGTAATGGTATTTTAAATAATCTGAGATAAAGCATACGTGTGCTTGAGCGTGAATAGGACAGGGCGAAAATAAGTGAAATTTATATAAGAGCTTTTCACGTTCTTAGAACATTTTAGACGTTTTACCACGTTCGTTTCCACTGATGTTAGTAAGGTCTCTGATAGCTCGCCACTGAGAGCCCATGAGCCATAAGCCTCCCCCAATCCCCCTCCCTCTACCCCCCCTCCACCCTCACACACACACACACACACACACACACACACACACACACACACATACACACACATAAAACGATAAAGCATTACATCTCCTACCTTTACAAGCAAAATCTCCGTACGAGCCCACATCTAACTTAAGGATCGTGGTCATTATGGAAAATGCAGAACGTTTCTTATCCCATTTTAGAACGTCAGGCCTGGGAATATTCTGACTAAGGCTCCTTGCGATACACAGTGCCTTTCTTTAAAACATCTCCCTCTGAAATTTCTTGAGAATCTCCGTAACACTTTAACCTCCAGCATTCGCAGCGACCCTCTACATACCGCATTCTATCACATTAATTAGCGTGTATGATACATGTCAAGAATTGCGCTACCACACAATTAGATCTGCTTATATTCCAGTACTTCACAAGCCACAGAATGTTGTAGTTTACATTCTGAGGGTGTTTCAAACTTCTTGCGACAAACGTCTAGGGTTTACACATCATGGCATGGCGAATAATCTTTCTTAGAGAAAAATTGTTTGCTGATACGCTAATACTCCCTGACAACGTTATTCATCGTTTAAGACTGGTTGTGCCCCTAAAAGGAGGAGCGGCGCAGGTGCTGAGCCGCGTTCATACGCAGTCTTTATTGCCTATCTTCATCTTCTCTGCGTGAAAGGTGGCAGGATAAGCAAAATACGAGATTTTTATTCACTTCTCAAGTATCATTCTCTGCTTACAGACAGTCATTCTAATGGTTTTCTTGTTTAAAATAACTTTATCAGTTTATTGTGGTAGACGTAGTATGCTGCACACCTGGTTAATAGACCCTGGTAGTTCGTTGAAACCCGGCCCATGCCCGGTAAGTGCTAAAGGACACCTAGCATCACTTGTAAGTAAAAGCTACCATTTATTCTCTAACAAATGTTGTACCCAGTGCTGTGATCCGTCACACCTAAATGTTTTAAACATCTTGTATAGTACAATAACGCTGGTCTCCCCCCTACTGTTCGATTGGCGGATGGTACCCCTCCGTACGCGCCCAAATCTAACTTACGGATCGTGGTCATTATGCAAAATGCAGAACGTTTCTCATCCCATTTTAGAACGTCAGGTCTTGGAATATTCTGAGTAAGGCTCCTTGCGATACACAGTGCCTTTCTTTAAAACATCTCCCTCTGAAATTTCTTGAGAATCTCCAGCATTCTGGCTAACCAGACAAACCCATGATGTATCGTAAAGCTCTCCTTCGAATTATCTCTATCTTTTAAGTTACTCCTGGTTGTTAAGGGTCCCTGACCGACGAACAAAACTCAGAGGGTAGAACAAGGATTTTTTAAGCTATCTCTGTTGTGGACGATTTATACTCAGTTTTCCACTGAAACTGGATATGATCTCATTCTTACTCATGGCTAACTTTATGTACTGGTGGTCTACTGGCAGTCGATACGAAAGAGTCGTTGTGCATCAAGGACATGTTTGCTGTAACAATTTCGGAAGTGCGTGCTTATTGTAAGAATTTCGGAAGCATACGTTCCAGGGTGAGTCAGGCAACATATTACTTCCTTCATTAATGTCTCGCAGAGATGACTATGACAAATGAATTTAGGAAATTAGGTCTTACATAGGGGTTAGTCGGCAATCATTCTTCCCACGTCCCATTACCGGATGCAAAAGGAAAGGGAGGAAAGCATTGTGTTGCCACAGGCGCTCTTCGTCACACTCCGCAGGTATGCTTGTGAAGTACACGACAACAGAAACTTTGCTTGGTCCCAACTTTTCAATTTATTGCTATTGTTTCCTTTTGCAAGGTGACTTAAAAACTTCCGTTAGTCACTCGTATACATCTTATATTAGCGGAAAACGACGACTACGTCCATATGTCGAAACAAAATTGCTTTTGAACCTATTTTCCATCTACCATAGAAATAGATTGCTTCGCAATTTCTGGGACGATGTTGGCATTCGTTTACTGGAACGATGTTGGCATTCGTTCACCCCGAGACTGGAAATGTCTAGTGAGTGAATGCAGTACTAGGGTCTTCTCCAGCTGGGAATCCTAAGGTATATCTTTAATGACAATGCATGGATCACTTCTCTATTGAAAATTTTTGGGTTTAACGTTCTGAAATTTCAGTTGAGGGCAACAAGATAAATTGAGAAAGGACTGCCGTTTGTAGCACCGGCCCTTTATGAATGACACGTAGTGTTTATTCTTCTTACTTATGCTACTAAGTGGAGAGGTGACGCTCGAATACACGTTGTGAACTTGTTGAAGATTACCGTATGCAATCTAGTATTAGAACAGAACGTAAAATTTCTAAATACTCTGACAGTGGGTAAGCGACTGGTATTGAAGCAGAATATGTTGTTATTACAGTGATAGTTATAGGGAAATTACATGATTATATCAGCTGCGTGAGAGTCCTCTCTGCCAACACAACACCTGTCACAGACTAACCTGGGTTTAATGAGAGTGAAAACAAAGACAACTCGCATCGATTACGTATTCTATTGTAAAAGATGGATATATCGATAGTTTACACTTTTCGAAGACCCTAGAAATAGAATTACATGACTAGTAGTGTGTAGCTTCCCCTCTTACCCTGATGATCGAGGCGATTACATGTGACATGGATACAATGAGTGGCTGAAAGTATTGAATAGTCATCCTTATCGCTGGTTCACAGCTAACGGAAACTAATTTAAGCTGACTTCAAGGCCCACACATCCAGGTCAAGTAATCTATAGCAGAAAGGGTAACAACCGAAACATTTCTTTAAACCCAAAAGTTTTGACATTCTTTAGGAACATTTCGATGATGCAATGTCTTTTCTGAATCTACAGCGAGCTTGCAGCTTACTGAAACTGAAAGAAACAGGTAAACTGGCGGCCCTATTTCGTCATATGACAATATTTACTAATGCTGTAATGCAGTTTGCACGTAGGGTGCATCCTGTCGCATGATATCCTATGTACTCTGTTGTCAGTTCATATCTACATGTACCGAAAATCAACATTGAATACGATCTTTGCCTTCCTTCAAGCCTTCAGTGGTGGTTCTTAAGAGACCATATGGTCGTATGTGGTTTATGAAGTGCAATCAACAGAAGTACATGTATGGGGAAATGCATTTTGTACCCATAGCAAGGAACTGATTAGTACCAGTTGTAGCAGTAGGATTAGTTTTATTGATCAGTAAAATCACATTCACAAGGCTGTTGGTCATACCATGGAAAATAAATAAAACGTGTGTATTTGTGAACTTATCCATATATTATCCTGGAATTTACTTGAAGTAATGTAGAGAAAGCATAAAAAACCTGCATGAGATGTATTCGCAGTTGCAAATATGGACAACCATCAGCAGTATAATGGACTGATGACAGCGAAAATTTGGGCCGGCCGGTGTGACCGAGCGGTTCTAGAGGCTTCAGCCTGGAACCGCGCGACCGCTACGGTCGCAGGTTCGAATCCTGCCTCGGGCATGGATGTGTGTGATGTCCTTAGGTTATTTAGGTTTAAGTAGTTCTAAGTTCTAGAGGACTGATGACCTCCAATGTTAAGTCCCATAGTGCTCAGTTCCATTTGAACCATTTTTGAACAGCGAAAATTTGTGCCGCACCGGGACTCGAAACGGGATTTCCTACTTGTCGCGAGCATGAATTGCATGTTCGAGGTAAAACTGCAGTGTAATTGAGAATAACTGAAGCACTGCTTTATCGTGCAAGAAAACCGAAGTAAGGTTGATATTCAAATGTGTGTGAAATCTTTTGGGGGCGCTCGGCTAATCCCGAGCGGCCTCAGGTTGATCGTATGCAGATTGGAGCCTCCGTCTTTCCGAATGCAAAGACAGTCTGTTGGTACAGACTCATTTAGTTTGACCCTACCCTACGAACCTCTTTTGCGGATAAGTCAGTAAATAGGTAAAAGTCAAATGCTACACCATACACTTCTCACTTCCAACCACTGCTCACACCAACCACAATTAACACACATTATTTCATAAAGTAACTCTACATTATTTGTGGTATCGATAGCTATGAAGCCACAACGTAGGTGTGCTCTCGTGGGTTGGCACTGCGAGAGCGGATGAACAACGCCGACCATAGCCAAAGCCTTCTCTGTCTGTGAACTGAAGAGCGAGCAGCGCTTTTGGTGGGGGAAGAACCCTGCCACTGGTCTACAGGGAAACCCAAATATCTAACGGTGTAGTTCGGCGTGCAATGTTATACGTCGTCTCTGTTCGTGGGATCTTAGTTGCCAATCTCAGTCAGTTGACTTTGTGTACTCACTGACATACTTCAGTGTCCGGAAGTGATGGATAACCGCCCTGCATTGTAAGAAAATGTGCAGAATACGAAGGAGATATTTGCGCAGAACGAGCGTTCGATCATCTCTAACGTTATTACAGCTTGTGTTAAGGAGGCTACACAAAAAGAACTGTTGGCTAATATTACCAGTCCCAATCAAAAGGCTGCAGTTTATGCAAACGTCCGCCTCGCCAAAATAGGACGCATAAGGAAGGAACGCGAAAATAAGGCGCATGGTTTACTGGAATCGCCGCGAAGAAAAACTAATAATTTAGGGAGGAAACCCATCGTTATAGACAGTTTCTCACAAAATCGGTCATCTAACAAACGATGAAGGACTTTTACATAAACCAAAAAATAATGCCCACATTACGGAAATTACTCACTGGCGTGAAACAAACAATAAATTTTCGTTGCAGAAAGATGTTTTATACAAGACATTGCGTGAAATGGGATTTACCTGGAAATACTTTTCACACATCTTTACGAAGACAATGACAAAACAGCAGTGCGAATCTAACTAATACAACACACATAATTACACTCCTGGAAATTGAAATAAGAACACCGTGAATTCATTGTCCCAGGAAGGGGAAACTTTATTGACACAATCCTGGGGTCAGATACATCACATGATCACCCTGACAGAACCACAGGCACATAGACACAGGCAACATAGCATGCACAATGTCGGCACTAGTACAGTGTATATCCACCTTTCGCAGCAATGCAGACTGCTATTCTCCCATGGAGACGATCGTAGAGATGCTGGATGTAGTCCTGTGGAACGGCTTGCCATGCCATTTCCACCTGGCGCCTCAGCTGGACCAGCGTTCGTGCTGGACGTGCAGACCGCGTGAGACGACGCTTCATCCAGTCCCAAACATGCTCAATGGGGGACAGATCCGGAGATCTTGCTGGCCAGGGTAGTTGACTTACACCTTCTAGAGCACGTTGGGTGGCACGGGATACATGCGGACGTGCATTGTCCTGTTGGAACAGCAAGTTCCCTTGCCGGTCTAGGAATGGTAGAACGATGGTTTCGATGACGGTTTGGATGTACCGTGCACTATTCAGTGTCCCCTCGACGATCACCAGTGGTGTACGGCCAGTGTAGGAGATCGCTCCCCACACCATGATGCCGGGTGTTGGCCCTGTGTGCCTCGGTCGTATGCAGTCCTGATTGTGGCGCTCACCTGCACGGCGCCAAACACGCATACGACCATCATTGGCACCAAGGCAGAAGCGACTCTCATCGCTGAAGACGACACGTCTCCATTCGTCCCTCCATTCACGCCTGTCGCGACACCACTGGAGGCGGGCTGCACGATGTTGGGGCGTGAGCGGAAGACGGCCTAACGGTGTGAAGGACCGTAGCCCAGCTTCATGGAGACGGTTGCGAATGGCCCTCGCCGATACCCCAGGAGCAACAGTGTCCCTAATTTGCTGGGAAGTGGCGGTGCGGTCCCCTACGGCACTGCGTAGGATCCTACGGTCTTGGCGTGCATCCGTGCGTCGCTGCGGTCCGGTCCCAGGTCGACGGGCACGTGCACCTTCCGCCGACCACTGGCGACAACATCGATGTACTGTGGAGACCTCACGCCCCACGTGTTGAGCAATTCGGCGGTACGTCCACCCGGCCTCCCGCATGCCCACTATACGCCCCGCTCAAAGTCCGTCAACTGCACATACGGTTCACGTCCACGCTGTCGCGGCATGCTACCAGTGTTAAAGACTGCGATGGAGCTCCGTATGCCACGGCAAACTGGCTGACACTGACGGCGGCGGTGCACAAATGCT
This sequence comes from Schistocerca cancellata, assembly GCF_023864275.1. NCBI lineage: Eukaryota > Metazoa > Arthropoda > Insecta > Orthoptera > Acrididae > Schistocerca > Schistocerca cancellata. The sequence continues at coordinate 527,390,307 of NC_064631.1, forward strand.
GCGCAGCTAGCGCCATTCGACGGCCAACACCGCGGTTCCTGGTGTGTCCGCTGTGCCGTGCGTGTGATCATTGCTTGTACAGCCCTCTCGCAGTGTCCGGAGCAAGTATGGTGGGTCTGACACACCGGTGTCAATGTGTTCTTTTTTCCATTTCCAGGAGTGTATAAATTTCTGGTTACTTTTTAAACACTCTTCGTGTTGCAAGAATTGTTAAGTTTTAATGCAGCCCTTCAAAGAAAACTCCTACCTTTTAGTAGAAACACAAAGTAAGAACAAGCCTTAAATTCTACAGACTGATTGCACTATATCTGGTTCGTCTTACGAATAGAGGAACGTACATTCATATGAATAGGCATTCGGTTCTATGTTTGTAGTAGAATCCTGACTTCCATTCTTACGTTAATATTATTTACTCTATAATGTTCTGTTTCGAAGAAGCTATCGTCTTTTGTTTTCCTTATACTCTTAAAGCATTTGTCTAAAAATAAACGCAGATGGGACGTATCTGTACACGGCGTCGTCACAGATTTTAAGCGCGCGCAGCGGCAGGGCCTGTACTACATTGTGGAACAGCCTGTAGAAGCGCCCTGTGACGTAGCAGGATAGGCAGAGTGGGGAATCGCGCGCTCGCTCTACAGTTTACCGACAGCCTATAGATACAAGGCCCACGCACAGCGGCCATATTGGCACGTGACGTCACCAACTGTTGGCCATCTTATCTTAAGTCGGCAGTCCTGTTGGGGTGTATGTTGTGTTGAAAGTGTGTGACACGTGAAAGTGACATATATTTCATACAGTATTCGCCTACAGTTCTTCGGATAAAGGTGCTGCGTTCCCTTTTGCCAGGGAAATTATAAATCCCAAAAAGGCATGAAAGTGCACGTATATCCATTTCCCAAATGTGTGAAGTCGAGAAATCGCTGGATTGCAGCTATTCCCAGACAGGAATTTGTGTCTACGCATCATTCAAGGGTAAGTAAATGACAAAAAATTTGTAGCGTGTTATTTGTTTTCATTGCACCACCTTTGCCAATTGTTTTTGAAAGCAGTTATGTATCATGTACCAGTATCATTTTTTCTTAAATCTGGAACAATTCTGCAAGGTTAATACGAAGCGGGCTGTGAAATCTCTCTCATATTTGCAACTATTGTCACACAGAATAGTTACATTAATTAGTGTGACTCGAAAATGTTTTGTATTCCTTATCATTCCTACCAGATTACTGAGTTTCCAGTACTTTTATTTGGAAGAGCTACAGAATGATTTTGTTCCGTTTTGCATATACAGCTATTTGGAAATCATTTCAATTTGAGTAAACTACCTTAGAAAATTGCTTTAATGAATTCAGCGTTCGACAGATTAAGCAGTATAGAAAGCAGAATTTCTAGGTAAGTGCATTATGATTAAATTAACTGCACTCTGTGACACGAATTTCAATCAAAGATATAGGAGAAACAATCTTTTCATGTTTAAGGTTCTTAAGTTCTAGAGAAACATGGAAATAAAATATTTCAGACGAATTAGCAACTTAGCTTCTACTTGTAGTGGGGCAAGCTGTTATAGAATTTGCCTCTGTAAGTTTTAATAACTGTTAGCTTCGATAAACGAACGGCTTCGCACCTACGTGCTCATCTGTATCAAAAGTTAAGTATAGTTTGTCTATGTTTATACACCAGTAAAGGTGCTTTAACTTAACTTGCAGTGCCGAAGTACTTCACCTTTCCCTGCTCCTACTCGCGGTTTTCACTCTCGGCCTATATTGCAGAAGCAGTTCACAGGAACAGATCTAAGCGCCGCCTATCCAGACAGGATACAAAATTATTAGCTGTCAATAACACAATACGCTGGTGGCATATTGAAAGACTGCGCCTCTTTTCGAAAGAAATTGCATACAAAACACAGCTACGGCCCATACAGGGTTATTACAAATGATTGAAGCGATTTCACAGCTCTACAATGACTTTATTATTTGAGATATTTTCACAATGCTTTGCACACACATACAAAAATTCAAAAAGTTTTTTTAGGCATTAACAAATGTTCGATATGTGCCCCTTTAGTGATTCGGCAGACATCAAGCCGATAATCAAGTTCCTCCCACACTCAGCGCAGCAAGTCCCCATCAATGAGTTGAAAAGCATCGTTGATGCGAGCTCGCATTTCTGGCACGTTTCTTGGTAGGGGAGGATTAAACACTGAATCTTTCACATAACCCCACAGAAAGAAATCGCATGGGGTTAAGTCGGGAGAGCGTGGAGGCCATGACATGAATTGCTGATCATGATCTCCACCACGACCGATCCATCGTTTTTCCAATCTCCTGTTTAAGAAATGCCGAACATCATGATGGAATTGCGGTGGAGCACCATCCTGTTGAAAGATGAAGTCGGCGCTGTCGGTCTCCAGTTGTGGCGTGAGTCAATTTTCCAGCATGTCCAGATACACGTGTCCTGTAACGTTTTTCCCGCAGAAGAAAAAGGGGCCGTAAACTTTAAACTGTGAGATTGCACAAAACACGTTAACTTTTGGTGAATTGCAAATTTGATGCACGAATGCGTGAGGATTCTCTACCGCCCAGATTCGCACATTGTGTCTGTTCACTTCACCATTAAGAAATAATGTAGCTTCATCACTGAAAACAAGTTTCGCACAGAACGCATCCTCTTCCACGAGCTGTGGCAACCGCGCCAAAAATTCAAAGCGTTTGACTTTGTTATCGGGTGTCAGGGCTTGTAGCAATTGTAAACGGTAAGGCTTCTACTTTAGCCGTTTTCGTAAGATTTTCCAAACCGTCGGCTGTGGTACGTTTAGCTCCCTGCTTGCTTTATTCGTCGACTTCCGCGGGCTACGCGTGAAACTTGCCTACACGCGTTCAACCGTTTATTCGCTCACTGCAGGCCGACCCGTTGATTTCCCCTTACAGAGGCATCCAGAAGCTTTAAACTGCCCATACCATCGCCGAATGGAGTTAGCAGTTGGTGGATCTTTGTTGAACTTCGTCCTGAAATGTCGTTGCGCTGTTATGACTGACTGATGTGAGTGCATTTCAAGCACGACATACGCTTTCTCGGCTCCTGTCGCCAGTTTGTCTCACTGCGCTCTCGAGCGGTCTGGCGGCAGAAACCTGAAGTGCGGCTTCAGCCGAACAAAACTTTATGAGTTTTTCTACGTATCTGTAGTGTGTCGTGACCATATGTCAATGAATAGAGCTACAGTGAATTTATGAAATCGCTTCAATCACTTGTAATAGCCCTGTACTTGAATTCTGCTCAAGTGTGTGGGATCCAAACACGACGTCGGTGTAACAGGAACGCGGTTTAAAAAGGAGAGAGGTCCGAAATGTCACAGACCTGTTTAAGAACCGGGCGAGTGTAACAGAAGTGTTGGAGTGGCAGACACTCGAAAAATCCCCCTGCATCTGGCGAGAATTTGTGTAGAGTATAGTGAAACGAACACCGTGCAGCATTTCGTGCATCTATCCCGTACAGACCTCGCAGATGAGGTTCGACAAGTAGTAGCTTGTACAGGGCGATGTAAGCGGCCCCAGGCTCCATCCCTGAATGGAACGGGATTAAACGTGAATATATGATGTAATGAAACCTACCCTCTGCGTCAGACTTTTCTGATTTGTATAGCTGTATTTGTCAGCGTAGCGGATGCCCGGACTGAAATTTGAAATCCACTCCTCTCCAACGTGCGCCACCTCGCTTTGTATTCTGATTCAGAAGTTTCTCACACATATTTTACTCTTGAAAACATGTTCTTTCTATGTTCACTATGTTTTTAGATTTTGTTTTTTACCTGTAATGTATGGATTTGCATGTCACATAGTTTGTCTTCGTTCCGTCGGGCGTGACCGCAGATCTTTGCATCGTCGTGTAAAAGCAAATGAAGATACGTTGGAAGTCCGAAAGTTATTTAATCATTAATGCAATTCTTGCATCTGAAACTAAGATCGTTAGTAGCAAACCAACAACAGCAATAATTGTGGTAATTGTTGTAAGTATGAGGTAGAATCATGGAAGCGTTGAACTGAAAAATTGAAAATGGAAGATAAGCATTGACGTAGAATGGTTTGAGAAAAATATATTTTGCAACATGGAAAAAATTGTGGTTTCTCACATCAGGGAAACAATGCCTTGTATCCCACAGCTCTGAAATATGTGGTCATTTTTTAAAAACACATGTAATCTGCACACATTAGTGTAGCTTATAGCCTCTTTCTAAGGCAATCCACACCGCTTTCTTGTATTTCACAGAGGGAAAAGGATGTTTTATGTCAACAGCAAAGAACAGTGCATTGAATCTAATTGAGAAGGGAAACTCATCGCGACGATTTTAGTGAAAACAGGTTTTCTCTCCTGCTTAAAAGTAATTTAAAGTTCAGGGTAGCCTTTTTCTTAAATTTTCTGAATAAGAATTTATTCACAGTCTTCTTGACAAGGTACAGTGGCAGGGAAATCTAATTGTAAGCCAATGCCTCTTTGTTGGAGCTTGTTAACTGTGCTGAGCAGGACTTTAGTGTATTGCCCAAATTTATTTTCACACAGTCAACACGCAAAATAATTGATTTACAACGACTGGCTGCCAATTATTTCGCTTCAGTTTTCCTGACAAATTGGAACTTGTTTTCCCAGTTTTAGCTTCTGCCAACTTTGGAGTAAAGATGATTTTCTTGATGGTGATTAAACTCTAACACAGCCAAATTGTTTTGGGATCTAAGAGTAAGCACTCCAGAGTTGTCAAATAGTGATTAATTTTTTTAATAACATTTTTAGGGTGGTGTCCGCCCTTAATACGGAGAGTAACATGATGGTCGTGTTAATAACTTCAAATTGTTAGACATCAGCATTAACAAATCAGTGCAGGATGCGTATTTGATATGTTTACCGTATGTGATGGTGTATTGATACACTCAGTGTTTTATTAACGTGGTTAAACACTTTTAACACACGGAAAAAATTCAGTTTACAACAAAATTATAATAGATTCCATGTAAAAGATTACGCACACTTGGAAGGTGAACATCGGGAAAATAAAAAAAAAGTTGCTTTTAAGCGAAATGAGCGAAGAAAGTATTCATCATATGGGAGCAGAGGAATAAACGTCTTAATAGTTTTCACATTATTTTCATAATGAGAATACATTTTTGTTCTCAGGAGGAACACTCAACGAATGAATCTGCAGTTACATCGATATATCATACTGGTTTTCAGCTTGCAAAGGGTTGCGCAGTTTCACAGATTTTCAGGTTATGCTGTCAGTGAGGAAACTCGGGTGCAGCTAGAACTTATACATCTACAGTGACGTCGGCGTGATTAGTTTCACAGCAAAGTTAGTCTCGTAGACTTCTGTTTCCTCAAAGTAAATTTTCACGACTTTACAATTCTGCAGCTACGATCATGTCGATGTTCAGACTTACAAGTACATGCTGCTTTTTTACGAAATGAAGAGAATTAAATGCACCCACAGAGACTCACTGGCAGACTTTATTTTCAGAACTTGACTTAGAACCAGCATTACTCAAAAAGTGGTACCAAACATTGATCCTTCAGTGAATAGCAAAATAAGTAATATTAATTGACATTTTGTGTTTTTATGTTTAACGTTTAAATAAATGGAAACAAAATACAAATTTGTCGATTTACATTTCGTCCTATAGCAGCAGTCATCAGAAGGCTATACCAGTCGTAGGAAAGATCATGTTTCTTACTTAGGTGCCCTCCGTTCTTTGCATCATCAAAATATTAAAGGAAATGTTAAATTTCATTGTCAGTTCTCATTATGTTGACACTCTGAAGGAATACATGTTTGCTGTGGTGTTAGCGGGAGCCAGCGCGCAAGAGCAGCTGTGGAGAAGTGCTAGACTTCTTGGAGTGTCTGTATCTGTGAAAAGCCTATTAGCCCGGCAAGAGCCTCAGGCTCTTCGCAAGTGTCACTCCCTCCTAATGTCACTCCATGCAAGTGTTGCACGACTCCAGTTGTACGTCGGGTAGATGATGATGATGAATCGGGTGCTGTGAAGCCTCCCTGATGATTTTAAGAACCTTCAATATCGCAGCGCGTCAGCAATCGTTGGTTAATATATTAAAAAACTAAAAACCCGCCTCGATTGCGGAGAAAGCACCTACTGTTAAGTGTTAACCCAGGTTTCGGCGTAGATAACTACACCTTCTTCAGAACAACAGTAAAACCCACAAGTGCCTAAGAAGACCTTTGTCAATGATTAAAAGAACGCCATAGCTATACATCTATAAACGAAAAAGAAAAGTAAAACACAAACAGTACATACGTACAAAGTCAAAACCACTACTTAACTTAATGGTGTACGCTCCACCTCACACCGGCCTATTTTCGGTGGGCCATGACCCGCCATAAACTGCGGGTTTTTAGTATTTTAATATCCCTGACGTTTGCTCGGTCCTCGCGTTCTCTCGTCCCTGTAGGTTGACCGCTTCCTTCTTGAAGCTGTGTTCGGCGACGGCTCATCCAGTCCTCCCCAAACCATCGACTAGTGGCATTGCTCCTATTCAAAAGTCGATTAATGGAATCGGATTCTTTGAATCGAACTATATGGCCTTTCTCAAACGATGAAATCTGCGTATGTTGTTCATGCTTCTGTCTGCGAGGTAAAGTTACTGTCCAACTGAGGACACGGAATGAAATTCTCAAAGACTTTATGTCCTGGGTATCGACATGTCTCTTGTTTACTATCCTTGCCAGCTACGCGTTGAAATTGCACTGCAGCATCACACATTCATCCAACGACCGCCGAAGTTTACAGTTTAGCATTTTCCTTCCACATCTGTATAAATATCAGTTTGTGACCAATTTGCATAAATCCTTCGTGGTACGTCATTATCTATCGAGTATAGATTTAAGTGTCAGGAAGTCATTTCTGAAAGTATTTGTATGGAGTGTAGCCATGTATGGAAGTGAAACATGGACGGTAAATAGTTTGGACAAGAAGAGAATAGAAGCTTTTGAAATGTGGTGCTACAGAAGAATGCTGAAGATTAAATGGGTAGATCACATAACTAATGAGGAAGTATTGAATATGATTGGGGAGAAGAGAAGTTTGTGGCACAACTTGACCAGAAGAAGGGATCGGTTGGTAGGACATGTTCTGAGGCATCAAGGGATCACCAATTTAGTATTGGAGGGCAGCGTGGAGGGTAAAAATCATAGGGGGAGACCAAGAGATGAATACACTAAGCAGATTCAGAAGGATGTAGGTTGCAGTAGGTACTGGGAGATGAAGCAGCTTGCACAGGATAGAGTAGCATGGAGAGCTGCATCAAACCAGTCTCAGGACTGAAGACCACAACAACAACAACAACGTCATTATCTATGTTGGTTCAAATGGCTCTGAGCACTATGGGACTTAACTACTGTGGTCATCAGTCCCCTAGAACTTAGAACTACTTAAACCTAACTAACCTAAGGACATCACACACATCCATGCCCGAGGCAGGATTCGAACCTGCGACCGTAGCAGTCGCGCGGTTCCGGACTGAGCGCCTTAACCGCGAGACCACCGCGGCCGGCCATTATCTATGTCTCAGAGTGTATTAGTAACAGTAGCCTACTACAGGAGTAAAACTCGAAGCTACGCAGTTATTGATGTTATGTGACCTCTACACAGTTACTGCTATTATTTGACCTACGCACAAGGGAAACTCCCCATCGCACCCCCCCACCCCCCCCCACCCCACCCCACAGATTTAGTGGTAAGATGGCCCAGTGGATACCCCGTCAAAAACTGAACACAGATCAAGTATTAAAACAGTAAGAAGGTGTAGTGAACTGTAAAAAAAAATGAACGGTCCAAGCTTAACAAATGTAATATCGAGAGAACGTGAACTGCCGGCGCGTCATAGCCTGTGTCGCCTATGATGTTATGGACACAGACGAGCACCGCCTGGTGTGCAGATCGGCAAGAGGTCTACTGGTTCTTTCTTCGGCAAATGTTGTCACTATTTACCCGAATGACCCTTCATCTGATACCTCTTTCCGGACGCGGGATACTTCCCGCAGCCGAAGACGAACTCTGTGAAATGGATTTGTGGACACGCAGCACTCTACTTGTTTGCTAATGGTGAGAAAAGTGTGCTTTATTTTTGGCAGTTCCTTAATGAACGCCATTGTGCAGTTGCCCGCATTCCAAAATACAGACTTCCTTTGCAGTGTCTTCCTTAATCCACCCCAGAGCTGGAGTGTTCCTGTCATGAAGAGTTCATCCCCGCCTCTTCCACCGATATATTCTCTTGTTCTCGGAATGTTATTCTAGGGAAAACTATACATTGTGTAAGACGTGTATATTTCTATTGTCTATTGACAAACCACAAGTTATGAAGGATGTTTATATTTTATTAACAGGATTAAGTAGGAATAATTAATATTTGTCATGTGGGAAATAATTGTGGTTGCAGGGAATGCTCCGCCAAAGTATTGTTGGCAAGAGAGACCGCACATTGGTATAATTTTAAAAAGGGTGGGAGAGACCGCGTATGGATACATTTTAAGAAAAGAGCGGGAAAGACAATGCATTGATACATTTTGTAATGGTAGCAGGGATTGTCTGCTCCAGAAAGCATTGTTGGCAGGAGAGACCGCACTTTAGCGTTCGTAGGAAGTCAGTAGTATGTGAGAAGTGAAGCGAGTCGGCAGCAGGTCTGAAGCGAGAGGTTGAGAGGAGCAGTGTGCCTGCCAGCCACCAGCTATGATTTAGAAGAGATTGTAAACGGATGTACAGAGACATCAGCTAACTATTATAATAAGAGGAACTAATATTATTGAATAATTTTTTTGAGAAACTCAAGACTACTGAAGGTATGTTTGCGCAATGCTAGTTGTAAGATTATTGTAAAAAGTAAGTCCCTTTGAACGTTTGTAAAATCATTTCGTTCAGAATATAATTGATTTTTGCCAGCAATATTGCATTTCTGATTATAATCCATCCCGAAAACCATCAACGTAAAACTTTGCAATATTTTATTGTTAGGAAAAAGTTTAACTATGAATTACGTAACTTCAGTCAAATTAATTAAAGAATAACGTCAGCTTTGCTATTAAAGAATGTCAGCTGTGGTAATAAATACAGCCACTTATTATGAAAGCCCACCAGCAGCTGATGGAGTACAGTAAAACAGAGTAAGTATATTCATGTCTCAGTTCGATGTAGCAGTCAGATGGCGATCCAGTAACAGTAAAAAAGGTAAGGAACAGTTTTGAGTTATTGCAGGTAACTACTGAGGACCACGACGACGACACAATCTGTGTTTCGTCGAAATAATCAGAAAATAACTTTTAATAAGCAGCATTTAAATTTGCATGCGAAGACTGAGAAAGAGAATTAATTTCAAAAGGAAGATTTCATTTGTTATTATTAAGCAAGAGGTAGAAATCCAAAGGGAAGGTTTCATAAGTTATTGTAGAAGGAAGGTTGCGTAACAAAAGAGAGATATAGAGGAGACGGGAAGGTTTCAGTTGATAATCTCAATTAGTCTGACGTCTTGATGCGCTCTCTTCCTTGCGACGCCGGTTTCTTGCTATTCTCGGTGATATTAATGTAAAGAATAAATAAACAAACATGAAAAAGGAAGAAAAGGAAAATAAATAAATAAACGAACGATGATATTGTACATGTAGTCCACGGTCCCCACGCTTTCCTTATTTCCTAGAGGGTGGGAACGGGACATGGTGGCCAGGTCTCGGGTTGCGACCGCTTCCCACTTTGCCCCCAGGAAGGCACCTTTCCGAAAAAATAAGAAAAATGTGATCACGGTGTTTGACTGTAAAACGGAGGAGCCGTGATGAAACTCACTCGTGCGTTTTTTTTTTTTTTTGTTTTTTTTTCCTCACATCATCATGAACTGTCCGTCTGGTAATTGAAATCTTTGTTCACTTTCTGCAGTTTTGGCAATTGTCATACTCTACATTGGTTATAGAATATGAGTCATGTTGTAATAACATGTTACGAGGCCAGTAAATGTGATGAATAGTGAGAGCAGGCGAGACACCACACAGACGTCACACAGATATAGAAACAACAAATAAAAAGCTGTGAACAATGATACAACGAAGGAACTCAAGAGTCAAGACTTCCAAAACGGAACGGAACTTCAGAAACGTTAATAATATTTGTTTTGACAGAGCACAGAGATATTTTGAGATTGTGAAATTATTGCATTTACTTATTACAGTTGATCTGACAAATTATTAAGTTTTTATCGTTTCCTTGGGTGTGATGGCATTCATATTCATACGAACACCTAAACTGGGCAAGGAGGCATACCTCACTCACTTACCAGGCATACAAATTAGCTGTGTTGATAAGAGATTCATATCATATGACACACCTACTGTCACTAATGCCACGTATGGCACACCAGACCTGTTTTCCGGTGGAGGATACGGTTGACTTGTCTTGTCTTCAATCGTTTGCGGTTTCCATTCGAAAGCCTCTTCATTTTGACTGTTAATAGAGAAGTTGTGCAGAATCAGCTGTCATTAATTGGCCCATACCTTACACTTCGCTGTTACAAACGGACGTTACTCTTCAACGCAGACACAAATTTAAATACAGCAACAGCGGAAAAAAATTGGTACTAGAGAGGTAGGTCCGAACACAGCTTGTCCGTTTTGCAGTCCAACTCTGTAACCACTTAACTATGAAGCCGTTGCCCTAGCAGTCTGAACTTCCTGTGCTTGGACCGTTGACTGTTTCTGCCGACCGGAGTGGCCGAGCGGTTCTAGGCGCTCCAGTCTACAACCACGCGAACGCTACGGTCGCAGGTTCGAATCCTGCCTCGGGCATGTATGTGTGTGATATCCTTAGGTTGGTTAGGTTTAATTAGTTCTAAGTCCTACCCCTAATGACCTTACAAGTTAAGTCTTGTAGTGCTCAGAGCCATTTGAACCATTTCACCGTTTCTATTTCTTTTTCACACTTTAGTTTCCCTTTTTCCTGTTTTCATGCGTGATTGTGTTCAGTTTTTGATGTACTATCAACTGGGCACACTTACCTCTAAGTCTGAGGGGTGGGGTGGGGGTGAGATGATGAAGTGAATTTTGTGTAAAAGTGTACACGGAGGACGACTATATGGAGAAAAGGCGCAAGCAATAAAGAACCAATAAACAGCAATATTATGAAGGAACAGACTCTTAGACATGATCCAGTAGCGTTCAAACACTGTGGGCGCCCTGATGTCATTATTCGTTGGAGATGATTCTTCATGAGTTCTACGTTCTCCGGCACTGACATCGGATGGAATGGTACTCCTGCCGGCCGCAATCGCAGGCAGCGATCGGTGATCCAAAAAACATGGTGGCAGCGGCGTCATTCAGCTGGATATTAAAACTCACGTCCCAGCGGAGAGCCACAAAGCGGCGGCCCATGTGTAAAGCGCGCTCGCCAGCGGCTGCTATCGACTGAGCCGCACACACACACACACACACACACTCGCTACCAACATGCGCTCGAGAACGGGCTCAAAGGTATTTCAAAGGTACCCAAATCACTTGATGTGTGATTCTCAGAGACCAAGTCGTAACATTCATCTTGCTGCCGTAAAGCCATGTACTAAGTAAAGTTCATATAAACAATTTCACAAAGTATTAGTGTATTAATGCAAGGAAGGAAATCAAATTACGAGATCGCCCGTGGAAGGAAACGATAATCCCTGTGCTGCTTTGCTGATCTAAATTTAGTTTCACTGTCATCACGAAGTGTGTCGAAGAAGGGGATTGAACTTGGAATGTCTATTACCGCTTGTAATACGCTAACCCTAATGGGGGATGATGTTTTTGTGTTGTTCCACATCACTGTCAGCTTCGAGTGAGCGATCTACAAGTGTTCAGAGTTACGGATTCTTATAAATAATCATTTAATTTTGAAGATCGCACAAATTATTCATGATCATGATAACTAGTTTCGTCTGAAACAGCTAGCCTTTTTCAGATCTGAAATTTTATGGAAAATGGCACGTGAGGGAGTATCGTGTGCCACAAACTGCCATTATGACAAAGGTTACTCAAGGTCATTACGTACCAAATACAGGAAACACTGTTCTGCCTAACCACCAAGCCGGTAGGAAACGCACTGCCTTCAATAAGTTACACGACTTTGCTTAATAGCATTCGTAGCCCAACCCGTCTGTACATTTACAGCTCGACAAAAATATACAAATCACCCAGTTGGGTCGTACAGAGCGCACAACAACTTTCTATCAGCTAGTATCCACATATGAAGAACGCTCAACACAAAGTTACACACAAATTTACTCCTTTCACGTAGTACCAGTGAATAACAAAGCAATATGCTGGTGTCAGAGCAGGCAGAACAGGCATGATGTTTTTGGCTTCTCTGACAAGCTCTAATATCTCAGTCGGTTAATTACTCTCTTTTAGTCGAAGGGATATTATTTCGAATCACTAATCGATAACTGAGTCACATGGTAATTGTGTGCAAAGCTGCTTGATGTAATATTGGAAATGGTATCCATCTTCCCAACGACCGACGTGTGCTCGACAACCAGTGCAGCTATAACGGGAGTGAGTCTTGTCTTGTCATTCAGCGCTCTACGTATGAGCCTCTGCTGATAGAGATGTCTTTGGTTGGGAGTCAAGGATATCCTTCGAAATTAAATATGTACGCACGTCGCGAAGCGCATCATGCGCTTCTATGCCCCAACGCCGTGCCAACATTTGACAATTCAACAGTCCGTCACTGTCATGGGGAGGACGTCTCTGTCATACTTCGCTAACGACGCATTCTACAGTGTTTACGACTCTTTGGATCTCCGTAGCCCTCGCCTCTTACGTACACTTCACACTACAGCAAAACTATGCCTTGGACGGGTCTGAGCGAAGTGCTGCAATGCTTAAGATACCGGACTTCATTCGCAAGAACCGGAATTCATAACCTGTCCGGCCATTAAAGATGTATTTTTGCCGAGGTTTTCCTAAACTGACTACGGCAAAAATCCTGGAAGATTCCAAATACATGATCTTTTTCCTTTCCCTGTCGGAGTTTATGCTCTGCCTCATAGTGACCCCGTCATCCGAAGGGAGTTATTCACCATTCTTCCGTTCTTCCATGTACGCCCTGCGTTTTCATGACGTGCACAAGAAAAAGCCGCCATTCTCCAAGCTGACAGGTACGCCTGATTCATACTATAATATTCTTCAGTTCGACGTCTCCCTGCAGCTCTTTAATTATTTTAGTTGTTATTAACTATGACAGGTGACTACGACCAACCTTTCATTCGTAACTGCTGTCTCATTTAGTGAGGGAAATGTGGATGAAGTAAGAGCAAGAAACTTGGAGTGATAGGAAGTCATACAGGAATGTGATCCGATTAGTGGAACAGTTCGAGGGATATGCTGAAGCCCTTACTTCCCATCACCCACACAGCCATATGATCTAAGATACTTCCAGTCTCTCTTTCCCCACAGTTTTCACCATCGACACCTCCTTCATGTGTCATGGAAACTTAATGTATGTCCTATCTTCTTGTCGACTCTCCCCGTTAATGTTTTCCGTATACTCTTCTTCGCTGACTTTATCGAGAACCTCCTCATATCCTATCTTACCAGTACACCTAATGTTCAACATCAATCTACACGAAAACTTCGATAGTTTCCTTGTTACTACGATAAACGCTTTGCTCCATCTGTTCATTCTCAGAAATTTCTTCCTCAAATTAAGGCCTTTGACACTAGTAGACAGACGAATTCCATCTTCGCGTCTGCTGGTCAGCTTCGTCCATCGCTTTGGTTTGAATGTGGCAGAATTTCTATACTTCCTCTGCTAGGTGTTACCCTATTTTGATAAGTTTATCGCTGATATCCCATCTACTACCTCTTATCAATTTTATCTTTCTTCGGTTCACTCTCAGCCCACAACATGTGCTGATCAGACTTTTCATTCCATTCAACAGGTCCTGAAATTATTCCTCACTTTCATTGAAGATAGATGTCATCATAGAATCTTGTCACTGATATCTCTCCTCTCTGGTTTTTAATTCCACTCCGCCACTTCTTTGTCCGTCAGTGCTTCTTTGACGTCCAAAACCGTAAGGGCTAAAGACACCATTTTCATCCTGAAAGTTTCGTTATTGGCCTACCATTCTTATTTTTCCTTATAGGTTGTTGTATAGGTGGACGGTCTGTCGTACCTAAAGGAAAAGGAAACATTGGAATATCTTCGGAATGCCGAGAATATCCTGAATCCCCTTACTCAAAAATCTGCGAAAGTCTATCGTTTCTGACGTAACGCGTGGAGTGCACAAACCAAGTGTAAATGTACTTGCAGGTGTAGCACCTGCCCACTGTTACTGCAGTTTCTGCAGAGCTTGTCCTGGCCTACATGATTGGTAGTATTTACTCGTCGCAGGGATTTCAATTAACATCCTAATCAGTGTCAACCGTGCGAAGCATCAACTTCTTACCTACTTGCACGGGCTCCCTCATTATATAGCACTTTGTTTTAAAAACTGGTTAAAAGTTAATAGGATATATTATCAAAAAAGAGTAACAAACTGTGAGTTAACGAGCACTGCGCGCTCATTTAAATATATGGCCGAAAGAGTCAGTCTACAGGAATTGTGAAAGGAACCCTGTCGTCCAGGACCGCGTGCCACAAAGGGCGCACATTCACCACGAGATGGGGAAATTCACAGGCGTCTATTGTCGATTGAGGCCTTAGCATTGTAATGTGGGGTGAGACAGAAGAGAACCTAAGTCATAAGGAAACCCAGCAGAAGGCTTTCGTGGCTGAGGAGACGTAGCAGTGTTAAATACGGTAGACGTAAGATCAGCCATCAAGGGACACACTTATGAAAACTATTTAATTCTGTAGTAATGCAGGGAATAAAACCACAGTAATTTCAATCTGCCATCATCCATAAATCTTCTTCGTGATGCCAATGAAACTTGAATATTGATCATGTCTCTAGTAGTTTAGGATTTACTGTTATAGTGAAATTAACAAGTTTTGTAACAAAGACCTGAATGCTAAAATCCGAACGCTTTGGTCTATCTTAACGATCGATATTTCATATAGAAGAGCATCATTAAAATGACAAATTTTGTAAATATCAACTCTGTAACCTCATTTGCTCAAAAGATATAGTAAATTTAAATTATCAGTTTTTTTCAGTTAAGCATCAGATCATCTTTTCCTCCACACAAAACACATTGAACGACGGCAGCAAGGCACCTGATTGAATCATTAGGTAATAGAATATTTGTTGTAAATTTTAGTGCATAACAGCTACTTTTGTTCTTTCTTTATTTATGAGAAAGTACACTCGTGCAAAGCTACTGGCCATGGCATTCAGAGCTAACAAGGAAATTGTATTGGTTTGATGTAAAATAATTTAACGTTTATTTTGTAATACATATTATTGTTACTTTATTTAGAATGTGAAAGTGGTCAAGCTTTGATTATTTACGTATTGTAAAATATAAAATAATGTATAACAAGCGGTAGCCAATCAGATGGACGGCTTCAGGAAAGGAAACTGCCCTAGTCAGTTGAGCGAGAATATTCGGCGCGCGCGAAACGGGGCCGGAGACGGCAAAGACAGTGGTGGTGGAGACGCGAAAGCTGGCGGTCAGAATTTAGATAGCCAGAAAGTGAAACGACTTAGAAAATTTCACGTTGTGTGGTATTGCTGAACTTAGCCTCTGAGCGGTGAGCAGCCGCGCGCCTTGCGTGAACTCTAAATTTTCGCGTAGTTAACGAGGTTGACTATTGGACTTGTAATTCGCAATGAGATTGTGAATGATTGAACTGTGTCAAATGGATATGCGCTGGAGTATAATTTTAATTCACAATACGACCACTTTAGCTATTAGTTTGATTTATGAAGAAATATAGTTCTAACCAACTCGCAACTGTGTGACCTAGATCTTTTATGGGTCGTTAATTTAGTTCCCGATATTATTATTACAGTTGTTATATGTTATATTAACTTCGTATTTCGCAAACTGGCCATCAGGCAGGCAATTTAACCAAATGGTCGCAAGAGCCTAATATAGGGTGTGTAATGCGACAAGTGCGGTTCAACCCCTATACGAGTTTCAGCCAAGACGTTTCGACGAAGAGAAACCACATGTGAGCTCGAACGTCTATGGGATGTTAGCTCGCAAAACGTAATCCGACTTCAGCCCTCATTGACAATAAATCCATTCCAGGGTACATCAATAGAAACCTGAACCAGAGAGAAATAGTGCCTACGTACTAACATCGAAATGAGTTTTAAACAAAACTCACACTGTCATTGGACCTGAGAGAATGTGCGTGAAATGTTCCTACCATGATGGAGAGAAAGGATACTGGACCTATCAGATCGTGATTGAAGTGGCAAATGAAGATTTCTTATCTATTTGATTTCGGATTTCAGTTCCTCAGTATTTCAGGGAGTTTTCTTAAGTGGTTAATTAACAATAGAAATATCACGAAAGTAGAGAGAACATTAATAGCACCTAAATAAATTCACTCATGTGTTCGTCACTGAAAAAGTCATGAGTCCGTAATTATATGGACCGATTATTATTACATGCCTCTTTCTTTTTTTAGTCAACGGCCTTGCTGCAGTGGTAACACCGGTTCCCGTCAGATCACCGAAGTTACGTGCTGTCGGGCTAGACTAACAACTGGAAGGGAGACCATCCAGTCTGCCGAGCGCTGTTGGCAAGCGAGGTGCACTCAGCCCTTGTGAGGCAAACTGAGAAGCTACTTAATTGAGAATTAGCGGCTCCGGTCTCGGAAACTGACCTACGGCCGGGAGAGCGGTGTGCTGACCACATGCCCCTCCATATCCGCATCCAGTGACGCCTGTGGGTTGAGGATGACACGGCGGCCAGTAGGTACCTTTGGGTCTTCCTGTGTGGGAGGAGGAGTCTTTCTTTGTTTCAAGTTTTGCACGGGTGCACATGTATTCATCCCGAATCTGGGGAATGTAGTTGCGTCACAGGACTGTGGAGACCACGGCAGACTCTGACAAACAAAACTTTACAATGTGGAATGAGTCTCATAAGAAAGAAGCAGAAAACATGTAACAGCACCAAATAGGTCGTTATGTTTAGCCACTTGCCTCCAACGTGATGAATTTAAAATTTGGTGCTCCAAGTCTGGGATGGGTGTCCCCATTAAGTTATAGCTTTCGCATTTGGAGGCTAAAGAAATATTACGAAACGGTCTTACGATGTAAAGATAACGAAACCGAGATCAGAAGAGCTTAGTGTGGTTTCAAGAAACGAAAATCATCATTTCACGAAGTTTTGCAACTAAGATGCCTGTGACTCACTCTACATGTGATACATGAATACTTGTCCAACCGAAGGTTTGACTGAGTTACGAGTTCATGCGTTTGTTCGGTCTACCTAACCTTTCTAGTCCAGCTGTGCCACAGTGTTAGAGCACTTCTGTTGTCGCTACACAATGAACGGACATCACACGGGAGATAACCTACCGTCAGGGATACTGTTCAGCACCGGATGAACCTGTGAGCAGGCTTTAGTAAGCTCATTGTATTTGTACTTTGATGTTAACATATACCGCTGTGCATGTGGTTCACGCTCTCCAACTACGAAGGGAGTTTGATGAACAACCCAACATTTTAGTTTCTCAGCATACATGGCTTCAAAAAAAACTGTTGTATTGTTTGCAGCTTCCTTAAATACTCCCGCCCGATCTTACATACCTCCAGGAACACCCTATAACCAGCAGCGCTATAACCTAAAAGTGGCGTCTGCAACTGGGGTGCGTACCAAGCAAAGAATAGTTATTCTATTTCTTTTGGAGCAAAACTAGACCATCACAAATAATTACATGTGTTTACGGTCTACCGACACCTAGCAGGCGGTGTAAGTACGATAAGTCGCTGGACGAAGCATCAGAACAGGGAAAGGAAATATCTCCAGCCGAAAAACGTCAGACGCCTGCAATCTTGAAATATGCACTCACACTTACTCGAGTACAGAGTACCGGAAAACTTGTCCATCCGTTAGGATATTCAAGGGTTTGTACCAGCTGAGTTCCTCGAACTCCAACTAGAGACCATAAACAAGAAAGAAGGAACTTCCGTGCCTAATTGTTTGCTCGTTATGACGCTGACGTTGACGATGTCTTGTCCAACATTGTTCCAGGCAATGAAACATGGATTCAGGGCTTTAAACCTGAAATAAAAGGCCAATCCATGGAGTGACACCACACAATGTCTCCTTCAGAGAATGGAGTTCGTAATTATAGTCTCACCTAGCTACAGCCTTTGGACTGTGAAGGTGTTAAAAATATCAGCCCTGAAATCTATTAGGAGACTTTTAGGAAACCCCCCCCAGGGGGTCCACAACTCTTTTGTGGATACGTGCGTGGCGAGCACGGGGCCCCGAGCCATTGCAGCCTTCTTTCTCTCCAGGGCTGCATTTCCTTTCCCTTCCCCTCTTTTCCCCTCCATGCTCCTTTCCCCTGGCCCTCTCCCTCTCTTGGTGTCCTTGCTTATGTTGGCCCCCGCTATCCTCCTGGTTCTGTTGGTTTTCCAATTCGGCTTTGTTGCATAATCATCTCCTCCTTTTGGCATTCCTTGGTCCCCCTCTGGGGTTTGACCTCCATTACAAAATTTCTCCTCCGTAGTGTGAGCCATTTGGGGAACACCTTACCTAGTGTATCCGACGTGCGTCCTCCTAGTACATTCCACCTTTTCTTTCACGTCGTTGTCTGTTACTAGGGTGCATAGCCAGCACGGTAGCCAGCCCGTGTGGTGGGGTCGCTATGTACCCTTTTGGCTGAGCCCCCTGAACACACAGGGATCACACTTCTGATACCTGAGCTGTGACCTCCTCATGCATGCCTTCGAGTGGTTGCTCGTCATCCTGGAGCATCGGAACTCCCGGCAATGGCCGCCGTGCCAGACGGCCCTTGCTGTGGCTGGGTGGCGCCCGTGAGGAGAGCCCCTGATCGGAGTGGGCGGTATCAGGGCGGACGCTATGCAAATGAAACGCATACGGTTCCAGAACTCTGGCCGTTCTTCTGCGGCCGTCTCTCTGTGTGGAACTGATACCTCAAGTGCTGCTTCTCTTGCCCCTTCGGCCTTCCCTTCCATGGCTACCCCCTGGGAAGAGGGTCAGGCCCGTCGGCTAGGGGCAAAACCTTTCCCCCCGTTACCTAGTTTGCACCAGGACTGACGGAGATACTTGCACCTATACCAAACCTTTATTCTTTGTGGAACACATTGAAGACAAGTTTGGCGAAGTGGACTCCCTGAGCAAGATGCGGTCGGGTTCGTTGCTGATAAAAACTGCTTCAGCTGCCCAATCTGCGGCCCTTCGTGCCTGTACCCATCTTGGCACAATACCTGTGTCCATTACCCCCCACCAGTCTCTAAATATGGTACAAGGTGTGATTTTTCCCAGGGACCTCATCCTTCAAACTGATGAGGAACTTCGGGACAATCTCGGACGGCGGGGTGCTCACTTTGTTCGGCGTGTTCAGAAGGGTCCTAAAGACAATCGTATTGATACTGGTGCCTTTATCCTGGCCTTTGAAGGGGATACCCTCCCTGAGAAAGTTAAGATTATGGTCTATCGCTGTGATGTGAAGCCGTACATCTCACCTCCTATAAGGTGTTGTAAGTGCTTGCGTTTTGGACACATGGCTTCCTGCTGTTCACAGGCCCCTCTGTGTGGTGACTGTGGACGTCCACTCCATGAGGGGAGTCCCTGTGTTCCCCCTCCTGTCTGTGTAAATTGTCATGGTAGTCATTCTCCACGTTCACCAGATTGCCCAGTATATAAGAAGGAAAAAAAGATACAGAAGTCCTTCGATCGTTTAACCTACACAGAGGCCCGCAAGAAATATACACGACTCCACATGTGTCCATGACATCTAGTTACGCCTTGGTTACATCTTCACCCATTCCTCCCCCTTCCTTACCACCATCCCGGACCCCTCTCCTCCCCCCCCCCCTCCCCTGCGACTCCCACACTTTCTCCTATGGGCGCTGCTCCCCCTCCCCAGCCGGAGAAGTGTCCCACTCCTTCGGTGTCTGCTGGTCAAGGGCGCCTCTCCCGGGATGCCCCTTCCCTGCACCTTCCAGGCCAAAGGTCTGCTGACGCGCGACGACCGCGAGAGCCGCGGTCTGTCGGCCCCCAGGTCGCCTGGTTTCTTTCTGTTCCTGATCTTGCTGCAGCTGGCTCCTTCATTCCACACAGCCCTCCTCGATCTCAGCCTGAACGGAAGAAGAAACGTAAGTCCCGGGACAAACAGCCTCTGGTGTCACCGGAGGTCCCTTCCCCGACTTCACAGCCGGATTCTGACCTGTCGTTCATAGATATCGCCTCCTCCTTGTCGGTGACGCGTGGGGACCCAGCGGTATGACTAGATTTAAAGCATCGTTCTGTGGTTCTCCAATGGAATTGTCATGGATACTATCGTCACCTTCCGGAATTGAAATCCCTTCTTTCGTCCTACTCTGCAGCTTGTGTGGTTCTCCAGGAATCTCATTTTACTGATGCTCACTCACCGACCCTCCGTGGGTTCCGTGTTTTCTGCCGAAATCGGGTCGGACCCCTGCGGGCTTCTGGTGGCGTTTGTACATTGGTCCGTACAGACATTGCTAGCACGTGGATTCCTCTTCAAACTACATTGGAAGCGGTTGCTGTTAGGGTCCACTTCGACTCTGCAATCACAGTTTGCAATCTTTATCTCCCTCCTGACAGGACTCTTACACCTGCTACCTTAACCGCCCTTCTTCAGCAACTTCCTCCTCCCTTCCTCCTCCTAGGGGATTTTAATGCTCATCATCCTTTGTGGGGCAGTGCCTTTCCATCTAGACGAGGTCTTCTTATAGACCAAATTATTGCAGACCACGACCTGTGCCTTCTTAATGATGGCTCCCCTACTCATTTCAGTGCCGGTCATGGTACCTTTTCTGCCATTGATCTTTCTCTTTCTTCTCCCTCTCTCCTCCCTTCATTACATTGGTCGCCACACGACGACCTTTGTGATAGTGAGCATTTCCCGTTGATTATCACGCTCCCTTCCCGCTCCCCGATGGACAGGTTGCCTCGTTGGTCTTTCCAACGCGCCGATTGGCCTCTATACACTGCACAGGTCGCGTTTTCTCCCTCTTTGTCGGGTTGTATTGATGACGTCCTACGTGACGTGTCTGACGCTATTATTCGCGCTGCTAGCCTTACTGTCCCGCGCTCATCTGGACCATTTCGTCGCCGGCAAGTCCCGTGGTTGAGTACGGCCATTGCCATTTCCATCCGTGATCGCCGTCGAGCTTTGCAACACTTTAAGAGGCACCCATCCGTAGCCAGCCTTACTACCTTTA